>NC_045779.1:53791425-54507050 GCF_008692025.1 Phocoena sinus | reverse complement strand
TAAGAAGTGTCCTGAATTGAGGGAGAAAAAATATATGTCATTTGAGGAAACAGTAGCCCAAGCAGTGCAAACAACAAGTACAAAAGTGCTGACGTTAGGTTATTGGTATTTCCATAATGCACTTTCTCATAATATATAAATTAAGTTTTCAGTGTCTACTTGGTAAAAGAACAAAAAAACTTTTTTTTCTATAGAGTGACACTAAAATTATTCATTCTTTTGATGTCGCAATAAAATCATTATCAGCAAGGCATAATCACCCCTATTTTACAGAATGAGAAAATGAAACTAATTAACATTCAGTGTCTTATTAGGATCCCATCATCTTCTCTAGAGTTATCGAAATATGCAGTACTGAAGTAATAAAACCGCCTTTTCTATGTCCGTAACAGTAATTATATTTTTACCTATCAGCAAATATTTGAAAACATTCCTAGCCTGTGACTATACTCACTCAACTACACCAAGATAAAATAATATATTCAAATGAGTCATGGTAAAGGAGGGGGATACTTAATAATATAAATACTATAAAATTAATGGGAAACATATATACAGAGAAATGGATTTCAAATATTAATAATTGACAAGAGGAAATAAAAATGCATATACTGGGCTTCCCTGGTGGCGCAGTGGTTGAGAGTCTGCCTGCCGATGCAGGGGACACGGGTTCGTGCCCCGTTCCGGGAAGATCCCACATGCCGCGGAGCGGCTGGGCCCGTGAGCCATGGCTGCTGAGCCTGCGCATCCGGAGCCTGTGCTCTGCAATGGGAGAGGCCACAACAGTGAGAGGCCCGCGAACCCAAAAAAAAAAAAAAAAAAAAAATGCATATACTATCAATTCATATTTAATAAACATCTGAAGTACTACAGGGATAAAGATCATAAGACTTTTGGAGTGTACATAACCTCGTCTCCCCACATTTCCCCAAAGCAGTAACACACACACACACATACATGTGAGCAATGGCTCACCTTAATTTAGGAAGTTCGGGTAGCCTTTTGGTTAAGAGGACGGACTTTGGTATCAGATGGAAATAGATTTGATTTCCCACTCCACCCGCCATCTATAGGACCACAGACAAATTATAAGCTTCCTGATGGGTAAAACAGCAATAATTAAACCCATTTCATATAGTTGTGCATACATCAATTTTGAGGCATAGCAGAATTTTAGTAGTCTTGAAGCCCTATTTACTTTGACTGGATGCACTTAGTCCTTTTAGTTTTTGCTTCAGTTGGAAAGAGAACAGAACCATGCTAAACAGAGTACACTCAGCCTAAATTGAACCTGATACCTGGAAAAGGAGAATCTTCTCTGTATAAGCTTCATAGCATTTGAATAATGGCCACACTGCTAGAGATATCACCAAGAAACATCATCCTGTTATAGTATTCCTTCTCTCAGATGATAAAATCTAGTGAGATTGTATATCACTAGATATAAAATGTGGTAAGGAATGTTTCCCATCAATATCTTAATTAATTGATGGGTGGCTTTGTGTGAAGGAGGCTCTGTGGCAGAAGGAAGTGCTTCTCAAGCTTCAATATTCAGAGTAATCACTTGAGGAGCTTAATAAAGGCAGACTGTGACTCAATAGGTCTGGCCTAGAGCCTGCAACCTGCGTTCCAAACAGGCTTCTAGGTGATGTTGATGCTGCTGCTCTGCAGATCACACCTTGAGTAGAAAGAGTAAAGGATGGACTATTGGATCGGAAGTTAGAAGTCCAAGGAGGTCTCTTGTGTGGTTTTGGAACGAAGTTCCCTGAGGTAAAAATGGGAAAATCATACTTTTCCTGTTCTCCTTTTTGGAATATTGTGGATGTTAAAGGCCATGATATATGTATATGTAAATGTATACACACACATGCATACATGCATATATATGTGTGTGTGCTCTTAACAGCAATAATTTAAATTAAATGACTCTTCTTATAAATAATAAGATAATATAGCATCCTTAGTTCTTGGAAATCCTCAGCAACAATGCATTAACTGAGTGCTTCTTTTATACTATATCTTTTCTAACTCCTTCTTTCCACCGCCCTCCTCCCAAAATAAGCATACCTATTAAATAAGACATTAGATGGGAAAACAAGGTATATAACTCAGGTATTACCTTTCAGCAAATACTTATTGAGCATCTGTGAAGATCACATAATAATGAAACTGAATTTTTCATTCTTTATTATATGCTTTTTTAAAAAATGGAAAACAACAAAAGTTTGAAGAGGATGTAGATTTCAAAAAGTTAATGTGTAGAAATTCCAGGTATTTGAGGAAATCGGGTACCATCTTGATTTCAGAAGCCTCCTGCAGTATTGTGGGTTTAATCCTGAGTATCCTACAATGTGAAATCATTTAACGAAAAAGAATTTAACTTGACATTTTTTCTGGCATCGTGATGAAACTATGTCTATTACAGAGTGGAGAAAAAAGTAACATTACCTCATGTTTCTAAAATAGCTTTTCTTATTGCAAGTTTTTTTTTTTTACTCTCTGTGCCAGAGACTTGTAGCAAAGAGATCATCACCTCTAAAAATCATTGAAAGAACTGTCATCTATCTTAGATAATGGCAACTTAAACACATGGTAAAATGCTATTGTCACGATGCATTTTTTTTCTTTTTGATGGGAAGAATGTCATTGATGTTTTATTTCTCGCATGAACTTTAATGGGAAATAAATCATTAGTGACAAAACTGTAGTATACTTCTATGACACTAAAAATTGTGCATTTATAAATCGACAGTTGCTTTTTTTGTGTGTTTTTAAAAACTATACTCATTTCACATATATTATACACTTATAAATACATCCTGAAGACAACTTTCTTCTCCGTTTTCTCAGCAGTGATGATCTGGTGGCGTGTCATGGCATATCAGAAGATAGCAGTCTTACATGGGAAACACTCGAGGCCATTTTTAAGGATTTCGGTTCTGAGGACCTGTCTTTAAATATATCCTCTTACAAGACTCTCTAGAGGTGGGAAGTGAGGGGGTAGAGTCAGTAAGATCGCAGCTCACTTGGATATTTTAGTTTAAATTACTTTTTTAAAAAGGAGTTGATAGAGACTTTATAATTAATACTTTAGATATACGTCTTTTTTTCTTTTGAGGAATTTCAAGGTTTTTTTCACAGGACCAACATAACCAACACACAAGTTATGTTCACCTGCTCATAAGTCAGTCTGAAGATTTCCTGGGCAAACATTGACTCATTGAAGATTCAAGTTAAATGAGAGAAGACAAAAGGCATTCATTTTCATAGGTGCTGCCTGGGAATGCTTGGGTGGATTGAGATATAGAAATTGACAAACACTGGGCAGGTCTGTGTGAGTCACCTCATTTGAGAAAGCCCAAACTGCCTCTTTTCATTTCCCTTGGTGTTTCTCAAGCATACCAGCCAGATCTCTCTGTCTTTAATGATTTGGAAGTATGCCAGCTCATCTCTATTCTGGACTTGGCTGCTGAAGGGAGCATAGAGGCTCAGCTCCATCTGAATCCAAAGGAAGTGAATGGCACAGCTGAATATCAGCAGGGTAATGATGGGATCTCATTGCTTTCTGTAAATCTATCATTTGGGACAGAAATAGAGCAGGGGATTTTCCTGGCATTTAAATTATAAGAATTAGAAGGAAAATGTGAAAAATGTAGGGACACAGAGAGGAAAGTTTTGGAGAGAAACCCAGAGGCATTTAACCTTCTCTTTTCCCATTAGACAATACAATAATGCCAACTAGATATATGCTTTCAGTTTTAAAACAAGCCATTTCCTAAACGACATGACTTTCTAAAAATAGTCAGTAAAATTAATTTTTGTTAATTGGTTGTCTTAATATTATGATTTTAATGAGGGAGGAAATGTGGCCAAAACCTCTGTACACTCTATAAATCCTTTTTATCTCTTATTCCAGTTACTGCCTTGGTGACACTTAAAATTCGTGCAGGTGAACATGATCAGGCCTCTCCTTCTGCATCTTACTTCCTAATCTGTGGCCTCTCTGACACATGGGTCGGGAAGTCTGTGAACTAGCTTGACCTTTACACAGATGCTTCCAGAAACTGTAGAGAAGCTAATGCTTTATGAGTCAGTCTTGACCTGGAAGGAATATGCGATCAAATGAATAAGTGCATCCCTCTTTCTTCTCCAGTTTCCTCTGCTGTTGTGAGAGGCGTTTTACAAGTTTTATCAGAAGTTTCAAATACCAGTTATTCATATTGGTAGCCTAATAGTATGTCCTTGTCTTGGCTTCTTATTTCTGTCCTGTTTCTCGTTTCTGCTCCCTGGGACCATATTACCAGTTAAACCTCTCACACATGCCTCATACTAAGCCCTTGTGTGAGGCATAGTTTCTGGAAAACATTCTAAAATGTAATTTTGTGGGCCCCCTTTTGGCACTTTCAGCCTATATCAGATAGTCCCAATCAATCCCTACTTGACCTTTGGCTTGAGGGGTCATATAATTAGATTATCATACTTGAGCAATATTCAGAAATTTATATCTCTAGAGAATAACCTAACAGGAAACTCAAGGATAGCAAACACCTCTGTTTCATTCCTCCCTGGCTCTGTGTATGACCCCAATTCCAAAGGGAATACTGATTATTTCTCTAGCCCTCATGGGCACTGTTTATGCTAATCTCTAGGGAATGGTGAAATGACTGATATGTTTCTAGTAAATAGACATTGAGGTCAATTCCTTCACAAGATTCATAGTTTTGTTTTTATTTGGTTTGGCTTGGCTTCAGTTTTATGTTTTTATTCTTGTTGTTTTGTTTGGTTTGGAGTTTTTCTGTTTTATGGTTGTATATGCACAGAGGGGGAAATAGTAGTTGCTGAGATAATTTACTGTAACTTAAAATAGAGGTGAAAATGTCACAGAGCTTCCCACCCAGGAGTGCATTATGAACACATTTTTCACTGACGAACAGGATTGTATTACCAGGTAGAACAGTAACTGTTTGAATTGATTTATGAAGTAAATAAATGTGATTTTATTACTGCTGTTTTCTTTTTTGGTGATGGTCTGCATGCTGTAGGAAATTCATGACAATCCTGAGTTCTTGGCTATTTTTCTACATAAAGAATTTTATCAGTTTATTAGGTAATCAATTGTCCATCCTTTGCAAGCCTCATGATCTTTAAAATTTTATTAAATGCACTATCCATACCATAAACATAATACGCTGAAAATGTGGAAAGAATTACGCATTGCATATTTATAAGCTTTAGTCTTCAAGGATCAAGAGATTAAAAAAGTGTGTCTAAGTATTGGTATAAATAGCATATATATATGAATAAGAAATATTTTCATGTATTCAAACATGAAAAAATGACATATTATAAATGTGCATAAGTAATGGTATAATAGTGTTTCTATTAAAATATGTTCATGTGTGCAAATAAAAAGAGCTACAGTGGCTGATCTGAATATATTTTCTCAATAGTATTCTATTATAATTTTACCTTAAAAATAAACCAAAATTGGCAAAGTTACAACTAGTATTTATAGCATACTAGAAAAGAAATTAGACTTTGGCATCTAGCTGCTGTGATTCAAATAAATTTGGGTGAGTAATTTAAATTATCTAATCTCACCTACATTCTTTGTAAAATTCAAATAGTAATAATAATAGAGTAACTAACACTAATACAGAGCTTACTGTATGTTAGAAAACCTTTAAGTATCTCAATTCTTTTAATCCTCTCAACAAACCTATGAGATACTATATTATTGTTTCCCTCTTAAAAATGAGGAAAATGAGGCACAGAGAGATTCAATGATTCACTGTAACCAAATTGATAGTAAACAATAGAGTCAGAATTTGAATCCATGTCATCAGGCTCTGAGTCCACTTTCTGAGCTATAGTTCTCAAAAGTAATATTTATCTCATAGTTGCTGTAGTTTGTTTTAAATTATTAAATGCTATAAAAGAGGTAAAGTTCCTCATATAGTATGTGGTATGTAATAAATCCTCATGACAGGGTTTTTGTTACTGATGTTTGCCATCATCTGTGGGGATTAACACAATGGATTTACACTATGATATTGAAGAGTTGAGCCCATTTCCCAGGATAGGAATTGCTTGAAAGTCAAAGATTCTGCAACACAGAGGGATGGGGACGTATCTTGAGCTAAGAACCAATCCATCCATCTTTAAACTTCAAAAATCTGCTCCTTCTCCTTTTGGGAGAAAAAGAAAACAACCAGGAAAGGAATTCAAATGTGGTTACAGCCAGAACTAAAACAACTACACAGTTTAAGGCAAGAAATGTTGGATATATATTTTGGGTAGAGCACTAAAAGGGTAAATACAATTTGCACATATGCAAATATATTGTCAAACTCAATATTTTTTACTAAGCAATTTGGTTGCAGAGCCAAATTTTTATAGTTTTTGTATCAAATTTTGCAGTTACTCTTTTTTTTTGGGGGGGCTGGTATCTTCTTTTTTCCAAATTTATTGAGAAATAATTAACAAATATAATTGTATATATTTAAAGTAGTGTCATGATTTGATATACATGTGGAATGATTATTAAGATCAAAATAATTAACACATCCATTAATTCACATAATTAACTCGTGTTGGGGGGGTGAGAATGCTTAAGATTTACTCTCGGTGACTTTTTTTAAATTAATTGTTTTGGTTTTAATTGTTAATTTTTTAATTTAAATATAGTTGATGTACAATATTATGTTAGTTTCAGGTATACTACATAATGGTGTAACATTTGCATTTATTATGAAATGATCATAATTATAATTCTAGTAACCATCTGTTCCAATACAAAGTTGTTACAATATTATTGACTATATCCCTTATGCTATATATTATATCCTTGTGACTAATTTATTATATAACTGGAAGTTTATATCACTTAATTCTCTTCACCTATTTCACTCTCTTCCCTAACCCCTTCCCTTCTAGTGACCTCTCGATTCTCCTGTGTATCTATATCTGTTTTCATTTTGTTTTGTTTGTTTTATTTTTAGATTTCACAAATAAGTGAGATGCTGTGGTATTTGTCTTTCTCTGTCTGACTTATTTCACAAAGCATAACAGCGTTCAGATCCAGACATGTTTCAAATGGCAATATTTCATTTTTTATGGCTGAGTAATATTCCAATGTATATCTACATACCACATTTTCTTTATCCATTCATCTATCAATGGGCACTTAGGTTACTTTTATATCTTGCAATTGTAAGCAATGTTACAGTGAATGTTGGAGTCCACATATCTTTTGGTTCTTTTTTGGTGTTTTCGTTTTCTTCAGGAAACTTCTCAGAGGTGAAATTGCTGGATTATATGGCGATACTGTTTTTAATATTTTGAGAAACATTCATATTGAATTCCATAATGGCTGCACCAATTTACAATCCCACAAACAGTGCACATAGGTCTCGTTTTCTCAACATCCTTGTCAATGCTTGTTATTTGCTATCTTTTAGATGATAAGCATTCTGAGAGGTGTGAGGAGTTATCACCTTGTTGTTTTGTTATGCACTTCCCTAATGACCAGTGATGTTTGAGCATCTTCATGCATCTGTTGGCCATCTCTATGTCTTCTTCGAAAAATGTCTATAAAGATCCTCTGGGCATTTCTTTTTCAATTGAAGTATAGTTGATTTACAATATTATATGTTAGTTTCAGGTGTACAGCATAGTGATTCAGTATTTTTGTAGATTACACTCCATGATAGGTTATTACAATATAATGGGTATACTTCCCTGTGCTTTACAGTATGTCCTCACTGCTTATCTATTTTATATATAGTAGTTTGTATCTGTTAATCCCATACCCCTAATTAGTTCCTCCTCCCTTCCCTCCCCTCTTTGGTAACCACAAGTTTTTTTTATATATCTGTGGGTCTGTTTCTGTTTTGCATATACATTCAGCTGTATTATTTTTTAGATTCCACATACAATTGATATTGTTTGGTGTTTATCTTTCTCTGTCTGACTTATTTCACTAAGCATAATATCCTCTAGGTCCATTCATGATGCTGCACATCACAGTATTTCACTCATTTTATGGCTGAGTAACATTTCATTGTGTGTGTATGTGTGCATTTCTTTTTAATGCAGTCATCTGTTGATGGGCACTTGGGTTACTTCCATGTCTTGGCTGTTGTAAATAGTGCTGTTATAAACATTGGGTTGCATGTATTATTTTGAATTAGTGTTTTTTGTTTTTTCTGAATATATACCCAAGAGTGGGATTGCTGGATCCACTTGTGGTAGTTCTATTTGAGAAATCTCCATACTGTTTTCCATAGTGGCTGCACTAATTTATATTACCACCAACAGTGTACAAGGGTTCCCTTTTCTCCACATCCTCACCAACATTTGTTATTTGCATGTTAGCCATCTGTATATCTTCTTTGGAGAAGTATCTGTTCAGGTCTTCTGCCCATTTTTTTGATTGAGTTGTTTGGTTTTGATATTGAGTTATATGAGCTATTTGTATATTTTGTATATTAACCCCTTGTTGGTTACATCATTTGCAAATATTTTCTTCTATTCTGTAGGTTTTCTTTTCATTTTGTCAGTGGTTTCCTTTGTTGTGCAAAAGTATTTAAGTTTAATTAGGTCCCATTTGTTTACTTTTGCTTTTTTTTATTTTGCCTTAGGAGACATATCCACGAAATAATGCTATGATTTGTGTCAAAGAGTGTTCCACCTTGTTCTCTTCTATGAGTTTTATGGTTTCAGGTGTTACATTTGGGTGTTTAAAACATTTTGAGTTTATTTTTGTATATGGTGTGAGGGAATGTTCTAATCTCATTGTTTAACATGTGGCTGTCCAGTCTTCCCAGTACCACTTGTTGAAGAGACTGTCTTTCTCCATTGTATATTCTTGCCTCCTTTGTCACAGATTAAGTTACTATAGGTGTATGGGTTTATTTCTGGCCTCTGTACATTTTTTTAATCAGATTGTCTGATTTTTTAATGTTGAGTTGTATGAGTTCTTTATATATTTTTAATATTAACATCTTATCAGATATATAATCTGAAAATATTTTCTCTCATTCAGTAGGTTGTCATCTTCTTCTGTTGGTAGTTTCCTTTGCTGTGCAAAAGTTTTTTAGTTGATGTAGTCCCATTTGTTTATTTTTCGCTTTCGTCTCCCTTGCCTAAGGGGACATATCCAAACAGATATCGCTAAAGACTGTTGTTAAAGAGCTTACTGCCTATGTTTTCTTCTCAGATTTTCTCTGGTCTTACATTGAAGTCTTTAATCCATTTTGAATTTGTTTTTTGATATGGTGTGAGAAAGTAGTCTGGTTTGATTCTTTTGCATGTAGCTGTCCATTTTTTTCCCCAACATCACTTGTTGAAGAGACTGTCTTTTCTCCATTGTATATTCTTGCTTCCTTTGTTGTAGATTAATTGACCATAGGTGTGTGGGTTTATTTCTGGGTTACCTATTCTGTTCCATTGATATGTGTTATCTGTTTTTGTGCTAGTACCATGCTGTTTTGATTACTGTAGCTTTGTAGTATTGTCTGGGAGGATGCTACCTCCAGTTTTGTTCTTTTTTATCAAGATTGCTTTGGCAATTTGGGATCTTTTGTTGTTCCAGATGGATTTTAGGCTTATTTGTTCTTCCTCTATGAAAAATGTTATGGGTATTTTGATAGAGATTGCATTAAATCTCTAGATTGCTTTGTTAGAGTCTTCTGTAAATGCTCTGATCTTTATTATTTCTTTTCTTCTACTAACTTTGGGTTTTGTTTGTTCTTCTTTTTCTAGTTTCTTTAGATGTAAGGTTAGATCATTTATTTGAGATTTTTCTTATTTCCTGAGATAGGCTTGTATCACTATAATCTTCCTTCTTAGAACTGCTTTTGCTGCATCCCATAAATTTTGGATCATTGTGTTTCCATTTTCACTTCTCTCCAGGTACTTTTTTTTACTTCCTCTTTGATTTCTTCAGTGACCCATTTTTGTTTAGTAGCATATTGTTTAGCCCCCATGTGTTTGTGATTTTTGCAATTTTATTTCTTCTAGCTGATTTGTCTCATACAGAAGTGGCTGATTTGTCTCATACAGAAGTGGTTGATATGATTTTAATATTTTTAAATTTGTTGAAGCTTTTTTGTGGCCTAGCATGTGACCTATCTTGGAAAATATTCCATGTGCACTTGAAAAGAATGTGTATTCTTTCTTATTTCATCACATTCAATGGACTCTTCTATATATACCTACAAAGTCGGCCTGATTTAATGTGTCATTTAAGGCCAGTGTTTCCTTATTGATTTTTTTTTTTCTGGTTGATCTAAGTGTGGTGTTAAAGTTTCCTGCTATTATTATGTTATTACCAATTTCTTCCTTTATGTTTGTTAATATTTGCTTTATGCATTTAGGTGTGCCAATGCTGTGTGCCTATATATTTTCAGTTGATTTATCTTCTGTTGGATTAATCATTTGATCATTATGTAATGTCCTTAGTTGTCTCCTTACAGTCTTTGTTTTAAAGTCTATTTCATCTGATGTAACTATTGCTACCTCAACTTTCTTTTTGTTTCTATTTGTATGGAGCACCCTTTTCCATTGCCTCACTTTCAGTCTGTGTCTATCTTTAGGTCTGAATTGAGTCTCTTACAGATACCATATATGGCTCTTGGTTTTCTATCCATTTAGTCACCCTGTCTTTAAATTGTAGTATTTAGTCCTTTTACATTTAAAGTAATTATTGATTGATGTATGCTTGTTATTTTGTTAATGGTTCTTGGGTTGTTTTTGTAGTTCTTTTTTTGTTCCTTTCTTTTCTTTTGCTCTCTTCACTTGTGATTTGATGATTATCTTAAATGTTATGTTTGGATTCCTTTCTCTGTCTCTTTTTTTGTTTGTTTGTTTGTTTACCTATTATAGGTTTTTGGTTTGTGGTTACCATGAGGTTCATATGTAACCATATATATATATGATTATTTTAAGTTGATGATCTTTTAAGTTTGAATGCATTCTAACCATTCTACATTTTCACTCCTCCTCCCCCTACCCCATGTTTAATGTTTTTGACATCATATTTTTTAACACCTTTTTGTTTTGTGTATCCCTTAACTGCTTATTGTGGATATAGATAGTATTACTACTTTTATCTTTTAACCTTCCTATTAGCTTTATAAGTGGTTGATCTTCTACCATTACTGTATATTTGCCTTTACCAATGAGATATTTTCCTTTTGTAATTTTTATATGTCTAGTTATGGTCTTCTTCTTTTCCTTTAAAGAAGACTCTAACATTTCTTGTAAGGTCAGTTTAGTGGTGCTGAACTCTTTTAGCTTTTACTTGTCTATAAAACACTTTATCTCTCTTTAAAATCTGAATGATAGCCTTGCCAGGTAGAGTATTCTTGATTGTAGGTTTTTTCCCTTCATCACTTTGAATATACTGTGCCATTTCCTTTGGCCTGAAAATTTCTGCTGACAAGTCAGCTTTTGTCTTATGGGAGTTCTCTTATATCTAATTAGTAGCTTTTCTCTTGCTGCTTTTAAGATTCTCTCTTTCTCTTTAATTTTTGCCATTTTAGTTACAATGTGTTTTGGTGTAGATTTCTTTGGGTTCATCTTGTTTGGGACTCTCATTATGTAATGGATGTGGACGTGGATGTCTGTTTCTTTTCCCAGATCAGGGAAGTTTCCATCTATTATTTCTTCAAATATGGTCTTTGCACCTTCTTCTCTCTTTTCTCCTCCTGAGACCCCTATAATGCAAATGTTATTCTGTTTGATGTTGTCACAGAGGTCTCTTAAACTACCCTCATTTTTCAAATTCTTTTTTCTGTTCGAATTGAGTGATTTTTACTCTGTATTCCAGTTCACTGATCTGTTCATCTGTATTATCTAATCTACTGTTGATTCCTTCTATTGCTTTTTTTTTTTTTTTCAGTTAGTGTATTCTTCAGCTCTGTTTGGTTCTTCTTTACATTTTCTAACTCTGTTAAACTTCTCATTGTGTTCATCCATTCTTCTCTTGAGTTTGGTGAGCATTTTTATGATCATTTCCTTGAACTCTCTATCAGGTAGATTGCTTATCTCCTCTTCCTTTAGTTTTTTATTCTGAATTTTTGTCTTGCTTCTTCATTTGGAACTTATTCCTCTGTCTCCTCATGTTTCCTAATTCTCTGTGTTTATTTCTGTGTATTAGGTAGATCAGTTGTGTTTCCCAGTCTTGGAGAAGTGGCCTTATGTAGGAGACATTCTGTGGGGCCCAGAAGCACACTTCCCTGTGGTCACCAGAGCTATATGCTTACGGGTTCCCTTTATGTGAGCTGCATGAACCCTTCTGTTATGGCAGAGCTGACTAATGTGGACATGCTGGTAGGAAGAACTGGCCCCTGACTGCTGGCCCACTGGTGGGTGGGGCTGGATCCTGGTGCTGCTGGTCGTGTAGGCTGAGGGGTCCTGGGACTGGTGCAGTCAAGCTGGTGGGTGGAGCAGAGTCTTGATGTGGCTAGTTACAGGGACTGGGGGAGCCAGGGCTGGTGCTGGCCTGCTGGTGGGTGGGGCCGGGTCTAAGTGTGGCTTGATGTGGGGTCTAGGGGGTCCTAAGGTGGTGCTGGTGCTAATAGGCTAGAGGGAGAAGTTCCAAATGGTATTCACCAGCACCAGTACCCTTGTGATAGAATTAACTTCCCAAAATGTCAGCCATCAGTTTTTATGTCCCTGTGGGGAGTCCCACTTTCCTTCTCCAGGATGTCCTGCAAGATTAGCAAGTGAGTCTGACCCAGGCTCCTTTCAAATGACTGTCTTTGTGCTGGGACTCAGAGAATGTGAGATTTTGTACATACCCTTCAAGTGCAGAGTCTCTGTTTCCTACAGCCCTCTGACTCTCCTTTATACAAGCCCCACTAGCTTTCAAAGCCAAACATTCTGAGATTTCATCTTCCAACTGAAGGACCCCAGGCTGGAGAGCCTAAGATGGGGCTTGGACCCTTCACTACTTGGGAAGAACATTTGCAGTTGCAGTTATCTTCCCATTTCTGGGTTGCATACCTAGTGTTGTAGATCTTGACTATACCACATGTCCACCCTTCCTACCAGTCTCTTGTAATTCCTACTTTATGTTATTAGTTGTGGAAAATCTTTTCTGCTAGTCTGCAGGTCATTGTCATCAATAGTTACCCTGTAAATAGTTGTAATTTTGGTGTGCCTGAGGGAGGAGGTAAGCTAAGGGTCTTCCTACTCAGCCATCTTGGCCACACCTCTTCTCAGCAGCTTTCAAGTATGCAATGCAGTAGTATTAACTATAGTCATCAGGCTGTACATTAGATCCTCAGAGCTTATTCATCTTATAACTGAAAATTTGTACTCAATGTTTATTCTAAATCTACATCAGAAGGAAAAATAAAACACAACACTGATATTTGTAATATATAGTAGTTTTGCATTTCTGATTGGTTGGTATAGACAGGTTAGGATTTAATGAACGTAAAAAGTAGAAATCCCTCTAAAATTCTTTAAGATTTATTTTAGCATCATGCGCTATTCACCTATAAATGTTCACTTAGATTAAATAGTTCATCACTGACATTCTTTCTAGGTTAACGTTCCAGACATAATGTGACTCTCCCCTCCTAAGATGTTGAGTAGATACTGAGCTTTACATTACCAGTATGCTTACAAGTAAGAAATTAGTTCCTCTAATTATGTATTCATGAACACTGAGAATGCAAATAAACTATACAACCAAAG
This sequence comes from Phocoena sinus, assembly GCF_008692025.1. Taxonomy (NCBI): domain Eukaryota; kingdom Metazoa; phylum Chordata; class Mammalia; order Artiodactyla; family Phocoenidae; genus Phocoena; species Phocoena sinus. The sequence goes on along the minus strand of NC_045779.1, from coordinate 54,493,340 downwards.
AGATATTGAGACTAGGAAATCTATTGAGAGGAAGGCAACACAAATAAAACATCAGCAACAAAAACCAGCCCTATTGTCATTAATTGTAGTTATATAGCAAATTTTTGTACAGTTTTTAGGAATTTAGCATTTGGATTCAGATAGAGAGTGTTTAATCTCATGCCCACTAGATAACATGAGATCAGGAGGAGTCTTAGCAAGTAAGAAACAGATATTTCAAGTACTTGTCAACTTTGCCAAGGGAAGAGCTTATATCATTACCTTAAGTGTTTCATCATATCTCATTTTGTGATTAATGTTACTTTCTCCAAGTAAATATATAAAATATACACATACAGACAGCTCCAGATATATTGTGCCTCAATTTTTTTTTCATGAGGCTTCTTTTGTTCATCTCCAGTAACCCTCATTCTGCTCCTTGGCATACCAAATCCCTTAGTTTGGTGTCTCAATCAAGACTCTGTTGCCTGAATGTGTCATTCATTTAGTAAACACTTATTAACTGCCTACAGGTGCAATCAGAAATACTGTGATAATCATCCTCAGGAGCTTACAGTATACTGAGGGGAAACAAGGCGGTAGAAGAGAGTAAGATAATAATTGGCAATAAATTACTTTATAGAGATCTTTTAAAAAATTGGAAAATGAGAGGAACACTCTGTTCAGGGTGGGGTGGGATTAGGGCTATCAGGGAAATCTTCCCAGAAGATTGCCAACTTAAATCCTAAAGTAACAGTAGGGATTAGGTAAATGATAGGGGAAGGACCCAGAAAGAAGAACATATAATTTGATTTGAGTTAACAAGATTTTTATTTATTTCTTGAGTGTCCACTCTATTAAACAGCTTTACTATGATAGCTTCCCACTGTAATGGAAGCTAAAGTTTATGCCTTATTTCCATAATTCTCTTTCACCAAAATTCATTGGTAAGTATAGAATAAAAAGAAGCAAAGGAATGAGAAAATAATCAAAGAGATTAGGTAGAACAAAAGATATCCCTCTAAGTCAGTGGCTTTTAATGGAAGAGAGCAAAATTTTACCACCCAGGGGACATTTGGCGACATCCCAGGGGACAATTTTTGACTATCACAAGTTTGGGATGAATGCTAATGGCATCTAGTGGGTAGAAGACAGGGATACTGCTAAACATAGTGCAATGCCAGGACAGCCCCTGCAACAAAATAAATGATTATCTAGTCCAAAATGTCAATAATGTAGAGGCTGCTCTAGAGCACTAAATTTTTTTGTGTCTGGGTTACAATACTTTGTAGCAATTTTTTTTTTTTTATTTTTAGGTTTCTAACTATAACCTTGGAAAGGAATCTTTAACAGTTTTGGCTAGAAAGATGCTTATACTGCAGTGCATAGACTTCTCTGGCATGTTATTACCTTATCAACTTCACCCTGTTCCAAGTCCCCAAGATTTGCCAGCTAAGAAATTAATCCTCAAATTTATTCTAAGGTTGGTTATATGTGGGGGTATTGACCTTCTAAACTAAGTACGTGTGCTCCGTTTCTTTCTCTTTCCCTCCCTCCCTGTCTCTCTCTTTCCCTCTGTCTCTCTGTCTCTCTCTCTCTCTTACACATACGCATACACACACATTGGTGGAAAGTCGGCAAAATATTAATTTAAAATGACATTGAAGGAAGAGACTAAAGAGACATAATTAAATGTAATGTGGTATCTTGGATTAGATCCTGGAACACAAAAAGAACATTAGTTAAAAAAAAAAATGATGAAATGCAAAACAGTCTGGAGTTTAGTTAATCATAATATACCAATGATACTTTCTTAGTTTTGATAAATAAATTATGGTTATGCAATACATTAACATTAGAAGGAACTGGGTAAAATGTACATGGGGAGTTTCTGTATGATTTCTATATCTCTTCTGTGAATCTAAAATTATTCCAAAATAAAAATTATATTTATAATAAATGACATTGAAGAGGAGAATAAAATAAATAGATAGGGATTTTCTTTGTGAAAGCAATTTTTAAATAACGTTTTTCAATTAGAACCATTAAAAGTTTGTTGCAATCTTGTAATTGAAATAGTTTACAATTATGTTTTCAAACTGTTTCATTGAAATCTATTTGTTTTAATTTTGTATAAAAATGAATATGTGGCTCAGGCATTATAAGTCGGGGTCCAGAAATAGCCTATGGGTTTTTTTGGCTACTATATGTCGATATATTTTAAAGAATTTGACAACATTTGAAAAAATGAAGATTTCACATAAACTTCCCTTGAAAAGTTAGAACTAGCAATCTTGGCCCAAGTTTAGATGTGTCTAAACATTTTTCGGTAGAGGTCTCCTCCTGTATTAAGGGCATTGCTTTCCAGATGGCCACATACACCCTTCTTTTTATATGCCACCCCCAACACAGTTACCAGGTGATCAACTGTATGCCTTTGAGCATGTGATATCTAATTTTGACATTTATATTTCACTCCTCGAAATGAAATAAATATGGGCTTTTTGTATTTTTACTAATTTAAAATTTTTGAGAGATTTAATTAAGCTAATTCACCTGTCAACACATAAGGCTGTAGAAATTATTTCCTAGAGTTCCACTTATGAGACCTTTAACCTGTTTCTGGGACTCAAAATTTTAAAGTTTCATCCAACTTGTTTCAGTATAGCAGACAAAGGATAGATTAATTTTCCTTTTCTATCCAATGTCTACATAATTTAGGACCAATTTATTGGTCCTCTTTTTTTTCTAATGGTAGATTTGTGCCAAGGCTTCTATACTTTATATATATATATATATATATATATATATATATATAATATTTTAAAATATAAGTTTTAGAACTTTGGCTTGGATTAATATAATAATGCCATCCTACCTGCCAATTTCCTAGGAATAGGAATGAGTTGTGTAAACACAACAAGTGATCTTGGCAGTTGATGTTCTATAGAATTTTATATTTTGTTCCTTGAAATAATTAATAATAATTTAAAAAATATAATTCTTTTGCATAGAGAAATATAGTCTCCTGTATAAAGATCTTGGATGCCACTTTAGAGGAATATTCTACTTGGTGTTGAGCAGTAAAAAGCTTCTCATGAAACCCCATTATTTTGGGAAATGGTTGCCTGTTACATGGTTTTCATACAACCAGGGATTTGTTAAGCCTATTGTTATGAATAAAAAGATTGAGGGGCAAAAGATAGTAAGCCTAAAACAAAGTGGTTTAAAAAAAAGGTTTTTTTAAATTTATTTTTTGGCTGCATTGGGTCTTCGTTGCTGCTCAGGCTTTCTCTAGTTGTGGAGAGCGGTTACTCTTCATTGACGTGCGCAGGCTTCTCATTGCCGTGGCTTCTCTTGTTGCAGAGCACGGGCTCTAGGCACACGGGCTTCAGTAGTTGTGGCGCATGGGCTTAGTTGCTCTGCAGCATGTGGGATCTTCCCGGACCAGGGCTCGAAACAGCATGCCCTGCATTGGCAGGCAGTTTCTTAACCACTGAGCCACCAGGGAAGTCCTGCTACTTTAAAAATTGCTTAGCAGCATCACAAAGAGCTAAAATCTAGCCACAGTAACTCCTAACAATTCATGAAAGCATATTTTTAGGATTCAAAGAAAATATTAGAACTTGGTTTGGTTGTAGGATATATTTGGAAAAAATAAATTATTTAATTTTTTAAAACTATGCTATATAATCCAGATTTTTTTTTACATGTTTTGTCCTTCTTTGCCATGCCTTAAGCCATCTTGTATTAATGAGTCTTTTAAGGGAAAGTGCTTCATGATCTGACTCCTCTTGCTGTAGTAAGTCTCCCAAATATATACTCTCAAGGGCACCCTATACTTTTCCTTTGTAGCATTTTTTAAGATTAGTTAGTTAATCTTATAGTTGATGTTTCATGTTTGTCTCTATCCTGATAATGTGAGGTGTGTGGGGAGGCAGGGCCTGGTTTATGACAATATGATCACCAATTCTCATCCTGTTGAGTGATTCGTAGTTCTTTTATAAATAGTATTGGCTGTGTGAATGACTGAGTAAATTAATGAGTGAATAAATAAATATGTTGTGACCCTGCATTAAAACTAAATAGAGCAATATAATAAAACAAAACAAAACAACAACAAAAAAACTTAAGTATATGGGGGAAAAAAGTACATGACTTGACTTTTTCATTCTTGTCTCCAGGTATCTAGTTTTTACTTTCTTAAATCCATTCTGCATTTGGCACCTGGACTGATCACGTTAAAAATATAGACACAGTTAAGTAAAATGATGTTCTACACCTGCAAACTATCCCTTTAGTTTTGACCAAATATGAATAATCCAGCAACTGCCATAGACTATCATCTATGGCCTTCCTTGAATAGGCATTTACCTCTCCGTCTCCATCTAAAGAATCTCCCCAGCTCCAAACAATCTTAGATTTTCTGTGAATTACATATTTTTCTTATACACAATATGTTATTTAGTGCCCCTTTTCCCTCAGCCTGGAAGCCTATCCTGAATTTCTGTTCTAAGTTCACGTGTCGTAACTTTTCAAGATTCAACTCAGACATCATCTCAAGGATGCCTTCTTTAAACTCCCAGGTTGCAAAAATGTCCGCTTTTTATGCTCCTATAACACCTGCTTACCTTTATCTAGCACTTATTACACATTATTAAAATAACCTCTTTGTATCTAACTCCTCAAGACTTCAAATCCGTTAAAGAAAGGATCCTATCTTATTCATTTCTGCATGGAAACATTCTAAGTCAGTGTTTTGTGTTGAATAAATATCCTCCATAAAATAACTATAACAAATCATCATCAAATATTCATTTGACCTTCCACTAGGTTGAAAGATTGTCAAAAATTATAAGTGATATCCAATTTCCCTGAGACATTTCTTTGATGAACTGCCTATTTTTCTCGCAGTTTAATTGAAGCGTTTAAATTGTAAACGTTGGCCTTTTTTATTTCTTATATTTAGGTAGATTTCACTTTATTTAATTATTTATCAATTAAAATTTCTGAAAAGTTTTTTGAGCATTTACTATGTGTTATACACTAAACAAACTTCATGTCACTTAGAGATAAAAGAATAGTTGCTGACATAAAGGAACATAATTGCTTGTAGGTAAACAAAAAGATAGAGCGTTAAAGCTCTAATACAAATAAGGATATGGGAGAATTAATTTTAGCTAGCAGGTTAAGAGCTAAAAAAGAATATTTGAGATGAAGAAAATAGCATGTGAAAAGCTATGGAAGTAACTTAGAGCATGGTGCATTTTAAAATTACAAATTGTCAAATGAAGTTCCCTGCCTTTTTAGATGTAGAGCAGATAGTCTAACCTCTGATTTCAAAGGAGGTCTAAACATTTCTCCAAAGAAGACATACAGACAGCCAAGAGGCACATGAAAAGATGCTTAACATCACTAATTATTAGAGAAATGCAAATCAAAACTATAATGAGATATCACCTCACACCAGTCAGAACGGCCATCATCAAAAAGTCTACAAACAATAAATGCTGGAGAGGGTGCACAGAAAAGGGAACCCTCTTACACTGTTGTTGGGAATGTAAATTGGTGCAGCCACTGTGGAGAACAGTATGGAGGTTCCTTAAAAAACTAAAAATAGAGCTAGCACATGATCCTGCAATCCCATTCCTGGGCATATATCCAGAGAAAAACATGGTTTGAAAGAATACATGCACCCCAATGTTCATCATAACACTGTTTACAATAGCAAGACATGGAAGCAACCTAAATGTCCATAGACTGATGAATGGATAAAGAAGATGTGGTACATACATACAATGGAATATTACTTAGCCATTAAGAAGAATGAAATGATGCCATTTGCAGCAACATGGATGGACCTGGAGATTATCATACTGAATGAAGTAAGTCAGGCAGAGAAAGACAAATATCATATGATATCACTTATATGTGGAATCTAAAAAAAATTATACAAATGAACTTGTATACAAAACAGAAACAGACTCACAGACTTAGGGAATGAACTTATGGTTATCAGGGGAAGAGTTGGGGAGGGATAGATTGGGAGTTTGGGATTGACATGTACACACTGCTATATTTGAAATAGATAACCAACAAGGACCTACTATATAGCACAGGAAATGCTGCTCAATATTCTGTAATAACCTAAATGGGAAAAGAATTTGAAAAATAATAGATACTTTTATATATATAACTGAATCACTTTGCTGTACACCTGAAACTAACACAGCATTGTTAATCAATGATACTACAATATAAAATAAAAATTAAAAAAATAAAGGAGGGGCTTCCCTGGTGGCACAGTGGCTGAGAGTCCGCCTGCTGCGGCAGGAGACACGGGTTCGTGCGCCAGTCTGGGAAGATCCCACATGCCGCGGAGCGGCTGCGCCCGTGAGCCATGGCCGCTGAGCCTGCGCATCTGGAACCTGTTGCTCCGCAACGGGAGAGGCCACAACAGTGAGAGGCCCGTGTACCGCAAAAGAAAAAATAAATAAATAAAAATTTAGAAAAATAAATAAATAAAGGAGGTCTAAACTCTTCTAAAAGATTTTAGTGAATTTCTTACTCATAACTGGAAACTTAATGTCTAATGGTTAATTTTGTCTTTAAATTTCTGATTTTTAGATTATTTCTGTTCTACATAAATTCAAGTAGACATTGTCCCCAATTTTATCTAAACAAACAAACAAAAATAATTTTTAAATATGCAGGTGATAACTAGGTAATGACTTGCTTGATTAATCTTCTGGATAATTTAGGAAAAGGAGGGCAGTCTACATCAAAAGTAGCAAACAACTTGAAATTCAATATTACATACACTTATCTGTTAAATTCTTTGTCCAACCAGTTGCTGAAGTGTTTTTTCCTCTGACTTCGTCACTACACACCATCCTCCTACTCACATCATCTTATTCCTTACTCTTCTACTTCCCATTTCTTTTCCACCCTCTTCCCCCACTGGATGGCCTTAAGAACACTATAGTTTCCATGTATGTTGTGCATGATAATTTATCTCATTCTATCCTACCACCTAATTTGTTTCTCTTACTAACAAACCTAGGTTAAGTTGGATTTTCTTTTATTTTCATCATAAAGCATGATAAAACATTAATTCATGTAAATCATTTTTGTTACTGACTTGATGCTATATGTGCTCTCATCCTAATACCAATGGCATGTTTCAGTGAAACAAAGCACAAGGAGAGGCTGTATTATATATAAACATGACCTTCATGACTAGATTAAACTACTCACAGCTAAGAACTAGGAAAAGAAACAAAAAATTGCTTACTTTTTTTTTGCGTTGGAAATCTATATGTTTATTTCTCATTTTTAATAGGAATTGCGTTTGCTGGGTTTTAATCAAATTTATCTGCTCCTATGGAATTGGCCCCTTGCTAATTTGAATTCTGTCCCTTTCATTAGCATGTCCTCTGTTTTCCAGTTCCCTGCTTTGGGTTCATTTCATTATTATTCCACATTTATATGCGTCCTTTTAGTGAAGACATGGATTAGACTTTCATTCTTATGCAGATGACATTAAGATGTATTTGAAGATTAGTCCTAATTGTTACTCTACTTCTTACATTTTATCAGCTTCTCATGAAGACGTAGAGACTAGGATGTCCAATTAAATGTTATTAAACTGAACTACTTTCTGATAGTTCCAGACACTGATTTAAATAGGTTTTACCATTCACTTTCAGATGCGTGTGTGTATGTATGAGTGTGTGTGTGTGTTTCATGACCAGTCAACAATATGAGAATTCTAATTGATTTGAACTGTTTCTATACCTGTTTGTCTGAAGTTTAATAACAGGTCTTAGTTTAATAATTCAACATTTTTTCAGGTAGTTGAAATTATATACTATATTAAATAATTATTAACAAGTAAAATAAGACCAAAATGAAATTCTGACATATTGAAAGCATTGTAACCATATTTCAAGGCATTACTTAAATCTACTTTTCTGGGTTTAAGATTGTTATAGAGGAAACTCCAAGGTAGAATTTCACTTCATAATGAAAATAACTCTGTGTGAAACTTTCCAAACTATTAGCAGTTTCCTCCCCAGAAAAAAAAATGCAAGAGAAAGATAAATTGTTTTTGAACGTAGTCCTTCAAGACATATGCCAAATATCATGCGGAAGGAGTAAAATTTTGACACTTAAGTCATATATCTGTACCTTATTTAATGCAGTTTATTTTCTGTGTGAAAACTCCACAATTTCTATTTATGTCCATTAAGAAAGCAGACATTAGTTCTGGTAGTATTCTTCTCATTTGTCCTGGTTTCCTTTGTCCACTTTGATAATAAATTTCTACCAAGCCTTATTCATTGTTTACAGCAAATCTTTTCTGATCCCAGTTAAAAATGAATTCCCCAAACCTTTTTCATTTTCAAAGCATTTTTCTTCATTAGGTTGCTAATAACTTCGTTAAAATTTTTCCTTTAATTTATAAAATATTTTTCACAACTTTAAAAATATTTATTTTCTGTTTGAACTAATATATGTTTTGTATCTCCTATAACTTGTCTTAGAAATTTTTAAATTTCTTGAGCCATTTTATTTTCTCAGTCATTTTTTCTCAGTAGATTATTTTATATTCAACACATATACATCTGCCAACATGGGGTGTTTATTTGTTTTTGTTTGTTTTCCTTAGAATGTCCCTAAAGCATTTCCGTTCAACCATCTCTAATAGTAATGATCACATATTAACTTTAAAAGATGTCTCAAATAGTGTTACATGGAAATGAATACCGTGTTATTATTGTACAAGTTCACACTCAATTTTTTTATAATGTTTATTCTTTATAAGGATTCTATAAAAGCCATAGGAGAAAGACTCCCAAATTACTAGATAAGGGGGGGGGGGGCGCAAAACATAGAAATAAAACAATTATTTTTTATGTCACTTCATATGAATAGTCTTTCCTGATCTGTTATCTACTTCCATAGCCTTTCTTGATCTATTACTTTCATAGCATCTCTTAAATCCAACTTTATCTACTAGTTTAGTATTTCTCTTTTCTTCTAGACTGTAACTCCATGAGGGCAGAGGCCTTGACTGTCTTCTTTACCTTTCAGTGTCTAGCACAGTGTGTCAAACAGAATAATGCACTCATTTAATGTTTTTGGAATACATGAATTTGCAGAATAAGTATTGTACAGCATTTAACTTTCACAAATAAATTAAAATATATCATCTAAAATTAGTATGCAGAATTTATCAGAAAAATTACATTGAAATGTGAAAGTTAATTTTTATTTTCAGTGAACAATTTGATCATTACATTCACTGAACAAAAGTTCTTAACTGTTAGCTCATATTTGTTTCTAGATCTGGAACATATTTGATCAGTAAATAATAAAAATATCAGTTTTGCTTTGTGACATTAATAATGTATTGCTATAATATCAGTTTAAATTTTATGTTTATATCAGCTTATAATATAAGCTTAATATCAGTTTATATCATAGAAATATAAAGTTTTAGGTGCTAGATTCTTACTGAAGTTTACAAAACGATAATAAGTCTGATTCCCTCAAACAACCACCATCGAATATTTCTTATTTATAACATATAGTTTGCTTCACTATCTTGGAATCCAAAATAAATTTACATTTTTTTAATAGTTATTAAATGACTGGACATACTATCACCACTCTCTTTTTCCTCTCCTGGGTCTTAGTCCCAGGAGACAGTCTTTTGAAGAGAAAATAATTAAAATCAATCCAACAAAAAACCCACTTTCTGCTTTAATCAAATATCATAATAAAAACACACGCTAGCAACCTTGTTGCAAAGTATAGATAGTAAGGATAGAGTTCAATTACCACTGGTGGTGTTTGGGCAAAGACCGATTAGAAAGAAATTGTGGGTAACGCTTGCCCTAGTTTACCTCTATGAGATCGGGGATAGTTCCCTTTCATGTCTGGGAGGTAACCATACCATGTCTCTCCATGTTCAAGTCCCATTGAATACTAGAAGTTGTCCATCATTAAGTACCAGCACTTATTCAGTTTTAGTCAGTTTATGTTTCTCCCTAGCAATATTTATTGTCGTACCTAGCAGGGCCCTATCAGAAACCCTAACACAAATAAGTTTTTTGTTGGTACATCTCCCATAGTCTAAGCCATTCTGATTTGGTGAAGCTCACAAAGTTTGGGCTATTCATACTTATTCATTGTTATATACATTGATTGTCATACCTTATTAGAACATCTAATTTTCCAAGTTACAAGTTAAGAGTTTCTAGGAGCAATAGAAGCTCTACTAAGTTAAAGTTAATGTCACCTGCTTTTTCTATCACCTCTTGTGTAGCATAAGAAATATAGTTTATTCTGTGGCCAATGTCAAGTTATTCTTAGAAATGATCTAATACTATGAGTCTCATCTCTGAATAATAAGAAAAGAGATCACTGTGGATATTGAAAGATAGAAATGGAAATAATTCTGCTAGGGTAAGGTCACAATGTTAATTCACAGGTGAAAGAAAAGGGAAATGTTACAAATACATCAGATTTCAAATAGATTTTTTTTTTACTAAAAAATCCATAATTTTCCATGTTTCATACATCATCAAACCGTTTTAATAAAGCTATGTCTCTGAGATTGGACAACAAAATAGCTTCCAGGCTCTACTAATCTCATTGCACCTATTGGGAGAAACCATTAAGAGCACAGAGATAACTGCATAATATAGTGTAAAGTCATTGTATGCCTATCAGAGAGAATGGGTGATATAGTGTAACTGTCTAAGTTTACAGGTAAAAGAATGAGATTCAGATGGTTTGGATTTGCTCAAGTATGAACACAAAGTAAGTTGAAGATGCAGGGATAGTAAAGATACACAAACTACAAAGCTATTTGGACTTCATCATAATAACTCCGTTAAAGACATAGGCTATCGTGCCCCTCATAACAAAGAATTGTTACTTGCTAGAAATCTTCCAACATACCTAAGACACAGCCTTAGAGCAGGAGACAATAGAGATTAATTGTTCACAGAGCTGTTAGTGAATCCTAGGTGGATGACAATATCCACAAAAGGGTGGTAGCCTAAATTGCCACTACATGCAAAGGAGGTGGGGGGAAGAAAGATAGAAACCAGAAACAAAATCAAATCTTTGTTGTGACTCTCATTATTTTAATCATGGTCTCATTCATTCATTCCTGTATTTAATGAGTATCTACTATGGGCCACACACTGTTCTAGGCACTGGAGACACCATGGTGAACAAAACCTAGTCCTTGCTCTCATGTAGCTGTCATTCTAATAAGGAAAAGAGACAGTAAACAATGGTATATATATATATGTGTGTGTACACATGTATGCATGTGTATATACTGTGTGTAAATATGTATATCTCAGTGTATGTAGTGTATGAAGGTGATACTTAAAAATCTAAAGTTTAGATAGGTTAGTCATATAGATTAGTCAGAATAGACTATTTATTAAGAACTGTTTGAGGAGAAACCTATAGAAAGTGAGAAAAAAGCAAGTACTAACGTCTTAAAGTGGAAACATTCTCACTGTGTTTAAGGAATTGCAAGTAAGTGAGTGGAAGGAGCTTTAAGGAATTCTCAAATCTTGAGAATATGTTGGAACAGGATCACAATAGTCCCTCAATATTATTAAAAATTCATGAAGATTCTGGAAGGAGAGAGTGAAAGAGATACTTCAGGGTTCACTAGACCTAGAGACCACTATAGACTGGACCTAGCTGGTATATTCCATGCAAAAAGAATATTTAACCTGAGAATTGTATCTTTCTTATTCAACCAAAAAATAAATTTTTTGCTTCTCTTATTTGAGTAGTTCAAACATTATATCCAGCATAAATCTAAATGCCTGGAGGTTACAGTTGAACCAAAAGATATTTCATTGTATTTAACCGTTTTCTTAGGTGTTTCTCAAAGCATAGTTAACTCTATGTGCTTGACCTGAGGAAAAAATAGGACTATGGTATATTGATAGAGAGGTTAAGGATTAATTTTGTTTGTTTGTTTTCTGCTACTATACTTACATCATTTTCTTGAAAGGGCATAATCCTCTTAACAGTAGCTCACAGTGTCTCCTTATGTATAGGCTCATTTTACTTCAAAAACAAGACTAGAAAAGGATGAATTAGCTATTCTTCTCTACCTTTTTAATAATATAGGTGGAACATGAATAAGACATATAGAATATTGTAAAATAACTATATTAGACGAACTAAGAGTTAAAATAATCATAGATATATAGACTATATAAAAATTAGCTAATTTGTATCAATTCATTTTAAACTGCTGAAATCAGGATGTTAACATTTTTGTGACAACAAGCCTTCCCATCCAGAACACAACCTGTCTTTTCACTTACACAGGTTTTATTTCATTTCCTTCAGAATGTTTTTTATGGTTCTCTTTATAGAAGTCTTGTACCTTTCTTGCCAAATATGTTTTTCAAAATTACACGTTTACTTTGTTGCTTGTGTGAATTGGATCTTTCCATTTGAATTGCCAATCATTATTTTTATAAAAGAAAACTTTAAATTTTCATATGCATGCTTTCTTCAAAGCCAGTTTACATGACTCTTAAACATAACATAGTATAAATTGTAGACAAATGATTAACTCTTGAGTTTAGGTAGGCAAATTGCATATTGTAAGTAAAAAAATGATACCTTTTTATTTTGTAATCCTTTCCAAATTTTTCCTATTTACTGCATTACCTAGAACTTCTGAGATAATGTTGAATGCTGTCACAGATTTTGAGCATCCATGTTTTATTCTAATCTTTAATGGCAAAAGTTTTCACATTTTATTATATAGTCTAATACTTCTTTTAATTTCATACATTCATTGTTACATTTAGAAAGTTTTCTCCTTTTTCTACTATTTCTGTGTTTCTAAAACTTAAATCAGGAATTTCTGCTTTATTTATCAAACATTTAATAAGCATCTACTGTAATCACATTTATCTTTCACCTTTGTGTTATTAATGCTACATTGAAGAAGAAAATTTGTATCAAAATGATGTATGAGTTCAATATAATTCAATAAGACTACCAATCTTTTTTAAACTTCACAAATTGACATACCAAAAGTTCATGGAAAAGTAGATATTCAAGAATAACAAAGAAAATAATGAAATTGAACAATGATGAGATTTGCAATGTCTATATTAAAAGTGATTAAACAGTATGGTATTTCAGAGAAATAATCATAGATAAGTGAATCAATACACAAAATACCAGTTCAGATCCATGTATGGATTTCTGAGAGAAAGTGTGGGTGGAGCATAACATAACATAGTACATATGGCATTTTAAATTGGTGGGGAATAAAACAGAGTTTACTATAAATGCTACTGGGAAAACAGATATCCATATATTGGAAAGTATAATTATCTACCCTACTTCACACCATACAAAAATAATTTCCAGATAAATGAAAAGTTTAAATATAACGTAAAATTTGAAAGTATGGGAATTAAACATTAGATGGTGTTTTCAACCTTTTCAACTTTTGAAAACCTAGATTTGAAGAAACCTTTCCTAACCAAGACATAAAACACAGCTACCCTAGAGGAAAATACTGACAGATTTACATGTACTTTTAAAAAAGTTTTCAGAGAAAATTAACTAAAAGCAAAGTTTACAAATTAAAAAAAAAACTGGGAAAGTAATTACAACATGCATAAAAAATGGTTAATACTGATAATATGTAGGAAACTTCTGTAAAACCATGAGAAAAGGACAATTGAAACTAGAAAAGTGTACATGAACAGAAAAATCAGAGCAAAAGGAATAGAAATAACAGTAAAAACTTCTGCTAAACCATACTAATAATGTAGAGAATAGGAAATCAAAATGTTATTAACATATTTAATGACAAAAACACAAATAGATAACACTATTATTTTGGTGAGAATGTGGAGACCTATTCTCCTTTATACCATTTTTGAGAGTATACTGAAAAAAAGTGTGGAGTAATTTACACATATTTATCCAATTTTTACATCCTCACATATCTTAGCTAAGTAAGCCTGTGAAGAATTCATTCTGCCGTGATAGCACAAATATAAAGAACACGTATTAGCACAAATATAAAGATATAGGTACTAAGATCTCCATTCCTGGATTATGTTTTTTAGCTGAAAAAATTAAAACAAACTTTCACTAGCATGTGCTGTATAACGAGCAACCACAAAATCTTAGTGGCTTACAAGATAATTTTTCCTTTCAGTTATATTGTACGTTGGTTGCTATGGGTCAGCTGTTGCAAATTGCTCAAATGGCTGGTCTTCTCATTCCCCAGCCCAGGATTAGGGAAACCCCTAATTACCATGTGCTATTCTCATAGTTGAAGGCTGTCAAAAATTTGCAATCCATCCATCAGCTACCGTTGCGACTGTGAAATCTATTAAATAAATCTACATATGCTGACCTAGAACAGTATTCATGATACATGAGGGGAAAATAAGTTTCAGAGGAATATGTATAGAATTAGCTCAGTTTCTTAAAACACTCAAACACACAAAAAGCCAAGAATTTTGTAAAAACATGTACACCTACAAAATGAAAATATTTGCAGAAATACAACCTTACTTGTTAAGTGGTTACTCTTTGGTTTGGACAGAAGCAGTCAGGAAGACCAGCATATTTATGGGTGATTCTTACTTGTCATTTTATGAGTGTTTTTTTTTTTTATTTTTATGTGAAAAGAAAATCATTTTCAAAAAAGACAATTTCCCAGTCTGAAACATATTTTTAAGGATTTTTTATCAGCATATAGAGAGCATATATTTTACAGTTCATTTAAGAGCTGTGCCAAAGAACTTGGATATTTGTTCTTTCAGTAAACATTTCTACATCATGAAGGCCAATGCACTAGGAGTTAATGAACAGAGATGATAAACAAGGCCTGTCCACAAAGGACTGTAAGTGTTTGCACATTTTAGAAAACAAAGCATGCCAGAGAATTACCAAGTAGTAAGAGCCACTTGAAGTAGTACGTCCAATTAGAAAGATGTTTCTACTAACTTCAAACCAATCATGTGATTGCTCTAAAATTCTTATTGCTATAAAGTTTGTAAGTATTTTATACTGCATTCTTTATCACATCACTAGCACTTAAACACCTTTATGGATATGCCGTTCAAATGATGTGCTGTGAGGACTACAATCCATTACAGAACCCTGAGTGGAAGAATTGGGAACACTTCCTATAGAAAGAAGTGGCACATTGGTTTAACTTTGTTTAAATGAATAGATTTTCCGCAGGCAAATGTAAGAAGGAATAACATTTTAGTCTTGGAGAACAGCATGGAAAAAGTGGAAAACTATAAAAGGTATATATATTCAAAGAAAAAAATAATTTACTTTTTTCTGGCAGAAGTTGAGTGTATGACAGTATAAGATGGCAGGAAGTTGTATTGGAAAATAAACCTGTATCCTTACAGGAATGATTTTATATTCTATTTTAGGCAGTTGGTAATTTATCCTATAGGAAACAGGTCAAGTTTTTATGCAATTAAGTGAAATAATCAAATTTGTATTTTAGAAAGGTAAGAGTAGTAGCACTAAGGAGGATGGAACAGAGAGTGAAAATAGAGTATAGGAAAGGAGTTAAGTAGCTATATCTAGTCTAGGCAAAAGATGATTATGAAGCACTGGGTATTGGGAAAAGAAGAAAAAGAAGGATAATAAGATGTTTAAGAAGTGGAATACATAGGTCTTGAGGAGTGCATATGTACGCATGGGAAGGAGGTGGAGGGGTTAGTTAAAGTTTTCATTAAACACTTTAAAATATTTCATGGAATTTCCAGTAGACAGAGAAAAAATCTACTCTAGAAATCAAGAGAGATGACAAAATTGGTGATGTAGATTTGAGAGCTGTCAACACAAATGACCATTGTTGCCGTAAAATTGAATTGGAATAACTATTCAGAGAGAGCATTGAACAAAGAGAAAATAGACTGTGAAATAGTTTAATATTATGCTACTTAAAAGTCAGATGGGAAAAAAATAGAACCAGAACACAGGGTATGGAGCATACTATTCAAAGCAAATAGGCCTAGAATCAAGAGATTCAGGACTATGTAAGGGACAGCTGAGAATTTCAAAGTTGATCAATACTTTCCATTACTGCTGAGAGATTACATATGTAGAAAAAAATGAAGAGATGCTATTAGATTTAGGAGGTCATTTCTGGCATTGTGACAGCAATTTCAACACTGAAACAAGAGAACTTAGACTGAAATACTTTCAAAAGTGAATGGGGGAGAAAAAAATGAAGTAATGAACTTGGAAGACTTACGAGAAGTTGCAATACAATGATCTCACTTATATGTGGAATCTAAAATTGACAAACTCATAGAAACAGAGAGTAGAATAGTAATTCTCAAAAGTGAGTCTGGCTGGGGCTTCCCTGGTGGCGCAGTGGTTGAGAGTCTGCCTGCCGATGGAGGGGGCATGGGTTTGTGCCCCGGTCCAGGAGGATCCCACATGCCACGGAGCGGCTAGGCCCGTGAGCCATGGCCGCTGAGCCTGCGCATCCAGAGCCTGTGCTCTGCAACGGGAGAGGCCACAACAGTGAGAGGCCCACATACCACAAAAAAAAAAAAAAAAAAAAAGTGAGTCTGGAGGTGCTAGGTTAAAGGGAACAAATTTCCAGTTATAAGATGAGTAACTTCTGAAGATACAATGTACAGTATGGTGAATATAGTTAATAATGCTGTATCACATACTTGAAGGTTGCTAAGAGAGTAGATCTTAAACATTTCTCACTACACACACACATGCACAAGTGGTGATTATGCGAGGTGAATCATCATGTTGTTCACCTTAAACTTACACGATGTTATATGCCAACTTTATCTCAATAAAGCTGTAAAAAAGAAACCAAATGTTAAATATTCAGAAATTTTGTGAGGCCTTGACAAAGCTTTGGTAGCCTAAAATCAGCCAAGGTATTTTTACTATGGAAATTGGAAATTGAGAAAAATTAAAAAAAGTGAACAGGAGAGAAGAAAATGGAGTAATGAACATGGAAGACTTATAAGAAGGGGGTAGTAAATGAAAAAGGGAAGGTTGGTAATTGATGTTGAAGGAAGAAAAATACCATTTGTTAATTTTTCCTTATTATAAAATAACAGTTTTATTGTTTAAAATATAGAAGTCAGATACAAACAAGAGAAAGTTAAGAGTAACCAATAAATCACCACAAAGTTGTCTAGAATAGATTCATGCTAAAATATGAGCTAAAGGAAAAAAAAAAAAAAACTAGCTAAAAAACACTAACATACTAGAGAGACAGATTTCATGATAAAAAGATAAGACTTGAAGTTGGAAGACCTGAGCTCAAATCTTGACTATGTTATTTACTAGCTGAGTGATCTTGGACAAGTCAAACAAACTTTTGGGACCTCCATAAACTGATCTTTAAAGTGATTATATGGAAAGTTTTATTTGCATATGAAAATCTATATTAAACTGTACATGACTTAAAAATACAATGAATTATTGATGGATTGGAAAAAGATGACTTAGGCAGGATTTTAATGGAATGGGGCAAAAAAATGCATATCAAAAGTAATGCCACCAAGAAACTTTTGTGGTGCTCAAGAAGGAAGTCAAGACATATACAGTGTGGTCAGAAACTCTTTTGTTAATTAGAAGAGAAAAGGGTTAGAAAACTGAGGAAATATTATAATATGACTTTTGTGGGAATTTCTTAAAATTACTTCAGTGTAGCTCTTTCTGTAATCTGAATGGCCCAATTCATAGTTATAAGAACAGAAAAAGTAGTTTTAATATTGATGTTTCAGTTATGAGTTTTATGCTATTATGCTATTATGAGTCCTAGTGTACTTAATAAATAGAAAGGAAAACACTATTTAAATTGCTAATCAATCCAAAGATTTGCTTCTTCCTCTTTGTAGAATTTTGTTAACACAATATTGAATAAATATAAGCTCTCACTAATTAAACTAACCTATTTACAGTCAGAGGACAATTTATCATGCTTCACACTTTAATTCATAACTAGTTTTCGATTAATGTTTAAAATATGAGCTTGTGAACTTCAGGGTGTAAAAGCACTCATTTTGATGTCACATTAGAATGTCATAATATATATTTCAATGTGGTTATTATTGTGCAATTTTGAATTTAAAGTCTATTTGCAAGTCATTTTATTGCTATGATTTTGCATGTGGCACGTTCACCTTTTAAAATGCAATTTCTCTTTTAGTGAAGACATGTGGCTCTAATCTTCAAGGACCAAGTGGAACCTTTACGTCTCCCAACTTTCCATTCCAGTATGACAGCAATGCACAATGTGTCTGGGTCATCACAGCGGTGAACACCAATAAGGTAACTGAAAACCATCTCTGGTGAAAAAGCGTAACCATAAAGACAAAAACAAAGACATCATGAGGGAAGTGCAGAGAAGAAAATTCATACCTAACATATGATTTCTGAAATATTTCCTACTTATCCATTATATAAAACATAAACTTATATGAGAAATACGGAAAAAATGTTAAATATTGCAGTTCTATCCCAACTAACATATAAACGACAACACATTAAAATTATAAATTAATGTTTTCTGAGACATGCTTTTTGAAGGTTGTAAGTATACTTTTTTTTTTTTAAAGAGGCCATAAATAATGGCTTTTCACTTCATATCTTTCTGCTTGACATATCATTCAGGTATATCATGTTTTTATACATAGCTGCCTTTCCTTTCAGTGTTTCTCTATTGCCACAGATCACATAGCTTTTCTTTATTATAAGAAGTTATTAATGTTCTCTCCACTAATAGAGGATTCATATTATGGGTACTTCTAAAGGTTGGGTTGTCTTTCTATTTGACTAAAAATGAATAATACATCTAAATATGTACATGCCACAGTACTTCAAAAAAAATTATAATGCTGAATGAACGAAAGAGCAGCTGAAAAATTAGCAAGTTTTCTGTTTCTGTTCTCTCTATCCTGCTTCTCCTTGTAAGAATGTATAGCGAGGACCTAAATAGGAAGAGTCAAAATTCCTCTCAGAATATATGATATCTTATCTGAGTTAGATTAAGGAAAGGTTGGTGGTAGAGTCCATAAAACTGGGTCAGGTTTATAGTTCAAATACTGATTTAGAATTTACCAACTAACAACTTTGATCAAGCTATTTAACCTCTCTGAAATTCAGTTTCTTTATCTATAAAATGTGAGTAATAAGAGCATGTATTTCAAAGTTATGAGAAGTAAGTGAGGTAATGCATACAGAGTACTTAGCAGAGTTAATAAATACTTAAAAAACATTAACTCGTTATTACATACAAAGTATAGTATTTTCCAGACTTTTGGGTTTTATGTTCATAAAACAATCATAAGAGTAGCAGGGTTGTTTTAAAAATCAACTCAGTGGTCAATTACACTTGCCTTATAGGAGAGCCCTGATTTACAACTCATAAGAACTAGGTCAGAAGCCTATGCTCCCCTAAACTAGCTGTATAAACCTTGGGAAAATTACTAAATCTAACTCTTCACCTTCACAAAGGAAATCATTTTACTTACCCAACCCGTGTTGTCAATTCAATTCAATTCAGCAAATGTTTATTTATCGAATACCTTCTCTGTGCAAATTATGGGTTGTTAAGGAAAAAAAATCATGAACTACTTGAGAAAAAATAAACGCATATTTATTGAACATTTAGTAACATGCCAGGTACCATTCACAGCACTTTTCATGAATTATTTAATTTTAAGACTTCCCTTAATAGATAAATAATTTTATGTCTGCATTTAATAAAGAAGATAAATAACGTGTCTGAGATCACATAGGTAGCAAAGGTCAATGCTGTGTACTTTATAAGATGTGTGTTATTTACAGTGACGTATCTCACACTAAGACATAAGTATCTTATACTAAGATAAGCATGAAGCAAATTCATTGTAAAGTATGGGAGAAACACATTGTATTAATCTTGTATGGAGATAGAAATCTTTTTTGTGTCATAGCAGTTACCTATAATTGTCAGCAAAATGTGGTAATTATCTCCTGCTCTATAAGATGTTTACTTTGCTAAGCTTAACTCATTTTCATTATTGAATTACCTGAAGTTTCAGAGTTCATCACATTTCTCCTTGCTTTTCTTAACCAATCTACCAAACTTTTATCTATTCTTTCTCTCCATAAAAAAAATCGAATTTATTTTCTAAGGAAGACATAATTACTTTCTTTGCTATTTTTATCAAATAGCTGATTGAGGACATTAATTTTTGATCTGTTGGTTTATATCCATTTTAAGATACCCTGTAAAAATCCAAGTATTTTCAACCATCTCCCACAATTATATTTTACATTGTGGCCCAGTTACTCACACACACACACACACACACATACACACAAACAGACACACACATACATACATACATACATACAATGCTAAAAAATAATTTTCCCTTACTACATTAATGCAATTCTCTGTTTTTGATTCTAACTTGTAATCTATTTTTAAAATACTGGTCATACCTCACTAAATCAATTTTATGATACACTACAGGTTATAACCATATATTTTGACAAATAATGTTGGAAGATTTGCTTACATAGATTACCATGTCAGAACTCTTTTGAGAAGACAGTTACTGGCATAAACCACAGGTGCAGAGCTCTCTTAGTTGGTATAAACCGAAATTAACCAAGATACTTAACCCCTCAATATCTATGAGTTTCTTCAAAAATCATTGCTCATGTTTTTCTTTATGTTTGATAACTTAAAAGCAATCATTGGGGAGGGTTCAAGATGGTGGTATTGGAAGATCCTGAACTCAACTCTTCCCACAGATACAACAAATATACAACTACATATGGGATAATTCCCTCTGAAAGGGGCCTGAAAACACAACAGAATCTCCACAACAAAGGGTGAAAGGACAGCCACAAAGGGTAAAGGGACAGTTAGGAGAAACAGAGATGCAGTCACACCCCAGCCACAGCGATTCACAGTCTGGAAGGATCACAAGGTATGGATACTTTCCTTGAGAAGCAAGAGATTTGAACTTCACGTCAGGCACCCCAACCCTTAGATCCTTCACAGGAAAGATGAGCCCCTAAAACACATGCTTTGAAAACCAATGGGTAATACATCCAGGAAAACCGTAGAACTACAGTGAATGGAAAACTCACTCTTAAAGGGGTCACATGCAGACTCAGTCAACCTGAAAACCAGCACAAAATCACCAGATTGAAAAGTGATTTCAATCACTTGTAAAGGTCAAAGGTAAAGGGGACTCCCTTACTGATCTTAAAGTGTCTGCTGGAGGGGCAGGAACCAGTTGAGATGCTCTCTGGGGACTAAGACACTGGTGGGAGCCATTTTTGAAATCTCAGGGTACCTTGCTAATACCATCTCTGGAAAGCACCATTTAGGAAATCTCCATCTAACCTGTTACTGCCAGTGGATGTGCCCCACAAAGAGCTCCACCTACTCCTGTGCCTTGGCCAAGCTACAGAACCAGCTGGGATGTGACTCTGCCCAGCGTTCAGCAGCTACCATGGCCAGGTCCTGCAGTCAACCATGATAGAGGCCAGCCCTGCCCACCAGCACACTGAAGCAGCAGCAGCTGCAGCCCCTCCACAGCAGGAGAATGCATGCAGTCCACATAGGGGACACCTCTTGAGTGCCTGGCACTTCTGAGCCCTACAGAACATCTACATAAAGTCACTCCTCCAAGACTGGGAGGGGTAGCTGATTTACCTAATACATAGAGACAAATACAGAGAATTAGGCAAAATGAGGAGACAGAGGACTATGTTCCAAGTGAAAGAACAAGACAATGCCTCAGAAAGCAAAATAAAGCAGAGTTAAACAATCTACTTTATCAAGAGTTTAAAGTAATAGTCATAAATATTCTCACTGAACACAGGAGAAGAATGGACAGACACAGTGAGAACTTCAACAAAGAGACAGAAAATATGAGGAAATACCAAATAGAAGTTATAACTGAACTGAAAAATACACTCTAGGGGTTCAAAAACAAGTTGGATGAGGTAGAAGAATGAATAAGCAAGCTGGAAGACAAGTCAGTGGAACTCACCCAGACAGAGCAGCAAAATGAATAAAGAATTTAGAAAACTGAATACATCTTAAGAAACCTTTGGGACAAGATCAACAGGAATAACAACATTTGTGTTATAGTGGTCCCAGAAGGAAAAAAATGAGAAAAAATATTAAAGAAATAATGGCTGAAAATTTTCATAATCCGTAGAGGAAACAGACATCAAGGTCCAGAAAGCACAGAGAATTCTGAATTAGATGGACCCAAAGAGACACATAACAAGACACATTATAATTAAAAATGGTAAAAGTCAAGGACAAAGAGAGAATACTAAAAGCAGCAAGAGAAAAACAACCTGTTACATGTAAGGGAAACCCCATAAGGCTATCAGCAGTTTTTTGTTTTGTTTTGTTTTTTTCAGCAGAAATCTTACAGGCCAAAAGGAGTGGCATGACATATTTAAAGTGCTGAAAGGAAAAAATAACCAACCAAGAATTCTGCAATAACATACCCAGGAAGGTTACCATTCAGAATTGAAAGAGAGATTAAGAGTTTCCCAGGGAAGCATAAGCTAAAGAACTTCACTACCACTAAATTGTCCCTGAGAGAAATGTTAAAGGACCTTCTTTAGGCTGAAAATAAACATCAGTAATTAAATAATAAGAAAACAATGTAAAAATCCACTGGAAAAGGTAAATATATAACAAAGGTAGTATATCAATTACTTATAAAGCAAGCATGAGGATTAAAAGACAAAAGTAGGGGCTTCCCTGGTGGTGCAGTTGTTGAGAGTCCACCTGCCGATGCAGGGCACATGGGTTCGTGCCCCAGTCCGGGAAGATCCCACATGCCACGGAGCGGCTGGGCCCGTGAGCCATGGCCGCTGAGCCTGCGCGTCTGGAGCCTGTGCTCCGCGACGGGAGAGGCCACAACAGTGAGAGGCCCATGTACTGCAAAAAAAAAAAAAAGCCAAAAGTAGTAAAATTAACTAAAATTACAATAGTTAAGGGATACATAAAAAGATGTAAAGTGTGTCATCAAAAGTATAAAACACTTGGGGAAGTGAAAATATACAGCTTTGGAATGTGTTCAAATTTAAGTTCCTAACAACTTAAGACAAACTGCTATTTAATTAGAATGTAGTGTGTGAGCCTCATGATAATCACAAGGAAAAAACATAAAGTAAGTACACAAAAAAATGAACAGAAATTTAAAAATAATGCTAAAGAAAACAACCAAAACCCAAGGAAAAGAGAGAGGAAGAAAAGAACAGAGAAAAACTACAGAAACCAGAAAACAATTACCAAAGTGGCAATAAGTACATACCTATCAATAATTACTTTAAATGTAAATGGATGAAATTTTCCAATGAAAAGACCTAGGGAGAATAAATGGATTAAAAAAAAAAAAAAAAGACCCATCTGTATGCTGCCTACAAGTGACTCACTTCAGGAGTAAGAACACACAAACTAAAGGTGAAGGGATGGAAAAAGATATTCGGCATGTGGCATCTTACAGGACCGGGGCACGAACCCACATCCCCTGAATCGGCAGGTGGACTCTCAACCACTGCGCCACCACAGAAGCCAGAGCCTGGTGTCTTCTGGAAACTAAAAAGATGACAGCGGTCCTGTGGCATAGTGGGTAAAGAGAAGAATGTAAGAAATGGACGCTATAGAGCTGATTAAAGCTCGGATCATACAGGGCCCTCTGCGATCCATCCAAAAATGTAATGAGAAGCATGATATCTCTTACTTCATTTAGATATCTCTTAAGTGTCACTTTCTCTCCCCTGAATCACTGACCACCTCCATCTCTATCTCCTTGCTTTATTTTTTTTATAGCATCTTGTAACACATCAGTATTTGAAGATCTCATATTGTATGGTATTATATTATGTGCTGCTTCTCTATCTTTTGTATACTTCTCCAAGAAGGGAAGAAAGTTTGTCTATATCCCCAGCACTAGAATAGCACCTAGTAAAGAGTAGGCTCTAAATACAAATTTATAGAATGAATTAAACAAATTAAAAGGTTTTAGGAAGAAGATTTATCTGATTTGTGTTTCAACATAACATCGAAAATTTTCAAAAGAGGCTTATTAATTGAAGTGCAGTTCACAAAACAGCAAATAGTATAAATATCTCTCCCTACGCTTTTCCCAACCACTCGTCCCGAAGAATATTCATTCATGGACCAGCAGTCTTTCTTCCTGGATAACTGGCAAACAGTGAGTTCAGTGGCAAATAATTCCTCTTATACCCTAAATTCTTGGGCTTCTACCTAAATTGCTTACTCAAGAAGATAATTTTGGAAGTAAACAAGGTCTTCCATAAATATTAACTGATAAAGATTCATTAACACTTGAAGAAATTACATAAGCAAAAATAAAGTTAACAACAAAGACTATGAATTGAGAAGCTAATATCTTGCATCCTTCCTCTTTGGTATCAAAGAAAAACAATAAAAATAAACTGAGAATGGGAATTAGAATCCACTGTATGGTTCATTATATACAAAAATGTATAGTATCTCACTACCATGTTGTATGTTTAGCCATTTTAAACTAATCTCATTTTTTAATAAAGCTTCAAGTCGAAGGTTCTCTGCTTAAAAATAGTATAGATGAATAAATGGAGAGATAGGTATTCTGGATCAGACTGACGTCATTATTAATGAGTGACAAAACCCAGCAAAATAGTGCTTCTTACCAAATTCACTTTAATGAGACGTACTCATATTTGTTTAAAATTTGTTTCAATATGTACAACCTAACATGTACAAATTTGTAATGAATATCCTCCTAAAACCAGCAACAGTATCTGCAAGCATTTTCTTCAAAATTTGTAACTTCAAGTTGATCATTTATATATATTATGAAATTTAAATTATAGCCTCCAGTAGCAAAACATGAATAAATGGCAGAAAGAACCAATGGTTTTGTACAGTTTTGTTATAGATTTAATATTTGATGCATTTTTCATTTTGTGTAGTTTCTTCCCTTCAGTGAAACATTCGTAGTGCCATATTTAATATCATTGTTACATACCAGCAACCCCCTAAAGGGGAAGAGCAGTGCACAAATACAAAAGGCATAGAAAAATAAACAAAGCTGAAAGCTTTTATCGTTCCATCAGTATCTTACTGTGTCTCCAGATTCCCCTCCTGTCTCTAAAATATGAGCCTTTGTAAGAATTGAAACTATTAACCTGATTCTGGCAGCAAAGTGGATGAACCTAGAGAATTCCCTAGGCTGGCACTCCTCATTTTTGAATGGTCTAGTCCAAGAGTCTTGGAATACATCTTCTGTTGTAAAATATATAATTATTATAGTGTATAATCCTTCTAGAATATGAGAGATTAATTTCTTCCTCTAAAATGAGATTACTTTCAAATAAATAATGTTGGGTTTATATGTATTATATTTAAACCTTTTTTATCTTACAGTATTTGTTTCACAAATTTCATGTAAATTTACCTTTTTACAAAAATAGGCAAATTAGGATGATTACTAAACAGTTATTGAACACTAATTTTCCATGTACACATGTAATACATATCACACGTAATACATATCACACACAATTCATATCACAAAACAGTAAAATTTTAGGATTACTGAAATACATGATATTTTGGACAAATGGGTTGAATATTCTGCTTTGTCTGAATTAGACTATACCCAATAAAATTTGATAAAATAGTCCTATGAGGCATCGATTTTTGAGTGAGCTTTTGACTAGTGCTTCTATATGTATGAAAAGAGAAAAAGGGAAAAAGGACTACAATCATTTTTTTTGGCGGGGGGGGGGGATCTAGATTGAGTCCACTCTTCTCCATCCCTACTTTTACAGCTCAAGTTTAGTCCCTCGATCTCTCTAACTGCCCTACTCCACTTCAAATACAGATTGTTCCTGCTGCCAAAGTGAGCATATGAAAAGCAAATAAAACCCTGTCAGCACACCACTCAAAACTCATTATTTGCTGCTCCTCGTTTATAAGATAAAGTTCAAAGTCCTTAACATGATACAGTTCCTACCTCCATTTTTAGCCTTCCTTTTAATCACTTCCTGTTTCACAGTTGATATTACAGAAACAAAAAGAATATTTCTTTCTACTGTGCCATTTTTTATGCTCTCTTCTACAGTGTTCTTCCCCAGTTCCCATCTTTACCTTCCTTTGCACAGCCTGGGGATTGTCTCTTGGGGGAAATCTTTCCATTTTACTCTTTAATTGGATTGGGCAGCTCTCATCTCTGCCCATGTTAACCCTGTGTGTCCATATCCCAAAGCACTTAACACAGGGTATTGTATTTATCTTGTTTGTGTCTTGTCTCCAAATTGGACTGTGATCGCTAAGGTCTGAGACATGTATGAATAAGGAAGCTCTTTAATTATATGTCAAATTGATTGTGTAATGTAGCATTACATACCTTAAGCTTTGTATGCAAAGCTTATACTTTGTATATTTTGTATTTATGCATTCTGGATTTCCTCACTGGTAAGAAATATACTTGTTAATAACAGAGTGAATTATAGTCATTCTGAAATGAGCTTAATAGAGAAAATATTATTTTCTTCCAGAAAAGATAAATTTCTAGCAGCATAGATTTTGGGGAAGAAACTCTCCTCCTTAAATCACAGTGGGGTTGCCAGAAATAGAACTTCATCCTCAAGATCCATTGTGAACAGATGTCAACATTTATTTTATGATTAGCTAATAATAACTGCCATTTATTGAAGGCCTACTCTATATCAAGCACAGTATGTTCTGTTTTACAAACTTTAATGTAATACCTACTTCAACCTTAGGAATTATGAATTATAAACACTCTTTTATAGTTATGAGACTTCCCCAAAATAATGTAACATTCCATGACAGAGAGAGACTTAAACCATATCTTTGCCTGTACCCTTATATTATCTTGTCTCACTAATGTGATTAGCTTGGTATTAATATTAAAGCATCATTAATTTGTTTAGTTAAATATCATCAAAGCTTCATTTAATTCCAATACTAGTTATATTGGTGCAAATTGGCCAATACAGGGAATTGTGACTGGAGAAATACTAAGAAATTTCATCAGCTTCCAGATTTATTTTGAAGCAAAAAAATACAGACTTTATCATGGAAGATAAAATCGCTTATACCAATCCATGCTTTCTGTATTTTTCCCCCAAGGAATTGACACAATGTTTGCTACTTGTCAGATTTCAGAAATTATCTTCCCTTGCCATCACTATTTAAAACATGAGGCATATGTGCAACATCAAAGAACTTACTTAGAAGCTATGTTATTATATATCAGGTATTTGGCAGACAGAAGGTATTTCCTAAGTTGCAGACGTTTACTATGCAAATGCAGAATAGTGTGAAGTTTGAGCACTTGGATTGTCACATCAGGGGAGTCTGAGATTGAATTTAGTCCCATCACTTTTAGGCAAATAAACACAGACAAATTACTGGGCAAAGCATTTTTTAAAACTTAGAATTGAATCTACTGATGTATCCACTAGAATGTTTTCAGTTTAAGTATGGGAAAGATATGGTTTAAATAATAAGAAAATGCATTATTTAGCACAGCATACTACCCAGAGGTATGCAAGTCTCAGACATACAGTAGAAACATCCATCTCTTGGCTCTGGGCATCTCCATGTGTTAGCTTTGTCCTTAAACTACATATTGCAAGATGGTTGCAGTAGCTCTAGTCAATACATCCAGATCCAGTCACCTCCAAAGCAGACTGATTCTTTGTGTTCATTTGAGCATGAAGAAATATTTTCCCGAAAGCACCCCACGCCCAGAAGATTGCTCCTCGCCTTCCACTGACTGACCAGAATTAAGTGACATAGTAAGATCTAATCTTATCCGTGACAAATGAAATGGAACTGCTAATATTGGCATAGACTCGTTAGGAGCCATTCCATGGAACTTGGTATGGGATCAGCAGTCCCTAAAGCATAAGAATGTACACAGAAAGATACATAGCTGAGCAAAATCAATGTCCTGTTCGGAAGAGAAAAGTCCAGAGTGAACAAGTAAGATGGCTGTTGGATAAGTAATCAATAGTTTCTGCCACAATCCACCCGTTTTGTTATCAAATGTTCATCCAGATGCATAGTTCTTTCCCTACATTCACTTTGAAAAATGTTTACATGAAAAAATGCTGTCTTCATTAATAGAGAAAACCAAAAATCTTAGCCAGTTACATACAACTCTAGTATCTCCAAGTATTGTGCTGGCTTCTCCATTATATCCAGATTTAGTTCCTCATTATCTAGAGACCTATAGCCAATAGACAGTTATCATCACATCCCAAATAAATGTGATATCCGTCATAGTTGAAACTTCAGAGGTCAGTCATTGGTTCATAGATCAATATCATATCCTGCTGGTTAAGAAGACTGGTGAAGACTACCTTCGATGGAAGGGGGATGAGTTCCTTGATCAGCCTGGAATGTAGCAGAACCCATTTTACCTCACTAGAACTTTACTCTGTCATAGTCGGATATGGCTTCTGGTTCTGACTTGTGGGAAGATTTTTTTTCTGTTGGATAATGCTGCCCTAGGACATCAGTGCCATTACATATTACAACTACTGTTGCTTCTAAAACTGGATGTTTCTGCTGCTTTTGCCACCCTCTGCCAGAATCCATGGTTCGGGGGGCTTAGGTTTCATGCCTACACTCTGGTTGCAGTTAATGATGAGGAAGGTAACATCTAACCATGCTGGGAAGTATACTATGCTTCCTACCAAACCTCCTAATTTTGCAGACACGAGGATATTCAGCTTCTGAGTGGCCAAACTAATATATAAATGGACGCTACCTATAGTTTTAGGGTTAAAATGAAGCAGTGCATATGTGGCACTGAGCCCAGGACTCACACAATATAAATGTTTGCCAATTTAAACAAATTTCATGGGTAAAAGATATAAAGTATATAAATGGGGATTCCACATGACTTCATAAAACATAATGATGGAGAAGTCATGGTTTTAAATCCTCTGTGAATGATGGAGAGAATGACAATTATGAAACATAGGTTCTATACCAGTTCTATCAAAATACCTTGTGAAAACCCATGTCTTAAGCCTTATGGGAAATGGATCTACTAACCATTTAATATTATTTACAGATTTCTCACTTCTGGAAAGCCAATGTTAATATGCATGAGATTACTGTTAATTGATTACATTAGTAGCTTAAATTTTTTAACATAGCCCTCAATTAGCAACATCATATAGTAATTTGGAATCGGCACTTTACAAGTGGAAGCCAAGAGTATGGCTTATTTGGTTAAAAAATCAAGACAATTATAAGTTATTTTATATTTAGGGGCATATTTTATTATGACAGCTTTTTCTTCAACAGTCCTATGACCTAAATGCAGGTCTTTTTCCCACCCACAAATGAATAGGAACAAATACGAAAGGCAAAATATATGATGTTCCTTTCTCTTCTAATATGCTTTATATTCTTCCTATTTTCCTACTAAATGTTTCAGCCCTACTGCCAACTATATATGTAGAGAAAATAGTTATATTACACTGATGAGTACTGATTTTTTTAATTACCTTTTCATTTCATTTTCATATTATACAAAGATAAAGGGATGGCAAGTGGCTATTTTCTCCTCCATGTTACAGGAGAATCCAGAAAAAGAAAATTTCACATCACACTCCTGATGTTACTTATTACATTTTTGTATGAAAAAAATGTTTTGTTGTTTTGGTTTTGTTTTTACAAATTACTTTTATACATGCTACTGTTTTTATTTTTTTTATTTTTGGAAATATCTCAATGTACCATTTTTGAATTTTACTATAATGCTTTACTATGTTAATGTCTCCAGCTGAGGCCAAAGTAGTTTTTATTCTTTTTATGCATAATTTTTACTTCTAAAGAACCAGTCCAGCACTCCCCTGGTGGCGCAGTGGTTGAGAGTCTGCCTGCCGATGCAGGAGACACGGGTTCGTGCCCCGGTCCGGGAAGATCCCACATGCTGTGGAGTGGCTGGGCCCGTGAGCCATGGCCGCTGAGCCTGCACTCCGCAGCGAGAGAGGCAACAACAGTGAGAGGCCTGCGTACTCCAAAAAAAGAAAAAAAAAGAACCAGTCCAGTAATGAC
This sequence comes from Phocoena sinus, assembly GCF_008692025.1. Lineage (NCBI taxonomy): Eukaryota > Metazoa > Chordata > Mammalia > Artiodactyla > Phocoenidae > Phocoena > Phocoena sinus. The sequence continues at coordinate 54,463,171 of NC_045779.1, read as the reverse complement.
GTTTAAACTAAGCATATAAGAATCAAATTAAAATGAATGTGTTCTACAAATTCAGTCAGACTATTTTAGCTTCTCAGTGATTCAGTGTCATTGAAACTGTTCAAGAATTATAAGTGTCTAAAATTTCAGTGACAGCTCAGTGGTTAAGTGCTTATCTGAAAGTGTATGGATTAGTTAGTAATTAATTCATCACTTAATTTAAAATGAAGTCGAGTTCTCATTGTTGCATATATACATGCATGAACCTCAGTTACAATTCAGGCAAAATAAAATCTATCATTAAATGGGTATCCAAATTTTTTGAGACATGACTAAACAATAATGACTATCAAGGGTTTGGCATAGAAATAGCAATCAACCAGTCACTTATTAAATTCCTAGTTTGTATCTACTAGCCTATTAGACTTTTAAAGCCATTTAATAAGTGATGTTCCCTAATTTTAAATGCAATGCACTCATGGCTCTATTGTGAAATGGCTTGGGGTAAAGTGGATCATGTCATTAATCTTTTGAAAGGATGACAGATGAAGTACTCTGAAAGGCCCTCCCACTGAAATACAAGAAACACATTTTTCAGTGCATTGTTGGTTCACAATAAAGAAAATCTATAAGACTATGCATGCATACCATACAAACACAGGTACAATTATGCATATATAATTAAAAGAAGAATGAACTGAAATGAAAGTAAGAGATGAAATGTAAAGAAAGCTTGAAGATGAAATGTAAAGAAAGCTTGGTTTTCCTTGTGGCAAATGGCAATAAGTCTCTGGAATTAGGAGACTAAGACTGAGGCCCAGTCTCTTTGGATCTACAGGTGAAGAAGCTGAACTTGAAACTTTAGTATTTAGCTAAAAGCCTCACAAGCTGTTAAACTGGCACCAGCTTGGTAGTAACCCTTGGATCCAGTTAACAGAAAATGAATGAAATTATACCCAGTTTAAGACCTTCAAGATTCTCACAGCTGAAGCCCTAATAAAAATGGATTTATTGTTAAATATAACTAAACACATAGGAAAACAAGCCACCATGAGTGAGTTACTAGAAATAAGAAACAGTTTCTTCAGGAAATTAGGACATGCAAAAGCCCTCCAGTATATGGTAGAATTTAGAAAGTCACATGCATGCCCATGGCAAGACACATGCCGAGGGAGACCAGAGAAGACCCTAAGCTTTCACCACTATCTGATCTATAGGCTTAATGCAAGCAGCAAGTGAAGGTTAAGACAAAATTATAAATGGTCTGGCTAGGTATTAAAGAATATCCTATCACTGAGCCAGTCCTCAAAGACTGGGAGAGGTCTTGCTATGATCTGAATGCTTCTGTCCCTTCAGAATTCATAATCTGAATGCTCAATGTGATGGTATTAGGAGGTGGGGCCTTTGGGAGGTCCTGAGGGTGGAGACCTCATGAGTAGGATTAGTGTTCTTATAAGAGAGACCCCAAAGGGCTCCCTAGACCCTTCTGCTGGTGTTAGGTTACAACAAAAAGATGGCCTTCTGTGAACCAGGAAACTTTCTCACCATACACTGAATCAACCACACCTTGATCTTGAACTTCCCAGCCTCAAGAACTGTGATAAATAAATTTCTATTGTTTATACGCCACCCAGTTTATGGTATTTTGTTATAGCAGCCCAAGCATGCGGAAATGGATATCTTTTTAATCTCCTTGAATTTAAAGAAATTCCAGTTAAAACATTGGATGGACACAAGTCTTCAAAAATCAAGAACAGCAAACCCTGGGGAAGGGAGAGACTCTGATTTCCAGAATTACCATGTTATAATATTCAAATGGATAGTTTTCAGAAACAACAATGAGATCACAAAGTATGCAAAGAAACAGAATATGGCCATTGAAAGGAACAAAATAAATTGACAGAAAATATCCCTGAAGACATTGAGTCATTGAACTTATTAGACAAAGATTTAAAACAACTGTATTAATTATGCTCAAGCAGCATGGACAAAATTAAAGGGAATGATGAAACTGATATATGAATAAAATGAGAATATCAATAAAGAGATAGAAATTATAAAAAAGAAACCAAATAGAAATTCTGGAGCGTTAAACCAAAATAACTGGAATTTTAAAAACCTAGAGGTTTTGAGAGCAGGTTTGATCAGCAGAAGAAATAATTAGTAAGCTTGAAGATAGGACAATTGAAATTATTCAGTCTGAAGAACAGAAAAAGAAAAGAAAAAAGGTGAAAAAAGTGAAAGGAGCCTAGGGACCTGTGGAATATGAGCAAATGGACCAACAAATGTATTTTATGACTCTCAGGAGGAGAAGATAGAAATAATGGTACAGAAAGAATATTTGAAGGAATAATGACCAGAAAGATCACAAATTTGAGAGAGACATGAATCTACCCATCCAGGAAGCTCAACAAACTCTATGTAAGATAAGCTTAAAGTGATCCATGTAAGATAAGTTTAAAGTGATCCATACCTAAACATATTATAGTCAAATGGTTGAAAGGTAAAAACAAAGAGAATCTTGAAAGCAGCAGGTGAAAAGTGACTTTTTAAGTACAACAAATCCTAAAAAATATTAACAGCTGATTTCAAAAAAGAAAAAGGAACTGAGAAGCAAGTGAGACAATATCTTTAAACGTTGAAAACAAAACTTTCAACCAAGAATTCTATATCTATCTGTCAAAACTCTCCTTCAAGGATGAAAGATAAATCAAGATATTCCCAGATAAACAAAAGCTAAGAGAGCACGGAACTAAACCCACCCATCTGTGAGCAATTAATTCTTGACAAAGGTGCCAAAAACATTCAATGGTGAAAGAATGCAGGCATACCTTGGAGATAATTGTGTGTTCAATTCTAGACCACTGCAATAAAATGAATACCACAATAAAGCGAGTCTCACAATTCTTTTGTAGTATGTATAATAGTTATGTTTACAGTATACTGTAGTCTATTAAGTGTGCAACAACATTGTGCCTAAAAAAACAGTGTACAGATCTTAATTAAAAAATACTTTATGGGGCTTCCCTGGTGGCACAGTGGTTGAGAGTCCGCCTGCCAATGCAGGGGATACAGGTTCGTGCCCCGACCCGGGAAGATCCCACATGCCGCGGGACGGCTGGGCCCGTGAGCCATGGCCGCTGAGCCTGCGCGTCCAGGGCCTGTGCTCCGCAACGGGAGAGGCCACAACAGTAAGAGGCCCGCGTACAGCAAAAAAAAAAAAAATACTTTATGGGAGGTAGGGGAGGGAAGGATTGGGAGTTTGAGATTAACAGATGGAAACTAGTATATATAGGATGGATAAACAAAGTCTTACTGTATAGCACAGGGAACTATATTCAATATCCTGTGATAAACCATAATGGAGCAGAATATGAAAAAGAATATGTATATGTATAACTGAGTCACTTTGCTGTACAGAAGAAATTAACACTACATTGTAAATCAACTGTACTTCAATAATTTTTTAAAAAACTAATAAAATACTAAAGAATAAATTTAACCAAGGAGGTGAAAGATCTGTACACTAAAAACTATTAAAACGATTTAAAAAATGCTAACCATAATCTGAGCCTGCAGTGAGTCATAATCATTTAGCTGGTGGAGTCTTTCCTTGATATTGATGGCTGATGAGTGATCAGGGTGGTGGTGCTGATGGTTGGGTTGGCTGTAGCAATTTCTTTTTTTTTTTTTTTCTTAAAGAATCAATTTTATTTATTTATTTTTGGTTGCATTGGGTCTTTGTTGCTGTACATGGGCTTTCTGTAGTTGTGGCAAGCGGGGGCTACTCTTCACTGCGGTGTGCAGGCTTCTCATTGTGGTGGCCTCTCCTGTTGGGGAGCACAGGCTCCAGGTGTGTGGGCTTCAGTAGCTGTAGCACACAGGCTCAGCAGCTCTGGCTCATGGGCTCCAGAGGGTAGGCTCAGTAGTTGTGGCGCACGGGCTTAGTTGCTCCGCAGCATGTGGGATCCTCCCAGACCAGGGATCGAAGCCGTGTCCCCTGCATTGGCAGGCGGATTCCTAACCACTGCACCACCAGGGGAATCCCTGTAGCAATTTCTTAAAATAAAACATTAATGAAGTTTGCCATATTGATTAACTCTTCCCTTTCACCAGTGATTTCTCTGTAGCAGGCACTGTGCTTTGATAGCATTTTATCCACAGTTGAACTTTCAAAATAGGAGTCAGTTTTCTCAAATGCTACTACTGCTTTATCAAGTTTATATAATATTCTAAATCCTTTGCTGTCATTTCAACAATCTTCACAGCATCTTCACCAAGAGGAGATTCCATCACATTCTTTGCTCATCCACAAGAAGCAACTCTCATCTGTTAATAGTTTTACCATGAAATTGCAGCAATTCAGTCCCATCTTCAGGCTCCACTTCTAATTATAATTCTCTTGCTATTTTCACCACAGCTGCGGTGACTTCCTCCACTGAAGTTTTGAACCCCTCAAAGTCCACCATGAGGGTTGGAATCAACTTCTTCCAAACTTCCATTAATGTTGATATTTTGCTCTTCCCATGAATCCCAAATGTTCTTAATGGCATCTAGAATGGTGAATCCTTTACAGAAAGGTTTTAATTTACTTTGCCCAGATCCATCAGAGGAACCACCATCTATGGCAGATACAGTCTTACAGAATGTGTTAATTAAATAATAAGACTTGAAAGTCAGAATTACTTCTTGATCCATGGGCTGCAGAATGGATGTTGTTTAGCAGACATGACAACATTAATCTTGTTTTACAGGTTCATCAGGGCTCTTGAGTGACCAGGTGCATTGTCAATAAACAATCATATTTTTAAAGGAATCTTTTTCTTTCCTGAGCAGTAGGTCTCAAAAGTGGGCTGAAAATATTCCATAAACTATGTTGTAAACAGATGTGCTATTTCCAGGCTTTATTGTTCCATTTATAGAGCACAGGCAGAGTAGCTTTAGCATAATTCTTAAGATTCCTAAGGTTTTCAGAACAGTAAATCAGCATTGGCTTCAAGTCAGCTACATATACCCTTAACAAGAGAGTCAGCCTGTCTTTTGAAGAGTTGAAGTCAGGCATTGACTTCTCTGTAGCTGTGAAAGTCCTAGATGGTGTCTTCTTCCAATATAGGCTGTTTTGTCTACACTGAAAATCTGTTGATTAGTGTAGCCACATTCATTAATTTTCTTAGCAAGATCTTCTGGGTAACTTGCTGCAGCTTCTGCTGTTCACCTTGTACTTTTATGTTATGGAGATGGCGTTTTTTCCTTAAACCGCATGAACCAATCTCTGCTAGCTTCAGACTTTTCTTTGCAGCTTTACTTACCTCTCTGAGCCTTCATAGATTTGAGGAGAGTTAGGGCCTTACTCTAAATTAGGCTTTTGCTTAAGAGAATGTTGTGACTTGTTTGAACTTCCTTCTAGACCACTAAAACTTCCTCCATATCAGCAGTAAGGCTATTTCACTTTCTTATCATTCATATGTTCACTAGAGTAGTACTTTTAATTTCCTTCAAGAACAGTTTCTTTGCATTTACAACTTGCAACTTATGCAACACTTTTGAAATGCATGCATTTCTCACTAAGCTTAATCATTTCTAGCTTTTGATTTAAAGTGCGGGAGGTGGGACTCCTCTTTACACTTGAACACTTAGAAGCCACTGTAGGGTCATTAGTTGCCCTAATTTCAATATTATTGTGTCTTAGGTAATAGGGAGGCCCAAAGAGATAGAGAAAGATGGGGGAACAGCCTGTCAGTGGAGCACTTAGAACACACACAACATTTATCATTTAAGTGTGCAGTCTTATGTGGGTGTGGATTGTGGCTCCCCAAAACCATTACAAAGAAACATCAAAAGTCACTGAGCACAGATCACCATAATAAATATAATAGTAATGAAAAAGTTTGAAATATTGTGAGAAGTATCAAAACATGACACAGCCACAAAGTATGCAAATGCTGTTTAAAAAATGGTGCTGATAGACTTGCTTGACCACAGTTTTGCCACAAAACTTCAATTTGTAAAAAATACAATATCTGCCAATCACAATAAAGCAAAGTGCAATAAGGCAGGGTTTGCCTGTAGTTGCTTCAATAAATGGTGCTTGTAAAATTGGATAGCCACATGCAGAAGAATGAAATTTGATCTTTACTTGCACTGTATACAACAGTTAAATCAAAATGGATCAAAAACCTAAATTTAAGAGCTTAAACTATAAAATTCATAGAAGAAAACATAGAAAAAAATTGTATGATATGGGATTTTGCAATGGTTTCTTAAATATGACACCAAAAGCTCAGGAAACAAAAAATGGATAAACTGAACTTCATTACATTAAAACTTTGTGGTGTCAAAGAACACTATCACAAGAGCAGAAAGACAATTCACATAATGGGAGAAAATATTTGCAACTAATATATCTGATAGGGGATTAATATCTAGAATATGTAAAGAGCTGTTATAACTCAACAACAATAAAACAAATGACTTAATTTTAAAAGGGGTAAAAGAGAAAAATAAATAAAAAGGGGTAAATGACTTGAATAGACAGTTACCAAAGAAGATACACAAATGGTTAATAAGTACATGAAAAAATGCTCAATATCATTAATTAGAGAGATGCAATCATATCCACAGTAAGATACCACTTTACACCTACCAGAAAGGGTATGATAAAAACAAAACAGAAAATAACATGTGGTGAGGATATGGAGAAATTGGAACCCTTATGAATTGCTGGTGGAAATTTAAAATGTTCAGAAGCTCTGGAAAGCAGCTTGGCAGTTCTTCAAAATGTTAAATATATGACCCAGTAATTTCAATCTGAAAACAGGGATTCAAATAAATACTTTTACACCATCATAATAGCAATATTCACCATAGATAAAAGATAGAAACACCCTGTGTCCATCAACAGAGTAATGGTTACACCAAATTAGGTGTATACATACAATGGACTATTATTCAGCCATAAAAAGGAATGAAGTTCTTATACATGCTATAATGTAGATGAACCTCAAAGACTTTTCTTAGTGAAGTAAATCAAACACAAAAAGGCAAATATTGTGTTTTTCCACTTATATAAAATATCTAGAATATGAAAATTTGTAGAGACAGAAAGTATGTTGGAAGTTACCAGGAGATGGGGGAAAGAGGAAAATGGGGAGTTATTGTTATGGCTTAATGGTAACAAGGTTTTGGTTTGGAAAACTTTTGGAAAAAGATGGTGATAGTTGCATAGCATTGTGAATATATTGATAATTAATGCCACTGAACTGTACACTTAAAAATAGCTAAAATTGATTTTTTAATATATATTATAGTTAGCACAATAAAAAATAGTAAACAAAAATAGAGAAGACATATAATGTTAGAAATAGAAATAGGACAAGAGTACAGACAACATAGGCTAAAAGAAAGCGAATAATTATATGACAATAAATTTGAAAACTTTTTCAGCATTGACATGTTTCTATGAAAATTAAAATAACTTTGAGTCAAGAAAAAAAAAAAAAAAACAGAAAGCCTGAAAAAGAGCATAAATGACAAACATATGAAAAAAGAACTTAATTACTAATGAAGAAAATGCAAAAGAAAAGTCATTTTTTATACCCTCTAGATTGGTAGAAATAATGAAACCTAATGTACACAAGTTGTAGGCATTTAAATTGGTAAAATAATTTCCAAATCATATGGCACAATATTATGAAATATAATTTTTGCTTTGTTATTATCCAGAAATTGCACTCATAAGTACATATATAAGCTAGTACTTGTACATTTGAGCCAGAAAATATTTAAGATTGGTTGTAACCATGTTGCTTTTGATAGCAAAAAAATGGGAACAACTTAATCTCCATTAACAGGCAATTATTAATTGAGAATACTTATATTTAACTCAGTGTAGAACAGGGAAACATTTACTTTTAAGTTGTAGCCATGTAAAATTCAGTGTTTTTATATATTCTGCATTTAAACCTGACCAAAACAGTGGCTTTAATTAATGCTAGTAAAAAATGATTTAAAAATCAAGAAATAGACATAATCAAAAATTTGGTTTTTTGTTACAAAGCTAAAAAGAATCAGCGTATGAAATCCCTCATTTTCTTAAGAATTTCTTTTTATGATACCAAAGTAACAATTATAAAAATTAGTTTTTAAATAATAATTTAAAAATTTTTAAAGCTTTTTTTCATTTATTCTCTAGTACTATTGGTAATATCAACCATTCATTTTCTTTAACTCGTGTTGAATAATACTTTATTATAAATTATTTTTTGCTCAAGCCATGATTATATATAGGATGATATTTATGTAATTTCTTCTTATATGGATTCTTGATTTATTATTCTTTAATATTATATTGGTTTCTAATTTAAGAATTGCAATTTAATTAAATATGAATTTTTACATAGATATATAAACAATAAATGAATGCATGAGTATATTTTGATAAGAATTAATATTAATTTTTTGTTATGGTATAATGTGTCTCCCAAAGAATTGTGCTCCTAGTTTTGCCAGCAAAATATAATATATATGAGGGATTCTGTTACCAAAGGATACACAAAAATAAACCTGATGCCTTTAAATTTAGTGATCTAGATTCAAATTTAGCTCTAACAGTTTTTAAGCTTTACTATTTCATAAAAATAGTATACTCTGTGTTTTTCTGTGCTAGCTTGTAAAAATATATGCAAATGTAACCACTCTTCAGGTACATATACATTTTTATAAAGCCTTCTTAAATTAGATTTGTATTCAGATTCCTCAAATAAGAGTGTCCTATAAACAGAAGCCATGCCATTTCATTGAAAAGTTATTACAGAAGATACAATAGAGTAAATAAAAATTATGTTATAATTATAATGATTGATAGGAATAGTCTCACATGATCTCCTGCCATAGTTTGAAATTCTTATACAGATAATTATAGATCTATAGATATATAGTATGTCCACAGTGCATTTTTGTTTGCTTTTATTATGTAATGAAATATATTTGAGATGTTTGTTTCTGTTTATTGCTAGGTTATCCAGATAAATTTTGAAGAATTCGATCTGGAAATTGGCTATGACACCTTGACAATTGGTGACGGGAGCGAAGTTGGAGACCCAAGGACAGTGCTCCAAGTGTAAGTTCTCAATGTTTCTTTCTTGACTTAGCCTATTAGGTCTTTATAAAATTGTATGAAATTTTACTTTTTCTTTTCTTTCATTGATTCTTCCTACTATCACCAACAGAAGAAGCATAGTACCTTAGTTATGATCATCAACCTGCATATAGTATATTTATTAGTCCTTCTTCAGTGGTGCTTAAGGTACTTGATCCAAACACAGTTAGTTAGAAACCATTTCCAGAAAGGAACTCATTGGCAAAAGAGGCCTAGGGTGAAATTGCAGAGTGGCTGATTGGCCTTATTTTGGAAAATACCTTTGCCCTCACAGAGTTTTAGAATAGACTGGAAAAAACAATCATGAAATTGATCCCAGAGACAATAATAAAGACCTAGTCATCAAGATCTGTAGTTGAGAGTTTATCAGTGGTTTGACGTGAAGTAGTTAGCAATGAACAGCTCTCAGAGTTGAGCTAATATACTGAAAAGGTTCTTAATGTGAACAAAAAGAATGAACATAAATTGAGAAAAGGGAAATGTTAGGAACTTACCGCCAAATCCTTGGCTATCCATTTCAATGATCTACCTCTGATAGTGGCAAGAAGAAATGTCCAGGGCATGTATATATATTTTTTCTGTGATGAACCTCAAAAGGTTATGATATGCTTTCTCTCAGTATTCCTTTCATAACTGTTGATTTGCAATACAGGCTTTATCAGTGAGGTGTTTCTCAAAAATGGGGTCTTTTGCATCACAATTACCTGGTGCACTTTTTAAAATGTAGATTTCTGGACCCCTCCCATTATGTCTATTAATGTTTGCTTTATATATTTAGGTGGTCCTATGTTGGGTGCATAGATATTTACAGATGCTATATCCTCTTGTTGGATTGATCCCTTTAACATTATGTGATGCTCTTCTTTGTCTTTTGTTACAGTCTTTATTTTAAAGTATATTTTATCTTATGTAAGTACTGCGACCCCAGCTTTCTTTTTATTTTTGTTTGCATGAAACATTTTTTTTCATTCCTTCACTTTTGGTCTGTGTGTGTTTAGATCTGAAGTGAGTCTCTTATAAGCAGCATATAGATGGGTCTTGGGTTTTTTTGTTTGTTTGATGATTGTTTAATGATTTTCTTTAGTATCATGTTTGGATTTTTTTGTCTTTATTTCCTCTGTATCTATTATAGGCTTTTGGTTTGTGGTTACCATAAGGTTCATATATAACTATTTATATATGGAAAAGTTTATTTTATGTTGATAGTCACTTAAGTTCAAATGCATTCTACAAATACTACATTTTTATTCCCTGCTTCCACATTTTATGTCTTTTACATCATGTTTTACATCTTTTTATTTTGTGTCTTCTCTCATTATTGTATAGGGGTTGTTTTTGAACTTTCGTCATTTAACCTTCACACAGGTTTTATAAGTGATTGATCCACTACCATTACTATATATTTGCCTTTTCCAGTGAGAATTTTAGTTTCATGTGTTTTCTTATTAATTAGTGCCATTTCATTTCAACTTATAGAAGTCCCTTTAACATTTCTTGCAGGGCCAGTTTAGTGGTGGTGAACTCCTTTAGATTTTGCTTGTCTGGGAAACTCTTTATCTCACTTTCAATTCTGGATGGTAACCTTGCTGGATACAGTATTCTTGGTTGTAAATTTTTGTTTGTTTGTTTGTTTTATTTTGTTTCAGCACTTTGAATATATCATGCTGCTCCATTCTGGTCTGCAAAGTTTCTGCTGAAAAAATTGCTTCCATTATATTAACTAATTGGTTTCCTCTTACTGCTTTTAGTACTCTCTCTTTAATTTTTGACATTTTACCTATAATGTGTCTCTTTGTAGGTCTCTTTGGAGTCATCTTGTTTGGGACTCTCTGTGCTTCCTGGATCTGGATGTCTGTTTCCTTTCTAGGATAGGGAAGTTTTCAGCCAGTATTTCTTCAAATACATTTGTTCCCCATTCTCTCTTTCTTCTACTTCTGGGATCCCTATAAAGCAAATATTCTTGTGCTTGATGTTGTCCTTAAGCTATCCATATTTAATTTTTTTCCCCTTTTTGTTCTGATTGGGTGATTTCCATTACCCTGTCTTCCAGATTGCTAATCCTTCTTCTGTATCATCTTATCTGCTATTGATTCCCTTTAGTGTATTTTTCATTTAATTTATGTTACTCATGTTATTTCATTCTTTAGCTGTGATTGATTCTTTCTTATTTTTTTTTAACTCTTTGTTGAAGTTCTCACTGTGTTCATCCATTCTTCTCCTGAGTTCAGTGAGCACTTTTATGACCATCATTTTGAATTCTTTACCAGATAAATTACTTATCTTCATATCATTAAGGTTTTTTTTTTCTGATGTTTTGTTTTTTCTTTTGTTTGGAGCATATTTTGTCACCTCATTTTGCCTAATTCTCTGTGTTTGTTTCTATATATTAGGCAAAACTGCTACCTCTATCAGTCTTAAAGTAGTGACTTTGTGTAGGTGATGATCCTTCTCATTCAACCCTGCCCTAGATCTTTGTTGTCTCTTAAATCTTTTTGGTTGTATATACTGCCTTATTTATTCCAATTTTCCCCTGCTGTTCAGCATGTGCCAAGACTTGTCAGTGTTCCAAAGAAAGGAATTCAGTGATCACCTAGTTTCAGGCTGATTGGATGCCAGACCCTCAGGCAGAAGCTTTTAAAGTTTTCAAATATATACAGTCCTGAGGGGCTGCACTTGTAATCCCTACTGGCCTCCAAACCTCTCCTCCTCTTTCCTTTCCTTTTCTTTTTAATTTTACAAGAAGTTCTCATAGTACTGTTATTGCAGAATCCTGTAATAACACCAAAGATTTACCTTATGTGTACATTGTAGACCCAGTACTATTCCATCTTGTTGTTATCTAGTTGTTATCTTTTCAGGAAAAAAAAAAATCCCTTCTCTTATTATTTATCTTTATGCATTCTTGACCTCAACTTCAACTTCTCTCCTCCACCTACTACATGGATATCATTGATCAACCACAATTTTGTTGTTTATCTCTGAGCCTACTACAATTCCACTTTGTGCTTCCTAAGATAATGATGGACAAAGAGCCATTGCTTTACATGTTCTGCATATTTGTTTATGTTGTTCAAATTATTTGTAACTCCACCCCCCTAAAAATACTCAGCATTTTTATCAGGATGATGTACCTGGTAGACATTTCACCACGCTAGACTAATATCTTTCAGAAATTATATATAGTTCCTCCTAGATTTCTTTGTGGTTTTGTACCTGATAGTTTGGATTTCCTTATACTGTAATATTGTATTAGAAATTGACAGCCACAGAACTAATATGACCAGTAAGTATGTTTTTTGGTTGTTGTTTGGGAAGTGCAGTCATCCCTTGGTATCCACGGGGTATTGTTTCCAGGAACTGTCACATATATCACAATCTGCACATGCCCAAATCCCTTAGTCAGCCCTCCATATCCATAGTTCCACATACATGGGTTCAACCAACCATGGATTGTGTAGTACTGTAGTATTTATTGGAAAAAATATCCATGTATAAGTGGACCTGTGCAGTTCAAACCCATGTTCTTCAAGGGTCAACTATACAGTGTTTTAAATAATTGAAAATTACATATAAAAAATCTGAATTTGTTGTTTCTTTCGACAGACTGGCAACACTAGGACTGGATTATCACATGGCAAAATTTGCTGGAACTCTCTTCTGTCCCCTTTAGAGAGCCCATAGGTTCTCATGGCCCTTCAACCTTGTCTTGTTTTTCACTTGAGCATCTAAGAACCCTTGCATTGCCTGCCTGGGCCTATAGGCATGTGACACATGATACAACACAAAATTTGGTTTATTCCTTAAATTTATTATTTATTATTTCCCAAATAACACATGTATTTGTTCCTTTATCTGACACTTTAGAAAAGTTGAAGTTTCTTGGGCATTAATGATAATATAGCAAATTTTGTAAGTGATCCTCACACATTCTGAGACCTATCTTTCTACATGTTTATTTGATAGATCACATTATATGTACTTCAAAAATGAAACTGTAAAACATGTATGTGATGGATAAGATAGAGGACTAGATTTCAGGTTTAGATTCTTCAAAGCATGGACAGGGAAAGGCAGGATAGCTAGTCAGTTGACTGAAGAATATTTCTTAAACATCTTTTTTACTATATCTACCACTAAATAAAACTTAGCATTTCAGAATCTAATGAAATAATAGATGTCATCTTGTACAACTAATATCCCAGATCATGGATGCTGTATACTCCTTTAGCCACTGCCTTAAAGAATCTATGAGATAATTAATATCACAAAACTACAAACAGAAAGGTTATAGACATACAAATTTCCAGTAATCTAATAAGACACAGAAGGAAAATATCAAAATTATTATCTTAAATACCCAACCATTAGAAATGGTAAGCATAAAAGAGTACATTTATTGGGATTAAACAGTAATCTGTACAGTCCCACATGCTAAAAGAAAAAAATAATATTATGTTTGAACCATATAATTTAATCTATTCTAATGTTAAAAAATATATAGACAATAATGAATTCTGATATACCTGTTGATATTTTCTTCATAGAATAAATTACTGTATTAATAACACAGAATGGTTATTAATTACTATTTTCAAAAGAATACCAAGTTTCCAGATGGATTTCCCTATACTATCATATTCAAAGTTCACATTGAGTACTTCACCTCCAGTGGAAATAAAAATTAAAGCTTTATTCTGTGACCATTACTTTTTAGACTGTTCAATCATTGGATCTAAATTGGTCCCTTAGTGTGGGAGGGCTAAGAGAGAGTAAGAAAGATAATACATTATGTTTAAATAACCAGAAGACTATGAGATGAGTGCATGAGTGCACACGCACACACACACACACACATACATTTTAGATGCAGACATCATAATCATATATATATTATGTTTTTGCAAAACTCAAAGTAAGAAGAATTAAGGCAATGATATTTACTATATAATTTTAAGTACTAAGAGGAAAACTCCTTTATATTTTAAATATAGCCATACACTTTCTAAAAAATGAACTCTTCGCTAATCACAAGAACCTCTTTGTAAACATGCCACAGTCCTTCAGTTTCTGCACACCTTCTTTTAAGAATTTTGACCTCAGTTGCTTCAAAAAGATCTAGTAAAATTTTTATTAGTGGATTTTCTGTGCTTTTCAAAATTCTTTTCAAGTGCAGATAATGTCTCTATTTCTTTTTATTTTGGAAGACAGGGTGAATAAATTTTTTAAGTGATTTTTATAATCCTGTGTTGTATGAATTGGATCAAGTAGCAGATGACATGAGAAGTATTGGATAATTAAATGAAAGAAATAGGTTCACAATTGATTTTTTTTTTTTTTTGAGGATGATCCCAAAGTTAGGTAGGCAACATAAGACCAGATAAAGAGCAAATACATTAATGAAAAGAGATCTTATGACTTGAATGAATAGTCAAGTGGAAATAGCTGTATTTTACAGACTAAGCTTCTGCTGCTGGTAGAATAAATGAAGAAAAAAACATTACATTTTTCCTTTTCTCACATTCCTGTCATCATATTGTCCCTAGTTTACACAGTAGTTCTATTTCATTACTTGTTATAATTCCTTCACTCTGAGAAGTTGTATTAATTTTGAAAAATCTGTGATTTTTTTTATATTTGTCTGTCTGTAACCAGAAATGTGTTTCTTAGACCTGCTTTTCTTCCTCAGAACACAATTACACATTTCTGAAAATATCTTTCTTCTCCTTGAGTAAGTGTGACTACAACAGAACTAGGTAGCACCTACCTCCTAGAGGTGTTCAAATAAAAGCTGTCTGACTAGCTAACAGAGATTTTACAAACTTGAAGTTAGGTCAAAGGTTCCTCTGAACTCTAAGAGTCTGTGATAAGAGAACCTACTGGATTTGTATCTACCAAAGAAGCTGATATAAATTTGAGTGTACCTGAAACATATTTTTTAATAAGTTTAGCTTTCTCAACAGCAGGCCCACTCATCTGGACATTTACAAGGCTCAGAGTAAGAATACAGATAGAATCTCACATATCAAATGTCTAAATATTAAAAGTTATAAATTAAGCTACATATTGTTAAATACAATATGTTCCATCCTCCTACCTTGACAAATACACTTTCATAACAACCTAGAAGGACAAGTTTAAATTTAGAATTCTGGGACTTGTGTGATTTTCTTGTTGGAACATGAAGGTATAGGAAAGTGGTCCCAGCCCCAGCCTGCACCTGGCCACCCTCTATTCCCAAACTCAGCTCCATCCTTCACGATACATGTAGACTTCCCAGCCTACACATTCAAGCTGCCACACCTCCCTGCAAACACTGCCCACTGGGTCTAAGAGTGCACATATGGGTCATGTGTTCTGGCCCTGAGAATGTGGACCTGGAAAAGAGGCCTGTGAAGGTTCAGGTAGCAGGAAATTCCAGGGTACCAGGTACCAATGAGTTGTGGAACAGTAGTTTTTAAACAAACTATAAAATAGAAGATTTGTTTTTATTTTTAATTCGTCTTGAAATGATACTTTTACAAAGTGAAAAAAAAATTTCTAGGAAAATGAAATAAAAGCACATATAAATACATTCCAAGTTTTTTTATTATGAAATTCACCAGACAGAATTACTCTTTCAAATTACTCTAGAAGTTTGAAAGATTTACTCCCAATTTCAGTTCTTACCACATTGTGGGCTGGAAATTAGTCTAGGATCTCATAGGTGAAGTGAGCAGGCACATCCCTGGGCAAGAGGTGGGCTACAGAATGGTCAGACGAAGGGATCAGGGAAGGGGCCTATCTTGCCCAAGTTTAAAAACAGTATTGCATATGGCATGGTTAATGGTCAAGAACGTATAAAAAAAAACCCCAAAAAACAGTTGAAGGGAATTTATTTTAAATAACGTTCTTCTAATGGGTAAAATTAGTCTCCATTTAGGCATTTTATTTGGCAAACTATTTACTCATCTACATGTTCCTTTTTGCTTTTCTCTTAAGTGTGATCCATGTGCTAGAGACTTTCGGCACTAAAACTATCTTTTCAATAAATTTATTTTAAAATATTAAATAGCCGAAAGTCAGAAACATAGTAAAACACAGAAAATATGTTCATTTAACAGAGAGCCATGTAATCTCATATTTGAAAGTATTTTAAAGGAGGATGAATTCAGCCTATATATTTAAGTTTATAAATTCTGATTAGTTTAATAAACACAGGATACCTCATTTTTTAAAATATTTAACCAGATAAGGAACATCCCAACCTATTCTATTTAGGTCATAGGATTGAATTAAGCATTGGAAATAAATGGTGTTTTCGCTTCCAATTTTCCTTCAATATTTAGATTCTAAAAGTTAAAATCAATTGTCATATTCTCTTCAATAAAAAAATGTATCCATATAGTCATAACATGTTCAACAGCTAAAATAGTCCTCCAAAAATGAATTATGAAAAGCTTTAAAAAAATAATTCTTATAATTTCTTCCTCTTAAGTACAAAGTATGTCAGTTTTGCAGTTCAGTAACTTATAAATAATCTCAGTGTGCCGTATCTCTTTACCTTGAAATTTTGGTTCTGAAGAAATACTCATGACACAGTTATAAGCAATAAATTTATTAAGTAACAGAGAATACACTGTAATTGGACATCGTATGCAGTACTAAGTACTCCATATAATTTTATCAGATGAAAATTCCTAAAATTATGTGAATTTAAGCTACAAACTTAAATTCACAATTCAAAGATTTATTGCTTCAGCCATTTGCTGTCTCGTACTGTATTGCTTATTTGTGGCCTTTTCTTTCTCACACTCATGCTCGTTAATTTTCTCTCCACTGGACTTACTTGAAGGGCATTTTTTTTTTTCTCCAGTTTGAGGTAGGATTTTTCATTCATGGCAGCTTCATGGTGGTATAGTGACAAGTTTCAATAGAGATCAGAATATAAACTTGACCAGTTGATAATAATTCAGATAATGGATTTGAACAATCATGTTAATATCTTTTAAAGACCGTTAAAAGAAGTTTTTTCTCAGATTGTTTTACATGTGCTATTTTCACACTTATGTATAAATTCGCCTGATGGTAAAAATGGATGTAATAAATTTGAGAGAACTAACAGTGATGATAGTACAATTACAGGCATTGAATACACTTCCAACCCTCATTTCGTCTGCATAAAGAAGGGAGGAGTTGTTGATTACTTGTCCACCCTTCTCATCTGTATGGCATCAAACTGAGATAGTTAAAAATGCATTCTATGAGAAATGTGATTCTCTTTCCTTTTCCTACATTTTCTCTCACACACTTTGCTGTTCCATTAATGGAGTCGCAGTAACACTATAAAGAATAATTAAGTGAACACTTGTAAAATAAAAAATAGAAAGAAAACTCTTCTTTTCCAAGATGCTCCTGGAAATTTTATGAGTATACATTGATATTGGACAACATTGTATTTGAACAAACATGTTACAGAAGGTGAAAAAAAATGTTGTCTTAGATATCCAAACATGGTTCTATCCTATGACTATCAAATTCTGATATGTCCTGAAAAATTTTATAATGTAAAATCTCATTCTCAGATATATGTTAGTATGGGCTAACAACACTGTTCCCTGGGAACTCTTCTTTTTATTTTATTTTAATTATTTATTTTTTAACACCTTTATTGGCATATAATTGCTTTACAATTGTGTGTTAGTTTCTGCTTTATAACGAAGTGTATCAGCTATACATATACATATATCCCCATATCTCCTTCCTCTTACATCTCCCTCCCACCCTCCCTATCCCACCCCTCTAGGTGGTTACAAAACACGGAGCTGATCTCCCTGTGTTGTGCAAGCTGATCTCCCTGTGCGATGAGGCTGCTTCCCACTAGCTATCTATTTTACATTTGTAGTATATATAAATCCATGCCACTCTCTCACTTCGTCCCAGCTTACCCTTCCCCCTCCCCGTGTCCTCAAGTCCATTCTCTACATCTGCATCTTTATTCCTGTCCTGCCCCTAGGTTCTTCAGGACATTTTTTTTTTTTTAGATTCCATATATATGTGCTAGCATACAGTATTTGTTTTTCTCTTTCTAACTTCACTCTGTATGACAGGCTCTAGGTCTATCCACCTCACTACAAATAATTCAATTTCATTTCTTTTTAATGGCTGAATAATATTCCACTGTATATGTATGACACATCTTCTTTATCCATTCATCTGTCGATGGACACTTAGGTTGCTTCCATGTCCTGGCTATTGTAAATAGAGATGCAATGAACATTGTGGTACGACTCTTTGAATTATGGTTTTGTCAGGGTATATGCCCAGTAGTGGGATTGCTGGGTCATATGGTAGTTCTATTCATAGTTTTTTTGAGGAACCTCTATACTGTTCTCCATAGTGGCTGTATCAATTTACATTCCCACCAACAGTGCAAGAGGGTTCCCTTTTCTCCACATCCTCTCCAGCATGTATGGTTTGTAGATTTTTTGATGATGGCCATTGTGACTGGTGTGAGGTGATACCTCATTGTAGTTTTGATTTTCATTTCTCTAATAATTAGTGATGTTGAGCATTCTTTCATGTATTTGTTGGCAATCTGTATATCTTCTTTGGAGAAATGTCTATTTCGGTCTTTGCCCATGTTTGGATTGGGTTGTTTGTTTTTTTGATATTGAGCTGCATAAGCTGCTTGTAAATTTTGGAGATTATTCCTTTGTCAGTTCCTTCATTTGCAAATATTTTCTCCCATTTTGAGGATTGTCTTTTCATCTTATTTATGGATTCCTTTGGTATGCAAAAGCTTTTAAGTTTCATTAGGTCCCATTTTTTTATTTTTGGTTTTATTCACATTTCTCTAGGAGGTGGGTCAAAAAGGATCTTGCTGTGATTTATGTCATATAGTGTTCTGCCTATGTTTTCCTCTAAGAGTTTATAGTGTCTGGCCTTACATTTAGGGCTTTAATCCATTTTGAATTTATTTTTGTGTATGGTGTTAGGGAGTGTTCTAATTTCCTTCTTTTACATGTAGCTGTCCAGTTTTCCCAGCACCACTTATTGAAGAGACTGTCTTTTCTCCATTGTATATTCTTGCCTCCTTTATCAAAAATAAGGTGACCATATGTGCATGGGTTTATCTCTGGGCTTTCTATCCTATTCCATTCATCTATATTTCTTCTTTTTATTTTAAATACACACGCATGCACACACACATGCAAACTCTACTTTGTGTTACTATATTTTAAATAAATATTTTCTTTAATATTTAATAAATAATATTCATACTAGATTTATAGAAAAGGTAGCTGTTTTTTATGTTCATATATTATTATTGCTCTCAGCTCATTGGTGCATATGTTTTAACGAGCTACTTTGTTGAAGATATATTATTTTATAACATTTTTCAACAGTTTACTCTTTCAAAATGCCACCTTGGTACAAGACTACTATATGTGATATTTGCCTTGAGCAAACGCTCTTACGACCAGGGACTTACAACTTCTCAAATTTGCTCTTGTACCTTCCCCTGTTAATAATGAAAATCTAAATACCAACCGACCCCATGGGCTAATGAAAGAAGGGAATATACTAAATATATCAACAAGGCAATATTGTTAGAGATTGATGGCCACAGTATAAAAAGGACTTAGAAAAATTGACCATTCAGAATAATCTTTCACCCTTTATATGAAAGTTATCAAAAAAAAAAAAAAAAATTGGGTTGGCCAAAACCTTTGTTTGGTTTTTTCCCTAAGATGGCTCTAGTAGCACTTAGTTGTCTTTAACTTCATTCGAAACAATTTTGTTAGGTTGTATTGTCACAGCTGTCATATCAGTGTGCATTAAAAAAAAAAAAAAACTTATCAAAATTGGAAAATTTTTGTATAGCTATTTTAATATTTAAGATGGAAGAAAAAAGCAACATTTTGGCATATTATGCTTTATTATTTCAAGAAAGGTAAAAACACAACTGAAAGGCAAAAAAAATTTGTGCAGTGTATGTAGCAGGAGCTGTGACTGATCGAATGTGTCAAACGTGGTTTGCAAAGTTTCTTTCTGGAGATTTCTCACTGGACAATGCTCCATGGTCAGGTAGACCAGTTGAAGATGATGGTGATGAAATCGAGACATTAATTGAGAACAGTCAACATTATACCACACGGGAGATGCTATACTCAAAATACCCAAATAGCTGACATACTCAAAATATCCAACTCAAGTGTTGAAAATCATTTGCACCAGCTTGGTTATGTTAATCACTTTGATATTTGGGTTCCACATAAGTTAAGAGAAAAAAACCTTGTTGACCATATTTCCGCATGTGATTCTCTGATTCTCTACTTAAATGTAATGAAAACGTTATGTTTTTGAAACGAATTGTGATGGGCAATGAAAAGTGGTTACTATACAATAATGTGGAATGGGAGAGATCGCGGGGCAAGTGAAATGAACCACCACCAACCACACCAAAAGGCCAGTCTTCATCCAAAGAAGGTGATGTTGTGTATATGGTGAGATTGGAAGGGAGTCCTCTATTATGAGCTCCTTCTGGAAAATGAAACAATTAATTCCAACAAGTACTGCTCCCAATTAGGCCAACTGAAAGCAGCACTTGACGAAAAGCATCCAGAATTAGTCAACAGAACCACATAATCTTCCATCAGGTTAATGCAAGACTGTGCATGTTTCTTTGATCACCAGGCAAAAACTGTTACAGATTGACTGGGAAGTTCTGATTCATTTTCTGTATTCACCAGGCATTGCCCCTTCAGATTTACATTTATTGATATTTCAGTCTTTACAAAATTCTGTTAATGGAAAAAATTTCAATTCCCTGGAAGACTGTAAAAGGCACCTGGAACAGTTCTTTGCTCAAAAAGAAAAAAATGTTTTGGGAATATAGAATTATGAAATTGCCTGAAAAATGTCAGAAGGTAGTGGAACAAAATGATGAATGCATTTTCAATAAATTTCTTGGTGAAAATGAAAAATGTGTCTTTTATTTTTACTTAAAAAACAAAGGAACTTTTTGGCCAATCGGATATCTTCTTACTGCTCTTATTTCTGCCTTGCACTCCTCCTTGCCCTCCTCCATTACACTCACACACACACCCACACACACACTCATACACACTCACAATCATTTTAGGTTCTTTGATTGCAGAGATTGTTTACTACTCATCTTGGATTTCCCAAAATACCTAACACAGAGCCTGTGTTAACAGTTAGGTGTGGCATGAATTATAATGGGAGCAGAAAAATTGCTCTACATCAAGACACATCTACTGAAACATGTCAGCAGATGGGGTATCTTTGCAGACATTGGCAAAGACATACCACAAGCAGTAGAGAGCTCTGCAGGTCTATGTGGTGTCAGTGCATTCAGGCTACTATAAAAAAAAAAAAAAGAAAAAAGAAAAAAGGATAGACTGGGTGGTTTATAAACAACATAAATGTATTCCTCACAGTTCTAGAGGCTGGAATTCAGAGATCATGGTGCCAGCAGATTCGGTGTCTGCTAACAACCCGCTTTCCAGTTCATAGGTGGCCATCTTTTTACTGTGTCCTCATATAGCAGATGGGGTCAGGGATCTCTCTGGGTCCTCTTTTATAAGGGCACAATCACATTGAGGAGCGCTCTGCCTTCATGACCTAATCACCTATCAAAGTCCTCACCTTCAAATACCCTAACATTGGAGATGAGGTTTCAACATGTAAGTTTTGGCAGCAGGGGGACATTTAGTCTCTAGCACCAGAGTTTCAACAGCACTTACTAATACCACATGCAAGAAAAACAATCAAACTGACAGTAGCAATTATCTCATCGTGTGGACAAAATTTGATGGATAGTCATTCAAATGACTTGCTACTGGGCAATAATAAATAAATGCTCTTGGAATTTCAGAACTACTTTAGGCTGCCGTATGAAATAATCTCTGTGACATTTGATTACTAGCAACAAAAATGTTAAATATAAGGGATAGTTTATTTTTATGGTCCTTCATTATTTCTTCATTGTGACGATAGTTACATTTTCGACTGGGAGAACATGGATGATTTTACTAAAAAAAGAAGGCAGTTTACTGTTTTACTTTGGTTTGTTTTGTGAAAACACTGATGGTTTTACTGCAATTTAAGCAATTACTATGGTTTTGTTTGGGGTTTTTCGTGGTTGTTTTTTTTTTTTTTTTGGCATTGGATTCAATTGGATCAAATTGTCTAAACTAAAGAAGCTTTCAGTTGGTATTTTTCTCTTTTTATCAGGAATATTTGTAATATGGTAGGCATTTTGAAAGCGGCTGTAGGAAAGAAATTAGGACAAAATATAGAAAGAGTATGTAAATAAATACATTAGCGTTCTTCCCACAAAAGCACAGCACTTTGTTAGAATGCTAAATATTGGGTTGGCCATAAAGTTCTTTTGGGTTTTTTGTAAGCAATTATGGAAAACCCAAACAAACTTTTTGGCCAACCCAGTATTTGACTGAAGTATCCACAGATGAGTACAAAGATGTATGTGCTGAGGTCTTGACCTTAAAATTCTTCTAAAAACAAGTGTTGAGGGGCTTCCCTGGTGGCGCAGTGGTTGAGAGTCTACCTGCCGATGCAGGGGGCACGGGTTCGTGCCCCGGTCCGGGAAGATCCCACATGCCGCGGAGCGGCTAGGCCCGTGAGCCATGGCCGCTGAGCCTGCGTGTCCGGAGTCTCTGCTCCGCAATGGGAGAGGCCACAACATTGAGAGGCCCGTGTACACCCCCACCAAAAAAACAAACAAGTGTTGAAATAGACATCTTTTTGCATCTGTAATAACTGTTCCAAACACTCTCACACACATTATGCTTTAGAATTAACCAATAAATTAAAACTTCTGAAGTCCAACACCATAAATGAAGTAAAAACCACAATTATTCACTACTCAGTTACCTAATTGAATTAACATTTATGTAGTCCCATCATCCCACAGTACATGTATTTTTATTTTTAAAACTCTATGTTGTTCGTCTAGTATTTTGATCCACTTTCTTTTCTATTTTATTTCCTTTTAAAATTTTGTTTCAGAGTTACTGAGGTATAATTGATGAATAAAAATATAAAGCATTTTAAATTATGCAACGTGGATATATGTATATTTTGTGAAAGGATTCCCCCCCATCAAGTTAATTAACACATCTATCACCTCACATATTTACCTTTTTTTTTTTTTTGGTGAGAACATTTAAGTTCTACTTCTTCTAGCAAATTTCAGTTATAGAGTTCAGTGTTATCAACTATAGTTATCATGTTACACATTAGACTTTCAGATCTTATTCATCTTATAACTGAAAGTATGTACACTTATACCAACCTCTGCCTATTTCCCCCACTCCCCAATACCTGGCAACTCTCTTGTTTCTATGAATTAATACTCTCTCTCTTTTTTATTTTTTTAGGTTCCACATATGTGATTCCATGCAGTATTAGTCTTTCTCTATATGACTTGGTGTCACTTATCATAATGCCCTCCAGTTTCACCCATGTTGTTGCAAATGACAGAATTTATTTCCTTTTTAAGGCTGAACGATATGTGTGTGTGTGCACGCATAACTTTTCTTGATCTATTCATCTACTGGCAGACGCTTAGGTTGTTTCCATAGCCCTGTTATTGTGAATAATGCTGCAGTGAAGACGGGATTATAGATAACTCTTTGAAGTAATGGTTTCATTTCCTTTGCATATCTCTAGCAGGAAGTGGGATTGCTGAATCTTAGGGTATTTCTGTTTTTAATTTCTTGAGGAACCTCTATACTGTATCATAGGGGCTGTAATGGTTTACATTCCGAACAACAGTGTACAAGGGTTCCTTTTTCTCCACATCCCCACCAGCATTTGTTACTTCTTACCTTTTTGTGAATAGCCATCCTAACAGGTGTGAGTGAGGTGATAACACTTTTTTTTAATTTAATTTTATTTATTTTTTTATACAGCAGGTTTGTATTTGTCATCCATTTTATATACATCAGTGTATACATGTCAATCCCAATCTCCCAATTCATCACACTGCCACCCCCAACCCCCGCTGCGTTCCCCCCTTGGTGTCCATACGTTTGTTCTCTACTTACGTGTCTCAATTTCTGCTCTGCAAACCGGTTCATCTGTACCATTTTCTAGGTTCCACATATATGTGTTAATATATGATATTTGTTTTTCTCTTTCTGACTTACTTCACTGTGTATGACAGTCTCTAGATTCATCCACGTCTCTACAAATGACCCAATTTCGTTCCTTTTTATGGCTGAGTAATATTCCATTGTATATATGTACCACACCTTCTTTATCCATTTGTCTGTCAGTGGACATTTAGTTTGCTTCTATGACCTGGCTATTGTAAATAGTGCTGCAGTGAACATTGGGGTGCATGTGTCTTTTTGAATTATGGTTTTCTCTGGGTATATGCCCATTAGTGGGATTGTTGGGTCATATGGTAATTCTATTTTTAGTTTTTTAAGGAACCTCCATACCGTTCTCCATAGTGGCTGTATCAATTTACATTCCCACCAACAGTGCAAGAGGGCTCCATTTTCTCTATGCCCTCTCCAGCATTTGTTGCTTGTAGATTTTCTGATGATACCCATTCTAATTGGTGTTAGGTGATACCTCATTGTAATTTTGATTTGCATTTCTCTAACAATTAGTGACATTGAGCAGCTTTTCATGTGCCTCTTGGCCATCTGTATGTCTTCCTTGGAGAAATGTCTACTTAGGTCTTCTGCCCATTTTTGGATTAGGTTGTTTGTTTTTTTAATATTGAGCTGCATGAGCTATTTATATATTTTGGAGATTAATCCTTTGTCCGTTGATTCATTTGCAAATATTTTCTCCCATTCTGAGTGTTGTCTTTTCGTCTTGTTTATGGTTGCCTTTGCTGTGCAGAAGCTTTTTAAGTTTCATTAGGTCCCATTTGTTTAGTTTTGTTTTTATTTCCATTACTCTAGGAGATGGATCAAAAAATATCTTGCTGTGATTTATGTGAAAGAATGTTCTTCCTATGTTTCCCTCTAAGCGTTTTACAGTGCCTGGTCTTACATTTAGGTCTCTAATCCATTTTGAGTTTATTTTTGTGTATGGTGTTAGGGAGTGTTCTAATTTCATTCTTTTACATGTAGCTGACCAGTTTTCCCAGCACCACTTATTGAAGAGACTGTCTTTTCTCCATTGTATATCCTTGCCTCCTTTGTCATAGATTAGTTCACCATAGGTGAATGGGTTTATCTCTGGGCTTTCTGTCCTATTCCATTGATCTATATTTCTGTTTTTGTGCCAGTACCATATTGTGTTGATTACTGTAGCTTTGTAGTATAGTGTGAAGTCAGGGAGCCTGATTACCCCAGCTCCACATTTTTCCCTTAAGACTGCTTTGGCTATGTCTCCATGCAAATTTTAAGATTTTTTTGTTCTAGTTCTGTAAAAAAAATGCCATTGGTAATTTGATAGGGACTGCATTGAATCTGTAGATTTCTTTGGGGAGTATAGTCATTTTCACAATATTGATTCTTCCAATCCAAGAACATGGTATAACTCTCCATCTGTTGGTATCATGTTTAATTTCTTTCATCAGTGTCTTATAGTTTTCTGCATACAGGTCTTTTGTCTCCCTAGGTAGGTTTATTCCTAGGTATTTTATTCTTTTTGTTACAGTGGTAAATGGGAGTGTTTCCTTAATTTCTCTTTCAGATTTTTCATCATTAGTGTATAGGAATGCAAGAGATTTCTGTGAATTAATTTTGTATCCTGCAACTTTACCAAATTCATTGATTAGCTTTAGTAGTTTTCTGGTAGCATCTTTAGGATTCTCTATGTATAGTATCATGTCATCTGCAAACAGTGACAGTTTTACTTCTTCTTTTCCAATTTATATTCCTTTTATTTTTCTTCTCTGATTGCCATGGCTAGGACTTCCAAAGCTATGTTGTACAGTAGTGGTGAGAGTGGACATCCTTGTCTTGTTCCTGATCTTAGAGGAAATGCTTTCAGTTTTTCACCATTGAGAATGATGTTTGCTCTGGGTTTGTCATATATGGCCTTTATTATGTTGAGGTACGTTCCCTCTCTGCCTACTTTCTGGGGAGTTTTTATCATAAATCAGTGTTGAATTTTGTCAAAAACTTTTTCTGCATCTATTGAGATGATCATATCGTTTTTCTTTTCAATTTGTTAATATGGTGTATCACATTGATTGATTTGCGTATATTGAAGAATCCTTGCATCCCTGGGATAAATCCCACTTGATCATGCTGTGTGATCCTTTTAATGTGTTGTTGGATTCTATTTGCTAGTATTTTGTTGAGGATTTTTGCATCTATATTCATCAGTGATATTGGTCTGTAATTTTCTTTTGTTGTCGTATCTTTTTCTGGTTTTGGTATCAGGCTGATGGTCACCTCATAGAATGAGTTTGGGAGTTTTCCTTCCTCTGCAATTTTTTGGAAGAGTTTGAGAAGCATGGGTGTTATCTCTTCTTTAAATGTTTGATAGAATTCACCTGTGAAGCTCTCTGGTCCTGGACTTTGTGTGTTGGAAGATTTTTAATCACAGGTTCAATTTCATTACTTGTGATTGGTCTGTTCATATTTTCCATTTCTTCCTGGTTCAATCTTGGAAGGTTATACCTTTCTAAGAATTTGTCCATTTCTTCCAGTTTGTCCTTTTTATTGGCATAGAGTTGCTTGTAGTAGTCTCTTAGGATGCTTTGTATTTTGACGGTGTCTGTTGTAACTTCTCCTTTTTCATTTCTAATCTTATTGATTTGAGTCCACTCCCTCTTTTTTTTGATGAGTCTGGCTAATGGTTTATCAATTTTGTTTATCTTCTCAAAGAACCAGCTTTTAGTTTTATTTATCTTTGCTATTGTTTTCTTTGTTTCTATTTCATTTACTTCTGCTATGATCTTGATGATTTCTTTCCTTCTGCTAACTTTGGGTTTTGTTTGTTCTTCTTTCTCTAGTGCCTTTAGGTGTAATGTTAGATTTTTTATTTGAGGTTTTTCTTGTTTTTGAGGTAGGCTTGTATAGCTATAAACTTCCCTCTTAGAACTGCTTTTGCTGCATCCCATAGGTTTTGGATCATCGTGTTTTCATTGTCATTTTTCTCTAGGTATTTTTTGATTTCCTCTTTTACTTCTTCAATTATCTCTTGGTTATTTAGCAACATATTGTTTAGCCTCAATGTGAGTGTGTTTTTTTACGGTTTTTTTCCCTGTAATTGATTTCTAATCTCATAACGTTGTGGTCAGAAAAGATGCTTGATGTGATTTCAATTGTCTTTAATTTCCTGAGACTTGATTTATGACCCAAGATATTATATCCTGGAGAATGTTCTGTGTGCACTTGAGAAGAAAGTATAATCTGCTGTTTTTGGATGGAATGTCCTATAAATATCAATTAAATCTATCTGGTCTATTTAAACCTTGTGTTTCCTTATTAATTTTCATTTTGGATGATCTGTCCATTGGTGTAAGTGAGGTGTTAAAGTCCCCCACTATTATTATGTTACTGTTGATTTCCTCTTTTATAGCTGTTAGCAGTTGCCTTATGTATTGAGGTGCTCCTATGTTGGGTTCATGTATATTTATAATTGTTATATCTTCTTCTTGGATTGATCCCTTGATCATCATGTAGTGTCCTTCCTTGTCTCTTGTAACATTCTTTATTTTAAGGTCTATTTTACCTGATATGAGTATTGCTACTCCAGCTTTCTTTTGATTTCCCTTTGTATGGAATATCTTTTTCCATCCCCTCACTTTCAGTGTGAATGTGTCCCTAGGTCTGAAGTAGGTCTCTTTTAGATAGCATATATATGGGTCTTGTTTTTGTATCCATTCAGCAAGCCTGTGTCTTTTGGTTGGAGTGTTTAATCTCTTCACATTTTAGGTAATTATCTATATGTATGTTCCTATTACCATTTTCTTAATTGTTTTCATTTTGTTTTTGTAGGTCCTTTTCTTCTCTTGTTTTTCCCACTTAGAGAAGTTCCTTTAGTATTTGTCATAGAGCTGGTTTGGTGGTGCTGAATTCTCTTAGCTTTTGCTTGTCTGTAAAGCTTTTGATTTCTCCATCAAATCTGAATGAGATCCTTGCCAGGTAGAGTAATCTTGGTTGTAGGTTCTTCCCTTTCATCACTTTAAGTATATAATGCCACTCCGGTCTGGCTTGTAGAGTTTCTGCTGAGAAATCAGCTGTTAACCTTATGGGATTTCCCTTGTATGTTATTTGTTGTTTTTCCCTTGCTGCTTTCAATAATTTTTCTTTGCTGTTAATTTTTGGTAATTTGATTAATATGTGTTTTGGCGTGTTTCTCCTTGGGTTTATCCTATATGGGACTCTCTGCACTTCCTTGACTTGGGAGGCTATTTCCCATGTTAGGGAAGTTTTCAACTCTAATCTCTTCAAGTATTTTCTTGGGTTCTTTCTCTGTCTCTTCTCCTCCTGGAATCCCTATAATGTGAATGTTTCTGCATTTAATGTTGTCCCAGAGGTCTCTTAGGCTGTCTTCATTTCTTTTCATTCATTTGTTTTTTTTCTGTTCCGCATCAGTGAATTCCACCATTCTGTCTTCTAGGTCACTTATCTGTTTTTCTGCCTCACTTATTCTGCTATTGATTCTTTCTAGTGTATTTTTCATTTCATTTATTATATTGTTCATCTCTCTTTATTTGTTCTTTAATGCTTCTATATCTTTGTTAAACATTTCTTGCATCTTCTCAATCTTTGCCTCCATTCTCTCTCCGAGGTCTGTATCATCTTCACTATCCTTATTCTGATTTCTCTTTCTGGAAGATTGCCTATCTCCATTTCATTTAGTTGTTTTTCTGGGGTTTTATCTTGTTTCTTCATCTGTTACATAGCCCTCTGCCTTTTCATCTTGTCTATCTTTCTGTGAATGTGGTTTTCCTTCCACAGGTTGCAGGATTGTATTTCTTCTTCCTTTTGCTGTCTGCCCTCTTGGTGATAACACTTTTTGATGTCACCCTAATGGTGATATTTCAGGGTTTTTTTAAATCTAATTTTTGCAGCCATCATCATCATCCTTAGTTAATTTCATGTATCCAGAAATGAAGGTATACATCATCCTTGACAGCTCTGTATTAGAAGAAAGAATATTAAATGCATTTATATAAAAGGCAAAAGTTACATACTTGTACAATACACAAAATATGTTCGAATGTAGGACTATAGTTGTTATTTCTAATGGATACACCCATAATGCCTAGAGTGATTATAAGGAAAATCAGGCATTGAGCATAATTGAAATTTAATAGATCTTCTCTTTTATTTTATATTGTACTTGAGAGCTTGAGGAATATTTCTGAGTGCATTTATTTAGGGCTTTTAAGCTTTTATTCTAGCATGAAGGGATTAACTAAGAAGATTAGAATGCACTGTGAATGCTGAGGTTACACAGCTTGTAAATAAACACATATTAAAGAAGTTTTTAATTTAAGTTTACAGATAACTGGTTCAAAAAGTGTATTAAAAACATGTTAAAACTATTTGAAGACTCTTTTCAGAGTTTTTTTGAGAATGGTGTAAGACTCCCTCCTCTGTGGCCCAGAAGCACCCCTTATTGTCAGGGATGGGGGTTGCATAAAAAGTTGTCTTAAGCAGTCTGAGTCTAAACCAAGGTCTTTGAAAGGATATCGAGATTAATTAGCTGTTGACGCTGGATGCAAAGAGCAGAATTTTAAGTGACATATCCATTGTTGAGAAAATACAAATATTGATATAAAGTCACCTACCAACCCAGTGAATCCTTCCCAGAAAGTAAAGAAAAGAATGAATTAGTTTTACTATTGAAAATGGATTAAATCAGACCATGATACACATGATAGGCAATCTGCTAAAGAGACGCAAAAAGAGAAAAAAAAATTAACCCATTTATATAGACAAGTAGATATAATCATTTCACATGTTAA
The DNA here is from genome assembly GCF_008692025.1 of Phocoena sinus. NCBI lineage: Eukaryota > Metazoa > Chordata > Mammalia > Artiodactyla > Phocoenidae > Phocoena > Phocoena sinus. The sequence continues at coordinate 54,433,112 of NC_045779.1, read as the reverse complement.
TTGTCCTTATCAAAAGAAAAAGGATAGTGCATTATGTTGTTTATAAACCACCTGGTCTCTTCTATCTTTTTTTTTTTTTTAAATAGTAACCTGAATGCACTATCCTTGTCTTCTTTATGACAAGAAGGAAGTTACATCCTGAAGCCAAGCACCTAAGCTTTAACTCTCACAGAAACAGGGTGACAGGGCACCATCCATCTTCATGTTCACATTTCAAAGAGATGACTCCCATGGCCTCCAAGTGAGACATTCTTGGGGTGCAAAACTGGAAAGAGGTTTATTTAGCTTTTAAAACATTTACATACATCTGAAAGAAAAAGAGAAAGCAATCATTTGTAATTGCAAGTTTTCTAAAAGAAATGCTAAAGAGAGGTGGGAGGGGAGGAGAGTTATTTTTCCCTTTTGTTATTAGGGAAATTTTGAATTTTTTTTAGATTTGCATTTGCACTTATAATTTTTCTTTCTGTGACTATTTTATAATAAAACTACAATTTTCTATTTATCTCTATTGCTGTTTCTGCTTTATCTTGGCAATTTGCACTCATCTAAATATACAGCAAGTCCACAGTAAAATACAAAGCAAAACAATTGTCAGGGTTACAATAAGATGAATTTAAAAATTCAGTGCAATATTAGCCTTTACGTTTATTGTACCAGTGGTGAATGGTTAAAGCACATTTTTGATTAGCAATGGTCAAAATTTTTCTTTCATCATACATTAATTTTACAAACTGTTGTGATGTCTATATTGCTTATACTTTCAAATGATTAACAGTATGAGTATTATTTTGTAGTTTCATATGAAATATTACCTAATTCCGTCCTGTGGAGTAGCTTCATTCTGGAGGCTGAATCTAAATTGTTAGCTAAGTGTTTTCCTTCACAGGCCCAGTAAATTTCTCCTAGTTCTCATCAATCACATAAGTAACATTATATTTATGAGATGATCTGGGCCCTTCAGTAATTATTCATCTTTCAAAATAATTTTTTCTAGACAGGAAACACAAAAATACTCAGAACCATGATCTAGTATTATTATGAGGCACCTATTGAAGGCACATACTGAACTTACAGTGTTTAGTATACATGACTCTAAGTGTTGTAAGTCTTGAGGACAAACCCAGACTGTGGGCCATTTTTTGCCTGAGTCCAAGTCAATAATTGTATTATTATAGCAATCAGTTAAATCTACATGATTAACAAGCATCCACTTTTTAAACATATATATGTATATATATATATATATTCTTTTTTATATTATTTTCCATTATAGGTTATTATAAGATGTTGAGTATGTAGTTCCCTGTGCTAGATAGTAGGTCCTTGTTGGTTACCTATTTCATATACAGTAGTGTGTACATTTTAATCAAAACTCCTAATTTATCTCTCCCCACCCCCTTTCCCCTTTGGTAACCATAGTTTTTTTCTATTTCTCTCTTGTAAATAAATTCATTCATTTTATTCCACATATATGTGATATCATAAGAAATTTGTCTTTGTCTGACTTACTTCACTTAGTATGATAATCTCTAGGTCCATCCATGTTGCTGCAAGTGACATTATTTCATTCTTTCTTATGGCTGAGTAATATTCCATTTTATATATATATATTTATATTTTCTATTCTATATATATGTAACAATAAATAAATAACTATATATATATATATATATATACACACACTGTATCTTCTTTATCTTTTCATCTGTCGATGGACTTAGGTTGCTTCCATGTCTTGGCTGTGCAGACAGTGCTGCTATGAATGTTGTTGGGGTGCATATATTTTTTCTATAGTTTTCTCCAGATATATGTCCAGGAGTAGGATTGCTGGATCATATGGTAGCTCTATGTTTAGTCTTTTAAGGAAACTCCATGTTGTTCTCCACAGTGGCTGCACCAATTTACATTCCCACCAACAGTGTAGGAGGGTTCCTTTTTCTCCACACCCTCTCCAACATTTATTATTTGTAGACTTTTTGTTGATGGCCATTCTGACCAGTGTGAGGTGATACCTCTTTGCAGTTTTGGTTTCCATTTCTCTAATAATTAGCAATGTTGTGCATCTTTTCATGTGCCTGTTAGCCATCTGTATGTCTCTTTTGGAGAAATGTCTATTAAGGTCTTATGCCCATTTTTTGATTGGGTTGTTAGTTTGTCTTTTGATATTGAGTGGTATGAGCTGCTTGTATATTTTGGAGATTAATCCCTTTTCGGTTGCTCCATTTGCAAATATTTTCTCCCAGTCTGAGGGTTGTCTTTTTGTCTTGTTTATGGTTATGGCTCACGGGCCCAGCCGCTTCGTAGCATGTGAGATCTTCCCAGACCAGGGCACGAACCCGTGTCTCCTGCATCGGGAGGCAGACTCTCAACCACTGCGCCACCAAGGAAGCCCTGATCCCATTTTTTAATTTTTGCTTTTATTTCCATTACTCAAGGAGATGGATACAAAAAAATATTGCTGCGATTTGTGTCAAAAAGTGTTCTGCCTATGTTTTCCTCTAGAAGTTTTATAGTATCCAGTCTTACATTAAGGTCTTTAAACCACTTTGAGTTTATTTTTATATATGATGTTAGAGAATCTTCTAATTTCATTCCTTTACATGTAGCTGTTCAGTTTTCCCAGCACCACTTGTTGAAGAGACTGTCATTTCTCCATTGTATATTCTTGCCTCCTTTGTTGTAGATTAATTGACCATAAGTGCATGGGTTTATTTTCAGGCTTTCTATCCTGTTCCACTGATTGATGTGTCTGTTTTTGTGCAAGTACCATACTGTTTTGATGACTGTAGCTTTGTAGTACAGTCTGAAGTCAGGGAGTCAGATTCTTCCAGCTCTGTTCATCTTTCTCAATATTGCTTTAGCTGTTTGGGGTCTTCTCTGTTTCTTTACACATTTTCAGGAGGATAGGTGTTAACTCTTCTCTAAGTGTTTGGTAGAATTTGTCTGTGAAGCAATCTGGCCCTTGCCTTTTATTTGTTGGGAGTTTTTAAATTACTGATTCAATTTCAATACTGGTAATCGGTGTGTTCATATTTTCTACTTCTTCCTGGTTCAGTCTTGGGAGATTGTACCTTCCTCAGAATTTATCCATTTCTTCTAGGTTGTCCATTTTATTGGCATATAGTTGCTTGTGGTAGTCTCTTATGATCCTTTGTATTTCTGTGGTGTCAGTTGTAACTTCTCCTCTTTCATTTCTGATTTTGTTGATTTGGGCCCTCTCGTTTTGTTTGGTGAGTCTGGCTAAAGGTTTTTCAATTTTGTTTACCTTTTCAAAGAACCATCTTTTAGTGTTTTTAATTTCATTGATCTTTTCTATTGTTTTCTTAGTCTCTAACTCATTTATTTCTGCTCTGATCTTTATAATTTCTTCCTTTCTACTAACTTTGGGTTGTGTTTGTTTGTGTTTCTCTAGTTGCTTTAGGTGTAAGGTTGGGTTGTTTATTTGAGATTTTTCTTATGTCCTGAAGTAAGCTTGCATCACTATAAATGTCCCTGTTAGAACTGCTTTTGCTGGGTCCCATAGGTTTTGGATTGTCATGTTTTCATTTTCATTTGTCTCTAGGTATTTTTCGATTTCCTCTTTGATTTCTTTAACGATCCATTGGTTGTTTAGTAGCATATCATTTAGCCTCCATGTGTTTGAATAAATATCCACTTTTGTTTATTTATCTCTACCTGGACTGGAAGGGACTTGTATCTCAAAGTTAATCAAGAGACTTTACACCTGTCTACTGCAGTCTTAAACTATGAATGCCAGATTTCTGTGTCTCTTATGTGATAGTTTTCCTGCTGCATCTTCCTTGCAATCAAACTAGTAAACACAACTCTGTGTGTGTGTGTGTGTGTATGTGTGTGTTTGTGTGTGTGTCAAATTTAGTTACTGAGTATCTGGATGTATATCAGTTACTTTTACTTTGATATTATAAAAAATTTGGTAAGATGGCCTCAGTTTTACTCTGCCAATAATTGGATTCTTGGATTTGTAAGACCAGATCATGTCTATACTGGTATAAGAGAGAAATTATGTCAGGCCAGTTAAACAGTCAGGGAGGACTTCATTCAAGACTATTGCAATAGGGGCAAAGACTAATGAGATTTAAGACTACTGTTATAGGGAAGACAAACTGAACTCAACTCTTCTGGACAAGGTGGGATGGTGTTTAAATGCTGGGGTGAGCTAGTAGAAAAGTACTGGAAAACTTTAGGTGGGAGATTAGTCAATATTAATATGCCATCTGTGTTTGCTAGTAGTTACTTAGCAAAGTTGGGCTCTTCGCTCCCACAGAATCAGGAAAACAGGAATGCTATCTCCTTTGATGATTTTATTTCAGATCTATGGCTTCCAAGTCCTTGAGAGAGACATTCCTGGTTGTAGAAGATTTACACCTCAAAGGGCAGAGAAAGGATTTACAATTGCAAGTTTTCTAATGTAAATTCTTCCATTTTCCTCAGTCTTTCCTTCTGGCTTTCCAAATCATTTTTAACTTTACTCTTAGAATGATGTCCATCCAGTAAATACCAGCAATTAATTTGCTTATAATGTGGACCTCCTAAATCCCTCATAAATCTTGAAAGACTGTATTCTCATAAGTATTCCAAATGTGACAGAGATAGTAGTTGTTTAAGAACTGCAGGCAACATTCCTGGCTTCCCATATTTTTCCATCATCAAAGCTAATCATGATCCTGAAGGGATTTTAGAGCCCAATTTACCCATGCTTACTCAATAGAAAAGTCTTAAATTTGCAGAGGGTAGTTCATCTAGCTAGTATTCCAAAAGAGCAGAGCACTAGGAGGGAGACTTTTTATAATTTAGGGTCTCTTAAACTACTGTTATGTGGCTGTAAGAACTTCATCTGGTCCACTTAATCTTGGAACTGCCATTTGCATCCCACCCTCATCACCAAATTGTTGGAGAAATATAATTAACGAAAAAATCTCCTGCCAACCCAGTCAATCCTCTCCACAAAATGTAGAAAGAATGAAACAGTTTTAATATTGAATAAGCATTCAACTAGACTGTGATGGACATCATAGGCAATCTGCTAAAGAAATTGCAAAGAGAACTAAATCTTACCCTTTATATATCAGGCAGATACAATCTATTTACATACATGTTAATTGACCGTATCAAAAGGGAAAATAGAACTTCTATCTTTATGAAAAGCAGGAAATTAACATCATGAAGCTATATGCCTAGACTTAAACTCCCACAGAAACAGGGAGACAGGGTGACATTTTCCTTGATGTTCACATTTCAAAGAGGTAACACTAAGGCCTGCAAGAAAGTCATTCATGTAGTGCAAAAATTGACAAGAGGCTTATTTAGCTTAAAAGATTTACATACATCTGTAACAAACATTATAATTTATAATTTCAAGTTTCATAAGAGAAATGCTAGAGAGAAAGGGGGAATTTTTCTTTACCTTCTGATATTGGGGAAATGTTTAATTTAATCCTTTTTTTTTTAGATTTATATTTACCCTTATACCACCAATGGGTTGTGGGAACTAGGTAGAATCATGGCCAATAGAACAAATTGGCAGTGGAACCATTAGTCTATATATGTTAGCTGTTCTTTATGAAATACTGACAAACTTATATGTGCTAGAGGTTTTGGGCTGGTAAAAGAGTTCAGGATTGAGATGGACATAGGAGGGTATAATAAAGAGGAATGATTTAATCTCATAATATTCACTATGAGATAGATTGTTGGCATATTTGATATGGTATAGCTGATGCACATCCTATAGTTTTAAGCTCTCATGCCCATTTCATAATGGATTTACTTTACTTTCTTTCATGTCTCTGAGCTTGAGTCCTCACTCTTGCCCGTAAACCTGTCTCTTTACCATAGCTCAAAAGACTAGTTCTTTTGAACTCATCAATTTGAAAATTGAAAGTTCACATGCCACAAAGTTTTCAAACGATAATGCGTATGTGTATGTATATGAATACATACAGATATACACATATGTTACAAAGGAGAATGTATGTGTTCGTATCTTTTACATTATAATAATTTTAAATTTGCTTTGGCAAGAAGAAAGTGAATATAGTCTAAAATTCTGTAATATCTTATAGTATCTTTATATCTCACACTATTCCTTAATATTATTCACAATCCCATAATTAAATCATAATATTTAACTAGGTTCATTTGTGATGGATTCCCATAAATTCTGTAACACTGGGCACTGCTGGCATAGCTGTATTGCTAATGCAGTCTGCTGATAATGTTCTGTAGTTTTGGTGGCTGACCAGTGAGCAGGACATTCTGCTGCCATGGTGGCTTCAAGGATACAGTCCTCCATGTTGCCCTCTGCTGGTCTAATTATAGTATAGCCTCCATCCAGGACACTGCTCTCTTAGGATACCCTTTTTATTAGGAAGGGAAATTTTATACCTTCTCTCCTCATGCAATTTTTCAGAAATCTTCATGGTTCTACCAATAAAGTAGGTAAACACTTAAGAATTTCTTCTTTTAAAAACCTATTTTTTTAGTATGTAATTTAAAAGTCCTAGTCATTATGGATATTTTACTCAGCAGTGAATCCATTTTTTTTTTCTCTTTGTATTCTTGACCGACTTTTCCCCTCAAGATCTTATTTACTCGTTTGCTTTCTGGCTTTATATGACCCTTGGCTTCAGTTCAAATATGTGACTAAAACATTATTAATTACAGAGGAAACATTAAGTAATTTCCCCTGTTAGGGTTATAAAATTGAGCATTACTGAATGAGATTATTAATGCCTAGATTCAGTGATGCAATAGCAGAATATTCTTTAAAATAAAATTATTCCCACTACAACATACATGACATGACTAGCCTGACATCAGTATTGCGAATGTTTATATTATACTCCTTGCCATTTTATTGTTTTGCACAGTACTTAAATATTTTTCACAATGTTTCTTTAGAACAAAGTTCTATGAAACTTGAATGTCAAAATGAAGTACATTCCTGGTGTTAAAAAAACAAGTTAAAGATTTTTATAGATTCTTTTTTCTTTTCAGTTCAAAAAGAAGTGTAAGATTTTCAATGATCTAAAATTTAGTATGTTGGCACTGTTGGTGGAAATGTAAATTGATACAGCCACTATGGAGAACAGTATGGAGGTTCCTTAAAAAACTAAAAATAGAACTACCATACGACCCAGCAATCCCACTACTGGACACATACCCTGAGAAAACCATAATTCAAAAAGAGTCATATACCACAATATTCATTGCATCTCTATTTACAATAGCCAGGACATGGAAACAACCTAAGTGTCCATCGACAGTTGAATGGATAAAGAAGATGTGGCACATATATACAACGGAATATTATTCAGCCATTAAATAGAAACGAAATTGATTTGTAGTGAGGTGGATGGACCTGGATCCTGTCATACAGAGTGAAGTTAGAAAGAGAAAAACAAATACAGTATGCTAACACATATATATAGAATCTTAAAAAAAAAAAAAGGTTCTGAAGAACCTAGGGGCAGGACAGGAATAAAGATGCAGATGTAGAGAATGGACTTGAGGACACAGGGAGGGGGAAAGGTAATTTGGGACAAAGTGAGAGAGTGGCATGGACATAGATACACTACCAAATGTAAAATACATAGCTAGTGGGAAGCAACCACATAGCACAAGGAGATCAGCTCAGTGCTTTGTGACCACTTAGAGGGGTGGGCTAGGGAGGGTGGGAGGGAGACACAAGAGGGAGGAGATATGGGGCTATATGTATATGTATAGCTGATTCACTTTGTTATAAAGCAGAAACTAACACACCATTGTAAAGCAATTATACTCCAATAAAGATGTTAAAAAAAAATAAGAGGGCAAATACATTTTTGGAAATTGTGGAAATGAGAAAAAAAAAAACCAAGGAAACGTAGTAAGTATCAAAGAATAAAAAGATAAGCAGATAGACATCTAGAAATGAAAAGGAATATGAAATAGGTGTAGAACTTTCTAGAGCAGAAAGAGGCTCCAGGTCCTAACCCTGCCATCCCTTCTCCTAAATGTGTGAAGCTACTTCAGGCAAAACGTCCCTGTACCAACAGGCACGTGAAGAGATGCTCAACATCACTAATTATTAGAGAAATGCAAATCAAAAGTACCTTGAGGTACCACTTCACACCGGTCAGAATGGCCATCATCAAAAAATCAACAAACAATAAATGTGGGAGACAGTGTGGAGAAAAGGGAACCCTCTTGTTCCGTTGGTGGGAACGTAAATTAGTACAATCATTATGGAGAACAATATGGAGGTTCCTTAAAAAATTAAAACTAGAACTACCATACGATCCAGCAATCCCACTCCTGGGCATATATCTGGAGAAAACCATAATTCAAAAAGATACACACACCCCAGTGTTCGTTGCAGTAATATTTACAGTAGCCAGGACATGGAAGCAACCTAAATGTCCATTCACACAGGAGCGGATAAGAAGATGTGCTACACATATGCAATAGATTACTACTCAGCTATAAAAAAAAAAGAATGAGATAATGTCATTTGCAGCAACATGGATGGACCTAGAGATTGTCATACTGAATGAAGTAAGTCAGACAGAGAAAGACAAATATCGTATGATATCGTTTACAAGTGGAATCTAAAAAAATTAGTACAAATGAACTTATTTACAAAACAGAAATAGAGTCACAGATGTAGAAAACAGTTTATGGTTACCGAGGGTGAAGACGGAGGAGGGATAAATTGGGAGATTGGGATTGACATATACACACTACTATATATAAAAATATAACTAATAAGGACCTGCTGTATAGCACATGGAACTCTACTCTGTAATGACCTATATGGGAAAGGAATCTAAAGAAGAGTGGATATGTGTATATGTATAACTGCTTCACTTTGCTGTACAGCAGAAACTAACACAACATTGTAAATCAACTAGACTCCAATAAAATTTTAAAAAATAAATAAATTAAAAAAATAAAATTTAGCCTCTTGCCTCAGGGATATGAAAGATCTAACCTAGTTAAACACATAAAATAGTACTTGTTTATAATAAACCTTGATCACTAAATTATGTTGTTTGTTCTGTTATAACAACACAGTCTTATAAGTTTATCTGACACTTGTTTGCTTCTAGCCAAGAAAGTATTGAGAAACACATCTGTCTAATAATTTGCATACAGAGGGTATTTTAATAATCCATTTCTCCCTTCTCTGTCCATCCGTTTTTAGGCTGACTGGAAGCTTTGTGCCAGACTTGATAGTAAGCATGAGTAGCCAAATGTGGCTGCACCTTCAAACAGATGAAAGTGTCGGATCTATTGGCTTCAAGGTTAACTACAAAGGTAATGATAAATTGCTACTTTGGGAAATATGTTACCTTAATAAAACCAGAGAATACTTTTAAATTCAAGTTTAATTGTATCTATAAAATAAAATTTTCACAGCATATAAGAATGTATTTCAACAAAATACTTGCCTCTTTAAATTAACTATAAATGTTGATTTCACTTTTCTTTAAATAAAATTTTTTTTTTCCCTTTAAAATGTATATATTTTGCATACCTGATCTCTCCCTCAGTCCACTATACAGTGCCTGTGCTTTAGGCACTCTGGACTCCTAGCTTTTCCCAGAATAGACAATGTGATTTTATAAACTTTATACAAATTGCCTGGCAAAAAATCTACTAATTATTAAATCCTTAAATACAAAGTAAAGAATTAATTTCTTAAAGAATCCAGGGTACCAACTATTACTATTTTTATTTTTATTTTGTAATTCGTCAGTGTATCTCTCAGATCAAATACATGGTATCAGTGTTCAGATTATCAACTCCTATGTAAATTACAGATCACAAAAGTGTTAAATTGCTACTGCCTATCCCAATATTGATAGTTTTGCAGATTAATGATGAATTACATGTGTGTAACACAATCTTTTGTTTTAGTTCCATTTATAAGAGATAGATGCAAACATTGTGAAATCATATCTTTGACACACAATTAACTTTTTAAAAATTAATTAATTTATTATTTTTGGCGGTGTTCGGTCTTTGTTTCTGTGTGAGGACTTTCTCTAGTTGCGGCAAGCGGGGTCCACTCTTCATCGCGGTGCACAGGCCTCTCACTATCGCGGCCTCTCTTGTTGCGGAGCACAGGCTCCAGACGCGCAGGCTCAGTAGTTGTGGCTCACGGGTCTAGTTGCTCTGTGGCATGTGGGATCTTCCCAGACCAGGGCTCGAACCCGTGTCCCCTGCATTGGCAGGCAGATTCTCAACCACTGCGCCACCAGGGAAGCCCACAATTAACTTTTTTTAAAGTCAAATAGAGACAGTGGATATACAGGTATACACACAACGTACATATTAGAAAAGCAATTTTGAAATTCTGACTGAAAATATGTATATGTTATTAAGTTAAGTTAAATTCTATGCTTTAAAAGATAAAAATGTGAAAGAGACCATCAGAAAGTTATGCTGCTTGAATTTATTTTTTCTATTGTAAAAGTCATTATTCTCTATCTTATCAATTAAACAATGGATTATTAAGTAGACAGAATTCTATTACTTGCATAATAATAATTTTTAAACAGACTTTACTTTTTCAGACATCAGCTTGCCATGCCTTTGTATCCTGGCACAGGGAAATGAATGCATGATGTTGTCAGGGAGACGGGACACATGCATTCTGTGTTTTTAACTTGAGACTAAATTTGGTACTATATTAATTTGAATAGTTCAGGAAATCTGTATAAATGTCAGTTTAAAAAAATAAAAAGGTTAGCCTGATTATGATTTAAATATATTCTTCCTCCATTTAAAATCCACATCTATCCCCAGTAAATAAAACAAAGTTACAAAGTTTAAATAATGGTCAGCTTCTGTTGCAAATATCTATGTCTTGATTGTTTTCTTTTTCCTTACTTTTCCCCTGTAAATTATAATCCTCTTGGCTTTATTATTTTCTTCACCCTAAGAAATTTAAACTGTTAGAAAGTCTGGAGTGATTTAAACCATAGAAACTGTATTAATCATTAACGACAATGCTTCAGCAAAGAACGCAGTTATTAAAGCTCACGAACAGTTTAGAACCGCAGGGGAGACCTGTCGATATTTACAACTCTTGAACTGCTCTCCACTCCACTGCAGTTCAAGAGCTGGAAGTACCTTGTAAAGTAGCACAATTAAACATTATTTTGTTTTGTTTTCTGCTCAGATTTCAACAAATAATTTAAAAATATATGTACTGCCTAAGGATCTGCTATGTGCCAGCTACTGAATGAGTTGTTGAGTATAGAAAGAACAGCCAGGGACTTCCCCCGGTGGTACAGTGGTTAAGACTCCATGCTCCACTGCAGGGGCTGGGGTTGCATCCCTGGTCGGAGAACCAAGATAGGATCCTGATCACCACGTGGTGTGGCCAAAAGGAAAAGAAACAACAGCTGGATATTTTCTCTCTTAGGAAGATCATAATATAGTGACAGAGAAAAATATATCCAACTATCCATATACAGATATCCACCAAAGTGAGATTTGAAACAAACCAACCCAGGAGATTCTTAATGAATAATTCCCTTATTCTTTCCCTCCCTTCAATCTGGTCTCTTTCAGTCTAACATCCACACTGCTAATGATGATTTCCTAGCAGCAGGGAGGTGATCATATTACACTACAGCGTAAAATGTTTCCAAAATTTTTATTGCCTAAAGATGAAGTGCAGAAGCTCCACAGATCTTATCTTTCACCTTTTTTCTCCCTACAATCCAGTTTTATAAAACGATCCATAATTCTCTGAACCCAGAAAGTTGTTTCACACTTCTCCTTACACTCAATAAATTCTATCTGGATCCATATTCTATTTCTAACTCAGCATCACAACACTCATGCCGTGAGACAATGTTCAAATATTTCTTCTTCTGTGAAGCCTTCCTTAACTCCCCCCATTACAAAAGAACACTTAACTCTGTTTTATAAGCGCTGTATCATATATACTACATAACCAGATGAAATGCATCATATTCATCTTTATATTTCCATTAGCAACCCCCTGCTATATCATCATAGGTAATTAATGATTGTTCAATAAAGCTGAACAAATGAGTTGACCTATATAATATGATGTAATACAGGGTAAAGTATATCCTCAAAAGTTTAGTTTTCTTACTGTGAAAAACGTGTTTTTGCATCCTCCATAATATAAAATCTGAGCTCAAAGTTGAAGTAGGGTTCATTTTGAGAAGTTTCAAATTTTTATGTGCAGATAACTTTAGCAGCTTCGCCTACTATAAATAATTTTCATAATTACCATGCTCTCTGTTAAGTAGTCTGTTGGTTCTAAATGGAACACCTGCTAAAAAAACTTTCCAGATTTGATCTAAAGATATCTTTTTCTTATCATCCATAGATTTTGCATGAGATAGCATTAAAAGTGGATCTCCTGTAAATTAAATTTGTGTTTTATTGTACATTTTGTTTTTGAGAGTAAGAGAGAACTTAGCTATAAAACCACTTTGTCATTTTTACTCAAAGGTAAATATTTAGGAAATTTAATTTTTTTCTATGGCTATAAGTCTCTTCATATCCTTTCCTGGATTAATTTTGATTATTTATATTTTGTTAGAAATTTTTCTAGGATATAGATAATAGTTTTCAAATATTGACATTTCATACATAGTTTTTTTTTTTAATTTCTTAAAAAATTAGTAAAGATATCTTATCCAAATTATTTACGACATAAATTAATTCAAAAGAGTAAATACTTTTTCTCACTCTGTTTGCCAGCATCTGCTTTCTTGCTTGCCCAGAAATCCTTCCACTTTCTTCTAAGAGCTGAACTACTTTAGGCTTGATGAACTTCATCTCTTCCACTTCTGTATGGCTCTATAGGTTTGGGCTGAACTAATCAAAATTCCTTTTGATATGGTTAACAGTTTAGGATCTGGGGCAATTGATACAGATTCCAGGTGAAAGAAAATCTCTTTTCTGAGGTGGTATATTAAGGGTTATTTAACTTGGTGCCTACTGGTGGTCAACTTTTGTTGCTGGCAGAACCAGCAGATGGAAAAAATGAAAAACAGTATTGTAGAAAAAAATTGAAACTCCTAAGTGCCTGAAGGGAATACTAGACCTTGGTTTTCCAATGGTATAAGGCTATAAACTTTTCCTTGTTTAAGCCATGGTGAGTTCAGTTTATGTCACTTATAGCTAATTAAGCCCTGATTAACACATTTGCCATCTCTTTGTTATTTAATTCTTTCAACATAGAAAAAAAGGGAAGATCTATATTACAGTTCAATGCTTGCAGAATCAGATATATTTCTTTCTTTATTTTAATTTTTTTTTTAGGGTGGAAAAACACTATGGATGGGTCCCAGGGACAATGTGTACTCATAGAAAGGAACAGTTATATTTGAGAAAGTAATATTCAATACACTCTTTACTTTTTTTCAGGAAAGGAAACATAGAAATATTAGAGTTCTGTAATCACCTTCTACTAACAGTGTACATCCATAATGGGCAACATTCTTTATTAATCTTAGGACCCGTGCCTTACTGCCATTATTTATGAATTAAATTTTGGTCCCAGTTTTTTTTTTGTTTTTTTTTTTTTTTTTTTTAATTCTCAAATCATATCATGAGATTATTGAGATGTTTTGAAAATAGCATCAATTCCTTGATTCCTACATGGCTAATTATGACACTGAGACATAATCTTGTTTAGTTATCACTGAAATCATGTTGCAGGATAATGGAAAAAATATGTAAAATGTTTTTGATTATTTTCTCTTTCTTAAGATTTCTGTTATGAATACTTCAGAAATTGACCCACATATATACAGTCAGTTGATTTTCAGAAAAGGTGCTAAAGAATTCAATGGGGAAAGGATATTCTTTTTTTTTTTTATGAGTAATACTGAAACAATTGTATACCCACGTGCCAAAAAAAGCAAAAAAAAAAAAACCCAAAAAACAAAAAAACCCTCAACCCTCCCTTAACTCACACAGTACACAGAAGTTAACTTGAAATGGATTATAGACCTAAATATAAGAGCTAAAGCTACAAAACTTTTGGAAAAAAAAAAAAAAAAACTAGCAGAAAAGCATAGTTAGCTTGGCTTAGGGAAAGTTTTCTTAGCTAGCAGACCAAAAACATATTATATGCTATGGACTAAATGTTTGTGTCCCCCCACAAAATTCATATGTTGAAGCCCTAACCCTTAATAATGTGATGGTTTGGAGGTGGAGCATTAGGGAGATAATTAGACTTAAATGAGGTCATGAGGGGAAATCTACATGATGGATTAGTGCCCTATAAAAAGAGACACCAGAGAGCCTGCTCTCTCTCCTCAAGTACTCACAATGAGAAAAGGCCATGTGCGTAAACAGAGAGAAGGTACTTGTCTGTGAGCCAGGAAGAGGGTCCTCACCGGAACCTGACCATGCTGGCACCCTGATCTTGAGCATCCCAATAGAGAACTTGTATACAGAGTATATAATGAATTTTAATAACACAATAATAGAGTAAAGAAAATAATCCAATTTAAAATCGGTAAAAGAACTGGCCATCCACTTGACCAAAAAAGAGATACAGATGGCTCAAAAGCATTTGGAAAAAATGTTCAACATCATCATCATAAAGGCAATGCAAATTAAAACCACAAGGAGATACCACTATATACCCACTGTATGGTGAAGATTAAAGGTATTGGCCTGGCGAGGAAGTGGAATAAATAGACTTCAAACACTGTTGGTGGGAACATAAAATGTTATAATCACTTTTGAAAACAGTTTGACAATTTCTTAAAGTTAAACACATGCCTACCATATGACCCAGCCATTTTGCTCCTCGACATTTTCCCAAGGGAAATGAAAGCAAATGTCTATACAAAGACTTGTATAAGTATACATAGCATATATATTTTTTAAAATCTCCCCAAACTGGAAGAAATTTAAATATTTATCCATAGGTGAGTATATAAACAGAATGGGGTACTACTCATCAATTAAAAGGAAAAAGCTATTAACATATGCAAAACATGGATAAAGATCAAAATTATCATGCTCAGTGAAAAGATCCAGACCAGAAAAAAACAAAAACAAAAACACAGTATATCCTGCATAATTCTATTTATACAAAATTCTAGAAAATGCTAACTAAAACTCGTAGTAACAGAAAGCAGATTATTTTTGGGGCATTGGAGGAATTGATTACCAAGGGGCCAGAGAAACATTCTGTGGTAGATAGATAAATGTTCATTACCTTGGCTATGGTAATGATTCACAGGTGTATACATATGTTAAAATTAATCAAACTGCACCTTTTACATATGGTCAGTTTATTGTTTGTCAGTTATACCCCAATGAAGCTGTAAACAAATTTCTGTGCTAACATTACCAAGTAATGTTTCAAAATGAATACTAATATAAGCTGTTTTATTTTTAATGGTATTATTATTTTGAGAGAAATAAGAAAAAGATTATGAGGAAAATATTTTGATAGTTTTTGACAAGAGGGCAAGAACAATGTTTCATTTAAAATAGCTTTAAGTAGAAGAGAGAATAGCATATTCTTGGAATTTATTTTTGAAGTGCTTAAGTGGTTGTACTTCGCAGATTTCAAGTTTTTCTTTTTTCTTTTTAGTAGGTTGAGGTATTACAAACAAGAGTGTCAGTGATATAATAGAGATTATAACGAGGTAAATTTATACCCAAGGAGCAAAAGAAGTGCTGAAAATTGCATTCATTTTTCTGTTCTTTCATTAAAACATTTTTAGTCTTAAGAAAGGTGGTACAAAGTAAAAATTTGTTATAATCAATTACTTATTTCTTAATCCTGCGGGTACCTGCCTAAGAAAACCTGACTTGTTCTTGTGAGGGACTGAGTTTTATTTAAACTGAACACATTCTTTTTTTCTCCAATTATATGAGATTTTAAAATTTTGTTCCACTTATATGATTTTTTCCATCTCTTTATTAGGATATTTCTCCAAAATCACCATTCGTAGAATCCCAAGATTAAGCCTTGTTATATTTCTGATTAGAGTCAGTTAAAAAAAGAATTAATCATATAAGGATATTTATATAGTGGAGATATACAATGGTATCTGGCAAAAGAGCTAATGGTGTGTGTAGGTTTTTGTCCTCTTAGTTAGTACAGTGAAACAAAGATTCTGCACAATCCATCATTATACCCCCCCATAGTACTTACCACAATCCAAATGGATGGTCCAATAAATATATCAAACTGCAATCTGCCAAAAAGCTCACTGAGATTAATGCTAAACCAAAATGGCTTTCAGTATTAAAGAATTACTGTGTTATTAGCAATTGATTCTTAAATGCTTAATTTTAAAACTATACTTTAAAACAGAAAACTAATAATGAATGAATGATAAATAAAGATCTTTAGAGACTTTGTTAGAAATTTATGAATCCCCCAAATCTTCCCACGTATTATATTTCTTAGTTTTCCAATGCTATAAAATCAAATTAGTGAAATAAAATTATGTAAGGCACAGTTATATCATTTTGTTAATTTATAAATATTTCCTATTTCCCCATATCCTGTTCTTTAACTCAAGTGAATTCAATTTAATGAGATCAAAGTCATCTAAAGAACATATTTAGATGATGATTTAACAGACTCTTAAAATGCACTTTGTAAATAATGAAAATAATTTTTAATTATACTGAAAAATAAACTTTTTAGTTTTTTAGGAACTAAATTATTTGTAATATACAAACATAATATTAGCATGTTACACAGCTATATTTCAGTGTTTGTGTGATTAAATTGGAATCTAAGTTCATTTGTGTAAATAACTATTTTCCTCTAAGGTATGCCATGTACATCACTGATTCAATACTTGCTGAAAGGAAAGTTTATCTTTAAAACAACGAGCTTGGACAAAATAGTCTCTGCATTTACTTTGAGTTCTAACATTCTTTTATTAGATTTGGTAAATTAAATATTGATATGTTTATTATACGGTCCAAGAATATTACACTCAATATCCATTTCTTATAGTAAACTGATACGCTATCAGCGGGACATGCTTTGTGTGAGTTCTCAAGATAAACTCCTCTCTCAGAATCTCTTCCAGATGTGACACCTTTCTATCTGGTGGTGGTCTGCTAACACAGAACGAGTGAGCCCCCTTGGATTTTCTCATTATTGTGTCTTTTGAGTTATTTCTTCTCTTCATATCATTTTCATTTTCTTTAAGAAATCTTGTAATCTGTTAAAAGTGTTTCTCTTTCTTGGAAAAACTACTAAGTAACACATAATATTATATGTGGGATTTTCATGATAACATTTCAATCTGCCCTCAGAATAAAGACAGCTGTTAAGTATGACCCATGGAAACTTTACTAGAATAAGTATTATTATTTTCATTGTTGCTTTTTATTAGCTTAAAGGGTTTATTCTATTTTTACATTCAATACATCAAGTTTCTTCAGAAAACAACTGCTCCTAAAATATTCAATTTGATTTTATCACAGTCTGCTGTGAGAACTAAGCTTTTTGTTTCTATACCCCCAGAATGAGAATGAGTGGCAGTAGAATATTAAAAGTTATGTCTATTTAAAAATATTCATTGAGTTTCAACTATGTGCCTAGGCATAATGAAGAGGATAGGGTACATAGCAAAAAATAAGAGACTTAGTCACTGCTTTCAGTCTAATGGGACAGACTGACAGTTAACAAATAATTGTAAATGTAAAGAGTGCTAAAAATGAAAGAGAGAATGTGCTTTTGGGAGACTATAACAAGGCACCTAATGCAGGCCTCAAGGAGACCTTTCCTGAGGAAGTGAACATGGACTGATACCTGAAGCTGAGTAGGAGTTACTGAGGCTGGAAGCTGGACAGCATGACCAGTGTGTATAGCTGACAAGTTACATTTCAGGAGTTGTTAGAATTCCTGGATGTGTAGCAGAAATGGAAAGAGAAAAAGCTATGGTGTAGTCCTGGATAAGACTGGAGAGATGGGAGGGAGCGGGTTATGCTTTGCTGCAAAAGACACATACGAATCTGTGAGACAAAGATATTCATTTTCTCCATGGAAGCAAAAGATCATTCCACCCACTCCCAGGTAGACAGCTTTTCCAATTTTCCCCTTAGGACAGGGACTAGTATTTACTTAAATAATGGAATCATAGAACATTGAAGCTGGGAGAGACTTTTGAGGTAATTGAATCAATTATACTCATTTCCTCAAAGATGAGGAAATTGAGTCCCATAAAGATCGATTTTTCTCACAGTCATTATAGGCAGTGCCTGAGCCCAAAGTGGAACTATGAGCTATTGCTTCTGAGAGGGTCACTTTTCCCTGCACTACATTGCTTCACACTTCATATTTCTCCATAGATCCAAGGTATATATAGTTGGCTGATTGACAAATACACTTTTGTAGGTTGTACAGGGCCTTTGTCAAATAATCTATAATCATCACAATTTCTAATTAAATTAATGTGTCTTTTCCCTCAATGCCAGTAATAATTTAATTTTATACATATTATATTCATGGTTATTCATTGTATCCACCTTAACTGGGGAAGATATTTCAAATGAAAGTGAAGTATCAATGCAAGTAAAAGAATCATTGGAGACTAAAATGTTTTTCCTTATCTGTTATAAGCAGAAGGTAAGATGTGAGATATGTGAGGTATTTATATTTTAGAACTTGATCTTTAATGGCAGAGGAGAACAAAGTTATTTGTTTGATTAAATAAAATCCCAACGTTATTTTTGCTTATCTCAACTGAGAAAGAAATCTTGATTCAGCCTATCAGAACTAAAACTATTCAGAATTTTGGAATAGTGCCAGTCTATGTGCAAAGAGGTACCTGCTTATATAAATAAACTGTTTTCTGAATGTGGTACTACATCATTTCTTGGACACAGTGGTAATCTTAACCATTCTCAAACTCATTAGCTTATACAACAATTATTTATTTTCACAAGTCTGTGCATAGGCTGAGGGTGTGCTGATCTAGGCTGAGTTTGAATTCATGCATCATTCATTCTTCTGACACCAGTGCCCTAGACCAGATATGGTGTTTTCTTGACAATGACAGAAGTGCATAGGATAAAAATTCAACCAAACAGACATGTTTAAAGATCTCCTTGCTTCTTGTCTGCTAAAATTCATTGGCCAAATCAAGTCAATTGGCAAGCCCAGATTTAAAGAGGTAGGAAAGTGAATTCTGCCCAAAAAAGTGGCTGAAGAGAGTAAATGTTTTTAAACAATCTAGTTTTCAACAAGTGCTAACTCTCTCTATACATTTATATATAAAGTACATATACATATATATATATATATATATATATATATATATATATATATATGTATTACCTGTGCTTTTGTCTGTACCTGGCCACCACCAACCAGATGACTAATGAGTGGTACAGAGGTTACCGAGCCTGGTGCCAGCATTGTCCCCAGGTAGCTCCCCAGGAGGAAGCTCAGCACTACAACAAAGCTCAACAGGAAGACAATCCTTGGGAAGGTCAGGAATATACATAAACACACACACACACACAGACACACACATACATACATACATGGTTGACTCTTGGACAACATGGGTCTTGAACAGTGCAGGTCCACTTATACAAGGGATTTTTTCATTAATAAATACTATGGTACTACACAATCTGTAGTTGGTTGAATCCATAAATATAAAAACACAGATACAGAGGAACCATGTATATAGAGGAACTATCTACACAAAATACCAACTATAACTTATACTTGGATTTTTTTTACTGCATGGAGGGTAGGTGCCTCTAACTCCCACATTATTAAGGGTCAGTTATATATCTTCCGCCCTCAATAAGAAGACAGTTTAGTTTGGAATAAAGTCACATATGCTGATCGTTGCAGTGGTCTAAACAAGATGATACAGAACTGGACAAGGGATGTTACTTCTGAAATGAAAAGTTAAGGATGAAGTGGGGATTGAAGTTAAGAGTTCTCTCTGAAAAGGGAAAAAGAAAACACACCTTAATGACAGTATATAAAAGAGACCTAGCAAGAAAATATATAAAGAAATGGAGGTGCTCATAGTAGTCAAAAACCTGCAAAATATATTTTGGCAAGAAAATATATTTCAATGCTGTTGTGTATATTGTTCCTCATTGTAAATATCATGCATGTTTACCGAACTTAAATAACTCCCGTGGTATCTTCATTTCATGTCAACTTTTAACAGTAACATAAGAAGGATTGGAACATCTATAAAAATAATAATAAGACCTTCTATTGAAAGAAAAAATGGAAATATTTTGATAAAATATACCAAATGAATGTTGGTCATCAGGGCATTTCCCATGTTTAATAATAAGGTGTGATGATATTCAGGTATTAAAAGCATGAGCTTTTGAGTCAAACATAGTGTTGAATTTAGGTTTGTTGACTTCTGAGTCAGACAAAGTGTTTATTTCAGGTTTGTTGCCTGCTCATTGGAGACCTTGGGGAAGTGTTTTAATCTTTTGAAGTCTCAGCTTCCTCATCTGTAAAATGATAAGAATGAGTTTTTACCTTAATGGAATGTTGTAAGAATTAATGAGAAAGTGTACTTAAAGTCTTAATAAGCCTTATATTTATAATATTATTATTACACAGAAAATATATCTATTATATAGCTACATAAAATACCACATTTTATAAAGTTTTTATTTTTTCACATCATGTGGATTACTCAAAAAAAATTCTATCATATTCTGGGAAGTGCAACATTTATTTAGTTTGTCTTCAAATAAGTCAAACATGGAAGAATATTTTAGTGTGATTAAAATAGAACCCAGGGCTTCCCTGGTGGTGCAGTGGTTGAGTCCGCCCGCCAATGCAGGGGACACGGGTTCGTGCCCCAGTCTGGGAAGATCCCACATGCTGTGGAGTGGCTGGGCCCGTGAGCCATGGCCGCTGAGCCTGTGCGTCCGGAGCCTGTGCTCTGCAACGGGAGAGGCCACAACAGTGAGAGGCCCGCATACCGCAAAAATAAATAAATAAAAATAAATAAATAAATAAAATAGAACCCAACTAGTAATAACAGAATTTGAAGTTAAAAATACATTATTGTTTATGCTAGCACCTTCAAAAATGAAATACTTTGGCATAAATCTAACAAAATATATATAATACCTATATGATGAAAATTATAAAACTCCGATAAAAGATGCCAAAGAAGAACTAAATAAAGAGATATTCTATGTTCATGAATAGGAAAACTCAGTATTGTCAAGGTATCAGTTTTTCCCAACTTGTTCTATAGATTCAACACAATTCTAATCAAAATCTCAGCAACTTATTTTATGGATATTGACAAACTGATTCAAAAGTTTATATGGAGAGGCAAAAAAGCAAACCAAACAAAACAGAATAGCCAACTCAGTATTGAAGAAGAACAAAGTGAGAAGACTGACATTACTTGGCTTCAAGACTTATGTAAAGTTACAGTAATCAACACAGTGTGGTAGTGGTGAAGGAATAAACAAATAGATCAATGAAACAGAATAGAGAACCCAGAAAAAAGATTCACTGATCTGTGCTAAGGAGCACAGGCAGTACACTGGAGCAAAGATGGTCTTTTCAACAAAAGGTGTGGAAACAACTGGAAACCTACATGCAAAAATAAAAAAAAGAAGGCACAGACCTTACACCCTTCACAAAAATTAACTCGAAATGGGTTGTCAACCTAAATGTAAAATGCAAAACTATATCACTACTAGAAGATAATGTAGGAGAAAATCTAGATAACTTTGAGTATGGTGACGACTTTTTAGATATGGCATCAAAGGCACAACCCATGAAAGAAGTAATAGATAAGCTGAACTTCATTAAAATTAAAAACTGATGCTCTGCAAAAGACAACATAAAAAGAATGAGAAGATGAGCTACAGAATGGTAAAAAACATTTTGCAAAAGACACATCTGATAAAGGACTATTATTTAAAAAACCACAAATAATTCTTAAAACTCAACAATAAGTAAATTAACAACTCAATTTAAGAATGGTGTGTACCACTACACACCTAGTAGAGTGGCCAAAATCTAAAACAATGACAAAACCAAATGCTTATGAGGATGTGGAACAAGAACTGTCATTCATTGCTGATGGGATTGCAATGTGGTACAACCACTTTGGAAGACAGTTGTCAGTTCCTTACAAAATGAAACATATTCTTAAATATATGATTCTGCAATCACACTCTTTAGTATTTATCTACCAAAATGAAATGAAAACTTATATCCACACAAAGACTACATATGTATATTTATAGTACCTTTATTCGTAATTATCAAAACTTGCAGCAACCGAGATGTTCTTCAGTAGGTGAATGGATAAATAAACCGTGATACATCCAGACAATGGAATACTATTCAGCCCTGAAAGAAAGTTTGCTATTAAGCCATGCAAAGACATGGAAGAAACTTAAATGTGTATTACTCAATAAAGGAAGCCAATCTGAAAAGGCTATGTACTGTATAATTCCAGCTATATCTCTTTCTGGAAAAGGCAACACTGTGGAGATAGTAAAAATCTCAGTAGTTGCCAGGAATTGTGCTCTGAATAGACCGAGCACAGAGGACTTTTAAGGCAGTGAACCTATTCTGTATGATACTACAGTGATACATACATGTTCTTGCACACTTGTCAAAACCCATAGAATGTTTAACACCAACAGTGAAATCTAATATAAACTCTAGACTTTAGATGATGATGTGTGAGTGTAGGTTCATCAGTGTGGTACACGGAGTGGGTGAGGCTGTGTGTGTGTGGTATGGAGTAAATGGGAACTCTATGCTTTCCACTCAATTTTGCAGTCAACCTAAAACTTCTCTATTTTTTTTTAATTTAAAAAATAATAAGTTAAAAAAAATGAAACCCAATAGTACTCCCAAAGATGTCTAGAAACAGTTATAAAATGGTAGTATTTTATATTAATAGAAGTATTTGAAATCTTTTTTTTTAACATTTATTTATTTAGGCTGCACCAGGTCTTAGTTGTGGCATGCGGGATCTTCCTTACAGCATGCAGACTTCTTAGTTGTGGCATGCTGACTCTTAGTTATGTCATGTAAACTCCTAGTTGCAGCATGGATGTGGGATCTAGTTCCCCAATCAGCGATTGAACCCAGGCCCCCTGCATTGGGAGCTCAAAGTCCTACCCACTGGACCACCAGGGAAGTCCCGAGTATTTGAAATCTTTAGGTGGTTTTTCCCACTGATTGTTTTAATATTGTTTTATAATTTGGTATTTGAAATCTTTAGGTGGTTTTTCCCACTGATTGTTTTAATATTGTTTTATAATTTGGTCTACTATTCAGTTTCCATGGTTACTTTCCAGGCTAGGGGGAAAAAAAAAGAAAAAGAGAGAAAGAAAAAAAAAAACTTTCTAAGGGCATCAGTAGGCAGTATATTCTGGCTAGTACCCTCTACTGTCATCCATATTGATTGTAGGTTTCACAACATCTCATACTACATTAAGTTTATTTCAGAGAAAAACTTTGACTCAAATTTACTTGAAAAAAACACTCAAAATAATAATATTATCATTTCTGCTTGATATATCCATTGTAGTAATAGGGAGATGTAATATTCTATCTTTTAATTCAATAATGAAATCAAGTCACCAGTTTGGGGCATTTTCAAAACAATTCCTCAAATAGAAGAAAATCTGTTTTATTCTGTTCCTTTGAAGAACAAGAGACATTTTGATTAATCTTTTCATAAATATCTTGCTTTACACTTTTTGAAATAATCGTGTTGTCTGTGCTGACAAATTTTATGGTTCTTAAATCATCAACAACTAATATTTGCACCCATCTGCATATGAAACCATGCAGATATCTAACTATGTTAGATAATTAAATGGACACCCTAAACAGGATGAAATGACTCATACAAATATAAAAATTCAAATAACACATACACTATAAAATAGAGTATAAAATAAAGAATTAAATTGGCAGCCAATATCTATTTACATTAGGCATACTTTTTTTCTTGTTTATGGTTTGTGTGCTATGAAATTATGTGGGAAGAGAAATATCTTGCTTTTATTTAAGGGAAGAACCTACCACAGCCTGGGAAAGTTTTCTGAATTTTTACACATATTTAAAAGATATTGTATGATCACAACATTTGTGTATCTTTTTCTTTCGGAGGGGGGAAGTACAACATCTCCAAATTTGGTCAGAAAAGATGTATAACCTTAATTTTTGTATTTTTTTTAGCTTAAAATAAGAAAATTAAAGTGGAAACATAAAATACCAACTAATGTGCAAAGGCTGTTTACATGCTAAATCATCAGATCCAAAGCCACAGTTATGTTTAGAGTCCTTTTCCAGAATAAGTTGGAAGGTCAATAAAAATGTAGGATGAAATTTGAAATAAAATAAATTATACTGTCATCAGTCTTTACACCAGTGAATCAGCTAAAAATCCTTACCCATGAGTTTATTTTTCAAATAGCCCTGTCTTAGAATTAACAGACAAAGGCTTCTGAGGGAAACATAATGAAACAATGTAATATTCATTGCTCTAGGACTGAAGCCTAATTTTAAAATTAATTTAAATGTTTACTAACATTCAGGAATATATAATAGGATTTTTGGTCAAGCTCACACTGCCTCAAATCTGTTGCTCACAATATGTTTTAAGGCAATACTCCCATCGCCTTTTGATCTGAAGCTAGGAGATCGAAGTCCAACTAAATGGAGAATGCAAGACATCCTACAAAACATGCCTACTATAATGAGATTTGGAAATCTGACCTAGCCTAGATGATGGGATTTGAACAGCAACATACCAAAGATAAATGAAAACAAATAAATTATGTCTTTCTGAAAGACATAAAATTCAAATTCTCATCACCTAAGTCTCAGCCAATTTGAAGTTTATATTTAAAAGCTGGTCCTATTTTCCTAAGAAAAATAATTTGGTGGAGTGTGTGTGTGTGTGTGTGTGTGTGTGTGCGCGCATGCACACAAACATGTGTGTATGTATTCAGTATTTGGCAAAATTGATAGGGGAAGAAAACTAAGAAATATGAGTCAATAAAGGAGAAAAATGTAATAATGATAAAAGAATAGTCACATGGGTTAGAACACTGTTTTGTATCCAGTGCACTCCTTTTGATAATGTAAATTACAAGAGTATGGTCATTGTGCATACACAGTGCTGCTGTTATGCCTCCCATAGTTTAGATAAGGAGCCAATAGGAAAACGGAAATTGGACTCTCTTACTCTCTAAAAGATAAGCTGACCTCTGCAAATCTACTCTCTCCATATGTGGCTTACTTGGAACTGTCATGAAAGGCACAGTATTAACATTGCTTGCATACCAATTATACACCAAACATCATGCTAGAAGTTGGAAATATTATCATTTAATCTTCACGTATGCAAATAATTTCAGAATGTTAAGTGCAACGTTTAATCATGTGACTTGAGGTCCACTCAATTGTCAATAATAATCCGTGCATTTTGCTTGCCTCTAACTAGTTCTATAATGAAAAAGTCTATGTGAATATTTAAATATATTAATTTATTCACAAACATATTTATATAGCAATATTAAATATAAAAGAACAATGGTTTTAGTTTACTTCAAAAAAACCTTTAATTTATAAATTATTCTTAAGAATAGAAGTAAAAGCTAAGGAATTAAAAATTATAAATGCTTTATTTAGTGATACGTTAAATTATAATTTGTATTCTTCATCCATGTATTCATTCAATTAACATTTGTTCAATACCTCTAGCTTATAGATTTACATTATGAGAGTTGCTGTGGGCATGAACTCTTCTTTTAAGGCAATCCCTGCCTTGTCAGTTAAGAGGTAGACATAGACATAAACAAATAAAAATGCACTGTCTTGAATGTAATAATAGAAGCTTGTACTAATCACAGTGATAGCACAGAGGAGAAAGTTAATAATTTGACAAGGGACAAGGTATCAAGGCAGGCTTTAGATAGGACGTAATATCAGGTCAACAAAGTTGGAGATGTATGCACATCCTAGACAGAGTAAAGAGCATAGGCAAATATACAAGAATCCTGAAACACCTGGCTGAAAGGGGTCAACTACAAGTGGTTATTATTTCTGAAGCATAATGGTAAGAAGGAAATGGCATCAGCAGATGAGACTAGAGATGACCTTGAGGCTATAGGTAGACTATGAAGGGGTTTAAGTAGTGGGTAATATTCTATTATTTATATTTGGATAAGATTATTCTGATAATTGTAGAGAAGAAATCAAAGGGAAAAGTGAATTAAGCTATCAATCATCCAGAAAAGAGATAAGCCCAAACCCAAAATAATGGCAAGAGAGCTTTTAAGAAGACGGTAGAATCTGGAGACCTTTCTGGGACAAAATTGGCAGACCCCGGAATCTAAACAGATGCTGTGAGAGTAGTGTTGAAATAGAGGGGATAATCAAAGATAACACCCAGCTTTCTGCTTGAGTGACTGACTGGTGAACAGCTGTGACGTTAAGGAAATGTGTTGCAGGGAAGAAGGATCTGATGTAAATGTAGGGGAATAAAATACATTTAGGCTTGTTGCATATAATTTCACTGTGAGACATCAAATTGGAGCTGTTAATATTGCAGCTGGAACTCAAGAAAAAGATCTGCGCTCTTTATTTGGGAGGCTGGTTCTTTAGTATGGTAGACTCTCGTGCGAAGATTTGAAGAACAAGCAGTTACTATCAGCTAAAATGTAGTGATTATAATGTACATTAGTATGCTGTAGAATAAGGTCCAAAATCCAGAAAGGCATTTATAAACTCTTGGTAGATTTTGTGGTAATTAGGTAACTGGAAACTCATCAATGCACACAAGTGTCCCTGAGAAAACTGTGAGACATAGGATCATGGAGAGCCACCATAAGCAGGAATAGTTATGCTGTCAGGTATCAGAAGTAAATGTCTAATGATGGGTTTGAATGCAGAGAAATATATCGGTATGGAGCAGAGGGGAGAATTAAGGATGTTTGGGTTTTCATACCTGATGGCTTCTGTTTTCTTTAAATTAGGAAACAAAGTGTGCTTAGAACATTTACAATAAGAGGACAAGGGGATGAGGAGGGTACCAAGATGAATGCAGCTGTTCTAGCCTCACAGCTCCTTAGATCCAGCAGTAACAATAAAGACTGTCTGCTTTCCTGAAAGCTCAAACGAAATCCTCCCTTCTTTTTTTATTGTTGTTGTTGTTGTCGTATTCGGCAGAAAATACAATATGTTATTATTCTATCCATGATTTCACCCTTATTTTAAACTTAGCTCTAAAATTAAAATAAATTTTTCACAATCAGTTCTTTGCCAAACTTTTTCCAGGCATCTCTTGGTTAGACAAAGCTCTGCTCTTAGTACATTCTTTAGAAGGGCACATGTGTACAATATTCTATCAGTTCTTCATGTTCGAGACTATATATATATATACAGTCTATACATGTATAATTTATATATATATATATATATATTTTTTTTTTTAACTTGAAGGACAGCTTAGTTGGACATAATATCCTGTGAGTACATTCTATTCCCTTAACTTTCTTGAAAGTGCTCGTCCACTGTTGCCTTACTTTGCATGCTGTTTTGGAAAACTCTGATACCAATCTCATTCTTGTGACTTTGTGAGTTATTTCAATTTACTGCCTGGAGGCCCTCAAGGATTTTTTTTTTTCTTTAAGTAAAAGATTCATTACAATTTTTTGTTTGTTTAAAAGATTCAGTCTTAGAGGTGACTGTAACCATGTTGGCTTTCACTGGCACTGGTAGGTCTAGACTTGAAAGGTCAAATCTAGACTTCAGGCTTCTTTTATATTTGGAAAATTTCTTAGATTATACATGTAAATATACATTTTGTTCCACTGTTTGATTTTCTTCTTCAGGAGTACTAAATTAACTTGTGCTGTTTATCTGTCTTTCATTTCAACTACTTCCGCTTCTGATCCATTTTACTTCTGTATTTCATTTTCATCCACTTGAATTCTTTTTCTTTTTCTTAACATTTTTATTGGAGTATAATTGCTTTACAATGGTGTGTTAGTTTCTGCTTTATAACAAAGTGAATCAGTTATACGTATACATATATCCCCATATGTCTTCCCTCTTGCGTCTCCCTCCCTCTCACCCTCCCTATCCCACTCTTCTAGCTGGTCACAAAGCACCAAGCTGATCTCCCTGTGCTATGCGGCTGCTTCCCACTAGCTATCTATTTTACATTTGGTAGTGTATATATGTCCATATATACACTACCACTCTCTCACTTTGTCCCAGCTTACCCTTCCCCCTCACCATGCCCTCAAGTCCATTCTCTAGTAGGTCTGCATCTTTATTCCCATCTTGCCCCTAGATTCTTCATGACCATTTTTTTTTTCCATATATGTGGTTAGCATACGGTATTTGTTTTTCTCTTTCTGACTTACTTCACTCTGTATGACAGACTCTAGGTCCATCCATCTCACTACAAATAACTCAATTTTGTTTCTTGAATTCTGTTTTATTCCCTGCTTTTATTCAATGTCCTTTATAAAATTTTCATTTGAATCTTTCTCTCTTGGGTGCCTTGTTTATATATCTTCACTTCTAGTATAATGTTATTTTCTTCTCTTTCCTTAGTTAAATCAACTTTTGTTTTATTATAAACTGTCTTATGTCCATTTATAGTCCTACTATTTATTATCTGATTCAATGATGTTTTTAATATCCCTAGTTCATCATTTGAGTATATTTAATTTAATTTGGGGTGTTGTATTACAATTTTATTAAACTGCATGATTGTTTTCAGAGGAAAATTTTATCATCAAAAATGTGTTGATTCCCATTTCTGATTTATCACAGTAGTTTTGTATAGATGTGGTTTTTCTTATTTCTGTTCATTTCATGGACAGTATTCCTGGTTTGAGAATGCTCTCTTCTGTCCTCTTTTTTACAGTTTCTTTTTTGGATGGTGTTGGTGGGGGTAAGAGAAGGATGCCATTTTGTTTCTCTCTGTTTCTTCAGGATTCTTTATTTTTTACTTTTTTTTTTTTTTTAATAAAATTATTTTCCTTCCTTGCCTCATTTTTTTGTTGAATACTATTCTTTCACTAAATGTGTGTCTCTTTCATGATTATTGCTCTCTGAGACTGCTACTTCTAGTCCCACACAATTTAAATCCCCTTCATTTAATCAGTGCTGTTAACAACTAAGTCCAAGTGCTGTGTTTAGTATTTTGACACTTAATGTTTGACTTGCTCTTTCTCGGGATGATTTCACCTGTGCTTTGTTTACGTCCTCTGTGCCTTTTTACTCTTTTTTTTTTTTTTTAAACAGACATTCTTAAGCTTACCTTCTTTACTCTGTGTTCACAGTCATGCAGTTGAACTCTGTAGGAATTTTTTTTCTCTATTTATAGACAAGTAGGAGTACAGTATTCTGAAGGGACAGGTCATACATGGTTTTATTTTAATCCTTGGTTATTTATATAGCTTTTAGGGGCATTGAATGGGAGATTCAGAAGCAGGCAGCCACCATTGTTCTCCTGACATAATCATATAGTCTTGACAGAGTTGACACAGATTTTGCAGGTCATCAGATTGAAAACTGTAACTTACAGATGAGAAAACAGGAGGTTAGAGAAGTAAATAAGTTGGTCAGAGTCAAATGGCTGTTTCAGGTAGGATATGACTGAATTCTGAGTTTCATTACTCTGAATTCCTGTTTTCTTTCCCAATATAGTGTGTTACTTCTAAAAAAATAAATAAAAATCAATAATTTTGGCATTGATAGGATACCTTAAATGATGAATGTCAAGATAACAATTGAGTAATAGAATAGTGATAGATATTTTGGAACTAATTAGGTGAATATTTTCAGTACCTTTATAATGAGTGAGCAAAGCAACACCCAATGAACATGAAACACCATTTACCTGAAGGAGGTGAGGAGTTGTTCTTGTTGTTTTTTAATGTACCTGAAATATGTTGAGAATTGAAAGACTACTTGTATTTCAGTAATATTTGCAATAATTTGAAAACTACAACTGTGCTTGTGTGCTAAGTTATTATTAATAAAACTGTTCCACTTCACTATCTTCAATGTAGAACTTTCTTCTGGTAAAAATCTAATGTAAGTTTGATTCATTGTAGTCATTGGTTACACATGAGAGTAATAGGTTTAAAATACTATGCAGTGCTTTCTAGGTCATCAGTGTTATATATTTATTTTAATCAGATGTTCATTAACTGTGGAAGGTTGATAAATGCCAATTTTATGTAAATAAAAACAAAACTATATATAGGTAAATATGTATGTGTATGTTAAACACTTTACAGGTTTATCTAGTTAAATAATTTGTCCTTAATTATGAGAAAATATTATGTAATTTTTACAATTTTTATATGATTCTGATTCTAGCCAAAATAAAAGTTTATTTTATTTACTTTTTTAAGTTGAGGTAACGTTGGTTTATAACACTATATGTTCTGTGTGTACGTTATATTTTGACTTCTGTATACACTACAGTGTGCTCACCAGCCAAAGTTTAGTTTCCATCTATCGCCATACAGTTGATCTTTTTACCCATTTTTCCTTCACCCCATCCCCCTTTCCCTCTGGTAACCACTACTTTGCTTTCTGTATCTATGTATCTGTTTTTATTTGGTTTGTTATTTTATTTTATTTTTATATTCTACATATGAGTGAAATCACTTAGTATTTGTCTTTCTCCTTCTCCCTTTTCCCTCTCTTCTCCTTCTGGGATACCCATTATCCTAATGCTGCCCTTCTTAATAGAGTCACATAGTTCATATAGAATTTATTCTTTTTTAAAGATCTTAATTCTCTCTCCTTTTCTACCAGTATAATTTCTAGATTTCTATCTTCAAGCTCACTAATTCTGTCTTCTGTATGGTCTGCTCTATTTCCAGTGCTTTCTAATGAATTGAGTTCTTCAGCTCCAGAATTTTTTTTTTTTTTTAGAGTTTCAGTCTCTTTGGTAAAGTATTCATTCTGTTCATTAATTTATTTCTGAGCTCATTGGATTGCCTTTCTTAGTTTTCTTGAAGCTTGTTAAGTTTCTTCATGTCGGCTATTTTGAATTCTCTTTCAGTGAGACTGCAATATTTCATGACTTTGGTTTCTGGAGAATAATCATTTTCTTCTTTTGATACCACATTACTGTGTTTCTTCATGGTGCATGATGAGTTTAGTTGTTTTTCTGCCGGCCCATTTGAAGTAGTGAACACCTTGCTTGTTTAGATAAAACCCCCCGCACTCCCTGCAGCTTGATTTTATTTGCTGGGTTATAATTAGAGGTTTTTCTTTTGTTTTCCAGTAGGTGGCACCATAGCACAAGTTTTTGGTTTCTCTTACCTGTGCTGCCTCTGGTTATATTTGAGAATCTGCACTTTCCACCCTCTAGGGCATCTGCCAGAGAACTGTTGCCCGGTGGCCTCTTTGTCACTGTTTTGCCTCTGGGGTCATTGGTACCTTGCTGCTGGTGGTGTTGCTAGCATCACTGCCTGGGGCAGCAGGATAGTGGATGTCTCTTCTGCATGGGGTGGGGGTGGGGGAGGGGTGATTTTCCTGAGTCACTGGCTCCACTGCTGCAGAGGAGGTGGAGGGGGAGAGCTGGGGTTGCGGATACCTCTTTGGGGTTGCTGGGCTTGTGAGCACCACCACTGCCAGCAGAGGGGCTGGTGTCACATGCACCTCTGCAGCTGAAAGCTTGGGATTGCAGGCCCAACTGCCGCTGCTGCCTGATTCCCTGTGGCCTTGGGTATGGATGTGGCTGGAAGGCCAGAGTCGTATGCATTGCCTTCCTTGATGCTACCAGGTTCTCTGGGGCTAGAGGGCTCAGCAGTCTTGGCCATCCGTCTGGTGTCCCAGGCACCATCTCCACTGTTCCCCTGGTTCCACCACCTCTGTGTGTCCCAGTCAACCCACCTTTAGATGTATGGATGTGTGGAATTCTCCAGTGTTCTGGTATGTTGGGTAGAGACACCTTTGTTGAGTTATGGATGTTTTACTGGTTGTAGACTGAAGGGAAGAGAGAATGTCTTATGCTACCATGATGCTGATGTCACTTCTCAGAAGACTCTTTTATTGACTCTGAAAAAGTCAAATGAGGATTCATTAAAAGACAGCCAAAACATATGATTAAATGAAACTTCATCTAAAACTGTAATTTCTAAGGTGCAACTCATCACACGTATTATCAGCAAATTATGTCTTGTGAAGGTTGCAAACATGGAATGCATAATGAACGCTCACAGATATATATTTTCTAACATTCTTATAAGATTCATAAGATTTAAAATTTAGCACCATAAATTGATGATGAAAAATTTGACATTGAAAAGTAATTGCCTTTTACCTCTCTGAAAAGTGACTAACATTAAAGTGTTTCCATAGAACAGAAAATGTCCTTTGTGGCCATAAGAATGTCTGCAAGGGACAGTGGTAGGAGATGATGTCACAGAGATAGTTGGCAAAAGTGGAGGGAGCTGTGTTTAGATCACGTAGGTCTTAATAGGGTTTGAATTATACCCAGAATTGGGAAGTCATTGTAGGGTTTTGAGCAGAAGAGTAAACATGTATTTTATATTTTCTAAGGATCACTCTGGCTGATGTGTTAAAAAAAAAAGCACCTTAAGAAGACAAACAGGGAAATTAGTTAAGGGGCTATTGCAAGAGTACAGGTGAGAGATCATTGTGGATTTGAAAAAATTGGTAACTGTGAGAAGAGTTAAGACTGTGAGAAGAACAGGTTCAGGGACAAATATCAAAAATTCTGTTTTACATATAATAAGTTTGAAATGCCTACTGACATTCAAGGAAGCATGTGGAGTAGGTGGTTGTATATACAAATCAATAACTTAGAGTAGAAGTTGCCACAGATGATCTACTGTGTCAGATGCTACTGAGAAATCACAGAAGGTGAAGGCTGAAAAATGACTACTAATTTGACAGAATGAGTGACTTGACAAAGCATGATGGGAATGACTTTTTGAGTGCTTGGTAGAAGAGGAATTAGAGGCAATAAATAACAGACAACTCTGTAGAAGGCTAATAGTTGGAGGGAAATGTGGGACAAAAGGAGGTTTTTGATTGTTTGGTTTTTACATGGGAGATATTCAGCTAATTCTCATGCTGATGTAGATAATCTTGTACAGTGCTACTCAAAATACTGGTCCATAGACTATGTCTGAGAAGTCCACCAAGAGATAATAAGTTTGTGCCAGAATGTAAATAAATGCACCACTTCTTTTATTGACAGCGCCTCACTATGGAGAAAAAAAAAATGTTAGGTGAATTAAACTGTATGTTTAAGGACATAATTGTTTTACATTTGGGGAAAAGTCCTTATTTTGTAGCAGATTAGTAACAAACATTTTGTGGGTTTTAGTTTAGTAGGAAAGTGGGAGGGAGAAAATTGTTGAAACAATAAAGAAAAGAGACATATAGAGAATGGTAGCTGCATCCTGCTATTGCTAGCTTAAGGAACTGCACTGTTTGTTAGTTTTATCAAACTCTGTGCACACCCAGGTTCAATGTGCCATTTGTTGCCTGCCAGGATCCTGACTGATATATTTATCAAACCTTTATTAATGCCTTCTGGGCATCAAACTCTCCTGTCAGATAAATAGGTCAGTAATTAGGTTAGTTAGCAGATAGATAGATAGATGGATAAATAGATAGATAGATAGATTAGATAGATAGAGACAGATAGATATCGATAGATAGGTGTCATTGTAAATCATTTAAGTTTTGGTTGAAAGAAGGAAGAACAGAAACTATGTGAAATTTCTTTGCGAAACACTACCTTCTTACTCCTGGCTGTGCATTAAAACCACCTGGGGCACTTTAATAATATACCCCTTCTCAGGAGACAGAATCTGATTTTATTCATCTAAAGTGGATTCAGAGATTAGCATTCTTAAGTTTCCCTAGGGGATTCTAATGTACAGCCAGGTTTAGGAACTTGTTTAATAAGGATTCAGAGATATAAAAGCCTTGCTGAGTGAACTCCAAGAAATAACAGTATAGCAGAGGGAAAAGGCCATGTAAATAAATAGCTTCATTCAGTGGACATTAAACAGAAAGGTCATTTATGAAAATAATTTAAATTGATATTATTGATAAAATTATGACTCCATATTTAAGTAGATAATCATATGCAAATTACTTGGACATCTATACAACTGGTTATTTAAAATAACAGTAATCATAATAGCCATACTTACAATGCAATTAGTAGGTATGAAGCATGAATCTAGTGCTATACTTATATTAACTCTAATATAAACTCCATACAATCCTAATGGCCTAGGTATTGTTACTAACCAGTTTTTACAGATGAGGAAACTGAGGCACAGAGAAGTTAAGTAACTTGTATATGGCCACATAACTATTCTATGTTGTTTCACACTGCCTTTATGCATTTCTGCTGCCAAAATTAACCACTCTCCCTTTGCAACTTAGCCCAATGTCAAATCATTATAGTATCATTTCTAAGATGTTGTCTTTTGCTGTCTTTTGCTTAAGCAAACTTAACTTGCTTCCATACTGTCCTCTTCAATTCTTTGTTCATGTACAGCTTCATAATCTCTTATTTTCTCCAAAATTCTTCCTGCACATTTTTTATCTTCTTACTTTATTTTTATTTCAGGAATCCCAAAGTTTTCTATAGCAGGCAAATTATCAAAGATTACTCTACCATTTATTGTACATTCCTGTGATATAGGCCCTAATTAATTGTCTATTATTCCTGACTTCCCTTAGTCTTTACAAAAGGCTTGAAAGCTAAGACATTACTTACATTTTGCAGCTGCTTTAAAGGTTCATTATCTTGCCCAAGGTCACAGATCTAATAAGTGGTTGAACTGGAATTTAAACCCCCCAGTTCTAATTCCAGAGTTCTTAATGACTGCAGTTTGCTGTGCCATTAGAAAGACTGATCTCTCAAATTAGAACATATGTTCTATCTCTTTGGTGCTACTTGTCCTTTTGCATTAAATTGTCCCATGGCCAGAACAAAGTGGCCAACTATCAAAGAAAATCAGCCTTTCTACCCCTGGGGCCATGAAGAGCAGCAAAAATGCTTTATCAGGGCTTTTCTTTTACCATTTACTGTCTACTGTATGAAGTAGTAAAGATGCTGAGTTTTAAAAAGTGGCAGTATAGCCTTCATTAATAAATGTTCTCAGGTATGAGTTGCTGAGACATCTTTGTTTATAGCAGCAACCTATTGATATTTTATAAATATATATATTTTTTTCATCATCAAAATATGTCATATAACTTACCAAGTTCAAATTCCTAGAAGATACAAAAACAAAGAAATGCATAGGAAAGCATAAAAAAGAAGTTGATTTCTGGTCCTGGATTTAGAGAGAGATCCTGGGTTTACCTCAAGTGTTATGTTTCATCTGTCTTTATAACTTCTGACCAAATATGTATATATATATTGCAAGTGTACTCTTCTTCTTAAAAATTTAATTGCCATTCATTTTCCTAGTGTGGAGTAACATGGATTAGATTCAAGTCAAGTAGGTTAAATTTTTCTATGTTACATTGTTTAAACTGTGTAAGTTTTTTACTCACAAAGTAATTCTGTGTCCCTGACTCCTTCCTCCCTGGTGGAGGATAGACAGAGATGAGAACTGTTCTCCAACACAATCACTGATCCTACAGAAATGTTTTCATCATAGAAAACTTAGTAAAGGGAAGGCCAAAGGAAATGAGAGCAGTATGGGGTGGGGTAGATAATAGGCATGAAAGAAACAGAATACTTCAGAGAAGAGTTTGTGGTCCAATCACTCAGCCTTAGAGGCAACAGAGAACTCTAGATGGACCACTAGTTTCCTTCAGAAATTATTAGCTAGTGGTACTAGTTCAAGCTTGTAACAGTTCCTGATTTTTAATGAGCATTTGAAAAATATATCCAGGAGATGTGTCTGATTAGAAATAAAGGACAATAGAGACAGATCCAGACACAAAGAGGTAAAACAAAGTTTTACCAATGAGAAATTAAAACAGAAACTTGGGAACAGGGTGCATGGGGAAAAAAAAAAAAGGCAGCAAGTAAGTACTTAGCCATGGTAAGCCCTTTGAAAGTGCTCACTGAGTGAAGAATGAATAAATAGTGAGGAGAGAGAATGGACATATGCAGTATAAATTAGGTTGAGAAACTGCAGCCTGTTGCTCATGTGGAAAGCCAGGGGCTCTAATCACCTTCCACACACTGGATCGCATTGGCTCACTTTTCAATTGTCCGAGAAAAAATATGTCCTGACTCAGACTTGATTAAAAAATCAGTCTCATACATTCAACCACTTCATGATCGTATTCACCTTAGTGTCATCCTAAACCCCTCACTTTTTCTCAGTCCCCACATCTACTGTTTCACTAATTCCTCCAGCCGCTGCTTGTTAACCTATTTCTCAGATCCATCCCCTTGTTAGTATTCTTTCAGCCAGTGTCTCAGTACCTCAGCATTTCACGCCTGGACATTTAAAACATCTTCCCTTCTGGTTTACCTGTCCTCTTCAAACCATCCCCTTCATTGCTCAGAGTAAATATCTGAAATACAAATCTTGCCCAGTTATTCTCTTTCATGACACCTTTACTGTCTAGCATTTATCTCTTGAGTAAAATCCAGTATCTTCATCAAGGTATTAAAGGTTCTCCATGATTAAACCTTAATGACCCTCTTTTCTTCACTTCCCCCATTACCTATCATTCACTATATGCACCAACGATATTTTGTTTCTGGAACAAGTCATGTTATTTTCGATCTTCTTTCCTTGTCCATCTTATATAGTTGTCCTGGAATGCCCTTCCGTCACATATTATTCAGGAACTTCTGCTCTCCCTTTTATCCAACCACAGCTACTATGCTTCCCTGAGTCTGAACTATTCTGCACAGATTTGTTTGCTAACCTCTTTTGTAAAGGTACTGTAATTTTCAAACGTACTAATGCAAACAGAAAATATTTTAAATTGATTGTTTTGAACATATAAAATATTAAAAAATATATTCAAGATTGTAACAGTACAGACTTCCCTACTAATTACTAAAAGGAATTAAGTTGGCTATATTCCACAAATTGTTTTCACCAGTCTTTTGCTATTCTTTTATTTACCATTGTTACATTAACAATATATGTCTTTAAGAAGAATCACCATTGTGCAACAGTATGAAACAAAATATCATCTTCACTGCATTTTAATACCTCAGATAATGATCATTTATATGTGTGTGAGTGTAAATATATATATAGTATAGAATATCATAGTGTAGACTCAGATATAAAGGCAGAAGGGGCCAGGGCTAATGTGCTTATCTTATCATATTTTATCTGTTCAAAGAACAAATAAATATATAAAGACTGAATTATATTGTCACTTCTAATGATAAAACAAAAGGTTTCATAAATTTCTTAATTATAGCTACTTAACCATTATTTTATAGGAGAAATACCAAATGAAAAAGTTTTGAACACATAGTCTCCAAATTTATCATTAAGCATAAATATGATAAATTGAAAATTTAAACAAATATATGAAATATACTTTTATTTAAGAGTAAGATAAACTTAGGCTAAATTACTTTTAATCAAAGTACAAGCTCAAGAATTTTTAGAAAAATGTAACTTGTGTTGATCCAGAAACTTACTTTTTGGGATACTTTTCTTCTTCTTTGCCTTGTTCTAATTTTGATATTTTTATTAAACCTTCAAAGAACTGTATATTGATTTTATATAAAATTATGAACAGCATATTTAAAAAATTTTGCTTATAAATGAAAATGTTCTCTTTACATTCATTCAACAAATCCTTTAAATCTCCCTTAGTAAGCGAATATAACAATGGAAGCCATGAATGTATTTCTGAAAGACGTTTTTCCCATTAAAATTCCCATTTCTTAGTTCATTTTAACAGCTTAGAACTTGCTAAAATGTCACTTGTGTTACTTCTGTTGGAAGTGTTTCTTTTTTAAAGCCATGTAGCAAAATAAGATACGTTGGACCACTAATTATATCTGAAGATATAAAAAGTTTAAACCTTTAGTGAAATTCAATATTTTCAGCTGCCTTTAAATGAGAAGGAAAAGCCTTAGTTGCAATTTTCTAAAATATAGGGCCACTAGCAAGAAAAAAAAAGAAAAACAACAACAATAAAAAAACACAAGAATTTCCTGTGTGGGAAAATCAGAGAAGCATCTATACTTCATAATCCTGTCCAGAGCCCAATGTATATTAATGTAGCACTTTGAAAGTAATATAGTTCCCACATGAAACAGGATTATTCTCTGTACCCCAAATTATATTTCTGTTCATTTGAAAGCAAAATTTGTTTGCACAAATTTCAATAATTACTTAAAAATAATTTAAGTAAAAATAAATTACTTAAATTTAATTTACTTAATTTAATTTACTTAAATTACATTTACTTAAATTACATTTACTTAAATTAAGTTTTACTTAAATTTATTTAAATTTACTTAAATTAATTTACTTAAATTTAATTTACTTAAATTTAATTTAAGTAAAAATAAATTACTTAAAAATAATTACTTTAAAATTACGTAAAAATTGAATTTAATAGAAAACATTTCCATTTTATTTTTTTATTTTTTATTTTTTTGGCCACACCACACAGCTTGTAGGATCTTGGTTCCTCGACCAGGGATAGAACCCGTGCTCCCAACGGTAGAAGCGCAGAGTCCTAACCACTGGACTGCCAGGGAATTCCTTTTATTTTAAATCAAAATAATTAACATTTAATAGATACAGTTTTTCTGGACTAAAAATAGAAATAAAGGTCCTTATTTTCAGATACATTATTTTGGCATGTGGATTCAAAGAGTTATGATAGATGACACATTGTTATTTAGATAAAGTGGTCAGGCTATTAAATTTCAAGTAATGTTTGTGGTATTAATAAAATATATTGTGGGGACAAAGGAAGGAGAAAAATTTACTGTTGATTCTGTTAAATATATTTGATAGGGTTTTTACCTATAAAATATATCCCTCACCTCTTTCTTGAACTCCATATCAAATTGTTAATATTTTCATCAGGTTGTACAACAAATCTTTAAGCTCAACATGTCCAAAACAAAGTCTTTACATTTTACTAAAACCTTATTTTCATATTCTCCACCCCTCACCATGATGACTCATGTACTTCAGAATCATCTTCTTCAGAAACTTAAGAATCATCTTCTTCTCAACCTCCCATCCATTCTTTTTCTCAATTACTTGTTTAAATGATCCCATCTCTTAGAAAGAGGGATATACCTTTATCTCATCTCAGCCATTTATTCTTTTTGTTTTTTTACTTGACTCACTATAGTCTTCTAACTGGTCTCTATGTCCCTAGTATATGCCTTCTTCATTCCAAATTTATCTTTATAAAGCATAAATTTGATCATGTTATTTTCTGCTTCACTAACACAAACCAGCCAAAAGCCAACCAACCAATTAAGAAAAACAAAAAACTTTGATAAATCTGTGTGGATTATATTATGTGAAATCAGTTTAGGAAATTAATTTTAAATAATATATAGTAAAGTATAAACTTCTTGGAATGTCATATTGAAGCTTTTATAATTTGCCTACTACTTATTTTCAAACAACATGGAAAACAACAAAGAATCTGGCAATTTAATTAAATGAAAGTCAGATAAAGAGCTCTACTGAATACTTATTTTCTAACTACAAGCAGTTAAAGGTGTTGATACTTTACCTCTGTAGCCCTCAGCACATTTAGCGTAGTACCGTGGAGAGAACAGCTGTTTGGTAATAGTATGTATTTGAATGAGAAGTAAAATAATTTGCCCAAAGAACTTAGCAAGAACCTCACTTAATAAAATAGTTTTTAGTTCAGAAATATGTGCATAATCAAAGACAAAGAAATGCCATCTGGTGATAACTTACGCAAAGCAGCTGCATTAAATGACTTCTACTGCTAATAGAAGGTAAACCAGAAGTTTGGAGTTGACAATATAACTTTTCAAGCAAAAAATCATATTAAAGGTAAATAATTATAAATACACTATTGTTCACATAGTTCACCTTGTTAACTAAAACATTCACCTTCAGGATATTTGGCTGGAGTCAAGTAGAGTTTCACTGATGATACAGTGGAGCCAATCTCATTAATTATAACTTCCAAGTGCGATACATACATACACACATGCATGGAACATGATGTATTAATACAGTAGCACTTGTATACAAATGAAACAAATATGAGGGCATGCTCAAAAATGTTTTACCAATACAACTGTATAATCAAAAATATTTCTATATTGTGGTTGTAAATGTGTGAACTAAACACAGAAGAAGAAAAAAAAACTTTTTGTAAGTATTTTTAACAACTTCCTAAATAGCTTTGATACAAAGTTACAGGAGCCAGAATTCCATAAAATACCAATGTCTTACTTTATTTGGGTATGAATAAAATAAGGTAAGATTCATAATGAAAAATATTTCTAGATCTTACCTCTAGTATAGATTTCAGTAGTTTATTTGAAGCCAAAATGTTCAATTCCCAAGTCAGACAGTGAAAGAAAAGGGTGAAAACATTAAATTAGCTATGTATTTTTTACATGTATTCTACATATATTTATAAACATATATGTTTATATGTTTTATAACATATTTATTTATAATATCAAAATTAGTTGCAGTCTACTTCAACTAGAATCAGCTTATTTAGGAATTCCATTGGCGATCTCCTTTTTTGTAGGTGATTGAGGTATTTCTATTCAGCAGCACATTTAATGAGAAATAAATGAAACTAGGGCATGGTCCCTCCAGTAAGTGCATCTTGAGTTGGCTCCATGTTAGTAAATAAATTAGAAGAGTGAATGAGGTCGTTTGAAGATGTCCCACGGTTAATTGAAACAGAGATTGCATCTACTTCTTTAAAAAAAGACATGGGTGACTTCTTAATCAGCCCTCCACTTTTTTCTTATGGAAATTCCTGTACTAGAAAATGGCACAACTCTGGGGAGAAATTTGTTTGAATAATCACACCTTCACAAAGGAGAATATTGTTCAGTACTGAGGTTTTAAAGAAGGAGAGATTTTTTCCAGTAACAGATACTGTTAGCAATGCCGCATAAGACTTTTAAATCAAACACATTGAAATTAGGACTCTCAGGGGTCCACTGAGCCATTCCACTAAAAGAGCAGCACTGGTCTGACTATTCCTGCTGAAGCTGGAGATTAATGCTGAGATTTGGGAGGAAATATGACTACAGAAATGTAAAAACACTTTAAGTTACAAATTATTTTAAAAACTCATTGAAGTTCAAGAAAAAATATAACAATAAATTATTATTTTCTTAATTTATACAATACTCGTTTGGCCCCCAAACAATGCAATATTCACTGTTAGTTTAATAGGCTTCAATTTCCATTAGCAGTATTTAAATTCCTTTATGTTAATGAATGATCTGCATTTACACATAATAGCTTTTAATAAAAGTTATGGACTAAACCTTTTAGTTATTAATAATCTAATATTTAGGTGTAGTGCTAAGGATAAAAAAGAAAATAAAAACTGACATTTCATTTTGTCCCAGCAAATAACTGAAATTAAGTATCTGTCTGAGATCGTCTTAGTCTACTCTAAAAGGAGAGTGAGCAGTTCTACCCCCAACCTCTGACTGCTCTTGAAGACCAAAAGGCAGACTTACACTTTCATCTACTTCTGCTAGAAAAAAAGTTTTACTCCTGGAAGTTTTCATGTAGAATCTGCATGTTACATTGGTTATTTGTGGCCATGTCATATTCTTAAATTATTTTTAACAAAATTGATGATAGAATAGTGTCATATGCCAGGGATGGGAGGTATTTGTGGGATAGCAGTGAGTGCAGTGGTTAAGAGTTTAATATTGGAATCAGATGGCATGGTTTGGATTTGGATCCCAATACTTATTTGCAGTGTGACCTTCATAAAGTTACTTACTTTGCTTACATTTCATTATCTGTAATATATGGTTAATAATAGTATCTTATAGTGCCATTGAAAGGAACACATTTAAAGTACTTAGAAAAGTGCCTGGCACATACAACACTAAAATAAATAATAGCTATTATTCTCAGAATAATAATTATTACTACAAGACATAATTTTCCTCAAAAAAAGAATTTCTTTCAGTCAAAATTTTGTTATGACTAAGAAAATTACACTGAATAACATAAATGTTATTAAGAGCAAATAACACATTTTACAGTAATAGTTTGAAAATAAAATCAACTTATGGTGTTCAAATTGAATAACATAAAGAACCCTGTATATTAATCAAATACAGAATGGATATACTATCACAGTAATTGTTATTCAGTAGTTACTCTTTAAACATTGCCAACAAAGATCTTATCATCTAGTAGGAACCAAATAAAATTCATCATATTAGTTGTACATAATTGAATGCAATGTAAATTTTATGAATCTGTCATTAGGGCTTTCTTTATCAGACAGCTTCATCTAGGATAGGTCATCAAAGACAAGTGATATTTGTACCATTTAATACAATGGGCAAAGCCTCCTTTATCTCACAGCTGTTTACTTCATTGATTCTGCTCTCCTTCCTGAAAATCAGAACCAATAGGGATTTTGATTAATTCCTTCAGTTGTATATTTAGGCCTTTATCCCTAACTTGTCTTAAACAAATATATCCACAAGATAGCTAGCTAGCTAGATAGATAGACAGACAGGTAGACAGACTACAAGAATCATGGGTACTTGAAGTAACAAGTCATTCTCGTTCTCTAATAATTCAAGTAAAACATCTTTTCTTTAATGGGAAAAAAAATAAGCAAAAAAACTCATTGAGACACTCTAATAAAAAACCTTCTGTACACCAGTATGATACATTATTATTCATTGTTTCAATGAATAATTTGCTAAAATTTGCTACAATTTAAAAGTTGAAATAAATAAGTTGGGTGGGGGTCAAAATATAAGATGCTTCCAAAATGTAAAATCAAAAATAGAATTAAAAACTTCAAGGCATCCTTTCCACAATTCAAAAAAAAAATGAATTTTGCATTCCAGTGTAGCATATGCGCAACTCAGAACATGGTGTCGAGGCAATTATGTTATTAACTGTTTTCTAAGAAAAGCAGATGGTAAAATAAATTACGTTCTTGGGAATTTTTCTTAGACTTCCTATTTCTAGAGAGCATTCTTCCATGAAGAATTAAAACAGAGTTAGTGAAAGGGCTCCCATATTGTCGCTTAATGGAGAAATGTTTACCTGTCCACATTACCAGTGAAATTTTGCTATTCTGGATTTATTATTTTGGGTAAAAATCCAGTCTTTAAAATAGGAACACCTAAGGATAATTTTAAGTTTTCATTGGTTTTATTTGGGTAGCAGAGAAGATAAAGGTCTGCAGCTGGTCCAGACACCTGTTGGGAGTCTGCTGTTATAAGTTTAATGAGCTGTTCTAAAATATGCATTGAGTATAGACTTGGAACAAGTAACCAATATGTTGTACAGGTATCCCCCACTTTTTATTTTATTTTATTTATTTATTTTTTATACAGCAGGTTCTTATTAGTTATCTATTTTATACATATTATCGTATATATGTCAATCCCAATCTCCCAATTCATCCCACCACCACCACTACCCCAACTTTTCAAATGTTTGCTTCACGCCACTTCATTTTCATGAAAGATCTACATTAGTACCTGTTTTCGCTAACCAAAAGAAACCTGAAGAGGATTTTTCACTTTTACAAAAAGAAGTGAAAGATGAAAATGGCGTTCAGCATTGTTTTTCAGTTAGCTGTTGTAGAGGCAGTGTGCACCCTGGGCAGTGACAGTGACACCACCAAGCTCCTTTCCTGGGAACTACACTCAGCATCTCAGCGTCAAGCTGCCACAGCTTTGAACTATGTCTGTTGCATCTATGCTTTATCTCAATATATTTTGTGCATCTATTAGTAAGATGTGTCCTAAGGTAATTGCTTCTTCGCTTTACTCTCTGTGGCTTACAAAGTGTTTCATAGGATTGCTTTGTTTTTGGATAGTGGGGGAAACCTGTACCCCTCTTTTCACATAGCCAGAACACAGTCTTGGACACTGAGGGTTGAAAGTGAAGTGGTACTCCTCACTATTACACCTAAGAAGTCACTCACAAAATATGTGTTTC
The DNA here is from genome assembly GCF_008692025.1 of Phocoena sinus. Classification (NCBI taxonomy): domain Eukaryota; kingdom Metazoa; phylum Chordata; class Mammalia; order Artiodactyla; family Phocoenidae; genus Phocoena; species Phocoena sinus. Next base: position 54,388,955 of record NC_045779.1, on the reverse strand, counting down.
TAATCTCCACAGCTCTGAGCTCTGCTAGTTGAGGTCTTACTTCCTAAGAGGACAAAGGAAGTCCACTACGGGATGCAACAATTCCATTTTTCTTGTGGCGGAGATAGTACCCTGACTGTATTCAGCTTCTTAAACCACCCATCAACAGGCAAATAAAGGATTTACTGTATTGGCTGTGGTGATTGACCCTGATTATAAACGGGAGATAGAGTTGCTGGTGTACCTTGGGATCAAGAAGGAGTATGTATGGAAGCCAGTAGATTTTGTAGGCTACCAATGAATACTTTGCACAGAAATAAAGTAATGAAAAATTACAGCAGATATCAACAGGTTCATAAATGGCTCAGACACTTCAATAAAGATTTTGGTCATATCATCATGACCAGCTGAAGTGGTGGCTGAGGGAAAAATATGAAACACATGGTGAAGAAAGAAATATAGACACCAAAAATGGCTTTGTGAACAATTGCGGAAAAAAAAAAAGAATGGGATAACTATATTTTCTCCCTTGCTTTGTTATGGACATGTTTGCATATGTATAGACCAGTTTTTGTTCTTTCTTCTTCTATTTCTCTACAATTTAATATAAGGCACGTTGGTGGTGGTTAGCCTTGTCATATAGGCTTTAAGATGTCAAGAGGCTTTGTGACTGAGCTAGGTGATGGGAACTAACAGCAACTGCTGCGAAAGTGCATCTTTCCTTTGGAGGAGAGAGTAAACATGTCTTCATCTATTTAAAGGCAGACTCCCCTGTTCAGTATTGATTTCTCCAATGGGAGGCACTCACAAGAGACTTTATGGCAAAAAACAAACTAAAGCTGCTGTCCCTCAACAGGCAGGTGGGTTCAGGGGCTTCATCAAATGGCAGATATATAGTTTTACCAGAGGTTTCACGGCCTTCTCCCTGAAAATTGCCTACTTTGAGGTTACACACAGCTGGGATTGTCAGCAGCAATTCCCAGTGATTCTTGCACTTTCTGATTTACTGAATGCTGGAAGCCGCCTCCCTGTCCTATCACGCTCCAGGTTCTTCTCTGGTTTTGTAAACTTTTGATTTCCTATATTAATCCTTCTTGTCTCAATAACAGAGAAGTTTCTCTTTTCCCATTAGAACTCTGTCTGATACAGTAATTACTCTATTTTCTCCTAACAAACACTTGAAATTACTGCTCTGAGGAAAATGAAAGCTTCTCTTCTCAACATAATTCATATCCCTAAAATCTCAGCTTCTCCCCATATTTTGGATAAAACTGTAGGTTTGTGTATTTTGAAAGGAGATCTAAAGTGACTTTTATCTCCACTAATATAATAGCTCTCACTGTGATAGAGGAAGACTAGAGTTGATTACATCCTGACTTAGACCTCCATTCAGCATTTTCTTCTTTTTGAATCAGGTCCCTCCACTACTTTGTACTGTGTCCATCCAGAGTGAACGAAGAATCCAGTGCTCATATAATCTGTCAAATACCAGTATGTATACTTCCCATCACTCTCGACTACTTTCCAACAGCTTTCTATCAAGTGTGCTGTACTTTCTGCATGTGCACCTTGTATTATTCATCAAACTTTTCTCCTATCCAGCCTTTCTCCAACCATCCAGGCCCATTCTTCCCAAAACTACTCTAATATTTCAAGATAAGTTTTGGCAATTTATGTTCACTTTTTTTTCCTTCATAAGGACCACAGACAAAGGCAATTTAGTCAGTTAAAAACTAGATGATTTGTAAGCACAAAGAAAGTTGGGATAGTGAGTGGAACTCTTAAGTCTCAGTGTCTTTAAAACTTCTTATGTATTGGGGGTGAACAAACTCTTTGCTGGTACTACATAAGTTGACAAGTTGTAAAGCGTGTATAGGCATTTCCTACGATAACTCCTAACAGCAGTTTATTCGCTCTGCTCTCATTCTATATAGATCTCCTCTAATACTTCCTTAATGTTCTTTCCACTAACAGGTCATTTATAGAATCATTTAAACGATGTTAGACATTCAGGAAGAGTTCCTGGTGCATAGAGGCTCTTGAGCTGTTTCTGCACACCACTTTTTTTCACATGTTTATAATGAGGCCTTTTTTTGCCCAATTTAATTCAACTTTATTTAACAGCATTGCCTAAGTATCAACCATTGCCCTGGAATACAATTATGTTCATCCTTTCCAGAAATAGTAAAAAAGATACATTTCTCCTATAAATGTATTACTTTAAATTTTACTTAGTCTTTCTTTGTAAAACTGAATTATTTTAATTATAAAAGCAATACATGCTTTTATATTAAAAAAGATATTTTTAAAATAACATTAAACAGAAGAAAATATTGGGTTGGCCAGAAAGTTCGTTCAGGTTTTTCCATAACGTGGGAAAAAACCTGAACGAACTTTTTGGCCAACCCAATATCTGTGGCTCCCATTCATCTCCAAACTTTTGCCCCAAAGTAACAGGTTTTTCATTTAATATTTTTAATACCACTTACCACCATAACTTTATACCTAAACCTACACCTCTACTTGTTGATTTCTCAGAGTTATGTAGTAACTTTTGACACCAGCAATGAAAACTATGAAATTAATGTGCTTTACTTCTCATCTATCTTAGCCACTCCATTTTCCAACTGAAATAAGTGTATAGACATTTTTCGTTTTTTTAATTACATATGGTACTTAAAAACTTATTTTAAAACATTTTTATCAAGGAAAAAAAATCAAGGAATAAGTACACATGGTTGCAAGAACTGACGAGCTTATGATAAAAAGAGTACTAATCTCTCCTTCTTACCCCACAGGGAACATTTTAAATCTATTTTTATTTTCAGTTTTCTGGGTGCTGTTACCTCAACAATTCTAGATAAATAAATATATACCTTTATTACTTTATATATTTTTAGATTTTATATATATATATATATATATATATATATACTCTCTGGGGGAAAAATAAAAAACGTTAGACTATCACTCACTTACCCTACCCTCTTTCTTTTCTTTGTCTCCTCCTAATGGGAACAAAAAAAAAAAAAAAAAGAGAACAATGCATTGAAAGCCAATGAAGAAAGTATATCAAAGAGAAGTGTGTATAACCAGTAGGGTTATATTGCATGATAGGTAATGAGAGAAGGACTAAGAATTTATCATTGAATTATATAAGATGAAAGATATTGGTGTTTATTACAACAGCAGTTTTTATGGAGTTGTTGGGGAAGAGGTTGATTAGAGTGGTTTTAAGAGAGAGTGAGAGGTGAGGAGTTGGAGACATGGATTATTGACTGTTCATTTCAGAAGACTGACTGCATAAAAGACTAGAGAAATGGAGTAGTAGTTGGTGGGGGACACAAAATCAAGAGAAGTATTGTTTTAAAGTTCAGAGAAACACTAGCATTTTTGAACCCTGTTGGGTATGAACTAGAGAGTGAAAAAAATTATGATGTAGTAGAGAAAGGAGAATCACTGGAATGATGTTCTTGATTAGGAGAAAACATAGATGATCTAGTGCTCAAGAGGATAGGAGATGGTAGGTGGGTAAATAGAATGATGAGAGTCTGTAAAATTTTCTTTTTGATTGATTTGGATTTCTCAGTGAAGTAGGAAATAAGGTTACCACTTGTGACTTTGTAAGGCCAGTAACAGAAGATGTAAAATAATTATCCAGGATAATATAGACCCACATCATTACTGCCCATAGGTTACAAATGATTGTGATTTGAAGCAAGATTTCCTTTTGACTGGAAAAAAAGAAAAGAAAAGAAACTACTTAGTTTGGAGGGATATAATATTTTGAATAGATATTTTGTAATTAAAAAATAAAACCCTAGGGAGGGTGGGAGGGAGGGAGACGCAAGAGGGAAGAGATATGGGAACATATGTATATGTATAACTGATTCACTTTGTTATAAAGCAGAAACTAACACACCATTGTAAAGCAATTATACCCCCATAAAGATGTTAAAAAAAAAAAAAAGCCAAACAACATTTGCAAATAGAAAAGAAAATTAAAATTACATGTGAATATCTTAACACCTCATACACAGATTAAGAGACTTAATTGATGGGCTTATATTTCAACTCAGTAATTTTTATCCAGAGTACTAGAGTTTTTAAATAAGAATGGAGAGACAGGTTACAGGCATAATTGTGTGTATATTTTCAGAAAGATAGAATATTTTTAGTAAACATCACAATAATCTTTTCTTTTTAAACAATAAAAGCTACTACTTTTACTGGTCTTCTGTGAATAGAACATTTTTTTTTTTTAAACTTGCTTTTGCAATAGAAAAAATCAAGTTGCTTAACACAATAGCATGTAAACCCTGTCATTGGCTCTCTTACCTCATCTCATACTACGCTACCCTTGGATCATTCTATTTCAGCCACAGCGGCCTTTTTATTGTTACATAAATATGCCAAGCACCTACATACCTTAAGGATTTATACTTACTCTTCTCTCAACCTGCATATATGCTTATATTTCATATACTCTCACTGTTAAAAATTTTACTGTCATAAACAAAGCACCTATGCTCTCTCATTTCCTGCATTGTTTTACTTCACAGAACTTATTACCATCAAGAAATTATGTTTCACTTATTTGTGTATAAACTTTCTCCTCCCATGTGAATATGTAAAGCCGGGATTTCAGTCTTTTTGATTTGTTATTCCCAGCACCAAGAATCATGTGTTACATGATAGTCAATAAAATTATAGAATTGAAAAAAAAAATCAAACAATTAGGTACTCAAAAGGTAATTATTTTTCTTTTTATTATGATTTCTGGCAAACTTAACAATTACACATTCCCTTTTTAACATCATATAAGGCTGTCTTGTGCCATGACTGGATTTTGTTTTGTTTTTGTAACATAGACCATCCTCTGTGTACCTCCTTTTGTGCTTGCAGAAAGCTCATTTTTAGTATCCTCTTTATGAATTGTACTGTCAGGAGGTTTTTTTTTCATTCAACATACTTGAAAATTGTTTATGAATATTATCGCTGGGTATTTTCATTCCTTTCTGGTTTTGATGCACAGTAACTTATTAGTTAACCCTCCGCCCTGAGTATATTCTAATCTTGGTGTAGCATTCTACAGTACTTCTCTGTGACTATCAGAGAAAGATTTTAGTCTTCTTTTGGTAGAAAGAAAATTCTTGGCAAGGACTGAGTTTTTAATAGAGCCGCAAATAGACCATCCATTCTCATGTTTGAATCAAAGACAACATGAAACTTCATATATAAAGCCACTCAATACCCACTCCCCACCTCCCCAGTTTTAGCTACTGAGGCATATTGCTGTCCCACTACCACATAGGCTACAGTGCTACGCAATAATATTTATTTATTGAATAAAATTAATACTAGTGTGTTTCTTTTGTCCCCAAAACTAATTCTAACTTCTAAAGAGTCTTTTGTTGTTATTGTTATTTTTACTATTTCTTCTACAAATCTTTAGGACCTTTATCCAAGGGAACAGAACTGGAGGAGAGTGAGGGCCACCAGTTTCTAGTACAGATTTTGGATTGAGGTTAATTTTTTTTTATCTCTCTTTTTTATTTGCAATAAATTTCTGCAGAATCAACCTCAAAGAGGATTGTATATGATACCCTCCTCTGTAACCAACATGATATTTGTATTGCTCTTTAGTTTAGATGGCATGGTAATATAACTAATATTTATTCATCTTACAAAAATTGATAGTGGAAACAGATATGCCCTTCAGTTCACAATTTCCAACATATATTTAATTCTGTTCTGGTTGCTTTATTGTAGCATATTTATGTTATTTTTATCTGCAAATTAGAAGAAAAAGGCAATTTTGCTGAAAATATAAATAATAAAACAATTCATTTTAGACATTTTGCTAACAACTGTGTGATAAATAAAAAATCATGACTTATCAAAAGCCCATCCAGAATGTACTGTTTGGTTTCAGTATGAAGCTCCGTACATTTTAACAAAATATTTTACACTATTCAGTTAATTTATTGTTTCCTTAATGATTAACTTTAAAATTCTAACTTTTTTCAAAGCAAACTTCCAGCGATTTCAAAGGAATTTTTCCATTTCTTTTTAGTAAAAAAGTGTAAAGTGTAGTCTACCTCAGTTCTGCCATTAATCCAGTTGTTATCCATTAGAAATTATGTTCAACAGGGGCTGGGAATTTGTCTTGTAACATATAAGAGTGTCTAACTTACTTATAATAGGTAGTCAATAAATACTCATTGAATGAATAATTTCCTGGCAAACTCAATAGTCTGGATCTTAATTTCCTTTTCTTTAAAATGTTGGAGTTGAATGGGGATATCCAGGATTAACATTCAAGATTTTATCTGATAAAATTATAAAACTAGTCTAAGAATTTGTTCTTGGACCTGACAACGGAGAAATAAATTTTTAGAATTCTGCTTGTCTATTTAATCAAGGGAAGATAATTAAATTAATTTAATACCAGTGAAAGTGAATTTATCTCTGCAGTTAGCTACTATTCAGCTTTTCAGTTGAAAGTTAGATACATGCTTGTAAAATAGTTGTATACATATAATAAACCATAGATTAAAACATTATCTGACTACATATGCCACAGATTTTTTTATGTATTGTCCTAAAATATAATTTCATCCAGGAAAATAGGATTTTTCCAGGAGAAAAATCCAGAAGCCTGAAATTTCTGTCGCTCTTCATTGTTCATCATTATGACCTAATGATGTTATATTTGATAAGCATATCAGTTTCCAGGAGAAAAATCCAGAAGCCTGAAATTTCTGTCGCTCTTCATTCTTCATCATTATGACCTAATGATGTTATATTTGATAAGCATGTCAGTTCTGATGTGTATTTGTCTCTCCTGAATTGTAAAAAGCACATTTCAGTTACTCAGGCTAGAGATTTTATTCTTTAAACTGTTCACAGTGCCTCTGGCCACACTTAGAATTTAGATTGCAAAGGAATGTTCAATCTTCCATCTAATAGCATTCAGCCTATTGAATATTTAATTAGTTTTCTTAAAATGGTAAACAGTTGGAAATACTTTCCTCCTAAAGGGACAGCATTCTTTTTCTATTCTCTTATGAAGCTAATATATTTTATTTTAATTGCAATACTTACCATTAACAAAGAAGACTGAACATGTTTTGTCATTTAATTCCTATTTATTTATAAAATATTACTACAAAGAACAGAAAATTGAGTTACTGTATGTAACACATTAAAAGGGACAGTGTAGCCAAGGACAGTAGTATTACTTGAAAGCATGGGCTACGTAGTCAAGCCGCACATCTGAATTCTTTTTTTTTTTTAATAGATCTTTATTGGAGTATAATTGCTTCACAATACTGTGTTAGTTTCTGTTGTACAACAAAGTGAATCAGCCATAGGCATACATATATCCCCGTATCCCCTCCCTCTTGAGCCTCCCTCCCACCCTCCCTATCCCACCCCTCCAGGCTGTCACAAAGCAGCAAGCTGATCTCCCTGTGCTATGCTGTTGCTTCCCACTAACTATTTTACATTTGGTAGTGTATATAAGTCGCTGCTACTCTCACTTCGCCCCAGCTTCCCCCTCCCCACCCCGTGTCCTCAAGTCCATTCTCTATGTCTCTGTCTTTATTCCTGCCCTGCCACTAGGTTCATCAGTACCATTTTCTTTTTTCAGATTCCATAAATATGCGTTAGCATACAGTATTTGTTTTTCTCTTTCTGACTTACTTCACTCTGTATGACAGACTCTAGATCCATCCACCTCACTACTGATAACCCAATTTCATTTCTTTTTATGGCTGAGTAATATTCCATTGTATATAGCACATCCTAATTCTTGATTCAACTCTACTAGCTGTGTGATCTTGGAAAAGATCAACATAAACCTCAATTTTTTTTCAGCTTTAAGACTGGGTAACATAAGATTTATTTTAGAGGTAATGAGGTAATACACATAAAACACATAGCATAATTCTTGAGAAAAAATAAGTATTATCTTATTATTATATATTATTGATTGATATGTATATGATCAAAAACATGACTATTGTCAAAGAGCACTGCTTTTAGTTGCATTATGGAAAAACTGTTTAAAAAGCTGTGTGAAATGCACTTGTGGATTTATTCATTTATCATAGCCTTCACTGCTAAGTTGAGAATGGAAGCTGAATTGTTAAAACAAGAAGTTTAAAAGGTAAGAGAACAAATGATTAAATTTTTAGGCAACTGACTTAAGAAAATAAAGAAAGTATACATGCATACAAATTATAGACCCTTGAGAATAAAATATTGAAATTAGGCCAACTAATAACCCTGCAATGGCCTCTAAGTGTTAATGTGAAAGGAAGAGTGATAGTCTCTCATTTTAAATCAAAAGCTAGAAATGATTAAGCTTACTGAGAAGGCTATAGAAGGTCACGACAGGCCAAAAGCTAGGCCTCTTGCACCAGTTAGCCAAGTTGTGAATGCAAAAGAAAGGTTCTAGAAGATAGTTAAAAGTGTTACTCCAGTGAATACCCAAATGATAAGGAAAGTGAAACAACCTTATTGCTGGTAATGGAGCAGGTTTTAGTGCTCTGGAGAGAAGTTCAAACCAGTCACAACATTCTCTTAAGCCCAAACCTAATCCAGAACAGGGCCCTAACTTTCTTCAAGTCTGTGAAGGCTGAGAGAGGTAAAGAAGCTGCAGAAGAAAAGTTTGAAGTTAGCAGAAGCTGTTCATGAGGTTTACGGAAAGAAGCCATCTCCGTAACATAAAAGTGCAAGGTGAAGCAGCAAGTACTGATGCAGAAGCTGCAGCAGGTAATTTAGAAGATCTATCTAAGATAATCAGTGAAGGTGGCTACACTAAGTAACAGATTTTCAGTACAGACAAAACAGCCTTATATTGGAAGAAGATGCTGTCTACGACTTTCATAGCTAGAGTGGAGAAGTCAACGCCTGGCTTTAAAGCTTCAAAGGACAGGCTGACTCTCTTGTTAGGGGTAAATGCAGCTGGTGACTTAAAGCCAGTGCTGATTTACCATTCTTAAAATCCCAGGGCTCTTAAGAATTACGCTAAATCTACTCAGCGTGTGCTCTATGAATGGAACGACAGAGCCTAAAAATAGCACATCTGCTTACAACATGGTTTGCTGAATATTTTCAATCCCACTGTTGAGACCTACTGCTCAGGAAAAAAAAGAGTTCCTTTAAAAATACTACTGTTCATTGGCAATGGACCTGGTCACCCAAGAGCTCTGATGGAGGTGTACAACAAGATGAATGTAGTTTTCATGTCTGCTAACACAACATCCATTCTGCAGCCCATGGATCAAGGAGTAATTTTGACTTTCAAGTCTTATTATTTAAGAAATACATTTGAAAAGGCTATAGCTGCCATAAATAGTGATTCATCTGATGGATCTGGGGAAAGTAAAGTGAAAACCTTCTGGAAAGGATTCATCATTCTAGATGCCATTAAAAACATTTGTGGTCTTCAGCGCTGCCCTTTCAGGGGTTGGGGCTGGAAGTGATGCCAGGCTGAGCAGCAACAATAGTTTTCCACATGCGCGTAGGGTGCCAGGGTCAGGATATTAGAAATGAATACTCCCCAGTCAGTTTTCATCTTTGAAACCTGCATTTTAACAGTAACCGAATTAATTTTGACCTCAGAAAGTTACTATGGTATCTTAGGTGTGCCAAAGTCAGCATCAGAGTGCCAAATCAAGATGGCCTTTCACAAGTTGGCCATGAAGTGCCATCCTGATAAAAATAAGAGACCTGATGCTGAAGCAAAATTCAGAGAGATTGAAGAAACATATGAAACACTCTCAGATGCTAATAGACGAAAAGAATATGATACACTTGGACATAGTGCTCTTACTAATGGTAAAGGACAAAGAGCTAGTGGAAGTCCTTCTGAGCAGTCATTTAACTTCAATTTTGATGACTTATTTAAAGACTTTGGTTTTTTTTGGTCAAAACCAAAACACTCGGTCCAAGAAGTGTTTTGCAGATCACTTCCAGACATGCCAGGATGGTTCCAGTAGACTAAGGCACCATTTCCAGGAGTTTTCTTTTGGAGGTGGGTTGTTTGATGACATGCTTGAAGATATGGAGAAAATGTTTTCTTTTAGTGGTTTTGACACCACCACGAATCAACTACAGTACAGACTGAAAATAGGTTCCATGGATCTAGCACACACTGTAGGACTGCCACTCAACAAAGAGGAAATATGGTTACTACATACACTGACTGTTCAGGACAGTATTTAGTCCTTTTTCTGTTCTCGTTAAACCAAACTAGTTGACTCTTCTTCAGGATCTTTGATGCAGAACCAATTTTTTGTGAACTATTTTGACAAGTGCATGATTTCACTTAACTTGACATAGCTATTAAATTGTTTTTGACAAATTCAGCAACATTCAGTTAGTAGAGGAATAGCTAATTATTAAATTCCCTGATTAGGCAAGGTTCTTTAAGAAAAGATTATAATTCTGCCTGGTCTTTTTTCTCTATCTGCCCATGGACTTATTAACATGACCAGTTTTATTACCAAGGAAAGAATGAGTTTGCTGATAAATATTTAAAGGTTAAATTTTAAAAGTTATTGTAGATTTAAATTGTGTGAACTTGAATGCTTTTTTTTGAGTGAAACCTTTGCTAATTTAAAATTGCGTGCTCTGTAGCATCTCTGACTCGGGTTGCAAAATGTATGTCAAACTGTATAATTGAGTCGTTCAGCAAAGGATAGCAAGCAGTATCTTGGTTAATTTCTACTGAAAGCTTCAAAAAGGTATGGTTGAATATTTACCACAGAACCATGCAGAAGAATTGGAGTAAAGGAAGTGATTGCATTGCTTATAGACATTTAGACTGAAAGAAAGTTGAAAACTTAATATTGCCAAGAGATTGTTAAGTGGCTAATGATTTTGTCCCTGGCTAATACTTTTGTAGTGGTGAAATCATAGCTGTTTTATACATTTTCTCACATTTCTTTCTTAATTGTTGGTGCTCTAGGTCTTAGTATGAATTTATGTATTTTTTTGTGTGTATGGTTTTTCCTCTTTGCACTCATCTTTAGAGATTAACTAATACCTCATTCTGTTTATGAAAACAGCCAGAAATTTCTGTGCAACCTTATTATGTGCAAAATTTTTAAATCCTAAGAAATGTGTGCTTTTGGTTTCAGATAGACTTATTTCTTTTTTTTTTTCCCTTGAATTTTATTTTATTTATTTTTTTATACAGCAGGTTCTTATTAGTCATACATTTTATACACATCCGTGTATACATGTCCCAATCACCCAATTCATTACACCACCACCACCACCACCCCTGCCGCTTTCCCCCCTTGGTGTCCGTACGTTTGTTCTCTACATTTGTGTCTCAATTTCTGCCCTTCAAACTGGTTCATCTGTACCATTTTTCTAGATTCCACATATATGCGTTAATGATATTTGTTTTTCTATTTCTGACTTACTTCACTTGGTATGACAGTCTCTAGATTCATCTGTGTCTCTATAAATGACACAATTTTGTTCCTTTTTATGGCTGAGTAATATTCCATTGTATATATTTACCACATCTTCTTTACCCATTTGTCGGTCGATGTGCATTTAGGTTGCTGCCATGACCTGGCTATTGTAAATAGTGCTGCAATGAACATTGGGGTGCATGTGTCTTTTTGAATTATGATTTTCTCTGGGTATATGCCCAGGAGTGGGATTGCTGGGTCATATGGTAATTCTATGTTTAGTGTTTTGAGGAACCTCCATACTGTTCTGCATAGTGTCTGTATCAATCTACATTCCCACCAACAGTGCAAGAGGGTTCCCTTTTCTCCACATCCTCTCCAGCATTTGTTGTTTGTAGATTTTCTGATGATGCCCATTCTAACTGGTGTGAGGTGATACCTCATTGTAGTTTTGATTTGCATTTCTCTAATGATTAGTGATGTTGAGAAGCTTTTCATGTGCTTTTTGGCCATCTGTATGTCTTCTTTGGAGAAATGTCTATTTAGGTCTTCTGCCCATTTTTGGATTGGGTTGTGTGTTTTTTTAATATTGAGCTGCATGAGCTGTTTATATATTTTGGAGATTAATCCTTTGTCCATTGATTCATTTGCAAATATTTTCTGCCATTCTGTGGCTTGTCTTTTCAGCTTGTTTGTAATTTCCTTTGCTTTGCAAAAGCTTTTAAGTTTCATTAGGTCCCATTTGTTTTTTTTTGTTTTTATTCCCATTTCTCTAGGAGGTGGATCAAAAAAGATTTTGCTGTGATTTATGTCAAAGAGTGTTCTTTCTATGTTTTCCACTAAGAGTTTTATAGTGGCCAGTCTTATATTTAGGTCTCTAATCCATTTTGAGTTTATTTTTGTGTATGGTGTTAGGGAGTGTTCTAATTTCATTCTTTTACATGTAGCTGTCCAGATTTCCCAGCACCACTTATTGAAGAGACTGTCTTTTCTCCATTGTATATCTTTGCCTCCTTTGTCATAGATTAGTTGACCATAGGTGTGTGGGTTTATCTCTGGGCTTTCTGTCCTGTTCCATTGATCTATATTTCTGTTTTTGTGCCAGTACCATATTGTCTTGATTACTGTAGCTTTGTAATATAGTCTGAAGTCAGGGAGTCTGATTCCTCCAGCTCCGTTTTTTTCCCTCAAGACTGCTTTGGCTATTTGGGGTCTTTTGTGTCTCCATACAAATTTTAAGATTGTTTGTTCTTGTTCTGTAAAATATGCCATTGGTAATTTGATAGGGATTGCATTGAATCTGTAGCTTGTTTTGGGTAGTATAGTCATTTTCACAATATTGATTCTTGCAATCCAAGAACATGGTATATCTCTCCACCTGTTTGTATAATCTTTAATTTCTTTCATCAGTGTCTTATAGTTTTCTGCATACAGGTCTTTTGTCTCCCTAGGTAGGTTTATTCCTAGGTATTTTATTCTTTTTGTTGTGGTGGTAAATGGGAGTGTTTCCTTAATTTCTCTTTCAGAGTTTTCATCATTAGTGTATAGGAATGCAAGAGATTTCTGTGCATTAATTTTGTATCCTGCAACTTTATCAAATTCATTGATTAACTCTAGGAGTTTTCTGCTGGCATCTTTAGGATTCTCTATGTATAGTATCATGTCATCTGCAAAGAGTGACATTTTTACTTCTCCTTTTCCAATTTGGATTCCTTTTATTTCTTTTTCTTCTCTGATTGCTGTGGCTAGGACTTCCAAAACTATGTTGAATAATAGTGGTGAGAGTGGACATCCTTGTCTTGTTCCTGATCTTAGAGGAAATGCTTTCTGTTTTTCACCATTGAGAATGATGCTTGCTGTGGGTTTGTCGTATATAGCCTTTATTATGTTGAGGTAGGTTCCCTCTCTGCTTACTTTCTGGAGAGATTTTATCATAAATGGGTGTTGAATTTTGTCAATAGCTTTTTCTGCATCTATTGAGAAGATCATGTGGTTTTTCTTCTTCAATTTGTTAATATGGTGTATCACATTGATTGATCTGCGTATATTGAAGAATCCTTGCATCCCTGTGATAAATCCCAATTGATCATGGTGTATGATCCTTTTAATGTGTTGTTGGATTCTGTTTGCTAGTATTTTGTTGAGAATTTTTGCATTTATATTCATCAGTGATATTGGTCTGTAATTTTCTTTTTTTGTAGTATCTTTGTCTGGTTTTGGTATCAGAGTGATGGTGGCCTCATAGAATGAGTTTGAGAGTTTTCCTTCCTCTGCAGTTTTTTGGAAGAGTTTAAGAAGTCTGGGTGTTAGCTCTTTTCTAATTGATTGATAGAATTTCACCTGTGAAGCCATCTGGTCCTGGACTTTGTTTGTTGGAAGATTTTAAATCACAGTTTCAATTTCATTGCTTGTGATTGGTCTGTTCATTTCTTCCTGTCAGTCTTGGAAGGTTATACCTTTCTAAGAATGTGTCCATTTCTTCCAGATTGTCCATTTTATTGGCATAGAGTTGCTTGTAGTAGTCTCTTAGGATGCTTTGTATTTCTGTGGTGTCTGTTGTAATTTCTCCTTTTTCATTTCTAATTTTATTGATTTGAGTCCTCTCCCTCTTTTTCTTGATGAGTCTGGCTAATGGTTTATCAATTTTGTTTATCTTCTCAAAGAACCAGCTTTTAGTTTTATTGATCTTTGCTATTGTTTTCTTTGTTTCTATTTCATTTATTTCTTCTCTTATATTTATGATTTCTTTCCTTCTGCTAACTTTGGGTTTTGTTTGTTCTTCTTTCTCTAGTTCTTTTAGGTGTAAGGTTAGATTGTTTATTTGAGATTATTCTTGTTTCTTGAGGTAGGTTTGTATAGGTATAAACTTCCCTCTTGGAACTGCTTTTGTTGCATCCCATAGGTTTTGGATCATTGTGTTTTCATTGTCATTCATCTCTAGGTATTTTTTTTATTTCCTCTTTTATTTCTTCAGTGATCTCTTGCTTATTTAGTAACATATTGTCTCTAGGTATTTTTTTATTTCCTCTTTTATTTCTTCAGTGATCTCTTGGTTTTTTAGTAACATATTGTTTAGCTTCCATGTGTTTCTGTTTTTTATATTGTTTTCCCTGTAATTGATTTCTAATCTCATAGTGTTTTAGTCAGAAAAGATGCTTGATATGATTTCATTTTTCTTAAATTTACTGAGCCTTGATTTGTGACCCAAAATATAATCTATCCTGGATAATGTTCCGTGTGCACTTGAGAAGAATGTGTAATCTGCTCTTTTGGGATGCAATGTCCTATAGATATCAGTTAAATCTATCTGGTCTCTTGTGTCATTTAAAGCTTGTGTTTCCTTATTAATTTTCTGTTTTGGAATATCTGTCCATTGGTGTAAGTGTGGTGTTAAAGTCCCCCACTATTATTGTGTTAATGTCGATTTCCCCTTTTATAAATGTTAGCAGTTACCATATGTATTGAGGTGCTCCTATGTTGGGTGCATATATATTTATAATTGTTATATCTTTTTCTTGGATTGACACCTTGATCATTATGTGGTGTCCTTCCTTGTCTCTTGTAACATTCGTTATTTTAAAGTCTATGTTTTCTGATATGAGTATTGCTACTCCAGCTATATTTTGATTTCCATTTGCGTGGAATATCTCTTTCCATCCCCTCACTTTCAGTCTGAATGTGTCCCTAGGTCTGAAGTGGGTCTCTTTCCATCCCCTCACTTTCAGTCTGAATGTGTCCCTAGGTCTGAAGTGAGTCTCTTGTAGACAACATATATATGGGTCTTGTTTTTGTATCCATTCAGCAAGCCTCTGTCTTTTGGTTTGGAGCATTTAATCCATTCACGTTTAAGGTAATTATCGATATGTATGTTCTTATTACCAGTTTCTTAATTTGTTTGCATTTGTTTTTGTAGGTCCTTTTCTTCTCTTGTTTTTCCCACTTAAAGAAGTTCCTTTAGCATTTGTTGTAGAGCTGGTTTGGTGGTGCTCAATTCTCTTAGCTTTGGCTTGTCTGTAAAGCTTTTGATTTTACATCGAATCTGAATAAGATCCTTGCCAGGTAGAGTAATCTTGGTTGTAGGTTCTTCCGTTTCATCACTTTAAATATGTCATGCCACTCCTTTCTGGTTTGTAGAGTTTCTGCTGAGACATCAGCTGTTAACCTTATGGGAGTTCCCTTGTATATTATTTGTTGGTTTTCCCTTGCTGCTTTCAATAATTTTTCTTTAATTTTTGCCAATTTGATTACTATGTGTCTCAGCATGTTTCTCCTTGGGTTTATCCTGTATGGGACTTTCTTTGCTTCCTGGACTTGGGTGGCTATTTCCTTTCCCATGTTAGGGAAATTTTCGAGTATAATCTCTTCAAATATTTTCTTGGGTCCTTTCTCTCTCTCTTCTCCTTCTGGGACCCCTATAATGTGAATGTTGTTGTGTTCAACGTTGTCCCAGCGGTCTCTTAGGCTGTCTTCATTTCTTTTCATTCTTTTGTCTTTATTGTGTTCTGCAGCAGTGAATTCCACCATTCTCTCTTCCAGGTCACTTATCTGTTCTTCTGCCTCAGTTATTCTGTTATTGATTCCTTCTTGTGTATTTTTCATTTCAATTATTGTATTGTTCATCTCTGTTAGTTTTTTAATTCTTCTAGACCTTTGTTAAACATTTCTTGCATCTTTTCGATCTTTGCCTCCATTCTTCTGAGGTCCTGCATCATCTTCACTATCATTGTTCTGAATTCTTTTTCTGGAATGTTGCCTATCTCTGCTTCATTTAGTTGTTTTTCTGGGGGTTTATCTTGTTCTTTCATCTGGTATACAACCCTGTGCCTTTTCATTTTGTGTTTCTGTGAATGTGGTTTTTATTCCACAGGCTGCAGGATTGTATTTCTTCTTGATTCTGCTGTCTGTCCTCTTGTGGATGAGGCTAAGAGGCTTGTGCAAGTTTCCTGATGGGAGGGACTGGTGTTGGGTAGAGCTGGCTGTTGCTTCGGTGGGCAGAGCTCAGTAAAACTTTAATCCACTTGTCTGCTGATGGATGGGGCTGGGTTCCCTCCCTGTTGGTTGTTTGGCCTGAGGCGACCCAACACTGCAGCCTACCTGGGCTGTTGCTGGGGCTAATGGTGGACTCTGGGAAGGCTTACGCCAAGGAGTACTTCCAGAACTTCTGTTGCCAGTCTTCTCCTCACAGTGAGCCACAGCCATCCCCTGCCTCTGCAGGTGACCCCCCAATACTAGCAGGTAGGTCTGGTTCAGTCTCCTGTGGGGTCACTACTCCTTCCCCTGGGTCCCAATGCACAAACTACTTTGTGTGTGCCCTCCACGAATGGAGTCTCTGTTTCCCCCAGTCCTGTCGATGTCCTGCAATCAAATCCTACTAGTCTTCAAAGTCTGATTCTCTAGGAATTCCTCCTCCCATTGCCGGACCCCCAGGTTGGGATGCCTGGTGTGGGGCTCGGAACCTTCACTGCAGTGGGTTGACTTCTGTGGTATAAGTGTTCTCCAGTTTGTGAGTCACCCACCCAGCAGTTATGGGATTTGATTTTATTGTGATTGCACCTGTCCTACCATCTCATTGTGGCTTCTCCTTTGTCTTTGGATGTGGGGTATCTGTTTTGGTGAGTTCCAGTGTCTTCTGTTGATGATTGCTCAGAAGTTAGTTGTGATTCCAGTTCTCTCGCAAGAGGGAGTGAGAGCGGACTTATTTCTTTAGTTCTGCACTTTTCCATGTTATACTCCATATGAGTATTAATCCTGTGGATATGTATTAAAACTAGTAAATATCTCATACAACTTTGTGTGTGAAAGAAATATAATATTTACAATATGAAAAATATATGTGATTCATGGGAAGAGCAAAACATCACCATTAACAGGAGTTTGGAATAAGTTGATTCCAATTCTCATGGAGGACTTTAAGAATTTCAGAACTTCAGTGGAGGAAGTCACTGCAGATATGGTGAAAATAGCAAGAGAACTAGTATTAGAAGAGGAGCCTGAAGATGGGACTGAATTGCTCCAATTTCATGATATGCTTTAACGAATGAGAAGTTGCTTCTTATGGATGAGCAAAGAAAGTCTTTCTTGAGATGGAATCTACTCCTGGTAAAGATGCTGTGAAGATTCTTGAAATGACAGTAATGGATTTCAAATATTACATCAACTTAGTTGATAAAGCAGGGTTTGAGAGAAGTGACACAATTTTTGAAAGAAGTTCTCTGGGCAAAATGCTATCAAGCAGCATCATATGCTACAGAGAAGTCATTGGTGAAAAGATGAGTCAATCGATGCAGAAAACTTTATTGTTGTCTTATTTTAAGAAATGGCCACAGCCACTCCAACCATCAGCAACCACCACCCTGATCTGTCAGCAGCTGTCAAATTCAAGGCAAGACTCTCCACCAGCAAATATTATGGTCAGCATTTTTTAGCAATAAAGTACTTTTAATTAAAATATGTAAATTTTTTAGGCATAATGCTGTTGCACATTTAATAGACTGAAGTATATTATAAACATAACCTTTATATGCACTGGGAAGCAAAAAAAAAAGAAAGGTGACTTTCTTTATTGTGGTGTTTGGTGGAAATGAACCTACATTATCTCTGAGGTATGCCTGGAAACAGGTTGGAGGAGGAGCTGGCTGGATATGGTTATCCAGGAAAGAGTGCTGGAATTCTACACGGGTAGCTACTATAAACTCTACCACAATCAAGAGGATAGGAAATTAAGCAGCATCCTCTGAAAACCCTAAGGACAAAGACATACCACTGTAACTAAAGTGAGTGACCAGATAGCCAAGACTGGGAAGCTTCTTCCATTGGAGTTGCTTTTTCAACACCCATAAAGCTTGAAAAGTGATTGCTGTAAAAATGCTGGGAGGTGGGGGCGGCGGGCAGTGCACATCTCTAAAGCCTTTACTTGTCAGCAGAAAAAAATCAGTCAAAAGCATCAGTAGATTGGTATTTTCCTTCTGCCAGATATCTCAAAATACATATAATTGGTATAATTTAATTAGCATACAGAATAATAGCTGCAAGGAACCTGGTAAATATAGTTTTTACCTTTCTGGATCCTGCTGCACTGAAAAGGTAAATTAGAAATTTGTGGGAATAAACGCTGAAAACCAAGTGACTATATCACCACACATTGATTTATTTTCCCTATGAAAAGCAAAATGGTTATTAAGGAAAAAATTAGCAAAATTTTCCTTTAGTTCTTATTTCTTTCTCATCTTCCTTTTGTGATTTAGGAGCTAAGCATGTTCTCAGAAGTCATAAAATAAATACCCTACTTTATCTAGAGTCATTTTGTTTATTAATTATTATTAGTGTATTTCTTAAGGACTATGAAGTTTTTCAGTAGAATATAAAAATATTTGAAGTCTGTAAAAAATTAAAACAACTTCAAAATACAAAAGGAAAACCTGGAATTGACATTAGTCAGTTTTTATTTGGATATCTACACATATTCATTTTATATTAACTTCATTAATTATACAATTTCATATTCAAGAAAGGTTTATTACTATGAAAGCAATGTGTTGGCTAAAGTTCTTATTTCCCAAGCATTCCTGAGTATCCATGATGATTTTGAAAAACGTCATAGCCAAGTGTAATAAATTATATAGTATTAAAAAGGTCAAAATCAATATTATACAAATCTTACCTTTTAGGGAAAAAATGCATAAACATATTGTTGTGTATTATAATTGGAATGTATGGCATATGATTGAGACTGTTTTCTTCCTTTTAAAGAAACACAAGCATACTAACAAATTAAGCCAATTTACAATTTATCAATTTGTTCCACATATGTTCTGCAACAGCTGATCAGGCTCAGCTTTATAAAGCTGTGCTCACTTTTGCTCCAGCTACTGTATGTACTGCAACCTCCTTTCATTCCCCAATGCACACCATTTTCAGAGCTATATTTCTAAATCAGAGATGTGGCCAGGTCATTTACCTGCTTGAAAACCTTGAATAACTTCATAATGTGCCCAGGATAAATCCAGGCTCCTCAGTGTGGCTCCCTGAACCATTTTCTCTAGCCAGACCTGCCTGTATACCTTTCCTGCACTACACCTTACCCATTCCTGTGTCTGTCCTTATGTTTGTGATACTGTCTGCACTTGGAAATGTGTCTTTATTCTAATTTGGCTGACTACTGTTCACCCTTTAAATCACCCAATTCTGTGAGGTTTTATCATATCATCTATGCCCAAAGTCATTTTATTTGGTAATTAAAAACAAGTAACCAACTAAATAAGTAGGACAGAGTAATGAAAACATAATTCCTATACTAAAGACAGTTCTATTCTCCCTTTTAATTCTCCATGTGGAATTATGACTTACTGTCATGACTTTTATAATTACAGTAATTGAATCAAGATAGGTATTTTAAATTTGTGAATGTATTTACTGAATGATAAACACTGTATTTTAGTAACAAGAAACTTTCCTCCAGTGTTCTTCACTTAAAGAAATGAGTTAAAAGTTAGAAATAAATTACTTAGCTTGAATTGTGCTATTATAATATATATGCATTAATATATCCAAAAATGACATGGGAATTATGTATTGTGTGTAAAGCATTATTCTTCAAAGACTGATGATATTCATAAACTTCCTTCTGATTTAGAAATTCTTGGATTCAGTTTAGGCTGTCAATGATATTCCTTCAGCAATAATCTTTCAACATAACAAAGACAGCTGTTTGTAGTGTAGACAAATTGCTGCAGTATGTTCAACATGCTGAAATTTCTAAAAGTACATCTGAAACAGATTTTTAATTTAATTTTATTTTTTAAAATTAATTTTATTTATTTATTTTGGGCTTCATTGGGTCTTCGTTGCTGCACCCGGCCTCCCTCCAGTTGCGGAGAACGGGGGCCACTCCTTGCCGCGGTGCGTGGGTTTCTCATTGTGGTGGCTTCTCTTGTTATGGAGCACAGGCTCTAGGTGCATGGGCTTCAGTAGTTGTGGGACACAGGCTCAACAGCTGCGGCTCACAGGCTCTAGAGCGCAGGCTCAGTAGTTGTGGCGCATGGGCTTAGTTGCTCTGCAGCATGTGGGATCTTCCCGGACCAGGGGCTCAAACCCGTGTCCTCTGCATTGGCAGGCAGATTCTTAACTACTGCGCCACCAGGGAAGCCCTGAAACAGATTTTTTAAATGCTCATTTCTTTTTAGTTCTCTTCTTTAAAATGAAAATCTTTTCATAAAGATAAATTTAGTCTGCTGTATATAATAACATTGCCTAATAGACCATTTCATATATTTAAGATTCTTTTTAGGAAATGATTTTACTTAGCAGTTATATAATATTTTCTTACTTGTATATCTATTTATATTATCTTGTTTAATCATTTGTTTGTAATGAAATATCATGGCACAAGGGGCAGGTAATTGTTTTACTTGGCATATTCCAGGAGGCATACAAAATTGAACCAAATATTTATCACAGTGATTTTTATTTATATAATGCAAGCATTCTGGAGAAAAAGCATATGGTAAAGACAGTTTATTTTCCTTTTAAAGAAATACATTTTTTAAAGTCCAATGTACATTTTAAATATTAAATGAAGTTTCACACTACCAAAGAGCCTTCACAATTTTACATTTTTCTAAAAATCAAAAAGAAACCACATGATATTTGAAAAGGGGAAATTGTTAATTTCAACACCTTTTCATTCCTCTTCCTCTACCTAATCATCCTTCAAGTTGCTTCTCTTGAATCTTGTAAATTCTCTAAAAATGTAAGCATATTAATCTTATTTTAAAATAAGACAAAAATCAATTGAGGAGATTTAGATAGTATATTTCCTTAGGGTTTCTAAAATGTAAGTAATTAGTTTATTTTTGCTATCAGACAATAAATGCAAAAATATCTAGCCTGTTGCTTAGAATATAGAAAACATAAATAAATAATCATGGCATAGGTGCACAGTCCAAAATACTCTTATGTGTGAAGTGAGTTATCATTAAGAGAAGATTTTTATTATCCAATCTAATTTCATTTTTAAACTGAATTTTAAACTTACTAACAGTAAATTCTTTACATGGATAAGCTTATCAGTGATAATGGCAATGATGTTTTACTATGTATGGCATAACAGAAAGCATTCTGGCACTACCATTTACAGGTTTGGTGGCATTGATAAGTCCTTTATTCTCTCTGAAACATACTTCAGTTTCCCCTTCTGTAAATGGAAAAGACAAGGAAGCTTGTTAGAATTAAATGAGATAGTCAATATGGATGAAAGCATCATATACACTGAAAGATACTATATAAATATTCTTCTTATTCATATCATTGTTTTTTAAATTTTGTTTTAAACTGCATCACATCCATCAATTTCTCACATTACTTACTACAGTAAAAAGTTTTTGCCTCTTAAATATAAATCCATGGGAATAATTCCAAATGAATCAGTTTAAAGTATTGCTACTTATAAAAATGTACTCTTTAGTTACACTCACTAAGTAGTATGGATCAAAATGATTTAAAATTATATATGGGAGAGATGTCACTGCAGTTTAACTAAATTTTCACAAAAAATTAAAATATCCATTCTGATATTTCCAAAAGGATTCTTTGAAGTTTTTCTGTATGTATACACAGTCACAAGAAAATATTAATCCCAGTGATTGAGATGTTATTACTTTGTTTCCTTATTGAAAAGTGACTCAATACATAGCTTTATTTAGAAATCAAAGTGATTCTTCACTAAGACCGAAGTAATCTTTGTATGAATTAAAACTAGTCATTAAGAAATTCTATATCCAGCTCTCCTCCTTTGAAAATAATTGTCACTATGTGTTTTTTTTTTTTTTCTGGGAGAGTTTAAGCTTTAATAACTTTGCCATATCCTTAACAATATGAAGAACTTTTAAACTATTTTCTACTGCAAGTTTATTTGCTTTTGTGTATTAAGACTTGGTTTGCCGTTATTTTCAGCATAGTTTTTGTTCTTTTTTCCAACCACATGTACACATAAGCACTCACACACAAGTACATGTACATGTGTACACACAGGCACTTATATGAATATGTACTAAATATGCCTTTATGTCCACTAGCACCAGGTGCATGTTTTGCCAGGCCCAGTGCAAAATGAAAATGTTGGATCTCTTGTTCAAAATAATTAAGAATTTCAAGATGGCAGAAAAAAAAAAAGCATTAAACCGAAAGTGAGGCTTCTCTGAGAGTGGGGCCCAGTGTGATTGCACAGGTCACACATCCACTAAACAGGCCAGGCTGTTCACATTCTCTGCAGGAAAACTATGCAGTCTTCATAAGTAGTTAGCCTTCATTTTCATTTCCTTGCTATTGAATCTGTTATGTATGAGGAGGGAAAATGATAATAAAATACCAGTTAGTGCTATTAATGTTACTCTATGATCTAGTATAGCTATAGGTTATACACATTTTTTTTAACTCCTCAAGAGTAGAATATGGATCATGTTTCTATTCCCTGAACTTGGGTATAGTAAAATCAAACAATTGTCTTTGTACCAGTTAATAAATAACTTTTCTCATCGGTTAAATTTCTGAAGTGTTACACAGTTAAGTGATAGGCAAGAAAAAATATCTATTTCTTAAAATACAATATCCAAACTGTACTTTCAACCCATTGTACAGACTTCCCTCTCATGGGAAGAAAAAAGCCTTAAAACTTTCTACCTAGCATAAGGACTAAACTCTAATCAAGTAACTTAAGCATCGATTTCCTGAACAGATGTATTTTGTGTATATCCTATTTGCATTAAGAATAACCTGTCAGACATTTTTGGACCCTGGGGATAACAGAAAAGGAGGCACTAATAATGAAATGTTGCATTATATGCCTATGCAAAAATAATTTCAATATGAAAGTGTTACTACACTATTTTATAATTTTAAAAGAATTTTACCAGAAATCTGAGTCCTCTTCAATCAACTGTATATCAGCTTTAGTATATATGCACTAAATTATGTGTATATTATGTGGCAGATGGGTATGGATGGGGTAAAGGTAGGAAATTAAGTGGTAACACAATCTGTCTTATACCTGAACCTCTTGAAAACAGAAACATATGTCATCTTAAAGGTCTTTTTTTTCCACTATCTCAGAGGAAATTATACCTGTTTTTGTCAAGCCTGTTGATTCCATTGCTCTTCATTTCCTATGAGACCACCCTTCATCAGTTTTCTCTTATTTCACAAATATCTTTAAAAATTTTCACCGGCTTCTTTCATTTTAATTTCTATTCATTCCTCAACCCATTACAACTCGTGTACTCTACCTAAATTGCCTGAATTACTCAAATAATCTTTTTTTGCCTCCTTTTTTAAAAATTATAGACAGATAACATGAGATGTACTCTTGACAAAAATTTAAGTGTCCAGCACTGTCAACTATAAGCACAGTGTTGCACAGCAGATCTCTAAAACTTACTCATCTTGCATAACTGAAACTTTAAACCTGTTGAACAGCAACTTACCATCCCCCATCCCCACCCCAGCCCTGGCAGCCACCATGCTACTCTCTGCTTCTATGAGCTTATTTTAGATGCCTCATATAAGTGGAATCATATCCTGTTTGTCCTTCTGAGACTGACTTATTTCACTTAGCAAAATGTTCTAAAAGTTCACCCAGGGTGTCATATATGGCAGGATTTTCTTCTTTTTTATTCCATTGTATGTATATACCACATTTTCTTTATCCATGAATCCATTAATGGACATTTATGGTTGATTCCATATCTTGGCTATTGTGAATAATGCTGCAATGAACATGGGAATGCGTATATCTCTTAAAGATCCTAATTACAATTCTGTTGGATAGATACTCAGAAGTGGGATTGCTAAAATACACAAAGAATGAGTCAAATGCTGGCTTGTTCTTTTGGACTTTTTTTTTGAAAAACAATATTAAGTGCAATAAAATATCCTTCACTTCACATTTGACTTGCACAGTGTGATCACAATGAGAGCCATTTTTGAGAAAAACTATTTAATGGTTTCCCACTTTTCTCAAGGGCCTCTCAAAACTTTGAAATTCAAATATGTCTCTTCTGAAGTACCTAGTGTGTTATCATTATTTTGCAAGACTTACAAAATTTACTTTCCAAAAATTTTGCACTAAAGAAGCTATTCACTAGTGCTAAATTATTGGAATTTTTGCATAATAATAATTATATAAGTGGTCAGCTCATTGGTGAATAATTTCGTATTATGGGTATTGCTTTGTTATGTGAAGATTTTTTACTGAACACTTACATACCAAGGACTTCCCTGAATAATTGGATGCAAACATCTGCATCTTTTGATCCACTACTTGGAAGGATTATTTAATCAGTCTTTGAGATGCAAACTTCAAATGTATAAAATGGATGGTTAGTCATTTTAAATATTAGTAGACTTTCTACTTCAAAAATGCCAGACTGACATAAGCACTTATGGAACCCTGGGCTAATCTCCCCTCCCCTCAACATTCATCTGCAGCAGTGATACCACAATTTATAAACCAAGGTCAGGTTATATCACTGTACACTTACATGTTCATTACTGATCAAGACTGTTTTTCATCTAGCTATCAATCAAAGTATCATCAGAATGCAATCATAGTTCTAAGAATAGGAGATGAGTTTATACAATAATTTACATTAATTAATCTACTTCAGACACTAAATGTTTGAATCTGCAGTAAAGATCTGCATGGGTGGAAATATAAGCTATAGTAATGGATTCATAAACTCACTACTTGGAAAAGGTCAAGAAAGGTTTTTCTTCATTGTTTTCGTATTCCTTAACTGCACAAATGAGATATACAGCTAAAGCTTCCTTTAGAATAGTAGGAATTAGTCCTCTTTAGAATAGTAGGAATTAGTCCTAAGGAATCAGGGTCACTCGTTATGAAGTCTATATTTGGTTTTGGCACATCCAGCAGCTTTATTATGTATCTCATCACTCCCATTTTTCTTTTGCCTCATTGTTGAGGTGACAGTGTAGTGTATTGTTCAAACCAGGGCACTTCTGAGAATGATATGGGATGCTATTAATAACAACAGTGACACCACAGGCATAAACTTAAACTGTCCAGGGCAAGCCAGGACTTACGTTAACCTGTCATAGCACTTTTCCCTTTAAAATTTTTGTGTCAAGTTCTATCCTTTACCTTTCAAGAAAATCTGCCTTTAGCTATGGATCACTTTACAGTGTCCAGCACTTGTCTATGGCCATGGCACCCTGAACACGCCTGATCTCATCTCAAGTGTCAAACATCAATAAGTAATCAATATATTACCTCTGAAAAGCTTCAGCATTTGTAACAAAAGACTAAAGCCTTAAAGAGATGAAGCTCTAGTTTAGGTAATTCCAAAAATCTTCCAGAGAGGGAGTATGTCATAAATAGTGCTAATTAAATGCTTGCTTCTCCACCTATTACTAAATTTGGTATCCTGTCAAGTTCTCAGAAGTTTCCAGAAATAATATGCCCTTTTATATGCAGTGTTTTCTTGTATCTACATTTGCATATGCCTTCCCTTCAAGCAAATTGTGCTAGATACAGAAAGCTGCCCAGTGGTTCATCCAATTAATTATTTCTGCCTTACTTCAAGTCTTATCTCTCCCCTAGATTTTTAGTTCCATTGATGCTTACCTTAACCTTTCTAAAAGTGAGCACGAGGTAAATATTTAACAATATTAAAGTATTTTCAAAACATCTTAAAGAGAAAACAATTAAAATGTGAAAGTAAATTTTTGCAAAAGTGATTCAGCTATTTCTATGAGCCTGTTAGATGAAAAACCTCTAATTTCTGTCAGGGAACTAGTTGCTGGCATGGGTCCAGGGATTTCCTTCCATTCTTCACTGACTAAAATATGCTCATTCATTTATTCATTTGCCTATTCAATAGAGTTTACTGTAGTCAAGCACTACACTAAAAATATAAACTGTAAGACAGTACAGTTTCTATCTCATAGTCCAGTAGGGGAGATAAATACACAACGTTGAATTAACAATATTATAGAGTTAACCATAACTCTATAGAACAGCAAAGAGAAGAAAATCAAAGAACACCAAATAGGCAGATCTTCACAGAGTTCATAGACCAGTGGAATCCTGAAGTGTTGAGTACATTTACCAAGCAGAGAAATGGAGAAATTATACTGAAAGCTGAGGGGAGTTCTCATAAGGACACAGAAGCACAGAGAATGTGGTGGTCAGGAGGCTGCAAGCAGGCGCGTGTGACTAGAATGCCAGGAACCCATGGTGTGGGCCTGTTAGGCAGATAGGTCAGAATGTGAGTGGATCTAGAAAACACAGGAAGGGGTTTTAACTAAGAGTTACCAAGTTTTAACAAAAACATTTATGAAGAAAGCTAATTCTGTTAGCAGTGTAAAAAACATTTGTAGAAATACGGGAAAAAATTGTTGAGGCCCTAAGGGAAATCTGTCAGTGACAAGGGGTTGGCGTTTAACTCATCCAAAAGCAATGAGACCATTTATTCATTCGTTCTACATATATTGTATACTTACATGCCAATATTATGCTAGCTGGTAGGCTTCCAAACGTGAATTAGCTACTAAAGTATAATTTAAACAGAAGAGGACTTGAACACAGTCTGTTTTCATAAAATTGAGATATGGTCTCAATTTCCTGGGTACCTTGGTCCTTAAGGTATATAATTTAAAATTTTAGATTTTGATAGTGCACGGATGAGGATTTGTGTTAAAGTCACACATCTTAACCCACAACTAATTCCTGCCCAAGGAGTCAAAGCTGGGTGATAAATCAATAAAAACAGCAAAAAGTATTATGTTATTCTTGGCAGATTTCTCCACGAGGTGAGTGAGAGTGTGACAGTGATCAATATCAGAGTGGCTGTGTCTGAAACATATATTTTCCGAAAATGATATTGACCCAATAGACCCAGACCTCTCATTCAAGGAGAAAGCTGACCTTAAGTTCTGAGCACCTTTTAGCAACCTGAAGGTTACAAGTATTGGTTTACATGTTCTCTCTTTCACCTGGACTATAAGCTGCTTGTCAGAAAGAATTGTCTCTTTATTTATCTTTGTATTTAGTCTAGCACACAACACTGGAACATAAAATTGTAAAATATTTGTCAGTGAAAATTAAGATAAATGGGTATCTGAGATATGAATACAGAATACTTCTAATTAACACTTATTTGGAAAACTCTGATCCAGAATTTTTTTCATTATTAGCAAGATCAGAACCTCCCATTGGGATTTAATATACTCAAGTTGTTTGTTTCCTGGATTGTTGGGGGCAAGAAAAGCCAAATTTACACCTAATTTTCTCCTCCACTCACATTGTGCTTTTCTAACTTTTCTAGGATTTTCTGTAGATGTGTTTGTTTTATTTATCAGCAGACTTAGATAATAACCATTATCTAATACAGCTCATATTTAACTGTAAATAGGACAAGCCAGATTTGTAGAGTAATTGGGATGTTTTAATAGAAAGTATTTTTATTTTTTTACTCAAGGATTTCTCTCAGAGTTAGACACTTTTGTCCCAGAAAACATTTTTTTTTTTTTTTTAAATTTATGTATGTTCTCTGCCACCACCAGAGGGACTTTCAAAACAAGACACAAAAAGAGAACTGTCCAATGAACTCTTCCTTCCTTCTAAATTCAGGGACCTTTCACAGTACAGCCTTTTCCTTGGAAGCTGTAAACAGTACAAAGGGATGAATATAACACAAGGAGGTACTTCATTAAAAATTTTTTCTCTTATGAATTATCATTTCAAATATAACTATATCCTCAGGAATTTCACGTCATTTGTAATTTATTCTTGTTTAGCACTTAACAGTTCTAATTTATTAAAATATTTATGTATCTGAATTCTCTTCACTACATGGTAAACTTCTTTAGATCAACTTCTAATCTTTATTCCCAGAATATTATCTCACAAAAGGCTGGTACAAAGTAGTTGTTTGCCAAATATCTGGTGAGTGAATTATTTTTTGCTACTCATATTTGAAAATAGTTTAGCTACTTCCTCTGGAACAAAAAATATTCACATATTAAATT
Organism: Phocoena sinus; assembly: GCF_008692025.1. NCBI lineage: Eukaryota > Metazoa > Chordata > Mammalia > Artiodactyla > Phocoenidae > Phocoena > Phocoena sinus. Next base: position 54,360,498 of record NC_045779.1, on the reverse strand, counting down.
GATTTTGAGAGGAAGATCTCTTCCAAGTTTGAAAATCATTTAGAAAAATTGAGTATCACTCAAACCATGACTTGAGATTGTTCTTAAAGTATCAAACCTTCTGAGTTAATAATTTAACCATAAAATATTTAATTTCAAAGAGAAAAAAAGACATAGTAAGAAATCAGTGCAACTTTAACTTGTGTATTCATTATAATTTGAGTAATGGTAATTCTTAAAAAGTTTTTTGAGCACTTTCTATTTGTTAAACATCCTTCTAAATGTTTTACATGGAAATATTTTCAATAAATCATCACAAAAACCTTGTGAATTCAGCCCTGACTAGAAGAACTAATGGTCTATCATTTCTTTGATCAAATAACTCACTAAATCATTTGATTTCTGAATAGCAATTGCAGTTCTGCTGCAGAAATCTTATTTATTTTTTAATTTTGAAGAGATAACAGCTTTCCAAACACTTTAAAATTTCATGACCATCTAAATTATTTTTTTGCCAATTTACTAGTATTTAACATGACCTTAACCCATACCCACTCCATCTACCTGCTGTCCCCCTCATAATTAACCCCCTTTACTTCCTTTTCTTTTCTTCATCTTAAGATATATTATATATGTATATATATTCTTTCTCTTTCTTGTCTGTCTCCTCTTTTCCTCCCTCCTATTCTTTCAAAACTTTTAGCTTATATACATACATTATTTTCTCTTTCTCTTAAACTGTAAATTATAATGTTAATTTATTTGATCCATTCCTTCATCCCCAAGTAGCCAACTTGCATTTACTTAAGGTTTCTTCCAAAGGTCTGTCTTTTAATTGATTTGTTTTACTGTTAAATAAGGTATTTGTAGCTCCTTGGGGTGTTCAATAACTTGGCAGTTTTCCATGTAGCCTCCGTAGGCAATATCAAAAGAAAACTCCTGGAGGAATAATAGTGATGAAATGCCCATGCTGCATATGCATTTTCTCATGTCTAGAATACTCTGGAGAAATTAATTAAGCCTCAAGCACCCCTTTGAGGTGTTATTATTATCTGCCTTTTAGGTGTGTTCAAATCTCAACATGTTTACTAACATTTTTGCCCAGTGTCAAAGAAAAGTGTTAGTTTCATACTAAGATTAGCATTTAATTATTATTGTTTAAAGTCAATATTGTTCTTTTGCTGCTGTATCTCTCACTGGTGTTCTCTCTCTAAATCTTTCTCTCTTTTTTCTCTCTCTGAATAGTACTAACATAATCTCATTACCATATGACTAAAAGTTCTTTTCATAATATATTTACCAAAGTAGTAAATACATATATTCTAAAGTTTTTAAAATTATTTCAATACCAATTACTTTATAATTTACAAATCACTTACCTTTTTATCTCTTTCTCCAGTTTTACTTTTTAAAGTTGTTCAACCCATTTTTGCATAATTAGGATTTATCCTTATTTTTAATTGTACAGTCTACATTTAGAAGTACTGTGTTCCTATGGACACCAAGGGGGGAAAGTGGTGGCAGGGGTGGTGGTGGGATGAAGTGGGAGATTGGGATTGACATGTATACACTGATATGTATAAAATAGATAACTAAGAAGAACCTGCTGTATAAAAAAATAAATAAAATAAAATTCAAAGAAAAGAAGTACTGTATTCCTTAATTAGTAGTTTTATTGATATTAATATAGATGCTATTTCTTTATAAAAGACTTCAGGTTTATTTAAAAAATAACTAACAAGCACTTATGTGAAAAGCTATATATTCAAATTCTTGTTTATTTAGCCAAAATAGAAATACAAAAACATTTTAAATTGTGAAATAAAGTATGCATCAATCTAATGACCTATTCAATCTGGAGTGGCATGATTATATCTATTTTTTTTTATTTTATATTTTACATTTTTGCTGAATAAGGGGAAGTACAGTCATGTATTCTTTGGGGGAAGAACTATTATTACTTTATTAGGACATAATATTGTTTACTATATCTACTTCCAAGTATGTTCCATAGTAGGGAAGTGAAGTCATTCTCCTTGAGGGCTAGTTGATGACATTTAAAAGCTCAAACACATTCTTAACTGAAAAAGGGTAAAATAAAACTTATTGTATATTTTAAAAACACATATTGAAAGGAATCCTAACCTTTACTTGATCAAGTGTGAGTTGAGATAAAATATATTTTCTTTTAATATGCATTTAGTTTATTGTAAGATACACATTTGTAAGTTCTTACTAACTACATATAAGGTTACATCGATGAGTTTTAATATCTTTTTTGACAGCCAAACTTTATAGAGTTAACCCTTGCTCTCCTAAGTGAAGATTGAATTAAAATAATTTGTGAAAATTGTTGTTTTACATGCAGAGCTTCTAAAATAAATCTATTGGGACAATGTCTATTCTTGGTTAATGTCATCCCAAATTAATCTAATTAAATAAGTACACAAATGTAAAAGGAACAAAACCATTAAAATTAGTGAATACTAGCCTCTTTCAGTATATAATTTCCCCACTCTCTTCCCATCTTAGTTGAAGGAGAACTTAACAGGTTTTGAGGCTGTCTCTGTGTTAAATTAGTTTCTGCTGATACAACTTTATTCTTTGCATCATGATAGCAAAAGAATACTGAATCCGCTCTTTATCTCTCTTGCAGAGTTGGGAATTCAAGAGTATAGCTGAAAAATCAATGCCACCTGATAAAAGATGAGCAATATTTCCATTGTTTCTGCTACTGTCATCACTCCACCAAAAGAAAAAAAAAAGTCTTTGAAATTAATCAACATGACTGGACTTCCCATGCACTGACCATGAGTCAGAATTATAGTGGCATTGGCAAAAAGACAAGGCAACATCCCAAACACATTCCTGCTTGTCTTGTAAATTAATATTTGTAACATCATGGACAAGACCTAGACAAGTTTTCAAGGCATAGCCCCATTAGTTCTTGAATAGCACTGACTCCTACTCTTGATATATAGCTTTCAGGATTGACAATTTTCTTTCAATTATCTGACTTGTGGATATACTTTATATTACGTAACTACCTTCAATTCTGATAATTTAATTCAAGTCAATGAACAAGTGTTCATTGAGCATGTTATTGCAAATTGTCGCCTGAAGAAATAGGTCAGGAATATTTTTCTGAAACAAAAATCTCTAATGAAGGTGGCTTGAAAACAGCTATGAAAAAAGCTGTAGCAAATGCGATAGGAATTGGCATTTGATATTACCTTTGTTACCCTGAAACAAGAAAACAACCAGCTATTTTACCAGCAAAATGGGTTTATTTGTGAGCAGCAAAGAATTGCAATTTGGTAAAACAAAGGCAAACCACCTGTAGGTCTGGTAAAACAAAGGAGAGGAAGCTCTTTTGTAAAGAAAGTAGATTGCGAGGGGCTATTCTATTGGAGAAAATTGAGTTCAAAGTATAGTGACTTTTCATTGGTTGAGTTGTGACAGCATTTCTTTGGATTAGCTGTTGCCAGACAAGGAGAAAACCTTTCTTTTTTCTGCTGGTGGTAGTCAAGTAGTGTCGCTTCCTGCCAGAGATGCAAGGTGCATGTCTTTTTGTTGGAATCTGTATTGACCTCTAGGGATACACAGGTGAGAAGTCCCTCTTCTGGCCTTCCAGCTCCTTTTTAGTGAGGTTTCCTAATAAGCCTAAGTTTCTGTAACTTTATAGAAAGTTTTCACAATTCAGGCCGTAGATGTATATTTGAAGAGTTACAAAATAATATTATAACTAGTACAAATTACAAAGGTGTATTCAACAAAAACTTTTAAAACTTAATCTGTTGAAAATGCTCTTCTGTAAATGTTGTTATTCTTAATTTGTAAGTCTTCAATGTTACGGTGCTATCTAACACGTAAACTCATAGTGATGGAAAATGAAGCATTAGTTGTAGGAAACCAAGATTTGTATTCATATAATGTACCAATACAGATGTAGAATTCAAAATAGTGCACAGCTTTCTGATGAATATTCTGTGCTATTTGATGTCGTGCCAATAGTATGACTTTTCTTAGTGGGTTATTATTTTTTGTATTGCTTTTCATCTGTAGATGCAGTCATAGTAGAAATTCAGTAACTCGGGATAACTTGAAGCACTTACTTCACTTTTAGAGTAGATCCATCCTCTTAAAATAAGATTACCAGTGACACTGATGTGGCAGCCCAAGACAGTAACATCAGGTGTCTATAATGAGTACTTTCTATTTCATGTCACAAAGAAAAATAATAATACTACCCCAGTGGGATTAATTCAATGACTGGGATTAATTTAATTTATTTTTTTTAGCTTCCTGAACAGCTAAATAATTAAGGGGTCAGATAAACCTTGATTTGGTGTTTGAGTTTCTGAATAGAAGTTGCTCATCACCCACTGTTCCTTGTTTTCATTTCCTTGGTGTCACCTCCATCCTTAGGTATTTTTACCTGTGTAGTCTCAAGAGCACTGCCAGCAGTTTCCTGGGCTATGCCTGTCCAGATTTATTTACAGTGGGAAATAGCACACCCATTTTCTTGATCAAAGGCAAACCCCAGATTTAGATTATTTACTTGACTTGTGTCATGTGTCCTTCACTGAATCAATTACGTGACAAAGTAACAGACAGTACTAATTTGCTTTAGTCCTGTTAGCAATTCCACAACTAGATTTGGGGGGTGAGAATGGGGTGCGGTCAGCTTTACTTAAATACCATGAGCAAGTTAATAGAAGTTGATTTTCCCATATCAATATCAGGATATGTTTGCACACACACACACACACACACACACACACACACAAAATGGGCAAATAATGCTAGGGGGATTTTTTTTAAAGCCAAAACAAAAGCAGATATCCATTCCCCACTATGCATTACAATATCCATTGAAAAATCAATCTTCAGAACTTATAACTGTCACACCACTATAAGCTGTATAAATAAACATATATACAAACCTAAATGAAGATGACCCATATTAAAACTCTAATATCTCATTTCCTTCACTTACTCCCAACCATCTTTTGTCATCATGCCATTTTGGCCACATAGGAAATGTTATTATTATCACCAATAATTATACTTCCTGTGGCATTTCTACTGCAAGCTTCCAGTCAGTGACCTTATTTCTTCCCTTCTAGCTTTCTTATTTTAGCACTTCGCAAGAAGTATAATCCCAATTTATTGAGAAATCCAATTTATTTTTCTTTAATTCTTTTACTATTCATCATCACTCTCTCATGTTTTGTTTCCATTTTAGCTTCCAGTTTAGTCCTTTATTATAACCAATCTCTTCCGAAACCATTAAATTGCCTTCTTTACTTCTCACTGTTTCTGTAGTACCATACTTATCTAGAAACATTTCAGTCCTGGTTGAAAGCAAATATCCTCTTTCCACAGAACCTGACCAAGTAAATATACTTCATATTCATAACTATGCAACCCAAATGTTCATTTAATATTATAGGATGATGCATTTCACTTGTGTATTAGTTTCTTAAGGACACTAGTTTCTTAGTGTGACAAATTACCGCAAACTTGTTGGCTTAAAACAATAGAAATTTAGTCTCTCAGTTCTGGTGGCAAAAAGTCTGAAATCTGGCAAGGCTGTGATTCCTTCAGGGGCTTTGTAAAGAGGAGACGTTTTTCCTTGTCTCTTACAGCTTCTATTGACTGCCCCAGCTTGTCTACACTAATAGCCACATCATTTCACATTCTGCCTTCATCTTCACATTGCCTTTTCTGTGTGTCTGTATTATTTCTCTTTGCCTCTCTCTTATAAGGACACTTAGGATGGCATGTAGGACTCACCCAGATAATTTAAGGTAATCTTCTCCTCTCAAAATCTTTAACTTAATTATGTCTGCATATACTCTTTTTCCAAATAAAGTAACGGTTACAAGTTCCAGAGATTTGGGTAGCTTCTTTTTTTTGAGGGGGGAGGATTTAGGGGGGACCTACCACAACTAAGTTCCTTCTTTCCCACACTCTAAGACCACTGTTTCATACCTTCTAAAGTTTCAGATTCCTCACACACATTAGTACCAGTTGATAATCTAATCTCATACTCCGTTAGGAAACTAGAAGCAATTAGTCAGAAACATCTCAGCTTCCTGCCACCATATCTATACAGCTAGTGGTATCACTACCCTTCTTATCTCTCCTCCTTCCTGTGAAATGAGACTGCCCTGCTCCCAGGTCCCTGCTCAAAGACCAATGCCTGTTCTTCATGCCTTCCCACCTTTTGAGTCCTGTACTTTTATTCACTGTTAGTGGGAATACAATTTAACTAACTAACTAAATAAATTTAGCCAATACAGCAAAACAAACCAAAAAAGTTCATAACTTTTTTTTAAATAAATTTACTTATGTATTTATTTATTTTTGTCTGTGTTGGGTCTTTGTTGCTGCACATGGGCTTCTCTCTAGTTGCGGAGAACGGGGGCTACTGTTCGTTGCGGTGCTCGGGCTTCTCATTGCGGTGGCTTCTCATTGCGGAGCACGGGCTCTAGGCTCGTGGGCTTCAGTAGTTGTGGCTCGCGGGCCCTAGAGCACAGGCTCAGTAGTTGCGGCGCACAGGCTTAGTTGCTCCGCGGCATGTGGGATCTTCCCGGACCAGGGCTCGAACCCATGTCCCCTGCACTGGCAGGTGGATTCTTAACCACTGCGCCACCAGGGAAGCCAAAAGTTCATAACTTTTAACTTCGTATTTTACTTCTAGGAATCTGTCCCACAGAAATATTGTTTTGCAAAAATAAAAATATGTGCTTGTTCTTCAAAAAATTACTTATAATATAAAAAGTAAACAAACTTCTAAATTCCCTCAGTTTGGAAATTTTTAATAATTAAATTAAAATAAAGTGCAATTAAAAAGAATGTGATTTTGTATATATAAATATGGATGAATATTCATAATTGTTGAAACAATCAAACAAGTAGCAAAAGCTGCTTATAGCATGGTATCATTCATGTTCAAAACAAAAGAAAAAAAATATATATATACATGTAGGACAAGATCTGAAGGAATAAAGGCATGTTAACAGTGCTCATTCATACTGAATGGAAATATACAAAGGGTTTGGTTGTGTACATACCTGTTTTCTTTTGTTTTTAACACTTAACCCCCATTGACTCTGGTATATATGTAGTGTATTTTAATTTTTTGTTATTTTTAGTTATTATAAGCAGATAAAATACATCTAACTCAAATATTCTTTTTCACTGTTTTGGAACTTTATGTTACCTCTGTTTTTTATTGTTCAATTTCCCAAGTCATTCATCTAATAAATTTACTTGTACTGTTTGGTTGTCATAATCAGTTTATTGTCTTGAGAGTACTTTATCTAATCTTAATGGAGGGGAATTTGGGCTGAACCTGCCAAAACTTAATGCTTCCAAATGATCTGCATTTTCTATCATATGACTACCCCCAATTAACCATAGTGTTAATGCTTTTTTTTTTTTTTTTATGAAAAATAACAAGAAAATGCTTGTCAGAAAAGGAAATTAGCACTACACCAGATAATTTCAAATTGATGCCAACACAAGAGTTTACCATCTGGAAAATATGACAAATCAAATTCTCAATACTAAGATTTAATGATTTGACTTTTTAAAAATCACCTTTTTGGTTGATTAAATGACTTCACATATAGTGAATACAAACTTTAAACATTTTAAAAATACCATTTAGAATCCAATAATATTTCACTATTACATTTCCTTTTGACTAAGAGTTTACTTTCAGAAAACTAATATAAAATAGACTAATGCTATAGAATCAATCCTAAATTTTAAAAATCATATGTTGTAAAATAATTGGTATTATACAGTACCATTAATGTAAAAATGGAAACAATTACATTTTCATTCTATCATTTTAAATTATATATTGGTTGATGGTAAGCAGTTTTAAAAAGCCAATTTTCAAAGTGGGAAGGAAAATTATGCCATTTCTACTGAAGTCATTAAGAATCTTGAAGCAGTATATAACACCCTCCAAGAATAGTCCTTGGAGTTTAAATGCTCAATCATCCCCTTTGTTAGTTTAATTCAACAGAAAATATCTTGTTCACATGCTAAACAGAGTTGGAAAGAAGCCACAGAAGATTATGATTGCTCAATAAGAGAGATCCTTTGTGTTTGTGTTATTTAGCTCATAATCTCATATCTGTAGCACTACAACCAATTAATTATATTCAGTTGGTTGGTGGAAAATCAGATGCAGTCCACAATGTATCTCTCTGACAAATTGTTGCTGGGGATTTTATATACAGCCTTAACATAGTATATGAAAAACTCATTGTAAATAAAATGATTCTTCAAAGTAATTATACATTTTTATAGTTTCAGCATGGATCCAATGTATATTTTGAATTAAGAAAATTGCAGATTTAACAGCATATGAGACTTGTTAATACTATCTGTGTCTTTTTAGTTTAGAAATACTACCTGAAGAATAATACCAAACAAATTAGTCAAAGTAGCACAGTCATTTTGTCTTTAATTCTTTATTTCTTTATTTGGTCATAACCAAAATTAGGGAATAAAGTGAGCTTTAATCAGCCATTTTCTCTTGAATTTCATCCTCATTGGTTCTTCTCTTTATCCATTTGATGTAGTATCATTTTGTTGCCTCGTGTTATTAATTAAGCATTAAATTTAATATCATTTATCAAATCACTCTTTCCTCTGCATCTTTCACTTTAATTTAACCAGGGATCTAGTTTTTTTATTATCTTCAATTGCTTTATTGTCTTATCTATGCAAATAAAGGTATGGGATAAAGAAGATTTCAAGATAGTAAAGACTAAAACCTTGCTGGTTGTATGAGCAATGATTCCTCTTCCAAAATACAACCTGAATCTAAACTCCACATCAAATCAACAAGTACTGTTGTGTCAGTATACTATGCACATACACGAGACACTGCTCAGTATTATGCTTACAAAGAAAAAGTGACACTCTCTTTAATATATGCACCTCCTCCAGCTACCTCCCTGTCTTAGTCTAATTGGGTTGTTCTAACAAAAATATTATAGAATGGGGAGCTTATAAACCACAGAAATTTATTCCTCAAAGTCCTGGGACCTGGGAAGTCCAAGATCAAGGTACTGGTAGATGTCTGGTGAGAGCCTTTTTCTGAGTTGTAGACCGCTGAATTCTCGCTGTGTCCTCACATGGCAGAAGCAGCAAGGTAGCTCTCTGGAGTGTCTTTTATAAGGAGATTGATCCCATTCATGAAGGCTTTGTCCTCATCACTTAATCACTTCCAAAAGGCCCCCCTCCTAATGCCATCACTTTCATTCTTTTTTTTTTCAATTTTAATCCTAGGATGAGTTTATTTTTTTAATTTTTTTAAATTAATTTTATTAGAGTATAGTTGATTTACAATGCTGTGTTAGTTTCGGGTGTACAGCAAAGTGAATCAGTCATACATATACATATACATATATTCACTCTTTTTCTAGATTCTTTTCCCATATAGGACATTACAGAGTATTGAGTAGAGTTCCCTGTGCTATACAGTAGGTCCTTATTAGTTATCTATTTTATATATTGTAGTGTGCATATGTCAATCCCAATCTCCAAATTTGTCCCTCCCCTCCTTCCCCCACCCCAGTAACCATAAGTTTGTTTTCTACATCTGTAACTCTTTTTCTGTTTTGTACATAATTTCATTTGTACCCATTTTTTAGATTCCACATGTAAGTAATATCATATATTTGTCTCTTTCTGTCTGATTTACTTCACTCAGTATGACAATCTCCAGGTCCATCCATGTTGCTGCAAATGGCATTATTTCATTCTTTTTTGTGGCTGAGAAATATTCCACTGTATATAGGTACCACATCTTCTTTATCCATTCCTCTGTTGATGGACATTTAGGTTTCTTCCATGTCCTGGATATTGTAAATAGTGCTGCAGTGAACACCAGGGTGTACTTATCTTTTTGAATTATTGTTTTCTCCAGATATATGCCCAGGAGTGGGATTGCTAGATCATATCGTAGCTCTATTTTTAGTTTTTTTTTTTAAGGAACTCCCATACTGTTCTCTAGTGGCTGTATCAATTTACATTCCCACCAACAGTGTAGGAGGGTTCCCTTTTCTCCATACTCTCTCCATCATAATTATTGTTTGTAGCTTTCTTGATGATGGCCATTCTGACTGGTGTGAGGTGATACCTCATTATAATTTTGATTTGCATTTCTCTAATAATTAGTGAGCATCTTTCCATGTGCTTTCTAGCCATCTGTATTTCTTCTTTGGAGAAATGTCTATTTCATTTTGTGCTCAATTTTTGATCGAGTTGTTTGTTTTTTTTGACATAGAGCTGCATGAGCTGTTTGTATATTTTAGAGATTAGTCCCTTGTCCGTTGCTTCGTTTACAAATATTTTATCCCATTCTGAGGGTTGTCTTTTTGTTTTGTTTATGGCTTCCTTTGTGGTGCAAAAGCTTTTAAGTTTAATTAGGTCTCAGTATATTTTTGTTTTTATTTTCATTACTCTACAGGGGGATTGAAAAAGATCATGCTGCCATTTATGTCAAAGAGTATTCTGCCTATGTTTTCCTCTAAGAGTTTTATATATCCAGCCTTACATTTAGGTCTTTAATTCATTTTGAGTTTATTTTTGTCTATGGTGTTAGGGAGTGTTCTAATGTCATTCTTTTACATGTAGCTGTCCAGTTTTCCCAGCACCACTTATTGAAGAGACTGTCTGTCTTTTGTCCAATGTATATTCTTGCCTCCTTTGTCAAAGATAAGGTGACCATAGATGCGTGGGCTTATCTCTGGACTTTCTATCCTGTTCTATTGAGCTATATTTCTGTCTTTGTGCCAGTACCATACTGTTTTGATTACTGTAGCTTTGTAGTATTGTCTGAAGCCAGGGAGCCTGATTCCTTCAGCTCTGCTTTTCTTTCTCAAGATTGCTTTGGCTATTTTGGATCTTCTGTCTTTCCATACAAATTGTGAAATGTTTTGTTCTAGTTCTGTGAAAAATGCCATTGATAGTTTGATAGGGATTGCATTGAATCTGTAGATTGCTTTGGGTAGTATAGTCATTTTCACAGTATTGATTCTTATAATCCAAGAACATGTTATATCTCTCCATCGTTTTGTGTCTTCTTTTATTTCTTTCATCAGCATCTTATGGTTTTTGGAGTACAGGTCTTTTTTTGGAGTACAGGTCTTTTGTCTCCTCAGGTAGGTTTATTCCTAGGTATTTTATTCCTTTTGATGTGATGGTAAATGGGATTGTTTCCTTGATTTCTCTTTCTGATCTTTTGTTGTTAGTGTATAGGAATACAAGTGATTTCTATTAATTTTGTATCCTACAACTTTACCAAATTCATTGATCAGCTCTAGTAGTTTTCTGGTAGCATCTTTCCATCACTTTCAAGATTCAAATTAAACATATGAACTTTTGGAGAACAGAAACACTCAGACCATGGTACTCCTCCCTGCTTTGCCACTGCTTTCTTTGCTCTCCATAAATTATTTTGATTATTGGCCCAAATCATTGTCATTGCCTAAATAGTAAGAATGTATATTAAGCCTAGGAGGAAGCAGAGGTGATATGCTAGTTAATATCATGTCCTAGCCAACCTGAACAATATTTATATAAAACTGCTAATATCTCTCAACAGGAATTAGTGGCCTGCATGCTCACAACAGTCATGTATAGGTTGCAATTTCATATTTCTTCCCCTTTCATGCCTAATTCTCCTTTTGCTAGTTAAAAATTAATAAGAAATAAACCTTTTATGACTTGAAATCCAAATTAACTCAAACTTTATAATTTACATAATAGTTGATTGAAAAATGCTTTGAATGGTTTTTCGTCTGTTCTAAATTAGGTATGTAATTTTACGGTACTATATCTTGATGTTGCAAAAGCAAATAAAAGTAGTTGCTGGTCAGTTCCTTTTAATAAATACAAAAAAATGTATTTCAGTTGTGTTAGAAACTAATTTGTATAAATACGTTGTGCAAAAATGATTTAGAGGGCTTCCCTGGTGGCGCAGTGGTTGAGAGTCTGCCTGCCGATGCAGGGGACACGGGTTTGTGCCCCAGTCTGGGAAGATCCCACATGCTGCAGAGCAGCTGGGCCCGTGAGCCATGGCCGCTGAGCCTGCGCATCTGGAGCCTGTACTCTGCAACGGGAGAGGACACAACAGTGAGAGGCCCGCGTACTGGAAAAAAAAAAAAAAAAAGATTTAGATTTCATGGATTGGGATTTAAATGGCTTCCGTTTGAACTACTATGGGTGAGTTAAGAAACTAATTAACATTCACATGTTTCCCTTTAGTGTTCATCTTATTTTAGATGACATTAATTATATGTCATATCTACCACCAGATCTATAGAGATATCAAAGTTTTACCTATTCATGGTATCTTCCTGACTGTTACTATAAATGAAATACCAATGCTTCTACCTAAAGCCAGTTCTTTTACTAGTAAACTAAATCCCACTGCCTCTAACTTACTCCAGAACATTGCTCCAGCCAGTCTCCCCTCTTTCTCCTTCATAATAAAACTTTCTGTCTCTATGGGATCATTCCCATGCTCATACAAACATGAATTTATTTTCCCTCCATAAAAAAGGGGAAAAAAATAAAACTTATTTTGATTCTGCTTCACCTGCTGCCTATTATTACCCCATATATTTGCTTCTCTTTGCTGCAAAATTTCTCAGCAGAGTTTGTCATTCTTGCTTATCTCTGATTTGCCTTTTCTCATAGTCTCTTAAATTCACTTTTTCAAACAGGTTTTCACTACCACCATGGTATTAAAACTTCTCTTGTCAAAGTCAAAAATATCTTCCACATTGCTCTAACAGTAGATTTGATGTACACATTGTTGGGGAGGGGGAAATTTCTACCTCTACTCCTTTTGAGTTCTTGTGGCTGGGCTAATAATAAAATTGACACAAGAGAGATTAACAGGAGAAAAAGAAACACATTTTAATTTGTGCACATGGAGGTCTCATAGAAACAGGACCTAAGAAGTGGCAAAGCAGGCAGTTTTTACACTTTTTAGACAAAGAAACAGTGAATTTGTGAGTGGTCAGGACAAAGAAACTTAGGCTTTGAGTACTTAATTAGTTAAATGAGTTTGGTTTTGGGAAGGCACCTTTTACATGAGAGATTTATTTTCTGCTTTCAGGGAGACAGAGAAGAGGGGTAAGAATTTACCTCTTGCAGTGGCCATTTCTTAAGTAACTTCAATTCAAAATAATCAATTTACCATTGAGGCATATTTTGGGGCAACCTGCCCTAGGCCTCAACAGCATCTTACTTGACAAATCAGCAGTATTTAAGTCACCGTTAAATGTTCATTTTTCATCTCTACTTTTATTAATTTGTCTTCCAGAACACTACATTCTCTGAGTTCTCTGTCTACCAAATTGTTTCTCCTTCTCTGCCCAATCATGTAATGTTATAGTCCTTTGTCCTATTCTCTTCTCTAACTCACTACCTCGGTGATTTCATCTGGCTGTATATTTTAAATACCATCCATGTGGCAACTCGCATTGCCACCTCCTTCTGGAGCTCCAGACACTCATCTGGTTTCTTGATATTTCCATTTGGATACCTAACAGACTTCCCAAACTCAACTGAATTGATTTCCTACCAAACTGCTTTACCTAACCAGTAGTTGTGGCTCGCAAGCTCTAGAGCACAGGCTCAGTAGTTGCGGTGCACCGGCCTAGTTGCTCTGTGGCATGTGGGATCTTCCTGGACCAGGGCTCAAACCTGCATCCCCCGCACTGCCAGATGGATTCCCAACTACCGTGCAACCAGGGAAGCTTGTTAAATAAACAACATTTAACTGAGTAATTTTTCTTTATTTCTTTAGTAGGTCCAAGTTTATTTTATTTTTATTTTTTTAAACATCTTTATTGGAGTATAATTGCTTTACAATGGTGTGTTCATTTCTGCTTTATAATGAAGTTAACCAGCTATACATATACATATCTCCCAATATCTCCTCCCTCTTGCGACTCCCTCCCACCCTCCCTATCCCACCCCTCTAGGTGGTCACAAAGCACCGAGCTGATCTCCTTGCGCTATGCAGCTGCTTCCCACTAGCTATCTGTTTTACATTTGGGAGTGTATATATGTCCATGCCACTCTCTCACTTTGTTCCAGCTTACCCTTCCCCATGCCCGTGTCCTCAAGTCCATTCTCTAGTAGGTCTGTGTCTTTATTCCCTTCTTGCACCTAGATTCTTCATACCATTTTTTTGTTTGTTTTTGTTTTTAGATTACATATATATGTGTTAGCATATGGTATTTGTTTTTCACTTTCTGACTTACTTCACTCTGTATGACAGACTCTAGGTCTATCCAACTCACTACAAATAACTCAGTTTCGTTCCTTTTTATGACTGAGTAATATTCCATTGTATATATGTGTCACATCTTTTTTATCCATTCATCTGTTGATGGACACTTAGGTTGCTTCCATGTCCTGGCTATTGTAAATAGAGCTGCAATGACCATTGTGGTACATGACTCTTTTTGAATTATGGTTTTCTCAGGGTATATGCCCAGTAGTGGGATTGCTGGGTCATATGGTAGTTCTATTTTTAGTTTTTTAAGGAACTTCCATACTGTTCTCCATAGTGGCTGTATCAATTTACATTCCCACCAACTGTGCAAGAGGGTTCCCTTTTCTCCACACCCTCTCCAGCATTTATTGTTTCTAGATTTTTTGATGATGGCCATTCTGACCAGTGTGAGATGATATCTCATTGTAGTTTTGATTTGCATTTCTCTAATGATTAATGATGTTGAGCATTCTTACATGTGTTTGTTGGCAATCTGTATATCTTCTTTGGAGAAATGTCTATTTAGGTCTTCTGCCCATTTTTGGATTGGGCTGTTTGTTTTTTGCTATTGAGCTGCATGAGCTGCTTGTAAATTTTGGAGATTAATCCTTTGTCAGTTGCTTCATTTGCAAATATTTTCTCCCATTCTGAGGGTTGTCTTTTCATCTTGTTTATGGTTTCCTTTGCTGTGCAAAAGCTTTTAAGTTTCATTAGATCCCATTTGTTTATTTTTGTTTTTATTTCCATTTCTCTAGGAGGTGGGTCAAAAAGGATCTTGCTGTGACTTATGTCGTAGAGTGTTCTGCCTATGTTTTCCTCTAAGAGTTTGATAGTGTCTGGCCTTACATTTAGGTCTTTAATCCATTTTAAGTTTATTTTTGTGTATGGTGTTAGGGAGTGTTCTAATTTCCTTCTTTGACATGTAGCTGTCCAGTTTTCCCAGCAACACCTATTGAAGAGGCTGTATTTTCTCCACTGTATATTCTTGCCTCCTTTATCAAAGATAAGGTGACCACATGTGCGTGGGTTTATCTCTGGGCTTTCTATCCTGTTCCATTGATCTATCTTTCTTTTTTTGTGCCATACCATACTGTCTTGATTACTGTAGCTTTGTAGTATAATCTGAAGTCCAGGAGCCTGATTCCTCCAGCTCCATTTTTCTTTCTCAAGATTGCTTTGGCTTTTTGGGGTCTTTTGTGTTTCCATACAAATTGTGAAATTTTTTGTTCTAGTTCTGTGAAAAATGCCATTTGTAGTTTGATAGAGATTGCATTGAATCTGTAGATTGCTTTGGGTAGTATAGTCATTTTCACAATGTTGATTCTTCCAATCTAAGAACATGGTATATCTCTCCACCTATTTGTATCATCTTTAGTTTCTTTCATCAGTGTCATAGTTTTCTGCATACTAACTGAGTAAATTTAAATATCTTATTGGCTTTATTCAGTGATTTATGAATTGGGCAGCATCTGATGTAGTAGATAGAAAGGAGCTCCGAGGAGCTGTACAAAATGAAAGGCTTATAGGCAGAAGGGAGCAGGGACAAGGAAATTGTACTAGTCAAAAAAAACAGATTGGTTATGGTGATGGTTTATCAGGTACATTACCTAACTAGTGCTCATCAAGTAATTCCTGATTGATTGGCTTAAGATTCCATTTCTAGGGGATTTGAAACTGTAATTAAGTCTTGGTTTGATAATGTGGGGCTTAGCACAAGTGACTCTGTTTTGAGCCTAATGTCTTGTTTTTAACATGCTTTTGTAAAATAAATATGAAATGTCTGTTATTGAAGACATATAGATATAGACATATAGATATATTTATCTTAGTGTTGATGTATGACTTTGACTTTACACATGCATATGAGAATTCATAAAGCAAATAATACCTGTGTACATGATTTACACAGTAGATTTATTCTGGAGAATTTGAGCATGAATCATGTTAGAATTTTAAGAATGCTTACAAGTAAAAGTAAAATTTTTATCATTTCTTTTAAAATATAAATATTTAGTTTGCCATTTATATAAATCTGCTTTAAAATATTTTCTTGATTAATTTATGGAAAGGTTAAACATTCTGATTTCAAAAGAGAATCTAAGTTCTAAAGGTAGGATTAATTTAAACGTGTATAATTAAAACTCCTTTAGTTTTTCATCAGACTGTTTTTTTTTATTCAATTATGTGGTGAATGAAAGGCCCTTTGGAAGAGTAAAGTAGCTGTTCATGAGAAATATCTTCTTTTTTTTTAACATGGATAATATATGAAAAAGAATCATGTGGCTAGAAGAGAATTTATGGCTTATCTAGTCTATATTATATGTTAAAGAACTCTACTATAGCCACTCCAAGCAAGAAACCATATATATATATATATATATATATATATATATATATATATATGTAGGTATATTTTATTGCTGTATAATGTAAGAATACTCATGAAGTAAGGGATTATTTAGGCTTTGCATCCTTCACAATAGTCCACTGTATATTTCTCCAGTTTTCCTTGTGTTTCTCCCACATCCAGTTCTTTTACCACCAAACCTTAATACAAAAACAAAACAAAACCTTTAAAAATAGAAGTACTTTCCAATAAGAAAAAAAAAATTATAATTCTGTATGTGGTTGTTGTTGGGAAAACAAAATTAAAAACAAAATCTCCTGCTAACCCAGAAAACCTCACCATAGAAACTGTAGGTAAAAGAAACTGTTTTATTATTTAATAAGCATTAAGCCAGGATCATAGGCAATCCATGAAAGAGATTTCAAAGACAGAAGGACATTTTATGCTTTCATATAGTCAGTTAGATATAATCCATTCATATATGTTCTAAAGATAAATGATAAATAGTCCTTAAGTAAATGGACTGGACAGCACCATTTGCCACACATAATTCATCCTAAATTCACCTGTAATTGGAATGACTATCCGTATTGGCTTTACCCAAAGGAAAGATAAGCCCCTCATATTTTTATGACAGGAGGTAGTTTTTCAACTTGGAGTGAGGTGCCCACCAAAGTTAGGTTCCCTCCTTCCCGCAGAAAGGGGGAGATAGGGGTGCTGTCTTCCCTGATTATTACATCTCAAAGAGATGGCTTAGAGGTTCTTGTGGAAACATCCCTAAACTTTGAGACTGACGAGTGGCTTATGTAGCATTTGAAAAGTTTTATACACATTTGAAAAAGACAGAAAGAACTCACAATTCCAAGTTTTCTACAGTGAAAGCTCTAAGGTAAACGAAGGTGAGAGGGAGTCTCTTCTATTTTCAACCGGGAGAACTAAACCTCTTTAAAATTTTTATCTGCATTTAGACTGTCCCTTCAGTTTCTAATAAACAAGACTTTCTCTTTATTAAGATTTGTTCTGTCCAATGCATACTTCCAATTTCATAGTAGATAGTAGGACAGAAAACCAAAATTCTTGCTTTGAGAGGAAGGATAAACTTTAAAGAAACTTCAAGAAAGAAAACTAGAATTTTATGAAACTCTTTTCTTTCTTGATTTCAGTACTTTTTTTCTGTTTCTCTGAGCAGTAATTCCTACTCAGAATTATGTTGAACTAAATACCTGTCAATAAAAAATAGGTTCTTATTCTGATTTTCTTACTTGTTAATCACATCCCCATTCTTCCAGTAATCCCTGCTCAAAATGTATACACCCTTTCCCAAGGGTAGTAAGCTGTAGAAACAATTCCCAAGAGATAGTTTGTAAACACATGACTCTGGAGTCAAATAAACTTTAGAAAGTCTGTGTTGCTTTGCAATGTAAAAGTCATATTTATTAGTGGGCCATTAAATAATTTTAATAAGTTAGAATCAGCATTTTTTTTAATAAATAGAATGGAATGGAATATAAAGTGCCAGAGGGTACTGCTTATAGTATGCTCATAGAGTTATGCATTGTTCTATGAAACATATTTTGCAGTTATTTTTATGTGTGTATGTTGGTGTGTATATATAAATAAACTGTACTGGAGTCATTGAAAATAAATTAAGACCGTGCACGTGAAAACAAACAGTGATCATTTATTCAGAGCTTACTGTACCAAGGGAGTCAGCGACCATCACTTGCTTTTAGCAGAAACTTTAAGGCAGTCAATAGAGTGGGAAACCTTTACAGTGAGAGAGAGCGAGAGAGAGAGAGAGGGAGGGAGAGAGAGAGAAGGAGGAGAGGATGAAAGGAAGGGAAGAGAAGGGAAAGAGGGAGGAAGAGAGGAAGGAAGGGAGAGAAGGAAGCAAGCAAGCAAGCAAACCAGGCCTCCAGTTTGCTCTGCCGGAAATTATTGGTAAGGGGAACCTGGAGGTGTGCTAGCTAGAAGCAGAACATCTTATCTGATTCATCTGAGCAGCATATTTGGCTTTCTCTGATTGATTCTGAGTTGGAGGTGAGAACAAAAATGAGGGAAGTTGGCTGTCTTTGACCAGTTCTGACTGTTCTTGACCGATTGCTGCAGAGGTTGTATTCTGGTTCCCTGAACTTCTCATGTGGGTCAGGTTCTCTTGTCATATATAGTCTGGCCATTTTCCATGTGTATATTCAGTCTACCAGATTAAAAAAAAAAAAGTTTTAAACTCATAGCCATATACCATATACCCCTTTTAAACTTTCACAATGGAGATTAATACATTAAAGGATTGAAAATTGCTACCTAAATTCATTTAACATTCTCCAAAGTATATCATAAATTCTTTTGACTATTAAACCCCCTTTTTATTGCAGAATCCTTCTTAACTCAAGGAACCCATGCTTTAGAAAATATTTTTTATAATAATTTTCAACGTTTAGTCTTCCTTCTGTACTTCACACTTCAAATAACTCACAGGTTTTATCATTTGTCTTTCACTGGTATTTTTCACCTCTGTTTTGGTCACAACTCTGATACTCTTTACTTTTCTTGAATTATTCCAATGTCTAGCTCCAGATTTTTCACTTGAATCTGCTTTTCTCATAGATTGCAGGTTAGTTTTAAGTGTTACTTCTTTACTCCAAAATCTTTAGTCTTCCCCATTCTCACACTATCAATTCTACTCTGAAAAGATATAAAAAGTTGTACTTTAAAAATTAGTCATTCATCTTACTACTTGAGATGAGTTAAAATTCAGATAACTTGCAAGAAGTTACATGATAATTCAAATTCAAACTAAAATATATATGATGGATATAGGGTCCTCTCCTGAAAATAGAACTCCCAGAGCTTGAAATATAGACTAAGACAATGGAGAAGTGGTTATCGTAGTAGCCTCAGAGACCCAAATTATATGAAGAAATCAGCCCCAGAGACCTAATATTATGTTTTATTTGTTGTTTTCATATCTATCATTAGTGCTCCAAAATGCCTGATTAAATGTTATGTTTATCTCCTTGAGCAAACACCCAGGCCAGTTCATCTAGGAGCTCCCCAGTTGAGCACATACTGGTGCTCAATACCTGTTCTTTGACTGAAAGAGCTTATGTGGATAGTCTCAGGACTTAATTCCATAAAGGGCTAATACTATATCAACATTATTATTTTTAGAACAAAAGCCATATTCTGTTCATTTGTTGCACTCTGGATTTTTTCAGTGTTGTCTTTTATAATAATAAGGGTGGTTGATTCTTCTTACTTGCTTTATAGATATACCTCCAAATAATTTACATCCTTTGACCATCTGGTAGATACAGTAAGAGCAAGAATGTTTAGAAGTCTTTGAATGATGTTCTTAGGCTAACAGTTATGGTACTTTCAAAAGAAAGATCCATTTACTTTGATTGCTATTATAGTTCAAAAAATATTGATCTATCCCTGCTTGCAAACTCTTTTAAACATGTAGCTACAAAGATTTAGACAAAAATCTGTATTTCACTTTGGTCTTTCATTCAGTGTACTTCAAAAGAAAATATTTAAAGAATAGATGGGTTAAGTGAGGTTGAAGTGAACAATGCTATACTGAGTCTTCTTATAAAAAGGAATGCTTCCTGATACTTCCATTTCTCTGCTCCAGTATTAGACTTTAAGTCCCAAAGGGAGTGAGGTCATGTCTCTTTAATTGACTCTGTAGCATATTTCATTTATTTCACAAGAGATTAGTGTGTCTGCTATGTGTGGAATATTTGGGGGGTGTCCATCATCAAAATGCTTATCAATAGCTTATCTCTGCTTAGAATAAAGTCAAAGGTCCCTCAGAGTATACACAGGGTCCCCTCATCTCCCAACCTCATCTCTTACCTTACCCTTCTTGCACCCTAACTCCAGCCATACTGAGTTACTTGAATTTCTCCAAATGTGATGTTTCACACTGTCATCCTTTGATCAAACTGTTTCCTCTACCTGAAATGTCACAAACTACCACACACACTATACCGCAACCCCAATCACACACATCCTTGCAGATCTGCCTAATTTTACTTCATATTTCAGTTTATAGAATCATTTTGCCTTTCAACTCCTAAGCAGAATTATTCATTTTCTTCTCATGTTTTGCATATATCTTATTGTAAAACTACATTATTTATCATACTTTTATATGTATCTGCATACTTGTCTTTTCCTGGTAAGCAGTGATAGATTGTCTGACCTCTACATTCCCAATGTTTGGGATATAGTACAATTCTAATACGTTTTTCTTTTTTTTTTTTTTTAACACCTTTATTGGGGTGTAATTGCTTTACAATGGTGTGTTAGTTTCTGCTTTATAACAAAGTGAATCAGTTATACATATACAGATGTTCCTATATGTCTTCCCTCTTGCGTCTCCCTCCCTCCCACTCTCCCAATCCCATTCCTCCAGGCTGTCACAAAGCACCGAGCTGATATCCCTGTGCCATGCGGCTGCTTCCAACTAGCTATGTACCTTACTAATATTTTTTTCTTGAATGAACATACTAATAGAGGATTGAATGAACAAATGAAAGAATGAATGTATATAAATGAGTAAGGTTGCTTCCCTGAAAAAAATGATAATGACACTATCTATAGTTAGCTGGGTTACTGGTTGATGGTATCAACTGATTTGAGATGTTTATTATAAAAATGCCCTTGAGCATATTACTGGGTTTTGTAATCTCAATCAGCCCTCCTCATTGTCCTTTTGCCACAGACCCTGTACTTAGTTGCTAATTTAAGGCAAATGCTAAAAAAGTCTTTTGAAGGACCCTAAGTATAAACAGTGGGTCAAGTTTTAAGGATACTACCTCAGGGCAAGTCAGGAAGGAGGGATTACTTGTCACTTTACATTTCATCTTCAAATATATAGGAAATGCACTTAACTTTTCAAATCATTTTGAAGTTTTAAAACATTTACATTTTGTGGCATAGGTGCTGACAAGAGCATAGTTCATTTTCTTTTACTTAAAAATATGTGTCAAGAAATTTAAAAAATATCTAGATATAGATAGATAGACATAGATATCTATCTATCTATATATCCTGAATTCAGTTATTTGGCAGCTCTTATGTACCATGAGTTCTTTTTGTTTTTGTTGTTTTTTACATCTTTATTGGAGTATAATTGCTTTACAGTGGTGTGTTAGTTTCTGCTATATAACAAAGTGAATCAGTTATACATATGTTCCCATATCTCTTTCCTCTTGCATCTCCCTCCCTCCCACCCTCCCTATCCCACCCTCCCTATCCCACCCCTCCAGGCGGTCACAAAGCACCCAGCTGATCTCCCTGTGCTATGCGGCTGCTTCCCATTAGCTATCTGCCTTACGTTTGGTAGTGTATATATGTCCATGCCTCTCTCTCACTTTGTCACAGCTTACCCTTACCCTTCCCCATATCCTCAAGTCCATTCTCTAGTAGGTCTGTGTCTTTATTCCTGTCTTAATGCTAGGTTCTTCATGACATTTTTTTTCTTAAATTCCATATATATGTGTTAGCATACGATATTTGTCATTCTCTTTCTGACTTACTTCACTCTGTATGACAGACTCTAGGTCTATCCACCTCATTACAAATAGCTACTTTTCATTTCTTTTTATGGCTGAGTAATATTCCATTGTATATATGTGCCACATCTTCTTTATCCATTCATCCGATAATGAACACTTAGGTTGTTTCCATCTCCGGGCTATTGTAAATAGAGCTGCAATGAACATTTTGGTATGTGAATTTTTTTGAATTATGGTTTTCTCAGGGTATATGCCCAGTAGTGGGATTGCTGGGTCATATGGTAGTTCTATTTGTAGTTTTTTAAGGAACCTCCATACCGTTCTCCATAGTGGCTGTACCAATCTAGAAACAATAAATACTGGAGAGGATGTGGAGAAAAGGGAACACTCTTGCACTGCTGGTGGGAATGTGAATTGGTATACCATGTGTTTTTTTTTTTTTGTTTTTTTTTTTTTTTTAAACATCTTTATTGGGGTATAATTGCTTTACAATGGTGTGTTAGTTTCTGCTTTACAACAAAGTGAATCAGCTATACATATACATATGTTCCCATATGTCTTCCCTCTTGCGTCTCCCTCCCTCCCACTCTCCCCATCCCACCCTTCCAGGCTGTCACAAAGCACCGAGCTAATATCCCTGTGCCTTGCGGCTGCTTCCCCCCAGCTATCTACCTTACTACGTTTGTTAGTGTGTATATGTCCATGACTCTCTCTCGCCCTGTCAAAACTCACCCTTCCCCCTCCCCATATCCTTAAGTCCGTTCTCCAGTAGGTCTGCGTCTTTATTCCTATCTTACCCCTAGGTTCTTCATGACATTTTTTTCCCTTAAATTCCATATATATGTGTTAGCATACGGTATTTGTCTTTTTCTTTCTGACTTACTTCACTCTGTATGACAGATTCTAGGTCTATCCATCTCATTACAAATAGCTCAATTTCATTTCTTTTTAAGGCTGAGTAATATTCCATTGTGTATATGTGCCACATCTTCTTTATCCATTCATCCGATGATGGGCGCTTAGGTTGTTTCCATGTCCTGGCTATTGTAAATAGAGCTGCAATGAACATTTTGGTACATGACTCTCTTTGAATTTTGGTTTTCTCAGGGTATATGCCAAGTAGTGGGATTGCTGGGTCATATGGTAATTCTATTTGTAGTTTTTTAAGGAACCTCCATACTGTTCTCCACAGTGGCTGAACCAATTCACATTCCCACCAGCAGTGCAAGAGTGTCCCCTTTTCTCCACACCCTCTCCAGCATTTATTGTTTCTTGATTTTTTGATGATGGCCATTCTGACTGGTGTGAGATGATATCTCATTGTAGTTTTGATTTGCATTTCTCTAATGATTAATGATGTTGAGCATTCTTTCATGTGTTTGTTGGCATTCTGTATATCTTCTTTGGAGAAATGTCTATTTAGGTCTTCTGCCCATTTTTGGATGGGGTTGTTTGTTTTTTTGTTATTGAGCTGCATGAGCTGCTTGTAAATTTTGGAGATTAATCCTTTGTCAGTTGCTTCATTTGCAAATGTTTTCTCCCATTCTGAGGGTTGTCTTTTGGTCTTGGTTATGGTTTCCTTTGCTGTGCAAAAGCTTTGAAGTTTCATTAGGTCCCATTTGTTTATTTTTGTTTTTATTTCCATTACTCTAGGAGGTGGGTCAGAAAGGATCTTGCTGTGATTTATGTCATAGAGTGTTCTTCCTATGTTTTCTTCTAAGAGTTTGATAGTTTCTGGCCTTACATTTAGGTCTTTAATCCATTTTGAGCTTATTTTTGTGTATGGTGTTAGGGAGTGATCTAATCTCATACTTTTACATGTACCTGTCCAGTTTTCCCAGCACCATTTATTGAAGAGGCTGTCCTTTCTCCACTGTACATTCCTGCCTCCTTTATCAAAGATAAGGTGTCCATATGTGCGTGGGTTTATCTCTGGGCTTTCTATCCTGTTCCACTGATCTGTCTTTCTGTTTTTGTGCCAGTACCATACTGTCTTGATTACTGTTGCTTTGTAATATAGTCTGAAGTCAGGGAGCCTTATTCCTCCAGCTCCTTTTTTCGTTCTCAAGATTGCTTTGGCTATTCGGGGTCTTTTGTGTTTCCATACAAATTGTGAAATTTTTTGTTCTAGTTCTGTGAAAAATGCCAGTGGTAGTTTGATAGGGATTGCATTGAATCTGTAGATTGCTTTGGGTAGTAGAGTCATTTTCACAATGTTGATTCTTCCCATCCAAGAACATGGTATATCTCTCGATCTATTTGTATCATCTTTAATTTCTTTCATCAGTGTCTTATAATTTTCTGCATACAGGTCTTTCGTATCCTTAGGTAGGTTTATTCCTAGATATTTTATTCTTTTTGTTGCAATGGTAAATGGGAGTGTTTTCTTGATTTCACTTTCAGATTTTTCATCATTAGTATATAGGAATGCCAGAGATTTCTGTGCATTAATTTTGTATCCTGCTACTTTACCAAATTCATTGATTAGCTCTAGTAGTTTTCTGGTAGCATCTTTAGGATTCTCTATGTATAGTATCATGTCATCTGCAAACAGTGACAGCTTTACTTCTTCTTTTCCGATTTGGATTCCTTTTATTTCCTTTTCTTCTCTGATTGCTGTGGCTAAAACTTCCAAAACTATGTTGAATAAGAGTGGTGAGAGTGGGCAACCTTGTCTTGTTCCTGATCTTAGTGGAAATGCTTTCAGTTTTTCACCATTGAGGATGATGTTTGCTGTGGGCTTGTCATATATGGCTTTTATTATGTTTAGGAAAGTTCCCTCTATGCCTACTTTCTGGAGGGTTTTTATCATAAATGGGTGTTGAATTTTGTCGAAAGCTTTCTCTGCATCTATTGAGATGATCATATGGTTTTTCTCCTTCAATTTGTTAATATAGTTTATCACATTGATAGATTTGCGTATATTGAAGAATCCTTGCATTCCTGGAATAAACCCCACTTGATCATGGTGTATGATCCTTTTAATGTGCTGTTGGATTCTGTTTGCTAGTATTTTGTTGAGGATTTTTGCATCTATGTTCATCAGTGATATTGGCCTGTAGTTTTCTTTCTTTGTGACATCCTTGTCTGGTTTTGGTATCAAGGTGATGGTGGCTTCGTAGAAGGAATTTGGGAGTGTTCCTCCCTCTGCTATATTTTGGAAGAGTTTGAGAAGGATAGGTGTTAGCTCTTCTCTAAACGTTTGATAGAATTCACCTGTGAAGCCATCTGGTCCTGGGCTTTTGTTTGTTGGAAGGTTTTTAATCACAGTTTCAATTTCAGTGCTTGTGATTGGTCTGTTCATATTTTCTATTTCTTCCTGATTCAGTCTTGGCAGGTTGTGCATTTCTAAGAATTTGTCCATTTCTTCCAGATTGTCCATTTTATTGGCATAGAGTTGCTTGTAGTAATCTCTCATGATTTTTTTTATTTCTGCAGTGTCAGTTGTTACTTCTCCTTTTTCATTTCTAATTCTATTGATTTGAGTCTTCTCCCTTTTTTTCTTGATGAGTCTGGCTAGTGGTTTATCTATTTTGTTTATCTTCTCAAAGAACCAGCTTTTAGTTTTATTGATCTTTGCTATTGTTTCCTTCATTTCTTTTTCATTTATTTCTGATCTGATTTTTATGATTTCTTTCCTTCTGCTAGCTTTGGGGCTTTTTTGTTCTTCTTTCTCTAATTGCTTGAGGTGCAAGGTTAGGTTGTTTATTCGAGATGTTTCCTGCTTCTTAAGGTGGGCTTGTATTGCTATAAACTTCCCCCTTAGAACTGCTTTTGCTGCATCCCATAGGTTTTGGGTCGTTGTGTCTCCATTGTCATTTGTTTCTAGGTATTTTTTTATTTCCTCTTTGATTTCTTCAGTGATCACTTCATTATTAAGTAGTGTATTGTTTAGCCTCCATGTGTTTGTATTTTTTACAGATCTTTTCCTGTAATTGATATCTAGTCTCATGGCATTGTGGTCGGAAAAGATACTTGATACAATTTAAGTTTTCTTAAATTTACCAAGGCTTGATTTGTGACCCAAGATATGATCTATCCTGGAGAATGTTCCATGAGCACTTGAGAAAAATGTGTATTCTGTTGTTTTTGGATGGAGTGTCCTATAAACATCAATTAAGTCCATCTTGTTTAATGTATCATTTAAAGCTTGTGTTTCCTTATTTATTTTCATTTTGGATGATCTGTCCATGGGTGAAAGTGGGGTGTTAAAGTCCCCTACTATGAATGTGTTACTGTTGATCTCCCCTTTTATGGTTGTTAGTATTTGCCTTATGTATTGAGGTGCTCCTATGTTGGGTGCATAAATATTTACAATTGTTATATCTTCTTCTTGGATCGATCCCTTGATCATTATGTAGTGTCCTTCTTTGTCCCTTTTAATAGTCCTTATTTTAAAGTCTATTTTGTCTGATATGAGAATTGCTACTCCAGCTTTCTTTTGGTTTCCATTTGCATGGAATATCTTTTTCCATCCCCTTACTTTCAGTCTGTATGTGTCTCTAGTTCTGAAGTGGGTCTCTTGTAGACAGCATATATAAGGGTCTTGTTTTTGTATCCATTCAGCCAATCTGTGTCTTTTGGTGGGAGCATTTAGTCCATTTACATTTAAGGTAATTATTGATATGTATGTTCCTATTTCCATTTTATATATTGTTTTGGGTTCGCTACTATAGGTCATTTCCTTCTCTTGTGTTTCGTGTCTAGAGAAGTTCCTTTAGCATTTGTTGTAAAGCTGGTTTGGTGGTGCTGAACTCTCTCAGCTTTTGCTTGTCTGTAAAGGTTTTAATTTCTCCATCAAATGTGAATGAGATCCTTGCTGGGTAGAGTAGTCTTGGTTTCAGGCTATTCTCCTTCATCACTTTCAGTATGTCCTGCCACTCCCTTCTGGCTTGTAGGGTTTCTGCTGAGAGATCAGCTGTTAACCTTATGGGGATTCCCTTGTGTGTTATTTGTTGTTTTTCCCTTGCTGCTTTTAATATGCTTTCTTTGTATTTAATTTTTGACAGTTTGATTAATATGTGTCTTGGCGTGTTTCTCCTTGTATTTATCCTGTATGGGACCCTCTGTGCTTCCTGGACTTGATTAACTATTTCCTTTCCCGTTTTTTTTTTTAAGGACCAAGATAATGACATATATCTTTTTGTGTCCATAGTTCCTAGCACAACTTTTGGTACATAGTGGATCCTTAGTAAAAATTGAACTGAGATTAATTGACTATACTAAGTTAGTAAGACTAGCCTTTAAATTCCCTGAACCAAGATACTTCATTATCATCAGGAACGTCAAGAAGTGTTTTTTTTTTGTTTGTTTTTTCTTCAATTGATTCCTACCTAGTCTCATTAAATTGCTTTGTACAATCAAATAAATGTATATACTAGGGAACTACTGGATTAAGCATTATTAATGTTCTCAGTTTTGAAGTTGTTTCGTTGTGGTGTTTTTTATCTATTTACTTTTATTTCTTTCATTTAATTTTAAAAATTTTATTTATTTCTCTTTAATTAAATGAGAGGATACTTACTCATTTTTGAAAAACAACCTTGGTCCCACTCTCTTGTATTCCAACAAGTTCTCTTGAAAGAGAGAAAGAGGGTGGAGTTATAATTGTTAAGTAGGGTCTTACCCAAAACCCCAGGAAAGCCATGGCCAGAAAAAAGTCTGATAAATAACTGTGTAGGAGGAAAATATTACATAATATGAGTTCATGTAGGTTCCATACCTATTGTCTTAGATTGTTTTTTCATTTTTGTTTTTGTTTTGTTTTGGTTGCTATAACAAAATACCAGAGATGGCAGAGATGGGGTAGTTTATAAAAAATAGAAATTTATTTCTCACAGTTCTAGCAGCTGAAAGTCCAAGATCAAGGCTCCAGCATGGTCAACATGAGAGTTTTCTTCTTGGTCCACAGCTGGTGCCTTCTTGCTGTGTCCTCCTCACACGTGGAAGGGGAGAAGGGGTCACTCTGGAGCCTCTTTCCTAAGAACACTAATCCTATTTATAAGGGCTCTGCCTTCATGACCTAACCACCTCCCAAAGTCCCCACCTCTTAATGGCATCATCTTTGAATTTCGCCAGAATGCATTCAGACCATGGCAACTGTGAAGGCTTGGAAATTCATTGTATACACAGACATTAACTATAGCCCCCTCAGTTATCCTCCAAATCTGAGACCTGGGCATGAAGGTGACAGAATATAAATGGTTTGCCATCTCCAAATTAATGATATGTCAAATAGCATCATATTTAGAACCAAAGAAAAGCTCATTGTTTTTATTACAAGTTCCTAATTCTATTGGACATATTAAGGTGTTCAATAATTTTTAAGGTGAAATATGATTAAGAATTGAGTAGGGTTTGTTTGTTTGTTTATTTGTTTTGAGTGTCTCTATTTGCTATACAGTATGCCAAAACAGTATATTATTTAATTACTTGCTGAAAGATGTTCTTCTACACCAGCCCTATGCAAAATGGTAAAATTTGGGAGTCTTTTCTTAGGATAAAAATTCTGGATTTTTTACTAAATGGTTGTAGCTAATCTGAAGCTTTTATTTATTTATTTATTTTTTAAATTGGGGTATAGTTGCTTTACAATGTTGTGTTAGTTTCTGTTGTGCAACGAAATGAATCAGCCATATGTATGCATATATCCCCTCCCTCTTGGACCTCCCTCCCACCCCACTCCCATCCCTTCCATCTAGGTCACCACAGAGCACAGAGCTGAGCTCCCTGCGCTATACAGCAGGTTCCCACTAGCTATCTGTTTTACATATGGCAATGCACATACTTTTTAATGTCAGTGTTTTCATCATGATTGTAAAACACTTTACACATTATTGCAAGTATGTCCTTCATTACTTTGCCTGGGAAGTTATAGCTTTCCATCTCAAAATCTCCTTAAACGTTGACTGTAGTCTCATTTGTCTGAGATCCTTGAAGGTGAGACAGAGTTTAACTCACAAGGTCTTTTTTAGCTGCATGTTTCTATATTTCACTACCTTTGTAAGCCTGTTGCTAAGGTAATGAGACTCCCAAGAGGCTTCTTAACATTAAGCATCAGCAAAACTGCAAGTTTTACAGATCACTTTCTTTTAACCTACACAGTTCCTCTGTGAAGTATTTAAATTACAGTGTCAACTGTTGTCAGGTCAGAGATTGATTAATGAGAGCTTCCATGTCACTTTAAGGCCAGATGTTAGTTTTTGGCTGGAAATCTGATTGAATTTAAAATTAGAGTCTATTACTTTAGGCATCAAGGATCAAAGTTATTTGATCACTAAAAAAAGGTGTTGAAAGAGTCCTGCTCTACAAATTTCAACCACTGCCATTTAAACCTTATTTCCTATTTTATTCTCGACTCACTGCAGGAGAGCCTTCCCAAGTGCTCTGCTTAAGTTTCATCTGACCTCCCACCCTCATTTATTTCAGTACCTCTTCTCCAGTTTCTGATTTCTTTGCCTCCACAGCGGGGAGAAACAGCAGAACCAGGTTGCTGCTCCATGGGTGCCAGCCTCTTACCCTGGGAATGGATACTCATTCTGTTCTCTCCAAATTTAGTTGTGAATGATGCACAGTATTTAGGTGACTCCCACCGGAGGCAACATTTGTTAAAGAAATCTCAACCCCACTTTATATTCCAAGAAACAAAATATCATAAGATAATAAAATCCAGAATCAGTAGGATGCTAACTAAGTTCTTCTGGTGTTGCATTGAGTTTTCAATGGTAAGTTGTATTCTATCAGTCAGGAACAATGCAGGTAACATGGCACTTTCACACTGGCCATGTGTGGGCAGATCTTAAGGAAACCAACAAGGGGCTATGCAGTATCCATGGCTGGTGACAGTGGGGAGCCATTATCACTTTCGTAGAGCTCAGAGGATTGCTGTATGGAGAGGACAGCCTGACATAAGCGTGCCTTTCAGTAAAAAAGAACACAGCCATTCCATGTTGATCTGGCAGAGAAGAAGATGGGGGAAAATACCTCTACTGCACTCTCCTCCCAGCCTTCTCATCTTCTCTCCTGCCAGTGTGGTCTGTTTCCGGACCACTGGTTACACAAACAGAAAGTCGAGTAGTATAGGAGCCTGTCTATTAGGGGTCGATGTGGTTCAGCCTTTACTCCCAACCTCGGGGCACAAAACTCTGGGCAGTAGAGGGTAAAGAATTGTTCTTGAGGGGTAAACAAAATATCTAGCACAAATTTCCTGCAATTATAAGACAACTATAAAATTTAAATCATTCAAAAGACATAGCTGGAATGTGTTACTCTATGATTTTCTGTATATATAGTTCTCTATGAGAATTTGTGATCGCCTATATCATTTACTAATAGTACCACATGCTTTTGTATGCTAATTTTTATTACCTTCCTTCTTTCTTGATATATTCTACAACGATTCTTGACCATCGGGCTCTGAGAGAAGGTATAGTGCATAAGTACTCATATTCTGGAACCACCATCTGCGTTCAAATTCCAGGTCTGCCATTTAAAATTGCGTCACTCTAGGCAAGTTACTTATCTCTTTGGTGTGCATAGGGTTGTGTCAAGGTTAAATGTAACAAGTGCTTAGACCTTTGCCTGACACATAAATGATATATGAATATTTGTCATCACTGTGTGTATAGACACTTGAAATGTGAAGTGGAATAAAAACTCATGGGAAGAGACAAATGAGTGAATAAATTATTATAGTAAAATGTATGGACCAATGTAAGTATTCCTAAGGCCTATAGAATCCCAAAGAAGAAGTAAGTGACTATAGTTACAAGCTTATGGAAGAGGTATAGTGTGACCTTGAGAGACGTATAGGAATTTCCCCAGGTGTTACAAACTGGCTGTCTTCTGTCCCAGCTGAGATGTCATGCCTTAGGTCATGTAGGTGTGAAAGGGAACAGCGAGTGTCTTGACATGCCTGACACTTTGGAGGCTAGTAGGAAAATGGTGGCAGACTGGGTAGGAAAAACAGGAAAGGCTTAGATCATAAAGGTCTTCCATAGTAAGGAATTTGAAGAGATCTGAATAGTTTTAAAATCACGCTGGTACCGTAAAGGTGGGATTGGTGTGCTGAAGCATTCAAGACAAAAACCTCTCTTCAAATTAATGTTTCTGTCTTTTCTGCTCCAATACTGGAATCAAGTTCATATGTTTCTTTCCTGCATTATTCCAGTGCCTGGCTCACAGTATTCTCTCCGTCCTTTCTCTCAAGAAACATTGAACAATGGAAAAGAGTGTGGTCATTGGCGTCAAGTAGATGTTGAATAGAAACTCAGTTGAGCTACTTCTACATATTTGACTTTAGTTAGCCTCTCAGAACCTCATTTTTTCACCTATAGAATAAATAGTGCCTTGCTCTCAGTGTTGCAATAAGAGATACATGAGTAAACGGAGTTATAGTATTTAGCAAACCTGTCAAATAATAGTCTCTCAATAATGGCAGCTAATAATCTTATCGTTCTGAGACCTTTAGATAGCCTAGTCCCTTACCTTGTTTACTAATTGTTTGCCAGTTTTAAGTCACTTATCTTAGCTTTGGTTCCCTAGGAAACAAAGGCTGAGGAGAAGCTTATGGACTAATGAGGAGTGCAATTACAAAATAGCAAAAGAGTAAATTAGAAAATCAGCATTGATAATAGCACTACCAAAAAATTCACAGACCTCATTCAAATTTCACTACCCCAAAATGTCTCTTTTTCCTTTCTTGTCAGGATTCAACCCATGAAGCTTCAGTGCATTTACTTGTTGTGTCTCTTTCATTTCCTTCGATCTGAATGAGTTCCTCGTATTTTCCCTGTCTGTCATGACCCTGATAGCTTTAAAGAATACAGGCCTTTCATTCTGGAATATGTCCCTTAATCTGGGTCCATCCAATCTTTCCTCATATCCAGACTTCAGCTATGCATTCTTTTTTTTTTTTTTTTTAATATTTATTTATTTATCTGGCTGCATCAGGGTCTTAGTTGTGGCATGCGGGATCCTCCCACGCGGTGCAAAGGCTTCTCTCTAGTTGTGACACGTGGGCTTAGTTGCCTCACAGTATGTGGGGTCTTAGTTCCCTGACCAGGGATCGAACCCGCGTCCCCTGTATTGGAAGGCAGATTCTTCACCACAGGACCACCAGGGAAGTACCCTCAGCCATGCATTCTTGACAGAAATGATGCTCCTTGTTTTAGTGCATTGCATCAGGAGGCAATGTCAGTATAATTCACACTGGTTATGTGATCCTTGATCACCTAGTAAAATTAGTGCCTTCTGGGTTTTTTCATGGTAACATGACCAGTTTCACCTTTTGGATTCTCTTCACCAGAATCCAAAATCGCTGTGAGGCTGTCAAATGTTGATTTTTTATTGTTAATAATTCCACATTTTTTTAACTGTCATTCTACATGGAGACAGAGTGTTCTCTTCCATTTATTTACCCATTTATTTATATCAGATGGATTTATGCACTTGAATTTTATTCAATTAGTTGTAATCCATCATTATCATTGTTTTGATGATTAAGCTGCCCTAGAATGGCTTGTGTAGCTCCTTCAGGCTGACCTCTTATGTCTTTTTGATGTGTCCCCATCATTCTTTAAGCACTTTTCTTGACAGAACAAGTGTTCCAGTTTTGTCTTGTACTTTTCCTTGACCAACACTGGAAGCAGACTTCCTGGTTCCCTTTAGTGAAGAATGGGATTTGGACACCAAAATGTGGGCACTCATGTACTTGTTGCTATGAGTACTCATTGCTTTTAGTACTCAGTGGATGAGGCTAGAAAATATATGTGCATTATGTGTGACATAATACACACAGTCATCTCTATCTATCTATGTATATCTATATTTTAAACATTAATTAACACCAATTTCTCCAATTTTAGTTCAACCCCTCAGAATTTTGTAGCCTTCCCTTTTTCCACATCCCCTTTCTGATAGTGAGAAGTCTAGTTACCCTTATCCTCAATACATTTATGATTTGCACAGTCCCATAATATATACTTAATCTTACAACCTTACTGGCTGCTTCCTTGGCCTTGTTTCTACTTGTTTGGCCTCTAGCCACACTGTCACTTACTTGACCTCACTACCTCCTCAACTCCTGATACCACCATCACTGCCTCTGCTATAGGCTGAATATTTGGTGCCCCTAAAATTCACACGTTGAAACCTAATCCCCAATGTGATGATATTTGGAGGTAGGGCCTTTGGGAGGTGACTAAGTGATGAGAGTGGAGCCTGATAAATGGAATTAGTACTCCAGGAGCTCCCTTGCCCCTTGTCTACCATGTGAGAACACAGCAAAAAGACATATGTCTGTGAACCAGGAAATCGGCCCTCTCCAGATAGCACATCTGCTGACACCTTAATGTTGGACTTCCCAACTTTCAGAACTGTGAGAAACAAATTTCTGTTGTTTACAAACCACTCAGTCTATGGTATTCTCTTATGGTGTCTTAAATGGACTCAGACAGCCTCCTAACCCCAACCAAGCCACCCCACCTAAAGAAAGGAAAGGGAGAAGACTTTGTATCTTTTCTGATACTGCTCTTCTCCTTCCACCTGGGATACCTTTCCTTCCTTACTCTTCCCCAGTTCACACAGTGAAATAACTCTAAGATAGTTCAAGGGTCACCTCTTCTGTGAAACCTTTACCAATTTGCCAACCACCAATTCAAGGGGACTTTGCTGTACCTCCTTTGTGCCCTCATTTAAGGCATAGGCTACATCTTATTTGTCTTTATACCCCTAGTGGCTAGTATTATTTTTGAAACATATTAGAAACTAAATAAATGTTTCATAAGTGGGTAATTAATGAATGGAAATTTCTTTGCAATAATTTGGTGATTAAGACTTTAGCTTCAGACAGACCCTAAACTCTACTATTCATAAGTTTTGTGAAATTAGGCAAGTTAACATCTTGTCTGTTTTGGCTGTTATAACAAAAATACTATAGACTGGGTGGCTTATAAACAGCAAACATTACAGTCTGGAAACTAGGAAGTCCATGATCAAGGTGCTGGCAGATTCAGTGTTTGGTGAGAGCCTATTTCCTGGTTCACAGATGGCTGTCCTCTCCCTATGTCCTCACATGGCAGGATAGGCAAGGAGCCTTTTGAAGTCCTCTTTTATAAGGGCAGAGATGCCATTCATGAGGGCTCCACCCTCATGACTTAATCACCTCCCAAAGACTCTACCTCCAAATATCATCACATCAGGGATTATGTTTCACCATATGAATTTTGGGGGGACACAAATATTCAGCCTATAGCATTAATTAACTTCTCTGACCTTTATTTTTCTTGTTAGTAAATGAAGATGACAATAGTTCCATCATATGGCCGTTATGAGGATTAAATTATATAACAAATGTGTTTAAAAAATATTTTCACAATGTCAATACAATTTCAATGTTCAACAAATGATAGCAGCTATTATTAATAATTGATTTTTGTACAAAACTCTATTATAACACTGATATGTTGCATATGAATTATTTGTTCAGATATTAGTCTTGCCTCCTGGATAGAAAAAAAATTTCAAAGGCAATGATATACAGTAGGTATGTGTTTATTTTCCTTACTGCCTATTGTCTTTCAGTCTAAGAGAGTATGGCAGCTTCAAAATTACACCTTCATTTGAAAATATATTCTTAATTTAAAGAATTTTGTATTAAAGGAGCAAAGAAAAATATAAGGTTTCAAAATAGTATAATAGAGTAAGCACTTATTCTCAATGCTAACCCAAAGATGATAGAAAACATATTAAAAAGAAATACACTGATGCTGAAGAATAGGAAGAGAATATTTCATTTATTATAAGGCCATAGGGGATCTCTGAGATAAATAAATATAAATAAACATATATATCTATATATATATATATATGGAATATAGAGGTAAGCTGAGAATTTCATAAACCAATGCCTCCATTGGCTGCTGTTGCTGTAGCTTCTGCCAAGGAAGCCATTGTTCATCAGGGCCAGAAGCCACCACAGAAGAGGCCACTGGCAATCCTGAGAAACTGTAGTAATTGCTACAGAGGAAAATATTTCAGCTACAGAGCCAAATGCCCAGACATGGAATCAGAGTCAAATGCAGTTATCAAGAGGGGTGTTCATCCCAACTCAGGATGAAGACCATAAAAGTGGACTGCACCACAGATCAACAGAGGAGATAATTTATACCTAGAAGTTTGACATGATTCTGACATTAGAAGAAATAAGCCTGAAGTTTACAGAAGCAAGCAAATAAAAACATTTATTTGACAGCTTGTTCAAAACCAACTAATTTGTTCCTCCCCCAAATAAATTCCTCCTGCACTTTTCATCATAAGTTTGACAACCATTATGATTCACCAAATATATTTTCAAATATGCTGCTTCAGAAGAAACTTTAGTCTGCTTCTCTTGAAGCACACTTCTGCCTGTACCCAAGGAAACAGTAAAAAGAAAAAAAAAAAATTGTACTAGATATCCTCACAAAAATAAAGGGAGGAATTGTATCCATGAACAAATAATAAGAGGTTATGAAACAATAAAAAGTAATAAATCATTAAATATTCAAGAAATGATAACATAATTTTTCAGTATGTAGGTTGAATTAGAATTAGATAAAAGTACACAGTGAATTAATAAATTTGAATTTATAATATATATACATATTTTACATATATAATACTTCTAGAATGCAGAATAGAGAATTTTTTAAATGAAAATTTGAAAGATCGAGCAACATGAAGGCTAAATCTGAAAGTTCTGATGTTTAATGTGAAAGAGTTCCAGAGGGATGAGTGTGTATACAAAATAATATTTTAAAAGAAATAATGATAACAATTTCTTAGAACTGAAAAAAAAGAAGTTACAGGTTATTTGACAGCAGAAATCTATCAAGTACCAAGTTAAAAAAAAAAAAAAATTAAGAACCAGTACCTAGGTAGATGATAGTGACATTTAAAAACAGCAAGTCTAAAAAAGAATCCTAACAACTATGGGAAGGGAAGAGAGGGAGCAGGGAACAGATTAATTACAAAGAGAATTAAAATCAGTTTGTTATATTTTTTTATCAGGAATACTGGATGGATAAAAGACCAAGGAAAAATATCTTCAAAATGCTGAGGGAAAATAATTTTGAATTAAAATTCTATACCTTACCAATTATCACTCAATATTGAGGGCAAAATAAAGACATTTCAATTGAAGAATAACCTAGTCTTTCAATAACAGAAACAATTTCAGTAAGGTATAAGAGGAATAAAATTTTCTGAGCCTAACAACAATGTCATGCCACCATCACCTAGCACTTTAGCCCTGCTATTCCCTGCTCATCATCCCAGCCCCCACCAGAGCATCCATCACCTTCTAAAATAACACTTTTTATTTATTATTATTTGTGAACTTCCAATGGAATATACACCACCGAAGAGCAGGAATTATTGTCTGTTTATTCATTGATCTAGTCCACATAGTACCTAGAAGAGAATCTGGCCCATCATGGGTTCTCAAATAAATATTTGCTAAATAAATTGAATGACACAATGCAGTTTGAACTATGTAAGTGAGCTTGATTCAGCTACCAGGAAATGTGGCAAAATTCATACTCTAGAACTTTAACAAAGTTCTTTTTTTTTTTTAATTTTTGAATTTTATTTTATTTATTTTTTTTATGCAGCAGGTTCTTATTAGTTATCCATTTTATACATATTAGTGTATATATGTCAATGCCAGTCTCCCAATTCATCACGCCACTTTCCCCCCTTGGTGTCCATATGTTTGTTCTCTACATCTGTGTCTCAATTTCTGCCCTGCAAACTGGTTCATCTGTACCATTGTTCTGTGTTCCACATATATGTGTTAATATACGGTATTTGCTTTTCTCTTTCTGACTTATGTCACGCTGTATGACAGTCTCTAGATTCATCCACGTCTCTACAAATGACACAACTTCGTTCCTTTTTATGGCTGAGTGATATTCCATTTTATATATGTACCACATCTTCTTTATCCATTAGTCTGTCTATGGGCATTTAGGTTGCTTCCATGACCTGGCTATTGTAAAGAGTGCTGCAGTGAACATTGGGGTGCATATGTCTTTTTGAATTATGGTTTTCTCTGGGTATATGCCCAGGAGTGGGATTGCTGGGTCATATTATATTTCTATTTTTAGTCTTTTAAGGAACCTCCATACTGCTCTCCATAGTGGCTGTATCAATTTACATTCCCACCAACAATGCAAGAGGGTTCCCTTTTCTCCACACCCTCTCCAGCATTTGTTGTTTGTAGATTTTCTGATGATGGCCATTCTAACCGGTGTGAGGTGATACCTCATGTAGTTTTGATTTGCATTTCTCTAATAATTAGTGATGTTGAGCAGCTTTTCATGTGCATCTTGGCCATCTGTATGTCTCCTTTGGAGAAATGTCTATTTAGGTCTTCTGCCCATTTTTGGATTGCGTTGTGTGTTTTTTAAATATTGAGCTGCATGAGCTGCTTGTAAATTTTGGAGATTAATCCTTTGTCCATTGATTCATTTGCAAATATTTTCTCCCATTCTGAGGGTTGTCTTTTTGGCTTGTTTGTAGTGTCCTTTATAGCTGTTAGCAGTTGCCTTATGTATTGAGGTGCTCCTATGTTGGGTGCATATATATTTATAATTGTTACAACTTCTTCTTGGATGGATTTCCATTTCCATGGAATATATTTTTCCATCCCCTCACTTTCAGTCTGTATGTGCCCCAGGTCTGAAGTGGGTCTCTTGGAGACAGCATACATATGGGCCTTGTTTTTGTATCCATTCAGCGAGCCCCTGTCTTTTAATTGGAACATTTAATCCATTCACATTTAAGGTAATTATCGATATGTATGTTCCTATTACCATTTTCTTAATTGTTTTGGGTTTGTTTTTCTAGGTCCTTTTCTTCTCTTGTGTTTCCCACTTAGAGAAGTTCCTTTAGCATTTGTTGTAGAGCTGGTTTGGTGGTGCTCAATTCTCTTAGGTTTTGCTTGTCTGTAAAGCTTTTGATTTCTCCATCAAATCTGAGTGAGATTCTTGCCAGGTAGAGTAATCTTGGTTGTAGGTTCTTCCCTTTCATCACTTTAATTATGTCATGCCACTCCCTCTGGCTTGTGGAGTTTATGCTGAGACATCAGCTGTTAACCTTATGGCAGTTCCCTTGTATGTTATTTGTTGTTTTTCCCTTGCTGCTTTCAATAATTTTTCTTTGTCTTTAATTTTTGCCAATTTGATTACTATGTATCTTGGCATGTTTCTCCTTGGGTTTATCCTGTATGGGACTCTCTTTGCTTCCTGGACTTGGGTGGCTATTTCCTTTCCCATGTTAGGGAAGTTTTCGAGTATAACCTCTGCAAATATTTTCTCGGGTCCTTTCTCTCTCTCTTCTCCTTCTGGGACCACTATAATGCAAATGTTGTTAATGTTGTCCCAGAGGTCTCTTAGGCTGTCTTCATTTCTTTTCATTCTTTTTTCTTTATTCTGTTCTGCAGCAGTGAATTCCACCATTCTGTCTTCCAGGTCACTTATCCGTTCTTTGCCTCAGTTATTCAGTTATTGATTCCTTCTAGTGTATTTTTCATTTCATTTATTGTATTGTTCATCTCTGTTTGTTTGTTCCTTAATTCTTCTAGATCTTTGTTAAACATTTCTTGCATCATCTCGATCTTTGCCTCCATTCTTTTCCCAAGGTCCTGGATCATCTTCAGTATCATTATTCTGATTTCTTTTTCTGTAAGGTTGCCTGTCTCCACTTCATTTAGTTGTTTTCCTGGGGTTTTATCTTGTTCCTTCATCTGGTACATAGCCCTGTGCCTTTTCATCTTGTCTGTCTTTCTGTGAATGTGGTTTTTGTACCACAGGCTGCAGGACTGTAGTTCTTCTTGCTTCTGATGTCTGTCCTCTGGTGGATGAGCCTGTCTCAGAGACTTGTACAAGTTTCTAACACAGTTCTTTTAGAAATTATCAGAGAGGGTAGACAAAATTAACTAAGGTCATATAATTTCAATTTGACGAATATAATAGCAAATTGAATTGAATATATTTTATTGATTTATCCTCTGTGAGGCTGGATATACTTATACTGAATATTAAAGCAATAACATTAGAAATCAGCAACAAAATGATAGCCTAGATCCATACATTTAAAAACACCTTGAAATTATTTATGATTTAAGGAGGAAATCAAAATGGAAATTACAGACTATTTAGAAGTGAACAAAAAAAGCTCTAAATATCAAAACAGTACTCTGAAGAAAATTTATAGACTAAAAAACACTTTTTGAAGGAAACAAGAAAGACTGAAAATAAACTAATATAAAAACAAACCCTAAGACTTCAGCTCAAAAAGGTGGAGAAAGAATAGCAAAATAATGCAAAAGAGAGTTGAAGGTGGAATGCAAAAAGATAAAAATGAAAGATGTTTAAATAAAATCAAAACAATGGAATTGATTAGCAAAATGTGGTTCTTTGAGTAGAGTAGTAAATTTGACAATGTTTTTTAAGTATGAGGCAAAGAAAACTGGAAGACTAATCGCAAATAAATAGCATTGGGAGTGAGATAGTTTATGACATCTTTGTAAAGAGATATTTAAAGGTTTTGTTAACACAATTCTATTACTACTAAACTAACTTTGGAAAATTGCACTTCTCTAACATATATATAAGTTGCTGATATTGCCTCCCCCCAAAGAAAATAACTTTAATAGTAAAATAACCCTGGAAGATATTGAAATGGTAGTCAGATACCTATCTCAAAATTATACCAGGCTCACTCAGCATTTTTGGCAAATTGTCACACTCAAGGATCCGATTTTCCTGTTATGCAAACTAGTCTAAAAGACTAGTGAATGTTGGAAAATTGCTAACCTCTTCCCTTGATATTAAGTCTGTATAGGAACAGCACAAGAAAAATGATAGACCAATGTCACTATGACACAGATAAAAACAAATATCACATCAAATGAAGTGTATTAAAGAAATCATTATAACTATGTTTTCTGCTAAGGATACAAGGACATTCAAAAATATCTCCAAAATTATTGTTTGGTTCAAAAAACAGCAAGTTATAGAATATATTGACAGTATAGTACAAGTTACTATATACATATATATATATATATATATATATATATATATATATATATAGTATGAAAAGCAATACTACCTAGATTTTGTGAAGAGAATTTTTACGTTTACAAAAATACAGATGTTTATATTACATAGTACCTATATATGTGTATTATTATAAAAGCATGCATAAAGAACTGTAAAGATACACAACAAATTGGTGCTAGTAGATTACAGAAGAACCCGGAATGTGTGATTGTTGGAGTGTCAAGAGAGACCATAACTTTATCTCAAAGTTTTATTTTTTAAATTTAAATTAAATTTTTTTTTTGCTGTTGTTTGAAGATTACTGTATTAATGTGATTTCATGTAACTTAAAAACCAAAACAATTACCACAATAATCTGCAACTGACATTCCTAGATTCACAAGGAAGATCCCAGATATTTGGAGTTTCCTTGAGCACATGTTGATAGGGTATTTTAATGTGCTCTTAAGAGATTTTTTTTTCAACCTCCTTCAATTTAATTGATCCACAAAACATTTGTTGAGGAACATATATGGGTAATTTGGAATGAAAAATTGATTCCTGACGTAAGTAGCTTTTTGGGGAGTCTAATTGGGGAAGTAATTCAACCAACAGGTACTAGGGAGAGTGGCAGATCCTGTGTGGAGGGTTTTCACTGATTGTTTTAGGAGAACATAGGCAGAGAATATCACCTTGTGTCCTGGTTTCAATCCAAAGATTTCCTGTATCATGTACAGATTACGAAAATAAGAAAAGATTTTGAGATTTGGGGAAAATACATATGTATATTTATGTGTGTATGTATGTAGTACAAACAGATAATCTGAATCTTGTTCGTAATTGTTCTGTTAAGGACAACCGCATTAGCTCCAACAACCTGTTTCCCTATCTACAAAATGAGAGAAATGCACTAATTGTTCCCTAAAGATCATTTCCTCAAATCATGTCCATAACAGTAGTAAGAGAAAATTAAGATTGGAGAACATTTTCATCTTTTGCTCTGAAATATCTTGCTATAGAGAGTGTACATCTCTTAAATTTGCTGTATGGATATCATATGCCTGAAAGCCTTGAAATCTGACGTATCATTTATTTTTACAGAAATTGAAAAAGAAAGTTGTGGTGATCCTGGTACACCCTTATATGGAATTAGAGAAGGTGATGGATTTTCTAATCGTGATGTTTTAAGGTTCGAATGCCAGTTTGGATTTGAATTAATTGGAGAGAAATCCATTGTTTGTCAAGAGAATAACCAATGGTCTGCAAACATACCCATCTGCATCTGTGAGTACCAAATGCTTTGCTTCCAGATAGCATATGCTACCCTGTCCTTGCATATAATTGCTTTTGTAATTAATTGCAAAGAACTGGAACTGTGTAATTATTTTTGAATGAGTAGCACTTTTCAACACTATCTTTAACAAGTGTGCTTATGCCAAATTATAAATTTCATTGCAGATTTAAATAAAGTTAGCACAGTTCACTTGGTAATGGCAAAGTATATTTTACATATGTCCTCATAACACTTTACTGGTGGCATTTTATACTTTATAGATAGAATACTTCTTATGGAAATTATACATCTGAGCTAATTCTATTAGGCTCATTTATTTTAACAAGGTAGTATATGCTTATTTGCAATCAGAAACACTTAAAATATTTAAAGCTTATATTCTATGTATAATGCATTAACTTATTTTTTCTTGTAGATGCTCTCACTAATGCCTGCTTAAATGCCATTTATTTATATTGCATAGAAT
The DNA here is from genome assembly GCF_008692025.1 of Phocoena sinus. NCBI lineage: Eukaryota > Metazoa > Chordata > Mammalia > Artiodactyla > Phocoenidae > Phocoena > Phocoena sinus. Next base: position 54,318,469 of record NC_045779.1, on the reverse strand, counting down.
AAAATTCATTAATGTTTGTGATATATAATATGCTTGGATTAAAATAATGTGTTTCTTCAAATACTTTAAAGCGTTCCAATTTAGCTGCAACAAAAATATAATTTGTTTTATCTGTGGATGCACTTTTAGGTTAAATTAAATACTATCTTCATTACCAACAAATACAGCTTACCAGGTGTGAATGCAATATTGAAAATTTTACATTAGTTTTGTTACAAATGATAACATATAAGCTCATAATCATGAAAGTAAAAAATAATTTTCTTGTTTTAAAATATGACTTTTCATCTGTATCCAACTTGTAATGATCATGCTTTTCATTTGTGAAATCCTTTATTCCCTACAAAGGTATTAGCACAAACTTTACTTCAATATATAACTGTTTTTTAAAAAATTTAGCAGTTTTCAAGACCTGCATTTTATCTGAATTTTAATATGTGCTGCAAAACACACATTTTCCTTTATTGAAAATGTTGATTATTTAACATTTTTTAAATATTTAACATTTTTAAACACGTACTGAGAACTTTTAAAGTGAGTGGAGGCCAAACGTTTTCTAATATTATCTTTTTTTCCTCTGTGTAATAAATCATTGTTTTTTAATCCTTCCTCTACTTTCTAAATGTTCTGTGTGAACCTTTAAATCATATTTTTTAAAAGCTAAAAAAATAAATCTGAGGGGAAATAAAGACCAACCTTAGTATGGTATGGGAGTTCTTATTTAGTTCTTTTTCCAGCATTAGCCCCTAGTGGCAGCTATCATAAGTGTTAATTCATCTCCTTATCTGTGTTATAAGCTATCAGAGCATCCCATGGCCATGGTAGGAGTGAAGTTCACCTAGTTACTACCCTCACTCCAAGTTTTCTCCAGATTGTATTATCCCAGTTATTTTAATACCTACATAATATTTGTGTGTGTTTGTTTTCAGTCATTTCGTGAGCATTATTGTTTTCTTTGGAAATGTCTATATACTTCTCCAATACTTTTTTAAGCACAGAAACTAAAACTTTGCACTACACTCTAACATGGACATGATAAATGTCAAAATAAATTGCTGTTATTACTCCAATTATATTTTTGTGCATATTTAAACATACAGTAATTCAAAGTACTAGTAGCCTTCCTTAATAATGTGCAAAAACAACATATTTTTTTTCTGTTTTATAAGATAGATTATATTGTTTAATATTTTTTTTAAACTGCTAATTGATAATTATAATTGTTGACTGTGGCAAAATGAGGTAATTTGAATTATTTGAGGTAATAAATTTGAAAATTTATTGTTTTTTATAATCTTCCTACTTTAACAGTTCCTTGCCTCTCTAACTTTACTGCACCAATGGGAACAGTCCTTTCTCCTGATTATCCCGAAGGGTATGGAAATAATTTAAATTGCATCTGGACAATAATCTCTGAACCAGGGAGTCGGATACACCTTTCTTTCAATGACTTCGATCTGGAATCCCAGTTTGACTTCCTTGCTGTTAAAGATGGAGACTCTCCAGACTCCCCAATTCTTGGAACCTTTACTGGGGCTGAGGTGCCTTCTCATCTTACTAGTAATAGTCATATACTACGATTGGAATTTCAAGCTGACCACTCAATGTCAGGACGTGGCTTTAACATCACTTATAACAGTAAGTTTAATTTTTCCATATAACATATTTCTACACATTAGAGCTAGAAAGGAATCATACAAAACAGCTCTCTTGTTCCACAGATAGGAAACTTGAGCAAGTCATATACATAATTTGTATCAGGGACAGTCTTTCAGCCCTTGATTTCTAACCATATTTTTACTCCTTACTGTGTCATTTCTCTTTGTGAGAGGCCTGATGTTAAGGAGATATATATTAAATATAATTATTATATCACCAATATATTAGCTTATTCTATTAAATCTTATAAGCATAATCTCAAACCTACTGTACATAACATATTTTGCTCTGTTATTGGTATGCAAACATAAAAGGGGGATAGATCGTTCCTTCAAGATATTCATATACCAGTAGAGGATTTTAAACAAATAATGACAACACAGAGTTATAATTCCAAAGACAAAATTAGCTAGAATACCAAAGTATCACAGAGAAGGAAATTACTAATTCTGGGCAGTAGGTTACTGAGCTGACTTAGCAAAGATGCTACGGGGGGAAAATACCTTAGTGATTAAGAATATCAGCTCTAAGGTCAAACTATGCAACTTCAAATCTTGGTTTTGCTACACTTTTAGGTTTAATAACAGAGCCTTAGTATTCTCATCCATAAAGTCATACTGGGTTTTTGTAAGGAGCTGTTGATGAAAAAAATAATCAGTGGTCAATCTAAGAAAGAAATGAACATTTTTTTCCCAAGCCAACCTGTGGATTATAACCTGGGAGACAGTCTTTCAGAAAGCTCTGAGGACTGTTCCACCTGTTAGAGGTCAAAGCACAGTTATGTAAGTTTTTGAGACAAAGGGTTATAGTCAAATGACCTATTAACAGTTTACACAATCCAGATCTGCACATCCAAAGCAAGTAGTGGGTCATCGTGATCCCTTATGAGATTAAGAAGGACTGTTGTCTACTAAGGAGGTCTGGTTAATGCAGATGAATGATACACACTAAAGAGGAAGGAAGAAGCCCAAGAGGGCAGAGAAAAAAATTTATGTTTAAATTTTCATCTTGCCATAAAATATGAATTTTATTTAATCAGAGTAAATAGGGTAATGCATGTAAATAATTCAGCATATATACCTAATAAATACTCAGTAAACATTAACATTTGTTGTTTAGTTGTCTTCTGAAGTATTCCCTTGTCAATTCTTATTCTATTATTGTATTTATTACATTGCTTTAGATTTAAGAATTCTTCAAGGTTATTTAGCTATTGTCTATCACCCATATTTTTTGTATTTCAAAAGGATGCATATTATTTTTCTGAAAATAACGTGGTGTAAATATAGCAAAAAGATGAATCACATAAATGAGAAAAGTTAACAAACTTAGTAAGTTAACAAACTTACTTAGTTTTAAGTAAGTTAGTAAGTTAACAAACTTACATACTAATGCTTCCGTGTGCACATGTTTTACCTCAAGCTGTAGAATGCTAGTGATTTTTATTGTTTTCTTCAAAGTTACCACACTCTGTCAGATTCTGACCAACTTGATGAGTTATTTAAGTGTCACATTATAATAGGATTTAATTTCCTGCTCTTTAAAAAAGCACTGCACACCCCTCACCTTCACCCTTGCCCCAGCTCATTCAGTGCTGAGCTTTGTCAATTAATAACAAAATGCAGTTATTGTCTTTTCAAAGTGACACTCTTAGTGAACATTGTCACTAATAAGTTGTCAACATGTAATTGCACATCATTAAAGTTGAATTAGCTGTGACATGTGTCAGAGAGACATGCTGTATAAAATGGTTGCTTTATCCCTTTTAAAAGTCCCTTTTAAAATATTTCATATATATGTATAAATATAAACACATATACATTTATCTATTTACAGTTTTATGTTGTCTTAAATGCATATATATATATATTTTTTTTTTCTTTTCTTGCCACACAGCTTGCGGGATCTTAGTTCTGCAACCAAGGATTGAACCCCAGACCCCACCAAGTCCTAACCACTGGACCACCAGGGAATTCCCTTAAATGAATAATATATTTTTTTTTTTTTTATGAATAATATTTTTAACTTTAATATTTATGGTATCTTGAAGGTATTATGGAAATATGCCTCTTGTTCCTTGTTCTGTTTCTTTAGTAAATAATTTAAACCATTGTATTAAAATTCTTATATTCAATGCTTCCTACTGCTGTTTTTTTCTGAAAAATTTTCCAGCAGGCATTATGTATAAGAGCAACCAGGGTTAATCGATACTGAGCTTTTTAAAAGCACAGCAGAAAACAATAATTAGAAATAAGTATACCTACAAAATAGATTTTATATATTTTAGAATTTACCTTAATGTTATTTTATGCTGTTTAACTTAAAAATGAGGAGACTGGATAATACAATTATATAATTTATGAACAGTATCACAGTGATGATTTAGTGAAAAAATTTTAAATAGCTGCATGTACCCATGCAGTATGTATATAATATTAAATTGTAAATACCCCTTAAAATATGTTTTACATATTTAGACTTTGCTACTTTAAATATTCTTCCACTTATACTAATTTAAACATTTATAATGCAAATTTATAGGGCTCATGTAATCTATAATCTATGAGAAATTTAAAGTAAGCACATTGTCCTTACACTTCTGCTACTTGCTGGGACGGGGCTAAATACGCATCCTGGGAGATACAAGGTAAAATAAGATAGTGACCCTGAACTAAAGAGCTCACATTGTCTTGAGAGACATGAGACAAATAATCCAAGATACAATATGTTGTGGAGAGGGACTTCCCTGGTGGTCCAGTGGGTAAGACTCTGTGCTCCCAATGCAGGGGACCAAGGTTCAATCCCTGGTCGGGGGACTAGATCCCACATGCATGCTGCAACTGAGTCCACATGCTGCAACAAACATCCCGTGACCAGGTGCAGCCAAAATAAAAATAAATAAATAAATAAATATTAAAAATATATATGTTGTGAAGAAAAAATTTAAAGCCAGACCAGGGGATCCATTTCAATACTGTCTCTATGATCTGAGGCAAGCTACTTAACTTTTTCTGAATCTCACATTACTCTTTAGAGTAAATGGCTATACTTTGCTCAGCAGGCTATTCTAAATGTTAAGTGAGGTGACAATATATCTAAAGCTCCTATCACAGTGCCTAGAACATGGTGTTTGCAAAAGAATTAGCTCTTTTCCCTTTTCCTAGATGGCAAAGACTAAATGATATATGGAAAATTATAGAGAAATTGTAAGACTTTCATAACTAGATTGAAACATTTCACTTTAATACTCACTGTGAGATGATCTCTTCATTCCAAACAATGAATCACAAGAAAAATTTTCAAAGGGACATAGTCAACCTGCTCTGTATTCACATTAATTGGAATTCTGTCCAGCTTATACTGGATATTTTTGCTTAGATAAGGCAAATGATTTTAAGAAATAAGCAGAAACAATTCTATTTTGAAATTTTGTAATTGTAGAGTGTAGTTCACATTTTAAAACAACCACATCCATTACACATCAGAGAGAAAAAGGTATGGTCAGAGGAGAGCCTCTGTCTCTCTCTTTTTTTTTTTTTTTAAATAAAGGCTTTTCTAGAAATGAGCATAACCATTTTAAAAATCATTTTTTCTCATCCCCAATACACAAGGGTCTGTCTCATACTGCTAGTTTGTGTGTTTTTCTCTTTTTTTACTGTTCTCAAGCATTTGGACATAATGAGTGTCCTGATCCTGGAATACCAATCAATGCAAGGCGGTTTGGGGACAACTTTCAATTAGGAAGTTCGATTTCAGTTATTTGCGAAGAAGGATTTATTAAAACCCAGGGAACAGAAACAATTACATGTATTCTTATGGATGGAAAAGTGATGTGGAGTGGACCAATTCCAAAATGTGGAGGTAAGCACAATGGTCAGTGCAAAATACAATTCCATCATAACTATGCACTAGAAACCATAACAGGAAATTCATTGTTCTACCAGGACTCTTGTAATCTTAAAATATCATTTAGCATTATACTTTAGACATATAGTATGTAGTTAAATTACACTTTTAATATTTATTTTTTATTTTTATTTTAATTTTTAGAAATCTTTTAGAAGCTCCCTTTAAAAGGAGCTCTTATTAAAAGATACACGTTAATAAACAGTAGATATTGGTTGCATGTGTAGAGTACCTTTAATATATTTCATAGTTACAGCTGAGTATATTTTATAGGTTCCAGTCATATTTTTCTTGGTCTTTTAACTATTCATGGTATAAATTGAATATTTTTTTAAAAGCATTAACTATTATTAATCATAATAAATTTATGCTAAAGCACCCATTATTTAAAATGTATAATTTTTGTAGACATAGTTCACTAAACATTTTTATTTTCACTTTTGATTTGCCCAATGAAATGCAGTCAAGAAAGTTCAGGACAAAATATATGTGTGTTTTATGTATCTATATATACATACACAATGTTTGGAAGTACCTATATATCTTTGAATATATATAGTCGCATAAAGTCACAAATTATATTGGTAAGAAGGAAGGATGATCATCTTAAAGCTAAAACATATCAAGTATATAGTGTTTCAATATAGAATCTATAAGAGCGTTGGGGGGGTTTATTTAGAATTGTCACAGTAGGAAGTATTCTGAATTCTATTTTTCTCCTACTCTAAGGTTACACATCCATTTTATTTTAAAATATATAAAAGGACTTTTACTAAGACAGATGAACTAGGGCCATTAAACACCCTTTAGTAGATCACCATGTAGTGATTAGGTGACAATTTTAAGTGGTTTCTTCTTTTTCTTGCTTTCCCAATTATTCTTGTTAGCTGTGCCCAAACTGACATTAGAACCTTTGTTTTCTCAATTTCTAGCTGGTAAATTGAGAATATTTAATATATACTTTCCAAAACCTTTGTTTTCTCAATTTCTAGCTGGTAAATTGGGAATATTTAATATATAACAGACAATTGAATAATACAGCTATTACCTATAAATGTTGAGTTTCATTGAATTGAACATTTTCATAATATCTCATGATGAAGTAATCCAGACCATGCAATTAAGTTTTCCTCTTAGTCCCTTCAATTAGCATCTCCCTCCTCTTCTAATCACCTTCTCATTTGTAACATCAGGGGGCTGAACTAGATGACTTCACTGTTCTTTTCCAAACCTCAAATATTATGGGCTTAGTAGGGGTTACCCTGACAATGGCTATGACTATGCTATTATGTTTAAAAAACATAATGGAGTTGCACAATACAGGACTAAAATAAAAAGAGAAAAAGGAAAGTAGTGTTAAATTTTTTCCATCATAATTTGCCCTGGAGTTCATTCGTTCTTTTAACCATAGTTCCCGACCTAGACTTGGGGAATCAGTCAGGAAAGCCTACATTAGTATTTGAAGGAAAAGTAGGAGATAAAAGTTTATTTCAGGCAGAAGACATAGTACTGGTTCAATGTGACTGGAGTGAAGGATAGAGGGACAGGGTTTGATGAATAGAGAGACCTCTGAAGAATGAAATGCTTTGTAAAGAGTGCTAAGCAGATTAGAAATTATCCTATGGCAACAGGAAGCCACCTTAGTTTGGAAGTGACATGACCTGAGCCTCTCCCTCCCCTGTACGGGGAGTTGTTTACAGTTTCAGTGGACAGGCAGAGACTACCTCCAGATAATTGAATCTCATTGGATTCTCACTTGCCTAACTTGGGTGTTGGTTTAGGAGCTGCTTGGTGCCTAGCTGCATGGGGTGGTGAGAATAATGAGGTTGACATTAACGAATCATTTGATGAATTGCTGCTTTATTTGAGAGAGCAATTTCAGTGAGATTTTCACCATGAAAAATGAATGGTGTTTAACTTTTAAAAATAAGTGAAACAAAATATTCAGAACTAAGTTGGCACAGGCCAGTAGGCCTTTCAGACATCCTAAAGAGAACTGTATAAAGGAGAAGAATATATTTTTCTGCATATGTGAGTGGAATTACATGCAGTTGGCTGGCTCACCTGCCAATTTCTAGATCCAACACGAGGTAGGAACATCACCAAGGATAAGGCTGGAGCCAGGGAAGGCAGAATGGTAGTGGGCTGGAAGCGATCGTACAGTGGCACTTGCCAGATTACCTGCCACATCCCAGGCTGTGTTTTGATCCAGGTTCCACCCAATAAAGCAGACTGATTTCAGCTCCTGTATAACTAACTCTGGTGGGTTTCATTTCTAAGACTCTGATTAAGGTTTGTAAAGATTTCCTTTAGTTTTGCCTGAATTCTACTTAGGTACTAATGAGAAGAGCCTGAGACTATCTGAGGAAAGCTTATTTTTCTCTTCCTGTTTTCTTTTTTTTCCTTCTTTTTTTTTTTTTTTAATCACACCACTTCCTCCCCCATTCCCCAAGCTGCCACACAGCCACTCCAACTTACACAAAGAATTATGTCTGGAAGCTCTCTCTGCCTATAGTCTTTGTTCTTTAGACCTTCCATATTTTGACAGAAAAGTTTTGCTTATTATTTATTATAGTTTTTCTTTTGGGGCTCTCTCACAGCTTCCAATATATGCTTAATATTTTAGCTAAAACTTTTTTATAATCATCGTATTAAACACTTTATATAGTGAAATATGTACATGTTTATGTATTCTCATTAATACAAATAACTTTCTACTTTTATTTTCCTCACAACAAAAAACACCAAAATCAAATGTATTGTTAAATATTGCTAATATGCATGGATTGCTGTGTGTTAAAATTAGAAAACAGAAAGAATTTGTTTTAATCAGAATTTATAGAGCAAAGGAAGTCACTATAAAATGTTTTGATAAGAAAACCCGGGGCTTCAACTCATTTAAAGATTGCCTTCTCCCCACAGCTCCTCTCTGTCACAGTAGTGTAGAAGTTTAGGCATATTGGCAAGTTAGTGGTCCACCCACGTCAACCAGTCTTCAACCCTAAAACTGTGGAAAATCTTTGAGAAAAGTGAAAAGAAACTTTTTGTCTGCCATAGGCCTTGAATAAGAATTCTTCAAACCAAAAGGGAGAAATGAAATCACATATGTTGCAGTTCTGTGATCCCATAGCTGAACTTAGATTTATTTCGGATAGCTTAAATACAATTGTTAACAGAATTGGGTTATACATTTTATTCATTGACCTGAAGTTCAACACTGATACATTAGCTAAGGATAGATTTAGGCTATCTTTGTGAAAATTTGAACCTTTTTCTTTAGAATGGGGTGATCAAATTTCCTCGTGAGGAAGAAAGATTTGATGCTTTATAAAGTCTTATGATCTTTCAGTTTTGCTAATTGAAAACAAAATACATTAATTTTTATAATTAGCATTGAAACCATTCACTTTGAATTCCACAAACTGTCTGCCTAACTCAATTTAGTAACAATAAATGACTCTTTCACCCACACCTAGACAGTAGCCTGAATATAACTGGCTCTATAGGGCCAGTCTCTGCATGGTGACTTCAACGACACATCCTAAAACCATGAAGAATAGTGTGAATGGTTATCATAGGCCTCCTTTAATGGGCTGACACAGGGATTTTCATGATTTTTTACCTAGAAATCTTCCTAAAAATCTTCTTCCTCTTTCTCCACCAAAGCTTCCCACTCATAGCAACTGCATAAACACTCTCCTTCTCTTCAGCTGTAGTCCCCTCACATTCATTCTTCACACAGCCCAAGCGCCTTATTGGGCACCTTGTGAGCGTCCTCCATAAATTCAGCCCTCGGGAAGTGCAGTTTTCTTATAAGAATCTTTCCCCTTGGAATCCCTTCTTTCTTCACTCATTTTCCTTCTTTTTATGTGATCAGAATTCCTTTCAGGGACCTCTGAGGGCATTGCCAGGCTCACCCACATGTATCCTTCAAAGTTGCTTCTATCAGCCTTGGTTCTAGGAAATTTGGAATAGGGAGGGAAGGGACAACCTTAAGTACATTTGGATTTATTTCTCACTTCACCTGTGTGTGTGTGTGTGTGTGTGTGTGTGTGTGTGTGTGTTTCTCCTGAAACACAGGTAAGATGGTTCTTTTACTCATTTTTCTCAAAGGACTAGTGGGCTACTAGATTTTCTTTACTGCACCAAGCAATGCAAACTGGAGTCAGCCCTTACCCACAAATCCTGGAATCTTTTTCTCACACAGTAAAATCCCATAGGATTTCTAGTCACTGGGATATTCCTTGTGACTAATACTGCTACATAGAAGGCAACATTTAAGGTATAATATTTGACCCACTCAGAGAGGTTTCCTTAGTGGCTTTAGGAAACCTACTGGTCTCTGCCCACCTATGTTCTTCCTGTCCAAGGGCTAGCTCCAAAGGATTGAGACATACCTGCCTTATTGTCCATACCTCAAGTGATCTGAGCATCATTATTTGGCCTTCTGTCTTCATTGTCTGTTTTTACCATTTATTGTTTAAAGTCTATTTTGTCTGAAGCCTAGATTTACCATTTATTGTTTAAAGTCTATTTTGTCTGAGACCTTCTTTCTTGAGTACAACCATCATTAACTTATTTTTCTCAGCTTTGATTCACTTTATCAGATGCATGAAACCCTTTGTAGTGGGGAACGAGTCTATGGTTAGATGGTAAATTGGCTTTAAGTCTGCTCTGTCATGAACTTTTTACAAGTGCTTCTGGTCCTATCTTTTGCTCGTACCTTTTCCTAGCTATCTTGTTTTTAAATATAGCTGTGAGTTTACTGCATATCCAGAACATATTGTTCCAGCACTTGCACTCAGCTCAAATTCATCTGGATACTTATGTCCTCTAGTTTGGTGAAGCCAACTGCCATAAAATGGAGGTTTTGATAGATCTGAGTCCACTAATAGATCCAAATGCCCAATGTCATAACCTCAGATGCTTATAAGAGCTAGACGGTAACAGAAATAAATTACATGAGCTGAATAAAACAGGCTGTCTCACAAGCAGTAAGCACTGTTATCTAGAGTTTTCTGTTTTAAAAAGCAGGACAATTGGACATACATTATTTTCTGTCTCTGTTGCAGTCATATAAGGAAACTGTTCCTGGATATGAGGATTTATTATTCATTAGTGAATGTCATTATAAAAAAAATGCTACCTAATTATACTCATGTAGCCTGAAGGATGAGAAGGATTTATTTGCAGACCAAAAATGAGAGTGGGAAAAAAAAAAAAATGAGAGTTGGGTTAAAATGTATTCATTATTTCTTTATAAAATCTGAAATACATGCCATTTACATTTTAAAATCAAATGTTCCTTAATAAAGTTATTAAATTGTTTAACTGTTCATGAAAAAGGTTGGATGAATCTAAAAATTGTATATTTTATTAAATTTCATTTTAATAAATATACTACTCAGGATCATTTTAGTCTCTCTTCCTGGTTTCTCTTCATTTCTATGATCTCTGTTTGTATGTGTTCCAGAGCTAGGTCTTGAATATTTTCTCCTATTTCCACTCACTCTATTCATACTTTTCATCCAGTCTCCAGCTTTAAATAACACCTATGTGTTGATGGCTCTCAAATTTACATTCTTCTACTTCTCTGTCCTGAAGTCCAGACTCATCTATTCAACTTCCTCCTCAATATCTCCACTTAGATGTTTAATAGGCATCTCAAACTTAGCCTGTCCAAAACTGATCAGATCCCCCCGGTCACTCCAAACCTGATACTGTCACAGACTTTCTCCATCATCATTAATAGCACTCCATTCTTCCAGTAATTCAGGTGAAAACTCTTGGGAGTAATTCCTGACTCCTTTCTTTCTATCACAACCATACACAATCCATCAGAAAAATCTGTTAGCTCTACCTTGAATACCTATATTCAAAACCCATCTACTTCTCACTTCCTTAACTGCTGACAACCTTGTCCCAGCAACCATCATCTCTGGCCTAGATTACTGCAACAGTCTTGTAAGTGGTCTCATTGCTTCTGCCCTTTCTCCTATTCAGTTCTGTAGAAACGGTTTGTTATTCAGTTTACCCATGCCCACCACTTAGTTTCTTCATAGTCATTTCTCTTCTGGGACTCAGAAGGCCCTGATACGTATATACTATCTGCTTCTCTCCTCCTTTTTACCTGGCTCCTTGTCTCCCATGCCCTCTTCACTGTAGCTAGCAATGCCCTCTTTGATCTAAAGCAATCCCCTCAATAAAAATGGAAATAGAATGTTGGCCTTCTGGATTACATGGTCGTGTTCTTGAATATAATTAGGATGTAATACATTCATTGAACTGCTTTATAGATAAAGAGGGTTATATTTAATAAAATACATTGGAAGACTTGGGTGAATGCTATTGGCTCAAAGTGGTTGATTTAATTAAGATGCTGAGTTAAGACTAACTGAAAGAAAGTTTTTCCTTCCTTATGAAGATTTATAATAATTTCTAATATTGTTATCATTGTAGCCTCCCTGAGAAGAAAAACAGTGAAAGCATAATGCATGACTAACAAGGTATACAGGCAAAATTTCCTGTTACTTTGGGAATGACAACTTATACCATACCAGCTAAGGAGAAAAATGTTGCAGTATCCCTGTCCATAAAAAATTGAGGTTCAGATACCTCCTTTGTGGCTTATTAAGTGGGTTCTAACTGACTCATTTCTCTCAATCCTAACCTCAGATATCCCACTCCCAGTTTATATAAGCAGCAAAAGAAAAGTGAGGGAAATTGAGATCTATATCTATCTATCTACCTACCTACCTACCTACCTACCTACCTACCTAAACTGTTGGAGTCAAAAGTTGTTCATCTTTTCCTTTATCTCCCCATAGGAAGGAGGATGCTAGTCTCCTTCTCTTCAAGCCAAGTTAAGGGGAAGGACTCTAAAAGAATCCCTCATAAGGGAATGTAGTTGCCTGTGAAAAAGAGGAACTAGAATCGCCAGGTGGATATCTGATTATACAGTGTACTGGCTGATCTGCCGTCTATGCTGAATGAACAAGAGAAAGAAAATTGATCAAAACTGGCAGATTAAAGAGAGGGAAAGCTGGCTAGTTGAAATCATTTAGCAAGTCAATGATGTGAGCTTCCTCTGCATCAAATGAATACCAAAGCAGGTACCCTGGCTTAGCCACTAGGTAAAAGAAACTCAACAACCAGACACCATAGCATGTACTGTCAGGGGTGAAAGCAGGGAGGTAACTGGAAAAGGTTGATCTTCTCTTCTATCAGGAAATTTCCTGGTAGAAGTGAGAAGCCACCCTTCTAATTCTTGGCCTTTACAAAGAACTCATTTATTATCCTTATGGAAAGAGCAAAACATTTTCCATATCTGACAAATAGAAAATCTCAGGGACCAGTTAGAGTTAGTGAGGAAACAGCAACAGTCAGGAGAGGACTGTGACAGCACACTTTTCCTCATTTTAGCCCTAACACCCCACAGGAAAAAGGACCTAAAGGGAAGAGGAAGGGGACATGCTGAGAAAGGATACAGCATCTTCTCTGCTCCAACTGCTGAAGCGAATGGAGGAATGAATCATCAAGTGCTGGTCCTCCATCAGCACCCTCCTCCCCATCCTCCAAGGTGCTCAAAGATGCACCTTGGGTGGGTAGGTTTAGGAAATAAGACAGAATTTTAAATTGGATTGGACCAAGTTTTTTAATACTGTAAGTGATGAGAATTTTCAAGGATGTGCCCAACACTTCTTTAAGGAGAGGGAGATTTGTCAGTGCATGTTTGAAGGCAGTAATTAAGAAAGAAGGAAGGGAGGGAGGGAGGGAGGAAGGAAAGAAAGAAAAAGAAAAGAAAAGAAAGAAAGAGAAAAAGAGAGAAAGAAAGAAACCAATATTTGTTTTCATTCCACCGATTTCAGAATATTCCATAAAATGCCTACTCAAGCAAGAACTTCCTTGCCCTCAGTAGAGAACTCCCTGCATAACTATGGCTTAAGTTCCTTTTTACTGTAATGGGATATCTTAGAGAATTCCTTGCATGAATAGGATGGGACTAGGGTCCCTGGAGAACTGTTTGACAGCAAGGCTGGACTTGCATGCCAATGAACTTCCCCTTTGAGGATAAGGACTTTTCTCTTGAATCTCAGCCTCAAAGGGAAGGAAATCCTTCTCATTCACAGACGTTGCACTCTCTGGAGGGAGTTCGTTTGAGGGAGCAATTAGAGTAACAGTCTGATGCATAGATCAGAATATATTGTGGTTCTCATAGAGAGAATGTGTGTTCACACACATATACCTATTCATGTCTAATAATAGACTCCTCTTTTAGTTACATATTAAGGTAGTATTAAATTCCTAGAGGACTACCATAGGGAAAACTAATAGCACTCTGCAGGGTTTTGCTCCTAATTTCTGTGGAGCTGGGTAGGGGAAGGGTAGAAGGGGTTATAGAAATGGAAAGAGGTTTAGAGCTGTGATTGCTTGTCTGCATTCCTGACACTTTAATTCCCATGTTTCTGACTTTCTTTTTTTATCCAAGAGAGAGAGGCAACTTGTTTCCCATAATTTTCTTTGAAACATCATCCAGTGTGTTGAGGTTAGACAGAGCAGGTGATTACTTACCACACCTATAACCAACCATAAGGCAAGTTTAAAAATTAAAAAAAAAAAAAAAAAAGGAAAGAAATGGAACCTTCATTGTTTATAATCCCCAAGATCAAAACCTAGCTCTTCTTCTGGTCCTCAATTCCCTTCTGAGCACCTAAGTGCCACTTCTCAGATGAAAGAGCACCAAAATTCTGAAGCATTTTTATTCAAAAGAATTTTAGCTGAATACAGTCTGAAACACTTCTGACTCTTCATACATATCTTAAAGCATACTGGGTATTTTGAATTCGTCCATTCTGAAGCAGGAGGGAAGGGGGCAGGGCACAACCTTTGAAAGAATGACATAGCCCGAGGACATGACATAAACTGATTAGGACCAAATGGGTACAAGATGGCGGACAACTCAACTTCCACTAGACATTGAGCCTCAGTATACACTCACTGTAACACATCAGCAAGCTAAATGACACACCCACAGGCACCATGACAGTTCCAAGGCCAACCATAAGGATCAAAAAGTGGGCAGTGGCCCAATTCCTGGAAATCTCCTCCCCTTCCTGAAATAGCTGGAATACTCCTCCCACTCATTAGCTTATGAAATTACCCACCCCTATAAAAACTGACAACCCCATACCCTTTGCCTTTCTCACCTTCTGAGATGACCCACACTCTGTCTGTGGAGTGTGTTTCTCTCTAAATAAATCCACTTCTTACCTATCACTTTGTCTCTCACTGCTTTCTATGATGAGACATCAAGAACCTGAGCTTCATTAAGTCCTGAAACCAGGTGTGTGATCTCAGTTGGAAGACTGTGGGTTTTGGCTGGGTTCAAGTCCCAGCTACGTGAGTGCAAGTCCCAATCAGGGTTTTGGCCAGCTTTGAGTCTTGGATGTGTGGATTCAAGCCCCAATCAGGCTTTTGGCTGGGTTTGAGTCCCAGCATGTGGGTTCAAGTCCCAATCTGAGGTGCATGGTTTCAATTCTACTCAAAGTAACACAGAAATGAGTCGTCACTCCAATGAAAATTATTTATAACAGACTTTCTTCAGGCCTTAGAAAAATGAAACAGGATAAATGAACTATTTCTACTTTACCATTTATGCTTTGTTTTCATTATTTAAAATGGGGAGAAGTTAAAGGCAACAATCTGTATTTCACTAACAGATGGAAATTACCTCTTTATCCCAGGAACCTGAGTGATTATCCAGGAGCATCTTGGAGCTACAGACTAGCCATATCCTCTTAGATTTTGTCAGCTTGGTCTGTGGTCCAAGAGCTATAAAATGACCTGAGGGATTGGAGTGGAGTGAGGGTTTTGTTAATAATGCCCTCTGGGTCCTACCTTACACTTACTAGAAGTGTGTTCTGGGAATCTGCATTTTAACAAGTTTTTAATCTAAACTCACCTCTAGGTATCCACAAATGTTTAAAAGTAACCACTGCATGAAACCAAAAGTTCCTCTCCTCATTTTCCACTAACTATAAGCTTCAGAAACAAAAAACTTCTTGACTTTCCCTCATACATTAGTATTGTTGTCAAACCTAAGTTTGTGTGCCCAATGCACAGCGAGGCCAAACAAACCGAAAAGTCAGAGTTTGGAGCAGAGAAAGGTTTATTGTAAGGCCAAGCAAGGAGAATGGGCAGCTCATGCTCAAAAGACCCCCAACTACCTGATGGTTTTCAGGGAAGAGTTTTCAAAGGCAAAATTTGGAGTGAGAGCTGCAGGGTGTGTGACTTTCTTCTGATTGGTTGGTGGTGAGGTAACAGGATGGTATTCCAGGAATCTTGTGCTCAGCCTGGTTACCATCCTGCACCTGGGAGGGGGCCTTAGTTCCAGTAGAAGAACTCAAAGATGCATTGTTATGTATACCACTTGGGGAGGAACCAGGACCATGCTTTACTGCTGCACTATTGTTTCTTGACTGCTTTTCCCTTGTGTCTCCATCTCCTCACTTCTCAGACTAATAACTCTTTGAATCTGCCCTTTGGAACTCAAGGAAAGTCTAGGAGGCTGAAGCTATTTTCCTACAAACAAGGAATTGGGTATATGGAGAAGCTTTTGTACCGGGGAGGGCGCCACAGCATACTGCTTGGTTTCAGAATTTCTCACTTTATTCTTTCTCTGCTCTTTCTGTCCCTCTACCCCTATCTTCTATTCATTTTTTTTTTTTTAATCAAACTCACCTCTGACAAAATCTCCTTCAAGAACTCTTTCTTAATGCCCTTGGGATGTCACCTGTCTCTCCCCTACATTTCCAGCCTATCTGGCTCAAGCATATATTTATTCTTCATGTTAGCTGTGCCTGTCTTCCTTGTAGAAACTGTGGGTCTCCTGAGGACAGATATAATGTCATATAGGTTTTTTAAAAAATTTCATCACCTGGCATAGTATCTTATATACATCAAAAGCTAAATAATTTTTTGAATTAATAAATATATGAATAATAAATAAATTAATGTCAGGGAAGCACTTAAAATTGTGTGGTTAGAATCTCAAATTTACATTAAAAACTTTGGGTTGAATATTCTATCCCCCTAACTATCCATTTGTCTTCATTAAACCTATTTTAAGGAGAATAGATATGCTTAAATAAATATCTCTCTTGGAAAATTAATCCAATACATCTATCATGGAAGTCATTTCTAACTTGGAATTTGAAGATTTGAATTTGAATCTCACCTCTGCTACTACCCAGATCTGTGTTTCTCATCAAGTCATATTTTGATAATTTTTTTCCTTACCTGCAAAACTGGCATAAAAAAGAAACAAGCATTTTTATGCTACAAGCTTATTAAAGTAATTAAGTTAAGTAATGTATATAAAAGCATACTCTAAACTGGAAAGCATTATGACTGTCTTAGTTGGCATAGCAGAACTGCCCAGCTGTTTACCTTTAAGCTCTTACCCCATTCATTATACAGAGTTGTAGGTAGGAAATAGCTCTCCAGCTGAGGGACTTCATTTCACAGCCTCCTTTGAAGTTAGGTATGGCCAAGTGAGTAAGTGGAAGTAATGTAAATAACATCCAAGCTGTGGTCCATAAAAAGCATACACAGAGTAGTCCTCTATTTTCTGTTTCCTTTCCTGCCAGCTAAAATGGAAATAACTTCCATGGCAACCTAGAAAATCGCCTGCTGAAAATGCCTGAGGCTTTGTCATCCTGAGTCTTAGGAGACTAGAAGGAGCATGGCTGTTTTGCTGATAGGCACGCTTCATTGTACTGTTACATGAGTGTATCAAAGAAAAATTTCACCAGAGTTAAACAGGCAAGGAAGACTTTTTTCAAGACTATTGCAATAAGGAGGAGTGATTGAATTCAAATGCACTGAGGGAAGGTTTGTAAGGGCTGAGATGAGCTAGTGGTAAAGTAATGGAGGAAGTTGGGTGACGGGTTGAGAGTCTTAAAGAAGCCTGTTTAAAGTTTAGTCAAGATGAAGGCCATTTTGGTCAAGTGAAAAATAAACTACTGTGTTAAGCTACTAAACTTTAGGTATTTATTTATTTTACCAGCTACAATCATCTGAATTCACACACAGTTAGGAGAGAGGAAGACCCAAACAGAAATAGTCCATCCCAGCCTTGCCCCATTGTTATGTTATAATGCATAATGGTCAGTACCTACTTAAATTGTATTAAATTAAAATATTTTTTCAAAGGTTACATCTTAAACCTCTTTTATTTTCTTCTCTAAGTATTCACCTTAATCTTTCACTTATATTGAAGTCTTAACATCAGCCTATGTTGAAAATGACACGTAATATAACTAAAAGTTCCAGATTCTATTTTCTGTTGTTTCTTGTGATATTTCAGACCTTTTAGCCTTAATATTGAATCTTATTATCTTTCCATATAAAATTCCTTCCTGTTTTGTGTTTCCTATTTTGGTGAATGGAATTGTCTTCCATAATGTTGTACATGCCAGGGGCCCAGTGACCAATTTAGACTCCTTCATCTTGCTCTCTCATTGCATGTAATCAATAAATGCTTTTGAGTCTGTCTCCTAAATATCTCCGTATTTAGCCCTTTCCTGT
This sequence comes from Phocoena sinus, assembly GCF_008692025.1. Lineage (NCBI taxonomy): Eukaryota > Metazoa > Chordata > Mammalia > Artiodactyla > Phocoenidae > Phocoena > Phocoena sinus. Next base: position 54,300,316 of record NC_045779.1, on the reverse strand, counting down.
TACCACCATATATCAGAATCTGATTATACCTTCCTAGATAATTGTGACAGTCTCCTAATTGATCGCATCAACTCCAGGTACTCTGCTTCTAGTTCATTGTACCTGTAACTTTCATTTAAATGAAAATTGTATTATTTGTCTATATATGTTTATGTAGCCTTTGTCTACAATTTTTTAAACATCTTTATTGGAGTATAATTGCTTTACAATGGTGTGTTAGTTTCTGCTGTATCACAAACTGAATCAGCTATACATATACATATATCCCCATATCCCCTCCCTCTTGCGTCTCCCTTCCACCCTCCCTATCCACCCCTTGTCTACAATTTTTCATTTTTCTATGGTTCACTTTCCTTAATATAGCATATCAGGTCCTTTTTTTTTTTTTTTCTTTTTTGGCCCACACTGCATGGCATGTGGGATCCTAGTTCCCTGACCAGGGATTGAACCCATGCCCCCCGCAGCAGAAGCATGGTTTCTTAACAACTAGACCACCAGGGAAGTCCCATTAGGTCCTTTTCTACTCTTCCTCCTTCATCTCTCATCACTTCTTGGTTCCCTAAAAAAGGTAACTGGCATTACTCAAAAACACGCTAATTCAGCATTCTGCTCTTAAGCACATGCTGTTTCTTCCATTTACAATATCCTCTCTCTCTTTTTCTCCTGGTGAATTCTGACTCATCCTTGAAGACTCAAATTAAATAGAATCTCTTCTGTGAAGCCTTAATTCCTGTCCTCTTCCAAACCCCTTGTTCCAGGGACATATCTTTCTTATATAATTTATGACATTATTACCTTTTATGATTATGTTTCTGAGTTTTGCACATGGGCAGTGTGATAAAAGGAAAAAGAATACCTTAATTACATTTGTAAAGAAGTTTCTAGAGTCAAATTACCTCTGTTCAAATCCTTGCTAGCTGATGTGCAAATTATTTAAATTTTCCACACATCAATGTTCTTACCTACATATGTGGTTGGATTATTTTGAGTATTACATAAAATAATACAAAGGACTTCTTACATAGTGCCTGGCACCTAGGAAACATTTGATAAATGTTAGAAGTAGTACAAATACCACGTGGGCGCACACTTGACACACAATTGTTTGCTGAATGACTGAAATATGAATGAGTAAATGATGAATGAGTGAATAGGACTTGAAAATAAATCCCTGTATCTTGATCTCCTTTCTGTTTTCCATATGTTCCAAGTTTCCTTTGTTCAGTCAAAGATACTGTCTTTTACAGAAGTCTTTCTTAAACTACGGAATGTTTATACTTGGAGGTACACAAGCTTTTAGGTGTTATATGTATAAGCATTTCTTAAATTTTAATAGGTACATTTTTTAGGCATTATAGAAAAATATAACTAATACATAAAAGCAATGATTTTACAGATATTTTTGCTTAGGGCAAGTTTAAAGAAATCATTTATGTTAAAATAAAAGTAAGTCTATTTAAAGAAAATCATTAATTATATAAGCAGTACATGGATGTGGCAAAATTGTAAGGTTTGGGCAATTAACTTTATTGCCTTTCTGTTTGTATTGTTATTCATGTTATAGTTAAGGTTCTCTTTACAAATTCAAATCTTTGTTATTTTTATTACCATTAGTTATTTTAGCTTTCCAGAGCTTTCTCTTTTTCCTTTTTCTCTTGAACGTTTTCTTTACACTTGGTGTCCCCTTATTTTGTCCTGCACTTTGTCCCCTCCATGGTCTGCTGCTGTTGCTCCACCATGGCTTTTCTATGAACATCCTCCTGCCATGTTGCTGCTAGTCACTGTGATCATGAGGCTTTTCTCGACTGATCTGCACTTAGCGTCTGTTTCTTCGCTTAGGTTTCACACTCTCTTGGGGAGGCTGTCTCCATACTTTTGAGATAATAATTTTGTAAAGTTCCAACCCTATGTGTGAGAGAAAGAAGCCAGTTCAGAATGTAGTATGTTAATTAGGAGAAGACTCACTTTGTAGCAGGGCCACTATTTGGGAAAGTCCTTTCAGGAAACAAACAGTCACCATATCTTTATGCTACTCCTTTCCTTTAAAGCTCCTTCCTAACTCTGCCTCTCTAACATGTTGGACTGAGGGACCAGCTGAAATGCTTCTGGGTACTCTACTTTTTAATCTTTAATGACCCATTACTCAATTGCTAATTTTATGACTGATTACCTCTTTCAATCATGATTAGACTGAAGTGCACAGATACTTTCCTAGAACAATTTGAGTTGATAACATATTAGGATTTTTCTATATTTCCAGGACCTTCACTCACCAAAATACTTTACTCTGTCTTTTAAAATATGGTAGTTTAAATGTCTGTTATGCACATAATTTTATTTTTGAAATACATAATAACCCTACAGGAAACCGAATTATGAGTCATCATAGCAAGGAAGAGTAAATAATCCTCATCAAAATGGTCTCCTTTGAAAGCTTTTTAAGAAACAAAATCAAATTCTACTAAGGAAGAAAATTTAGTTTTATATGAAAACTCTTTCTCATACAAATAACAAATGTTGGCAATTTCACAGAAAATATTTTTCTCAAATGGACATTTTGTAGTAATGCTTGATTCCTAGGCCAATTTATTAAATATTTCTTATTTTATTTGGGCTATATCAAATTACTTAAAGAATGAAAAAGTGTAAAAATAGTGTCTAGAACAATAGGTTTTAGAAATTCTGTAAGGTAAAACTGAAATAAACAAGTAAACAACAATGACAAAAATATAAACACATGAGATAGAGTTTAAATGGAAAGAATTAAAGAAAATAAAAATATAACATAGTAAGTCATTGGGAAGGGTCTCTATCTAATGTGTTGAAAAGCCATTATAGTATACATTTGACTATTTTTCTTTCCAAATAATTTTCAATAATTCACATACTCTTTGCTTCATTCCCCACCCCCCACCCCCCGCTTTGTATACCTCCTGAAGGTATAGAACAGGCTAATGTAGCTGGGCTGCAGAGTGAAGGGGAGAAGTTTGGAGTGAAGGCTAGAGTGTAAGGCAATAGCTAGGGTCATTCAGGGCCTTGTTGGTCAACACAGAAAGATGCCATTTAAAAGTGTTTGAGGTTTAAACAATTACTCTGGCCATAGTGTGGAGGATAGTTAGCATGGATGAGGAGAGACCAATTAAGAGGGTCAGTTAGGAGGGTTTATACCAGAGATGAAATTATGGTAATTTAATCTGGTAGCTATAGAGATAGAGAAGCAAGACTAGGCTTGAGGATGGATTGGATATGGGAATAAATAGTAAGGATAATGGAAATATGAAAGATGACTACTTCTAACATTCTGGGCTATGCAAATCTATGGATGGTGGTTTCATTTACCAATATTGAAAATAATGGGAGAGGACTGGTTTTGAGGTCCTATTTTGTAAAAACTGACTTGAAAGTACTTTTGAGGCTTTCAGGTCTTGTGAACTTTAACAAGTTGTTCTTTCAACTTGGTTTATTTCTCTTCAAAATGAGGTGCTTACACTAAATTACCTTATCAGTACCTGCTGGGATTAAAATGCTATGATTGTGGTTTCAGTTGTGTATGAGTTTAGGGGAAAGCAGAAGATTAAATTCGTGAAATGATAAGCTGAGTTGAATCTGATGTTAAAGGGAGAAGAGATCAAGGTACCTGTCTAGGAAAGCAAATGGTATGATGAAACTGTAAATTGAAGGACATTATTCTGACAGCTGGATTGAAGCAAGAGAGAAATTAGCAGATGGGAAATCAGGGAAGAGACTGAATGAATGAAGGCCTAAAATTGTAATAGGGACTCTGGTAAAAGGAAGATCGAAGTTTTAGACACTGTATAGCATGAATTAACAGTATTTGATACATAAATCAGAAAATAAAAGACAGTAAAACTAACAGCTTATATTTTTTTCAAGTTTTGAAAATGATGGAGACACAAGAACGTATTTAAGGGATATAATTGGGAGACTTGAGTTTATCTGACATGCTGAGTGTGTAACTAAGCCATATTTCAAAAAGTAAATTACTTTTTTTAGGGAAAATAATCATTCAATAATAGAATGACTGGATGAAATTTTACTTTCAAAAACAATATTAAATAACATTTAATATGTACATGCAAAAATTAATTTTAAAAAATACAGTTAGTACTAAAAATATTTTCTGCAACTTGTTCTAAAATTTGTGTTTTTTCCTGTTCTCTGATTTTATTTTTCAGCTCCATGTGGTGGCCATTTTTCAGCTCCCAGTGGATTGATTCTCTCACCAGGATGGCCAGGATACTATAAAGACTCTCTGAATTGTGAATGGGTGATTGAAGCTGAACCTGGACACTCTATCAAAATTACATTTGAAAGGTCTCTGCAAATATTTTTCTACTTAAAAAAAAAATTGTCTAAAAGAATACTTGAGATTCTGCATTTTTACTTTCCATATTAATGTTTAATTTTATTACAGTAGTCAATTGTTGGACATTGAGTGTTTCAGAATGTTTGCCCCTTTTAGCCTTTCAGCCTATTTTCAAGTTAATTTTCTATTTCCTTAATGCTCTATCAGTATGAATGACATGTGTAAGATGGACCTTTTTTGATTCATATATATGCATACTACTGTGATATGAACCTATGACCTATAACTTAGTAAGTTTAGTCGTCCTATACTTTGAAGGGCCTGTGGATTCTGTTCTGCTAGATTCCGAAAGGCAAAGGTGCTGTAAACACACTTGAATTGATACCGTATTGCAGCCTAAGACATTTGCTTACACATACTACCTATACCTATATACCTACACTTACAGGTCCTTCAGAAAAATGGCTGCGTCAAATTAATGTAAATTAATGATTGGTCAGTCAAGTTATTTTTTTTCCTTAGGATAATTAGTATTACTGATCAAATAATCTATATCCTAAAAGATTATAATATTGACTATTAAAAATTTAAAAGAATGAATCTTCTGACTTGTGATTGGATCACTATTCTGAATTTTTGTTGTGATGTTAAAAACATATTCTTTATTCAGTGGTTGACATAGCCTGTGTTGCCATAGTAACTTTAGAGAAGCTTGAAAAGCATCTTATTTATTCAGAATCAAATCTTTGTCAGATAACATTTTTCAATTAATGTGGGACCCAAATTAACCCACCTTACTGTATTACACAGAATTCTACTTGGTTTGGAGTATACCATGTAACATAATATTACTGGATCATATCATTGAATAATTTAAAAACTTATACTGATTTGTATCAATAAGACAGAGATTTATAATGTATTTTTAATTTGCTAAATTTAGAGTATCACATTTGAAGGATTAGCATATCTGTCAGGTTATCACAGTTGATCTCATATTTTTTAAAACTGCATGTATTATAGGTTTAAGTACATGATTTTAGTATTTCCAGTTTTGGACTTAACATTATTTTGTATCAGGAGTTATGATGTTAAGGTAATTAAAACATCTTATATTTGCATAATTCATAACATTTATATCCATATAATTCTCACTGATCATCATCCTTCAATATCTAGATAAAAAGTTGAGCCCCATCTCAGTTACAAAGGTAAGTCTAGGCCCTATTTATATTTTCAGAGCTTTCCTGGGGATGCTTTTGTTCACTTCTAACTTTGAATTCCTGCTTTTAGAGTCATCTCTGTTGTGAGATCCAGAGGCTGCTACCCTTTCTCAACTCCTTAGTCTGCTCTTTATTTGGATCACTTGCCTTCATTCTCACAAAAACCTTAGAACAAGGGATAACCAAAGAGGATTATTGCATAATCCAAAATAATTTAAGATTAAATAAACTTTCACTGTGCTAAAATTTTCCTGGTAATTCCCATCACTGGAACGATTGCATCTCTCTCTCCAGTTCCCTCTCCTTAGCCCAGACCCTTACCCAGCTCTATCTAGTCTTTTCCCTATCAGAATCTTCAGCCCTCATTTCCCTACTCCCTAGTCGCCCACTCCAGTATGTAAAGGGTGAGTCTCAAAGTACCTGTTACTTAAGCAGAGCAATTTAGCTATTTGTTGCTCTGAGCTCCCAACTCGGTGATGGATGGGATGATAGGCATGAATTTTGCCTTTCTTTCCAAACATGCAGATTAAGATTTTTTTTCCCCTAAATCAGAAATCAGTTCTACCAAGAATTCACCCTTTCTCCACCTCCCAGATGACTCAAATTGTAGCCAACTTTAAATTTCAAAAAAAGTTATATTCAATTTAGAAGTATTACATAAGCATAAAATAATATGAGGAAATTGTGTTATTAACAAAGTGCATTATTGTATTAAAAAACATTCCCTGTTTGAAAATGATAGTCATTAACCATCACTAAATAAATAACCTCTGATATCGTTCAGCCTTAGGTAGGCTATCTATTGATAGAATTGCCTACCTGAGAAGCAGTTAGATTGCAAAGCAATAGTTGTAATTCAGAACACCACACTTGTGACTTTTGATTTTCAACTTTTATTTGGAGTCACTATTTTCTCTGCCCAAACTTCTTAATATGTATGGCCTATCTCTCCCAACGTGTAGTTACATGGGCCTCTTTGCTATCTTGTTTAGATACCATCAGATTTCTCCAAAGTGAATTAATGTGCACTGTACAGGCAGTGCTCAAAGTCAGACCATTCCAAATTTACCTTCCATGGGAAAAAATCTTTCCAGCCATTTTTTTTTTAAACATCTTTATTGGAGTATAATTGCTTTATAATAGTGTGTTAGTTTCTGCTGTATAACAAAGAAAATCAGCTATATCCCCATATCCCCTCCCTCTTGCAAATCCCTCCCACCCTCCCTATCCCACCCCTCTAGGTGATCACAAAGCACCAAGCTGATCTACCTGTGCTATGTAGCTGCTAATTCCCACTAGCTATCTATTTTACATTTGGTATTGTATATATGTCAATGCTACTTGCACAGTTCGTCCCAGGTTACGCTTCCCCTTTCCCATGTTCTCAAGTCCATTTTCTGTGTTTACGTCTTTATTCCTGTCTTGCCCCTAGGTTCATGAGATCAATTTCTTTTCTTTTTTGAGATTTTTTTAGATACCATATGTATGGGTTAGCATACGGTATTTGTTTTTCTCTTTCTGACTTACTTCACTCTGTATGACAGTATCTAGGTCTATCCACCTCACTACAAATAACTCTATTTTGTTTCTTTTTATGGCTGAGTAATATTCCATTGTATATATGTGCCATATCTTTATCCATTCATCTGTCAATGGACACCTAGGTTGCTTCCATGTCCTGGCTATTGTAAATAGTGCTGCAATGAACATTGTGGTACATGACTCTTTTTGAATTATGGTTTTCTCAGGGTATATGCCCAGTAGTGGGATTGCTAGGTCATATGATAGTTATATTTCTAGCTTTTAAGTAACCTCCATACTGTTCTCCACAGCGTCTGTGACAATTGACATTCCTACCAACAGTGCAAGAGGGTTCCCTTTTCTCCACACCCTCTCCAGCATTTATTGTTTCTAGATTTTTTGATGATGGCCATTCTGACAAGTGTGAGGTGATATCTCATTGTAGTTTTGATTTGCATTTCTCTAACGATTAATGATGTTGAGCATTCTTTCATGTGTTTGTTGGCAATTTGTATATCTTCTTTGGAGAAATGGCTATTTAGGTCTTCTGCCCATTTTTGGATTGGGTTGTTTGTGTTTTTGCTATTGAGCTGCATGAGCTGCTTGTAAATTTTGGAGATTAAGCCTTTGTCAGTTGCTTCATTTGCAAATATTTTCTCCCATTCTGAGGGTTGTCTTTTCTTCTTGTTTATGGTTTCCTTTGTTGTGCAAAAGCTTTTAAGTTTCATTAGGTCCCATTTGTTTATTTTTGTTTTTATTTCCATTGCTCTAGGAGGTAGGTCAAAAAGAATCTTGCTGTGATTTATGTGAAAGAGTGTTCTTCCTATGTTTTCCTCTACGAGTTGTATAGTGTCTGCCCCTACATTTAGGTCATTAATCTATTTCTGAGTTTATTTTTGTGTGTGGTGTTAGGGAGTGTTCTAATTTCATTCTTTTACATGCAGCTGTCCAGTTTTCCCAGCACCACTTATTGAAGAGACTGTCTTTTCTCCATTGTATAGTCTTGCCTCCTTTATCAAAGATAAGGTGACCATATGTGTGTGGGTTTATCTCTGGGCTTTCCTGTTTCGTTGATCTGTATTTCTGTTTTTGTGCCAGTACCATCTGTCTTGATTACTGTAGCTTTGTAGTATAGTCTGAATTCAGGGAGTCTGATTCCTCCAATTCCGTTTTTCTTTCTCAGGATTGCTTTGGCTACTCAGGTCTTTTGTGTTTCCATACAAATTGTCAAATATTTTTTTCTAATTGTGTGAAAAATGCCATTGGTAGTTTGATAGGAATTTCATTGAATCTGTAGATTGCTTTGGGTTGTAGAGTCATTTTCACAGTGTTGATTCTTCCAATCCAAGAACATGGTATATCTCTACATCTGTTTGTATAATCTTTAATTTCTTTCATCAGTGTCTTATAGTTTTATGCATATAGGTCTTTTGTCTCCTTAGGTAGGTTTATTCCTAGATACACTATTCTTTTTGTTGCAATGGTAAATGGGAGCGTTTCCTTAATTTCTCTTGCATATTTTTCATCATTAGTGTATAGGAATGCAAGAGATTTCTGTGCATTAATTTTGTATCCTGCTACTTTACCAAATTAATTGATTAGCTTTAGTAGTTTTCTGGTAGCATGTTTAAGATTCTATATGTATAATATCATATCATCTGCAAACAGTGACAGTTTTATTTCTTCTTTCCCGATTTGGATTCCTTTTATTTCTTCTTCTTCTCTGATTGCTGTGGCTAAAACTTCCAAAACTATGTTGAATAATAGTGGTGAGAGTGGGCAACCTTGTCTTGTTTCCTGATTTTAAAGGAAACGGTTTCAGTTTTTCACCATTGAGAATGATGTTGGCTCTGGGTTTGTCATGCATGGCCTTTATTATGTTGACGTAAGTTCCCTCTATGCCTACTTTCTGGAGAGTTTTTATCGTAAATGGGTGTTGAATTTTGTCAAATTTTTTTTCCTGCATCTATTGAGATAATCATATCGTTTTTTTCCTTCAATTTGTTAATATGGTTTATCACATTGATTGATTTGCATATATTGAAGAATCTTTGCATTCTTGGGATAAGCCCCACTTGATCATGGTGTATGATCCTTTTAATGTGCTGTTCGATTCGGTTTGCTAGTATTTTGATGAGGATTTTTGCATCTATGTTCATCAGTGATATTGGTCTGTAGTTTTCTTTTTTTGTGATCTCTTTTTCTGGTTTTGGTATCAGGGTGATGGTGGCCTCGTAGAATGAGGTTAGGGGTGTTCCTCCCTCTGCTATATTTTGGAAGAGTTTGAGAAGGATAGGTGTTATCTCTTCTCTAAATGTTTGATAGAATTCACATGCAAAGCCATCTTGTCCTGGTCTTTTGTTTGTTGGAACGTTTTTAATCACAGTCTCAATTTCAGTGCTTCTGATTCATCTGTTTATATTTTCTGTTTCTTCCTGGTTTAGTCTCAGAAGGTTGTGCTTTTCTAAGAATGTGTCCATTTCTTCTAGGTTGTCATTTTATTGGCATAGGGTTACTTGTAGTAATCCCTTATGATTCTTTGTATTTCTGCATTGTCAGTTGTTAGTTCTTCTTTTTCATTTCTAATTCTACTGATTTGAGTTCTCCCTTTTTTTCTTCATGAGCCTGGCTAATGGTTTATCAGTTTTGCTTATCTTCTCAAAGAACCAGCTTTTAGTTTTATTGATCTTTGCTACTGTTTCCTTCATTTCTTCTTCATTTATTTTTGATCTGATCTTTATGATTTCTTTCCTTCTGCTAACTTTGTGGATTTTTTGTTCTTTTTATAACTGCTTTAGGTGTAAGGTTAGGTTGTTTTTTTTTTTTTTTTTTGATTCTTGAGGTAGGATTGCATTGCTATAAGCTTCCCTCTTAGAACTGCTTTTGCTGAGTCCCATAGGTTTGGGGAAATCATGTTTTTATTGTCATTTGTTTCTAGGCAGGTTTGATATCCTCTTTGATTTCATCAGTGATCTCTTGGTAATTTAGTAGTGTATTGTTTAGCCACCATGTGTTTGTATCTTTTACAGTTTTTTTTTCCTATAATTGATATCTAGCCTCATAACATTGTGGTCAGAAAAGATACTGATACAATTTCAATTTTCTTAAATTTACCAAGGCCTGATTTGTGACCCTATATATGCTCTCGGGCTTCCCTGGTGGCGCCGTGGTTGAGAGTCCACCTGCCAATGCAGGGGACACGGGTTCGTGCCCCAGTCCGGGAAGATCCCACATGCCACAGAACGGCTGGGCCCGTGAGCCATGGCTGCTTATCCTGCGCGTCTGGAGCCTGTGCTCCACAATGGGAGAGGCCACAACAGTGAGAGGCCCGCGTACCGCAAAAAAAAAAAAAAAAAAAAAAAAAAAAAAAAAAATATATATATATATATATATATATATATATATATATATATATATGTATATATGCTCTCTCCTGGGGAATGTTCCATGAGCACTTGACAAGAAAGTTTATTCTGTTGTTTTTGGCTGGAATGTCCTATAAATATCAGTTAAGTCCACCTTGTTTAATGTGTCATTTAAAGCTTGTGTTTCCTATCTATTTTCATTTTGGTTGATACCTCCATTTGTGAAAGTGGGATGTTAAAGTCCCCTACTATTATTGTGTTACTGTCGATTTCCCCTTTTATGGCTGTTAGCATTTGCCTTATGTATTGAGGTGCTCCTATATTGGGTGCATAAATATTTACAATTGTTATATCTTCTTCCTGGATTGATCCCTTGATCATTATGTACTGTCCTTCTTTGTCTCTTGTAATAGTCTTTATTTTAAAGTCTATTTTGTCTGATGTGAGAATTGCTACTCCAGCTTTCTTTTGATTTCCATTTGCATGGAATATCTTTTTCCATCCCCTCACTTTCAGTCTGAATGTGTCCCTAGGTCAGAAATGGGTCTCTTGTAGACAGCATATATACAGGTATTTTTTTTTTTTGTATGCATTCATGGAGTCTATGTCTCTGGTTGGAGCATTTAATCCATTTACATTTAAGGCAGTGATTGATATGTATGTTCTTATTACCATTTTTTAAATTGTTTTCGGTTTGTTTTTGTAGGTCTTTTCCTTCTTTTGTGTTTCCTGCCTGGAAAAGTTCCTTTAGCATTTGTTTTAAAGCTGGTTTGGTGGTGCTGAATTCTCTTAACTTTTACGTGTCTGTAAAGGTTTTAATTTCTGCATCAAATCTGAATGAGATCCTTGCTGGGTAGAGTAATCTTGGTTGTAGGTTTTTCCCTTTCATCACTTTCAGTATGTCCTGTCACTCCCTTCTGGCTTGCAGAGTTTCTGCTGAACGATCAGCTGTTAACCTTATGGGGGTTCCCTTGTATGTTATTTGTTGCTTTTCCCTTGCTGCTTTTAATATTGTTTCTTTGTATTTAATTTTTGATAGTTGATTACTATGTGTCTCGGCATGTTTCTCCTTGGATTTATCCTATATGGGACTTTCTGCACTTCCTGCCTTTATTGACTATTTCCTTTCCCATATTAAGGGAGTTTTCAACTATAATCTCTTCAAATATTTTCTCAGTCCCTTTCTTTTTCTCTTCTTCTGGGACCCCTGTAATTACAATCTTAGTGTGTTTAATGCTGTCCCAGAGGTCTCTGATACTATCCTCAATTCTTTTCAATCTTTTCTTAATTTCCACTATTTTATCTTCCAGATCACTTATCCATTCTTCTGCCTCAGTTGTTCTACTATTGATGCCTTCTAGAGAATTTTTAATTTCATTTATTGTGTTGTTCATCATTATTTGTTTGCTCTTTAGCTCTTCTAGATCCTTATTAAACGTTTCTTGTATTTTCTCCATTCTATTTCCAGGATTTTGGATCATCTTTACTCTCATTACTCTGAATTCTTTTTCAAGTAGACTGCCTATTTCCTATTCATTTTTTTGGTCTTGTGGGTTTTTATCTTGCTCCTTCATGTACTGCATATTCCTCTGTCTTCCCATTTTTCTTAACTTACTGTGTTTGGGGTCTCCTTTTCACAGGCTGCAGGTTTGTAGTTCCTGTTGTTTTTGGTGTCTGCCCACTGTGGGTATGTTTGATTCAGTGGGTTGTGTACGCTTCCTGGTGGAGGGAACTGGTGCCTGTGTTCTGTTGGATGAGGCTGGAGTTTGTTTTTCTGGTGGGCAGGACCACATCCAGTGGTGTGTTTTGGTGTGCCTGTGAACTTAGTATGATTTTAGGCAGCCTTTCTGCTAATGAGTGGGGTTGTGTTCCTGTCTTGCTAGTCATTTGGCATGGGGTGTCCAGTGCTGGAGTTTGCTGGCCACTGGGTGGAGCTGGGTCTTAGCATTGAGACAGAGATCTCTTGGGAGAGCTCTCGCCAATTTATTTTACTTGGGACCAAAGGGTCTCTTGTGGTCCAATGTCCTGAACTCGGCTCTCCCACCTTAGAGCTTCAGGCCTGACACCCAGCTGGAACACCAAGACCCTGTCAGCCACACGACTCAGTCTGCTGTCCTGTCACGAAGTCTCCTGAGGTCCAGGCGTCCCGTCAATATCTCCTCTCCTTGGGTCCCAGAGACACCTTAGGGGCCGCCTCCTGTCAGGGGCTTCCAGGTCAGGTGCAGTCGCCTGAGGGCTGGGCGTCGTATCTGAGTCATGCAGGACGCTGAGCACTAGCCTTCTCTGCACCAGAGTGTAGCGTTGGGGGCTTCGGCTGGCGTTTGTGGCCCAGGTTACTGCTTCCACCCAGGTTTACATGTGGGCCTCAGGTTTACAACTTCAGGATTCTCCAAACTTTTTTCTTTTCCTCTGTGCTCAGCCTAGTTCCACTTGGTCATAGGGTGCTGCGTTCAGAGGCCTCGCCCCCTGCACTTAAGACCAGAGTTTCTCGTGGGCACAAAAGCATTTCTTTCCAGTTCTTGAAGATTGGCTCTATTAGGTCACTCTTCTGATTCTCAGCAAGGCTACTCACTGCTCCAGTAGACAGCTCATTCCAGCCATTTTTATAAGATGCATCGCTAGAGAGAAAAACCTTTTAATTTCTATGCATATGGTTTACCTAGTACTTTTTTCTCTGCCACTTTCTTATTCTCTTATCTGTTTCCTGAGACACAGATCTTTTAAGTTAGGCTGGAAGCAAGAGAGTCAAATTGAAAAGTGATTTTCACTGTTAGGGTTTGTGCAGAGCAACAGAAAACAGTTCTGGACATTGAACCATAACAGGCCTGGGGTGAGAAATGATTCTCAGAGTCCAAAGATTTTGGCTTCTCCCATTAGCATAACTGAATAGGACTTGTCAACTGTGCCTCTTTTCTTAATCCCTAAATTACGTGCTCAAGTATATTACAAATCTCCTAGCTACTTCACTTCCTTGATACCAATAATTTTTTTTTCAGCTGTTCCTTGTTAATTAGCCCAAACACTGGAAGAATCAAGAGTTAGAATGCTTTATATGTTTATTGATGGTATTTTCACTAACTTAGACAAGGCACAGCTGTTTCAGTATATTTCTTTTGAATCATACTTTCTGTAACTAAGATAAATAAAGTCCCAAATTCTTTTAAATGTTCTAAACAGAAATGTTTGTTTGGGGGTTTGAATCCTCCATCTGCCCTTCACACACACACACAAGCCCATAAGATTCTTGAGTTTGAGCTATTTGAAGGGAAAATTATTTTAAAATCTTCCATTTCTTTTTTATCTAAAGACCTTAAGGGTGTGAGATATTGCTTTAGGGCTGCTCATACTCTCTGTGCTCTGTCAGAAACTGTTTTGTTTAAAGTAATTCACATTTAAAAACAGCTGTTATGTGGTTAGAGGTAGCTCTGTAGCAAAACAATGAGCAACAATGTTCATCAAGTTAAAAATTATAAATGAGAATTTTATCCATTAGGTGGTATCATAAAATAGTCACTTAGAAATCAGAAATATGTACATCTAACACCTCCTTATTTAGTGACCTTATAATATCTTGGTGCTTCATTTCCCCCTTAAGATTGTTTTGAGAAAAAGATATCATCTTTAAAGTATCCATCAAGAATTATGTTCTTAAAAAAACTAGTTCCCTTCTGATTTCCAGCTGAGCTCTTATAAGGACACTGGCTGCAAACTCTTTAATAGTTCCTCTCATCCTGAGAATATTTTTTTATAGAAGTTATTTCCAAAAAATGGATTGTATTATTGCAGAGTAACATCATTTGCTTTCTACTATTCATGAATAACTTAAATTAATTAGGTTGAAAATGAAATTTAAAAAATTAGATAATATAATTAAGGTGGCTACATAGCTATTTTGCAGGGTTTTTTAATATTCTCAAATGTCATGATTGCTTAGAATTAATCTACAGAAAAAACCCCACTAAAAACGTTACAAATATATTAGTCATTAGTTGGCTTCTTGAGATTATCTCAAGTAGCTTAAGTCAATAAAATCTTAAGAATTACAATTTCCTATCAAATGCACAACAAAATAACAACACCACCAACGGACATTTGTGTTTTCATTGTTTATCTCTTCTTAACATAGCCAAATTGTTGTCTTATTCTCAGATTTGCAGAGGAATTTTTGCTTTGTTTCTTCCCTCACTTCTTAAAGTTTCTCATTATATGGCAGCTCCTAACTGAATTCATTTTACTAGTAATAATCCTAAACCTGTCTTTCTAGTCACTTTCCTGTCCTTATCTCCTTGTCCACAAGCTATCAGTATCAGTCTTCCTGAGTGCAACTTTTAAAATGAGAACTATTTCAGTTTAGTCAGAATGGTTTTGGATTACACAAAGAACATTTTAAAAAACACCAGAAATTGAGTAAGAATAGATGCAATTTCATTTTTAATATCATCTAGTGGCTCCATAACATTCATTTATGATAAACAATAATGTCATAAACAAATGAACACTAGATTGAGGCAATTCATGAGAAATTCGTGCAACTATCTTAAAATAAAAGTGAAAGAGATTCAAATTATTGTGTAACTCTATTCCATTTCCCCTGTTATTATAATGTATTTTTATTGTTCCTTGAGGCAAATCTGTGATGATTTTCTTTTCAAAGATTCACTCCTACTGAACAGTATTCTCTGTATCACCATTTAATGTTGCTATTCTATTAAGAATTAAGTCTCTTTATGTTTCAGTTCAAAGTAATCCCTGACTCTTCTGTGCACTTTAATTTGGTTGTTATCAACTGACTAGCTATCAAAGTGAAACTCCAATTTCAATACTACAATAGGGGGGAGATTGGTTCAAGATAGCAGAGAAGGACGTGCTCTCACTCCCTCTTATAAGAACGCCAGAATCACAACTAACTGCTGAACAATCATCAACAGGAAGACACTGGAACTCACCAAAAAAGATACCCCACATCCAAACAGAGGAGAAGCCACAATGAGACAGTAGAGGGGCACAATCACAATAAAATCAAATCCCATAACTGCTGGGTGGGTGACTCACAAACTGGAGAACACTTATACCACAGAAGTCCATCCACTGGAGTGAAAGTTCTGAGCCCCACATCAGGCTTCCCAATCTAGGGATCCAGCAATGGGAAGAGGAATTCCTAGAGTATCAGACTTTGAAGGCTAGCAGGAATTGATTGCAGGACTTCAGCAGGACTGGGGGAAACACAGACTCCATTCGTGGAGGGCACATACAAAGTAGTGTGCTCATCAGGACCCAGGGGAAAGAGCAGTGACCCCATAGGAGACTGAACCAGACCTACCTACTAGTGTTGGAGGGTCTCCTGCAGGCATGGGGGCTGGCTGTGTGTCACCATGAGGACAAGGACACTGGAAGGAGAAGTTCTGGGAAGTACTCTTTGGTGTGAGCCCTCCCAGAGTCTGCCATTAGCCCCAACAAAGAGCCCGGTTAGTGTTGGGTCACCTCAGTCACTCCAGTGCTGGGTCACCTCAGACCAAACAACCAACAGGGAGGGAACCCAGCCCCATCCATCAGCAGACAAGTAGATTAAAGTTTTACTGAGCTCTGCCCACCAAAGCAACAGCCAGCTCTACCCACCACCAGTCCCTCCCATCGGGAAACTTGCACAAGCCTCTTAGATAACCTCATCCACCAGAGAGCAGACAGCAGAAGCAAGAAGAACTAGAATCCTGCAGCCTGTGGAACAAAACCTACATTCACAGAAAGACAGACAATTTGAAAAGGCAGAGGGCTACATACCAGATGAAGGAACAAGGTAAAACCCCAGAAAAACAACTAAATGCAGTGGAGATAGGCAACCTTCCAGAAAAAGAATTCAGAATAATGATACTGAAGATGATCCAGGAAAGAGAATGGAGGCAAAGATCGAGAAGATGCAAGAAATGTTTAACAAAGACCTAGAAGAATTAAAGAATGAGCAAACAGAGATGAACAATACAATAACTGAAATGAAAAATACACTAGAAGGAATCAATAGCAGAATAACTGAGGCAGAAGAACGGATAAGTGACCTGGAAGACAGAATGGTGGCATTCACTGCTGCAGAACAGAATAAAGAAAAAAGAATGAAAAGAAATGAAGACAGCCTAAGACACTTCTGGGACAACATTAAACGCAACAACATTCACATTGAAGGGGTCCCAGAAGGAGAAGAAAGGACCTGAGAAAATATTTGAAAAGATTATAGTTGAAAACTTCCTTAACATGGGAAAGGAAATAGCCACCCAAGTCCAGGAAGTGCAGAGAGTCCCATACAGGATAAACACAAGGAGAAACATGCTGAGACACATAGTAATCAAATTGGCAGAAATTAAAGACAAAAAAAAAAAAAAATATTGAAAACAGCAAGGGAAAAACAACAAATAAGATACAAGGGAACTCCCATAAGGTTTACACCTGATTTCTCAGCAGAAACTCTACAAGCCAGATGGGAGTGGCATAATGTACTTAAAGTGATGAAAGGGAAGAACCTTCAACCAAGATTACTCTACCCAGCAAGGATCGCATTCAGATTCGACAGAGAAATCAAAAGCTTTGCAGACAAGCAAAAGCTAAGAGAATTCAGCACCACCAAACGAGCTCTACAACATATGCTAAAGGAACTTCTCTAAGTGGGAAACACAAGAGAAGAAAAGGACCTAAAAAAACAAACCCAAAACAATTAAGTAAATGGTAATAGGAACATACACATCGAGAATTACCTTAAACGTGAATGGATTAAATGCTCCAACCAAAAGACACAGACTTGCTGAATGGATACAAAAACAAGACCCATTAATATGCTGTCTACAATAGACCCAGTTCAGACCTAGGGACACATTCAGACTGAAAGTGAGGGGATGGAAAAAGATATTCCATGCAAATGGAAATCCAAAGAAAGCTGGAGTAGCAAGACTCATATCAGTTAAAATAGACTTTAAAATAAAGAATGTTACAAGAGACAAGGAAGGACATTACATAATGATCAATGATGTGTCAATCCAAGAAGATATAACAATTATAAATATATATGCACCCAACATAAGAGCACTTCAATACATAAGGCAACTGCTGACAGCTATAAAAGAGGAAATCGACAGTAACACAATAATAGTGGGGGATTTGAACACCTCACTTACACCAATGGAAAGGTCATCCAAGCAGAAAATTATAAAGGAAACACAAGGGCTTCCCTGATGGCGCAGTGGTTGAGAGTCCGCCTGCCGTTGCAGGGGAGACGGGTTCGTGCCCCAGTCCGGGAAGATCCCACATGCTGCGGAGAGGCTGGGCCCGTGAGCCATGGCCGCTGAGCCTGGGCCTCCAGAGCCTGTGCTCCGCAATGGGAGAGGCCACAACAGTGAGAGGCCTGTGAACTGCAAAAAAAAAAAAAAAGGAAACACAGGCTTTAAATGACACAATAGACCAGATAGATTTAATTGATATTTATAGGAATTTCCATCCAAAAACAGCATATTACACTTTCTTCTCAAGTGTGCATGGAACATTCTCCAGCATAGATCACATCTTGTGTCACAAATAAAGCCTCAGTTAATTTAAGAAAATTGAAATCATATCAAGCATCTTTTCTGACCACAACGCTATGAGATTAGAAATCAATTACAGGAAAAAAACGTTAAAAGCACAAACACATGGAGGCTAAACAATACATTACTAAATAACCAAGAGATCATTGAAGAAATCAAAGAGGAAATAAAAATATACCTAGAGACAAATGACAATGAAAACAACAATACAAAACCTATGAGATGCAGCAAAAGTAGTTCTAAGAGGGAAGTTTATAGCCATACAAGCCTACCTCAAAAAATAAGAAAAATCGCAAATAAACAATTAACGTTACACCTAAAGGAACCAGAGAAAGAAGAACAAACAAAATCCAAAGTTAGCAGAAGGAAAGAAATCATCAGTTTCAGAGCAGAAATAAATGAAATAGAAGCAAAAATACAATAGCAAAGATCAATAAAACTAAAACCTGGTTCTTTGAGAAGATAAACAAAACTGATAAACTCATAGCCAGACCATCAAGAAAAAGAGGGAGAGGACTCAAATTAATAAAATTAGAAATGAAAAAGGAGAAATCACAACTGACACTGCAGAAATATAAAAGATTATAAGAGATTACTACAAGCAACTCTGTGCCAATAAAATGGACAACCTGGAAGAAATGGACAAATTCTTAGAAATGTATAACCTTCCAAGACTGAACCAGGAAGATATAGAAAATATGAACAGACCAATCAGAAGTAATGAAATTGAAACTGTTATTAAAAATCTTCCAACAAACAAAAGTCCAGGACCAGATGGCTTCACAGGTGAAATTCTATCAATCATTTAGACAAGAGCTAACACCTAGCCTTCTCAAACTCTTCCAAAAAATTGCAGAGGAAGGAATACTCCCAAACTCATTCTGTGAGGCCACCATCACCCTGATAACAAAACAAGACATAGATACTCCAAAAAAAGAAAATTACAAACCAGTATGACTGATGAATATAGGTGCAATAATCCTCAACAAAATACTAGCAAACAGAATCCAACAAGCCATTAAAAGGATCATACACCATGATGAATTGGGATTCATCACAGGAATGCAAGGATTCTTCAATATACGCAAATCAATCAATGTGATACACCATATTAACAAATTGAAGAAGAAAAACCACATGATCATCTCAATAGATGCAGAAAAAGCTTTTGACAAAATTCAACACCGATTGATGATAAAAACCTTTCCAGAAAATGGGCATATAGGGAACCTACCTCAACATAATAAAGGCCATATATGACAAACCCACAGCAAACATCATTCTAAATTGTGAAAAACTGAAACCATTTCCTCGAAGATCAGGAACAAGACAAGGATGTCCACTCTCACCACTATTATTCAACTTTGTTTTGGAGGTCCAAGCCACGGCAATCAGAGAAGAGAAAGAAATAAAAGGAATCCAAATTGGAAAAGGAGAAGTAAAACGGTCACTGTTTGCAGATGACATGATGATACTATACATAGAGAATGCTAAAGATGCCACCAGAAAACTACTAGAGGTAATCAATGAATGTGGTAAAGTTACAGGATACAAAATTAATGCACAGAAATCTCTTGCATTCCTATACACTATGGATGAAAAATATGAAAGAGAAATTAAGGAATCGCTCCCATTTACCATTGCAACAAAAAGAATAAAATCCCTAGGAATCTACGTAAGGAGACAAAAGACCTATATGCATAAAACTATAAGACACTGATGAAAGAAATTAAAGATTATACAAACAGATGTAGAGATATACCATGTTCTTGTATTGGAAGAATCAATTTTGTGAAAATGACTATACTACCCAAAGCAATCTACAGATTCAATGCAATCTCTATCAAATTACCAATGGCATTTTTCACAAAACTAGAACAAACAATCTTAAAATTTGTATGGAGACACAGAAGACCCTGAATAGCCAAAGCAGTCTTGAGGGGAAAAAATGGAGCTGGAACAATGAGACTCACTGACTTCAGACTATACTACAAAGCTACAGTAATCAAGACAATATGTTACTGGCACAAAAACAGAAATATAAATCAATGGAACAGGATAGGAAGCCCAGAGATAAACCCACGCACCTATGGTCAACTAATCTATGACAAAGGAGGCAGGTATATACAATGGAGAAAAGACAGTCTCTTCAATAAGTGGTGCTGGGAAAATTGGACAGCTACATGTAAAAGAATGATATTAGAACACTCCTTTACACCATACACAAAGTAAACTCAAAATGGATTAGAGACCTAAATATAAGACCAGACACTAAAACTCTTAGAGAAAAACATAGGCAGAATACTCTTTGACATAAATCACAGCAAGATCTTTTTTGATCTACCTGGTAGGGTAATGGAAATAAAAACAAAAATAAACAAATGGGACCTAATGAAACTTAAAATCTTTTGCAAAGCAAAGGAAACTGCAAACAAGACGAAAAGACAACCTTCAGAATGGGGGAAAATGTTTACAGACTAATCAACGGACAAAGGATTAATCTCCAAAATATATAAACAGCTCATGCAGGTCAATATTAAAAAAAAAAAGAAAAACAACCCAATCAGAAAATGGGCAGAAGACATAAATAGACATTTCTACAAAGGGGACATACAGATGGCCAAGAAGCACATGAAAAGCTGCTCAACATCACTAGTTATTAGAGAAATGCAAATCAAAACTACAATGAGGTATCACCTCACACCAGTTAGAATGGGCATCATCAGAAAACCTACAAGCAAGAAATGCTGGAGAGGGTGTGAGAAAAGGGAACACTCTTGCACTGTTGGTGGGAATGTAAATTGTTACAGCCACTATGGAGAACAGTACGGACGTTCCTTAAAAAACTAAAAATAGAATTACCATATGACCCAACCATCCCACTCCTGGGCATATACCCAGAGAAAACCGTAATTCAAAAAGACACATGCACCCCAATGTTCATTGCTTTGCTATTTACAATAGCCAGATCTTGGAATCAACCTAAATGCCCATCGACAGACGAATGGATTAAAAAGTTGTGGTACATATATACAATGGAATATTACTCAGCCATAAAAAGGAACGAACTTGGGTCATTTGTAGAGACGTGTATGAATCTAGAGACTGTCATACAGAATGAAGTAAGTTGGTAAGAGTAAAACAAATACCGCATATTAGCACATATATGTGGAGCTTAGAAAAATGGTACAGATGAACCAGTTTGCAGGGCAGAAATAGAGACACAGATGTAGAGAACGAACGTGTGGACACCAAGGGGGGAAGTGGCGGGGGGTGGGGGTGGTGGTGTAATTAATTGGGCGATTGGGATTGACATGTATACACTGTGTATAAAATGGATGACTAATAGGAACCTGCTGTATAAAAGTTAAAAAAAAAACTCCTAGGGCTTCCCTGGTGGCTCAGTGGTTGAGAGTCTGCCTGCCGATGCAGGGGACAGGGGTTCGTGCCCCGGTCTGAGAGGATCCCACATACCGTGGAGCAGCTGGGCCCATGAGCCATGGCCACTGAGCCTGCGCATCCGGAGCCTGTGCTCCGCAACGGGAGAGGCCACGACAGTGAGAGGCCCACGTACAGCAAAAAAAAAAAAAAAAACACTCCTAAAAAAAAAATATTTTGTATATATATTATAGTATATATATATATGCTACAATAGACTGACTACCAAACAATCAAATAATGGGTTCACAATGTGTAATTGCCTGATCATTTTTTTAAAGGACATAGTGTATTCCTGTACATTTACTACTCTAAATCATATTATTGGAAAAGTTATTTTTAGACAAATACAATATATTCCAGGTTGCAAAATAAAGAGTAAGATAAACTTATGAAATCCATTCATTTTACTAAGTCTTGCTTAATAGGATGTAACAGTGGTACAAATCTAAAAATATTTCATTTGTCTTTCTTAAATAGCATTAAATTATACATTTTGACTACTTTTGTGCCATGTTTATATTCATATCGGAGATTTTATAATGAAATAAAGTTTCTAATTTTTAAATGTTTCTTTCAATTTTTTTTACCAGGTTTTGAGTTTTATTTGTTTTAGTTTTATTTTTCTGAGGAATAATGTAGCTTAATCTTGTAATACTGGAAAAGACTGGTAGGTATGATAAAGTTATTATCTGAAAATTGGTGGACATTTCAAGTTATAATTATTTTTAAAATTGTACTGAATATAACTAGTTGCCAAAAAATGTGTTGGAAGATATATTCTAAAAGGGTGAAAATGCATGGTTAGTACTGAAGTATCAAAGCATATTGAGTGCTTTTTTGATAAAGTTGATAACAGCCCTAGAGAAAAGAAAGTATTGTTTTCTTTAAAATACATTAATTCTTTCATTTATCCAATAAGTACTTACTGAGTGTCTACTATATGCAAAACATCAACAAAAACAGAAACTGTCTGAACTCATGGAGCTTATCGACTCTTAATGGAGACAGCTGTCAAACAAGCAAACAACTGTGATTGGTGTCACAAAAGGCACAATAAATTGTGGCAATATAGTAAAACTAACCTACATTGTGAGGTCAGGAAAGGGCTTCCTGTGGACCAATTTAAGCTGAAAGCTGAAATATGTATAGGAAAACCTTGGTGAAGGCAGGAATTGAATGTTCTGGGCTGCAGTTTCATTATGGGAAGTGAGTAAGATGCTCAACTATTCATGATTCCATGTAGATGTTTTTCCCCCAACTAAGATTTCTGATCCAGATTCAGACTGTGGTATACTCTTGAAGTGCAAGGAAGGAATGCAAAATTTTAGTTTATTATGAATATGTTATCCATGTTAAAAGTAGCTCTGTGTTGAATACAATTTATAAAACAATTGTATCTTTTAAAAAATTGAAAGCAATAGCAGCAACAACAGCCAAAAATCTAAATAAAAATTGTATAAAAAATGTAATGGCCAAAAGAGATTTATCAAAAATCAAAATAAAACAACTATATGAAGCAGAGGTCAGATTTGAAGTATACTGTTAAGACGAAATTCTGATGATCTGATTGAAGATAAATACAGTAATCACATAGTTTTCAATAGAAATGAGGAAAGCAAAAGAAAGATGACTGCAAAAACATGCTTGGTTAATGAAAAGGCCATTTATTAACTGAAGATAATCTGTAACATTTGAAAGAAATCTTACTTGCAAACAACAAGTATGTATTCATACTTTTTAAATGAAAATTGTCCATAGGAATAAGAGCTTATAACTTTGGTATTCTTAAATGGTGGGGCCTTAAATGATATATAAGATATTAGAAAAGCTTAAGAAAAGTGTATATAAAGCTGGTAAAAATTATAAATAATAAGTTAAATAGCAATCTAAAGTGTTATTTTCCTATACAGTGTTATTCTAATAAATATATTTTCACATATGTCTCTTAACCGTAGATTTCAGACTGAGCTGAATTATGATGTTCTGGAAGTTCATGATGGGCCAAATCTTCTGTCACCCTTGCTTGGATCTTACAATGGCACACAGGTGCCCCAGTTTCTATTTAGTAGTAGTAATTTTATATACCTTCTATTTACAACAGACAATAGCCGTTCTAATAATGGTTTCAAGATTCATTATGAAAGTAAGTAATGCCAACATGTTTTTTGATCTCCTTACTCTGTTTTCCATACTTTTGGTATTACCATTGTATCATTAAGAGAACTAGGAGATTTATTAAAGAAAAGAAGATCAAAGCTTTACTTGACCTGTGAGAATGCTAATAGGTTACAAGGTGTGTGTTTTAGTAAATCCTGTATTAGATTTTTTCCAACAATATCTGTGTAATATCATTATGAAGGGAAATACTAAGGAAATGTCAGAAATAGCAAATAAAAAAATCTTTAAAAATGAGTTCATATAATCGTTATTTGTGCTGAAAAGCCAACAATAGGCAGTAAATGGCAGTCTAAGATGTATATGAACATTGACACATTCTTTTAGCATTTACTTCATAAATTCAATCATACTTTTATATTTTATTCATACTCATTGCATACATTTCCATTAAAAATATTCAATTTTATTATTTTGTATGAAGTATTGAAAATTATATTAACAGTGAAAAGTAAAATACATACTCATATATATGCAGGTATGGCTAACATAACTAGCCAAAGGCTATATATTAAAACAGGCTCTAATTCACAGTGTTGGAATCAGTTTAGAATAATTTCACTTAAAATACTTTTTGTTTAAGAAGTCTAAAATATGTCTGATTTTTTTAAAAAATTGATGCTGGTATACACATAGAAACGAGTCTCTGTTTTGTTTATAAACATCTGACATATTTAAATAAATGTGGTTGTATTGTATATGATGTATGGTTGCATACATATATATAAGCTCACATATGCACACATTTTCATCTAAAAATACATTGCCATATATCTTTTCATGAAAAACACTTATGGTGAATGTATCTAACAGTACATTTAAGATTACTGCAAGATATCTTTATATCAGTTTCAGATAGATATTATATCACTTCTTTTTATATTCAAGTCTCCTATGCCCCCTTCCCCCTCAGGAGAAAATTTCAGCATTTAAAATTTGTAACTTTATATCCCATGTAGGGTGTCTCTCTTCAGTAAATCTGGTTGGGCGCATGGGTTTTTTAAATTGTTAATATATATTTATAGCTATTTTCTTTTTAACCTTATCCACAATATTATTTAATTATATTAACTTCCCTTTATTTAGAGCTTTGTGGCATGGAAGTATATTTCCTAAACATTATTGTAAAATGCAATGAGAGGATTAACACATGCTTGGGAATTCAAATGAGTTTAAAGGACTTTAATTGAGATCTTTAGCATTTATTAGTTAAAGATGAGTCAGAGTAGTCATTTTTTTTTAAATCTATTTCAAAATTAATTTTCACTACCAATTAATTTGTATCAGTATGCTAGAATGGGCAGACACCTTTTTCGTTTTGTCCATTGTTCTATCCTATGCCCGATATATCACATTCAGTCCCACTTCAACCAAGGTATGTGGTTGTAATCATGTTCTCAGACACAGGATTATTTTAAGGATTAAGTTAAACCATCATGCAAAGTGTTATTAAAAGTGTGGGGATTTTCAGTAAACTGACCCAACAGATTTAGTTCAGATTCTTGCTAAAACTGAACTAAGTGGGCCAAGGACAGAGCCCAAGGGTCAGACCTAATCATAAGAAGGACTTGGAGGAGCCTAACAAGTTTAGCTAAGGCAGAGTCTTTATTTACAGACAGCAAGTTTGTCATTTATAGGCCCTGGTGAAATAGTCAAAATTATTATTGAGGACTAGGGCCTAAATGGTAGAGTGGAGGCTAAGAAATGCTGAGGTTGATGAGAGGCGCAACAGACATTGATTTTGGTCAAATCTGGCCAGGAGGCAGTGATTTTCAATTTAAGTTTGTTTACAAAAGATCATTTTCTTTCATTTTTATTCTAATTAGTCTTCTGCTTTACTTAGTAACATCTCAAACCCTTTCCTACCAAGAAAACAAATAAAACACTTTTTTTGTTGACACTTTCTTAATAAGTTTCTCAAGCTGTAGGGAACCAAACTATCTTCTTTAAATGAATCATTCCCATGCCTCAAAATCAGCAGAGTAAAACTTTAATTATTATACTACTTAAAACATTAAAAATGTATTTGGTGTTTGGTGAATTTTTATTTTAATAGAATCCATTAAAAGAAAAAACTCAATCTCTCTAGTTGAACCAAAATTTTATGGGAAGGATTTCTTGCAATGCTACCAGTGATTGCACTCTAGAATTTTATTTTATTCCCTGTCTTGGGCACTTTTACCTCTTATGTCTTCCTCTCAAAACAGGAAGATTATGAAAACTGTACCAATAAGATAAGATTATTTATCGTTTACAAAACACATTAAAATAATAAAAATAACTCAGAATAGACTTTCCTTTTTTTGTTTTAGTACAATCCCCCAACCCCAAGGGGGTTTATTATGTTGTATTTCTTGAAATACAGATGTAATCATGTTTCTTGGATATCTAAATATTACATAAAACAAGACAATGATAAATGGATGCAGAACAAATCCATAGACACAGATACCAATCTCTGAAGACATATTTAGAGCCTCCTAAAGCAATCAAATGGAGTTTTAATGATAAAACTAATTTCATAGAATTATTTTAATGACCAAATTAGGCAAATTTTGCAAACATTTTAGAGTTGTACCTGGAATGTAATAAGTTCAAACATTAATTATTGCTATGATTATTATTGTATATGTGTGTATATATATATAATTTATAATACAAAGTTTGATAGATAATTGTACATTTTCAAGTTTTTATATAACTAATGGCCTGATTTTTTGGTCCTTGTGGGTAGGAAATGTCAAAAAATGTGTTAAATAAACTGCTAGTTTTTAAAATAAAGCTATGGGCACATTAATTTCTTTGTAAAAATTACCACTCACAAATGTTTGAAGGAATGAGAATCAATTTCAGCGATTTGACTCTCATCATGCTTACTCTTTTTCACATTCCCTTTGTTTTCCAGGTGTTACAGTGAACACCTATTCTTGCTTGGACCCTGGCATACCTGTACATGGTCATCGCTATGGTCATGATTTCTCCATCGGATCTACTGTTTCATTTAGTTGTGACCCAGGATACAGGCTGAGCCATGAAGAGCCCCTTCTATGTGAGAAAAACCACTGGTGGAGTCATCCACTTCCAACATGTGATGGTAAGAATTCATTCAATATGCAAAATAAACTGATTTATAAACCAAAAAAAAATCAACATAATCTTGTAAAATGTGAGGCTAAACATAAATATAAGTATTTCATATGTTTAAAAGAATATCTTGAAGTCTGCCAATTTTATGTTATCAAACCATTAATAAAGAAACAAAAGAATGAATATTGATAATCAGCCAAACTTACCCCATGCCTAATGATGCTAATATGTATTTTTAAAATGTGTTGAGGTAACCATTTTAGGTGCCCATTGTGTGCTTCGGGTCCTTGAAAAAATAGCATTGAAGGTGTCATGTTGGTGTCAGATGAATGCAATGAAGAGATAGAGCATTTACCTCCTGCCTGAAAGGCAACATGTATTAGTCCAAATTTTACCTAGCTATGCAGCACTGTGGCAATGTACCAGACTGTCCTGTGGTGGCAAGTTCCTGGCTATAGAAAATATTATACCAGTGTCCTTACCTCTTCTTTGTTTCTGTGGAGACTAAGTCAGCAATCCTTCATTTTTCAGAAGACACATATGAAAATACAGTGAAAGAAGCTGCTTTCCTTTGATTGGGAAGTGCTTGCACACTTGCTTTATAAAAACACACACAATGTAAATCTATTCATTATTTAGTTCTGGGCTTTAATTTTTATTTATAATACTATTCCTAACTTTTATTATTTTGCCAAGTGGAAGATTAAGTTTGTCATTTCATAATTAAATTTTCAAATACTGTCAGTGCCATCATTTTTCTGTAACAGCTTTAGGTCAGTTTGTTTTTTTGCTTCTTTGTTTATTTATTTATTTAATTCATTTATTTTTGGCTGTGTTGGGTCTTCGTTGCTGAATGCAGGCTTTCACTAGTGGCAGTGAGCAGCGACTACTCTTCGTTGAGGTGCACAGGCTTCTCACCATGGTGGCTTCTCTTATTGCAGAGCATAGGCTCTAAGTGCAGGCACATAGGCTCAGTAGTTGTGGCTTGCAGGCTCTAAAGCACAGGCTCAGTAGTTGTGGCACACGGGCTTAGTTGTTCTGCGGCATGTGGGATCCTCCAGGACCCACGTCACCTGCATTGGCAGGTGGATTCTTAACCACTGCACCACCAGGGAAGCCCGGTCAATTTGTTTTTATAACGAGGTTTAAAAGAATCATCAGCACTTCTTCCCTGTATTTGGTATAATACCATTTGTAATAGCATTCTTGTGGTTGTAAGTGACAGAAACCCAACTCTAACTGATTTTAAAAAATGAAAGCAGAATTTGTTGTTCAAAGTTTCAAACTTAGAAAAGGTATGGGTGGCATACTTCTTATTGCTAATTATAATCATGAATTCAAACATTTTCAAGGATATCTCTATTTCCATCTTGGCTTTTCTCTCTCTATTGGCATCATTCTCTTTAACTGCAGCCAGGCTTTTTCCATACGGGAAGTGGAGAATACACTCTCATGAAGATGGAAACATGTAACCTCGTATTTCCAGGATCAGAGGAGCATGAGAGTTCTTCCTTGTTGTTCTAATTAGAAAAATCCCAGGAAAGGTCTCTAATCAGTCCATAATTATACTCGTAACTGTAGAAAAGGAGAAGCACACTTTACGATTGGCTTTCTCCAGGTCCTGTGTCCATTCGTCCTTGTGGTTGGAGACAAATGATTGTGGTGTAAAGGTACTATGTTTGTCAGGTCCTGGTGAAGCCACATGGTTGGCATGAGTAAATTCACCGAAGTAAAAAGGTGTGGCGGCAGTGTTATCAGAAGAAGCAGGAGAATAAAAATAATGTCCAAGTATACCAGCATGCTTAAATATTATTAATAATAAAAATGAGTGTATCTAGTTTTCCTGGGAGCAACATAGGCCCTCATCATCTCTTGTCAATGCAACTTCTATCAACCTTAAATTCAATATCCAACTACTTCAATCTAACCTCCTTTCTTCACACTAAGGGTATTTCATGCTCTATCCCATGTCAAAAAATGCTTAATGGCTCTCTGCTTCCTAGGAATGAAAGTCCAAATTATTAATCATGGAATTCATGATTCTTAACCATGTGTCCTCCTCTTTTGTATCCCCATTTCATTCTGAGCATAACTGGACAAGGGCTAAATTATATATTTTTTGAATGTCTGAGCTTTGTATAAAGCCTCTAAAATTAACTGAACTCAATTACTTATAACTAGTAAACTGATTTGATTAGGGTTTTCCTTCAGTTTAAACATTTTCCCCGGAGGCAGCTAATCTAAACTTCCTGGGGTTAAAGGGAGGAGAAGTGAATAAACAGAATTGATTTTCCAGATCCAAGAGTATAACCTCCATTGGCCTAGATTGCCTGGATATTCAAGGTACAGCATGCCTCATTTTTATACACATCAGCTCGTACAGTTTCTTCATAGCCCATAGTTAATTGATTCACAAAACACACTAGTCAGTGAGGGTTGGTGGTGATAATAATAATAATAGCTAACATTTAATGAGGGTTTACCATGTGCTGGTACTGCTATAGGTGCTTTAGGTATATTAACTTGTTTTATCAAAATAACTCTATGAGGTAAGTGCCATTATGATCACCATTTAACAGATGAGAAAATTAAGGCAAATAGAGATTGAGTATGTTGCCCTGTGTCATCCCACTAGTTAATGGCAGAATCAGGATTGAAACTCAGGCAGCCTTGATCCAGATCCCGTGCACAAGTCTACTATTACACGGCCTCCTGCCCACATTCTCTGCAATAGTAAAGTACTAAGATCCTTTAAAATGAAGAGTACAATTGTAGATTTTTTATTCTTTCCTCAGTGATGCCACATGTTTAAGAATTTTGTATAAAAAATACATATAGCTGTTTAAATAGTTTATGGATATTCTGTACTCCTTGGAATATGTGACTGAAAAATAGGACTTTTTTTAAAATCTAACATGTTATATGGACAAATACTTTTAATTCAATTCCATTTTTGTGTACTTAGGTTTCTGAGTAAAAAAATGATCTTACTGAATTTATCTTTTTTCATTACTGAAACCTTGAATCTTGACCCTCAAGTGAGAAATGATTCAGTTAGATTCTATGTTATTTAGTAAATTTGCTATCTTATCTTTCACCGTGCATTTCTTGAGGGGTCTCTTTACTTTGCCTTTGATCTCTTAGGTCTACTCTTCAGAAAGCAACCAGAATAATTATTTTATAAGTTAAGGCAGATCAGGGCACTCCCCTGCCCAGAATCTTCTATCACTTAACATCCCAAGAAGAAAAAAATCCAAAAACTTTTGCATGACCTAACTGCCCCCAGGTAATCTGGGCCCTGACTGCCTCCCATACCTCATCTCTCACAAGTTTCTCCCTCGTTCATGCCACTGCACTCCAGCTACACAGGTCTCTGGCTTTTTTCAGATGTTGAGAACCCTTCCCTCACTCCTCGCATTCCATCCTTCCAATCCCCCTCTCATTTTTTCCTTCTTCCTGAAATAGGATTCGTATAGTCACATGTCCTTCTTCCTAAATTCACTCAGTCTCCACTTAGAAGTCATCA
The DNA here is from genome assembly GCF_008692025.1 of Phocoena sinus. NCBI lineage: Eukaryota > Metazoa > Chordata > Mammalia > Artiodactyla > Phocoenidae > Phocoena > Phocoena sinus. Next base: position 54,270,089 of record NC_045779.1, on the reverse strand, counting down.
CTGACAACTCCCCATAAAAGAGTAATCCCTGTCGTGCCACTTATCTTTTCCATCATAGTATTTACCACTCTCTAACATTATGTATTTTTTGTCTGCTTTTTTTTGTTTGTTTTTGTTTTCAAAATGTAAGTTCTATATGGCAGGGACTTTGTTCACTGTTATGTCCTCAGTGCCAAGAATAGTTCAGTTCCCGTCACACAGTTGGTGCTCAATAAATCTGAGTTTAGTGAAAGAATGAGCAGACTATTCTTTCCAGCCTTTTGGGAATACTTACTTTATTTTGATTTTGCATTTTTATTTTCTGCCCTTTGCCTTCATCAGTGTTTTTTCCTTTCCACTAGAATGTCCTAGCCCTTTCCAACACTGTTTTTACCAAACTCCTAGTCAATATTTTTTTGTTGTTAATTTGTCTCCAACTTAATCTTTTTTTATATATGTTTTTCTTCCAATTTTATTGAGATATAATTGACATATAGCCCTGTATAAGTTTAACGTGTTCAGCAATAATGAGTTGACTTACACACATCATGAAATGATTATCACAATAAGTTTAGTGAACATCCACCATCACATACAGATACAAAATTAAAGAAATAGAAACAAAGTTTTTCCTTGTGATGAGAGCTCTTAGGATTTACCCTCTTAACAACTTCCATGTATGACATACAGAAGCACTCATTATGTTTATCATGTTGTACCTTACAACTCAGTGACTTGATTTGAGTCAACTTAAGGTCATGGACTCTGGAACTAGACTGCTTGAGTTCTCTCTGTGCCTGCTTTCTCATCTGTAAACTGTGAATAATTATAGTACTTTTCTCATAGGGTTGTTATGGGGTTAATTGAGTTAATACAAATAAAAGTCTTCAGAGTAGTACCAGTCACATTTCAAGTTCAATATGAGTGGTCATGTTTTTGCTAAAAACGAGTGAGTAGTTGCAATTTTATCCTGTTTTATTACAAAGTAAAGTACAAGTATTTTCATATTTTCAGTTTCATCTTTCAAAAAAAAAAAATAAGAAGAGAAAGAGACTTAATCACACTCTTTCCCATTATTTACTGTGAAATTCTGTCAGTTGAGTCAGTTCCTTTCAAGGCCTTTATCCAATACTAATATTCTCAAATAACAGAAACTTCTACTGTGTCATAAAAATGCACTGTATATTTTGTCATCTGATTATAATCTAAGTAACAATATAAATTTTCATTAAAAATATATGAGTTACTGACCATTTCTCCTAACCATTTTAATGTGTAATGGTTACTGAACTTTATTCATTTATCTGCAGAATGTTCATTGCCCACCTTCAACACATATGGTAGGTGCAGCTTGCAGACAGCAAATTTCTAAGAAATTAGCTAAGTACAGAAAGAAGGATATTTTAAAAGTAGCTTTATTTGAAAGAATGTTGATGAATAGAAGAACTTTCCCTCTACAACTGGTACACCCACCAAATACACACACATGCATGCACAGGAGCGCATGTCGGATGTACTTTCTAAAACTTCACATTTCTCTTTTTTGTTATTTTTAGTGTTTAATTTAATTAAATAATTCAACTCTCTTAATTTTAATGCTTCTGTTCACTGATTTTTACTCTTGCTATATGAAACATACTCCTTTCAAATAGAGATTGTAGGTTTTAATCCAGTAGAGCATTTTCACTCATTACATTTCACTCAACAAATTCATAGCATGTTGTATTGTTAGGTTTTTTTGTCGGACTCTCACAATGAAGAATAAAATGAAATATAGTGTCTCACAATGGAGAATAAAATGAAATATAGTGTATTAGGAACAAATTACTGTATGTAAAAATAATCTAATGAAATAATAAACAGTTCTCTGTCAAGAAGCAGAATGAATCACAAGGAAAATTTTAAAAAGGTCAACTTAGCACCATCAAGATACAATGGAAATGGTATACCTAGCCCTTAACTTGATTACAAAAGCTCAATGAGGCTTTTTATTTTTAATTGAATGAAAATTGAAAGTTTCAGTAAGAATAATCACCAATAAAGGTCTGTGCAGGCTCTAAACAGGAGCCTAGTCTTCCAGACCATGAATATTATTGTAAATGTCTTAATAATAAATGAAATTGGAAGCATAGCCTTATCTTGGTCTCGAGAAGGTGGCCTATAAGACAACTTCAAGTGAGGTACTAGTCAAGACCTTCTTTTATTCCTTAGTGAAGTAAAAGAAGTAGCAAAGGGAAGAGTGTTCTGGTTTTTTTTGTTTTTTTTTTTAAATTTATTTATTTATTTATTTTTGGCTGTGTTGGGTCTTCGTTGCTGTGCGTGGGCTTTCTCTAGTTGCAGTGAGCGGAGGCTACTCTTCATTGTGGTGCACAGGCTTCTGATAGGGTGGCTTCTTTTGTTGCAGAGCACAGGCTCTAGGCGCAGGGGTTTCAGTAGTTTTGTCTCACGGTCTCTAGAGCACAGGCTCAGTAGTTGTGGTGCACGGGCTTAGTTGCTCCACAGCATGTGGGATCTTCCCGGACCAGGGCTAGAACCTGTGTCCCCTGCATTGGCAGGTGGATTCTTAACCACTGCACCACCAGGGAAGCCCCAAGAGTGATTTTTAATTGTGTGTATATTTATGTAAATCTAAGCCTGCTTAAATACTTCTAGGAACTGCAGACTTACTATTTCTAGTCAGGTCAGTGTAGAATAGCAGCCAGATTGCCTCAACTCTTCCTTCTCAGCGTTGCCACTTGGAAGAAATCATGGAAGACAATAAAGCCAAAACTCACTTTTCTGGTATCCCAGAGAAGTTGAGCAAGGATCAGAGCAGATAAGGCTGTATGTTGCATTCACAGTTCTTACTGCTCTTACCCATGTTGCCCATGTCCAAGAGAGTAGACATCTCCAAGTGGAATAGAATAAGGAGTCAACTTTTCTCTGCTTCCACGAGAATGTACGTTCTTACCTGACTATATCTTTGTTTCCTTTAATTTTAAATACTGGTAAAATTATCTGGCATATCATAACCACTGATGGTAGAAGGCATTGTAAACTATCATTTATTCTAGAGTAAATGAACATTGAATTAAATTTCAATTTCTTTGACCTCAGTTCATAAACATTTATTTAGTTTTATTATCTTGGAGTATTTACTTAAAAATCAGTATCCTCTCAGAAACCCCTTTTTGTTCATGATATTTCCCAGAGAAATGTACAAGTGCAGAAGCAGCCTTCAAAATTTTGGTTTACTTCACTATTTTAAAAAGAATTCTATGAAGAATGACATATATCCCTTTAGGAATCTAAAATAAATAATTTTGTATAATTAACAATTTGTTTTCTTAAAGCTTAGTAAAAGGGGGACTGCTAAAGAATTAATTACTCATGTTTAATTTACAACCAATTTATGCAAATGTTGCTTATAATTAGAAATGTGTAAGATAAGTATGTACTTCAAATGCAAATGTGGAAAGTTGAGCTAAATTCTCCTGGGGCCAGTATTAATTCTCAGATACTATTACATATCTTTTTCTTCTCTTTGCTGCTGCAAAGGATGAAATGATTTCTTAGTATTGGAAGAGGTCTTTACACATTGCTGTTATTACCAGGAAGTAACTTAAGCAAAAATAATCAGACTCATTCTATTTTAAGAGAGATTTGTTCAGCCTCTGCCTCTCTAACTATGCCTGATCAGATGACTACATTTCTTTGTATTTTCAGCATTATGTGGAGGAGATGTTAGAGGGCCTAGTGGAACAATCTTATCACCTGGTTACCCGGAATTTTATCCAAATTCTCTGAATTGTACGTGGACTGTTGATGTAACCCATGGAAAAGGTAATTTGCCTCATACAATGATAATGGGCTATCTTCTGAATTTTCATTGCATCTATTTTTATTTCATTGTCCTTTACAATGTCATTTTGCATGAGCAAAACCAGATCAGTACTAAAATATGCTAACACAATTCAATTTGAGTAACTGCAGGAGAAGATTATATTTACTTTTCTATAGTATTATACTCATGTTTTTGTCAGAATGGTAATATGAGATATTTATTTTCTTTTGATATATTAAACTAATGTTACTTGGAATTTTCATATCAACAGAATCTCAAACAGGATGGCTTTTGTCTCTGGCACAGTGGGTTGATTTCAAAAGTTCAAAGGGGAATAGGAAGATACTCTGAAGTGCTGAACCAATTGTGAAGCAAACAGTACATGTTTATATACACTCGTTTTTAAAATGTTTATGATTATTTATTATAGCTATATTTCCTGTGTAAATTTTAACCATTCTAGAAATATCTGTCTCCAATTTTCTGTCAGAACTGAAGTTATATCTCACATAATTGAATGAGAGTATAAAATTGCACTATGCATATGGTAGATGTTAATAAATGTCCTTTGAACAAATAAATGAATTTCCTTGTAGTACTAAGTATGGTTTATTCATGCAATACAACCAAAATAGTATATTCGCAATATAAGTGGTTAAGGCAAAAACTTGACACTGGGAAAATGGGCATTCTAATATATCAAAATGAAATTGGATGAAAATTATTTACCTGAAAAAAATCTACATGCTAATCTTTTTAAAAAGAGTTAATTTATTCATGATAAAAACTGCTTTGGAGAAGCAGTTTTTGTTTTAGCTCTATTCTTATATTATTCTTATTGGTTTTTACTATTACATTGTACTTATTAACTTTACTATAGAAGATCTAAAATAACCCCACCCACAAAATCCTAGCAATGAGAAGATGATATTACAATTTTAAAAATTAAAGCTTTATTTAATAATTTGAATTCATTGTGTTTTTTACACAATGTGTTTTTACACTCCTGTTCAACTATGTGAGATATATCTGCAGTTCTGATAGAATATTTGAGATACAAATGAAGTTTGCCTTTATTAAAATTATACATCCTTTTATTGACAGTGAGGATTATATAAGCATTGTTATTTTAATGAAATTAAATATAATTGAGAAAAAAATGCTGTTAAAATGAGTATTGTGGTATTGTACAGCAGGAATGAGGTAGAAGACTTTGTAAACTGTCATTTTTGTTGTTCTCCATAATGGAAGACTCTTTGCTGGACGTTAACCAAAGCATCCAGTGTTATTATTATTTCAGTGTGTAGTGGATTAATGGAGTTTAAAATAAGCTTCCTTGTATTATACAAGAAAATGGAGGGCTACGTACTGCTTGCTATGTAAATAGAGGTTTAATTAACACTTAAGGTTTTGCATCTTCACAGATTGCAAGTGTTAATTAAATCTGTATTTACATGGCAAGAAATGCAGATTATATGCTTTTCTTTTATGAGCCAACAAAATTGTTTGGAAGTACAACTATTCCAAAGTGTAGCCAAAGTTATGTGAAGGATAATCTCTTAAAGTTTGGAGAAATTGTCAAGCTAATATAATTTAACCTCTCACCCAGCACACGCAGATGTGCACACGCACGCGCACACATGTGTCAATATGTCACCCCCTCAAGGTCATAGTTAGTGTCATAACTAACTAAAACCTAGATATTCATGATATTTTGACTTCAAGCCCAAGTTTTTTCTTATATTTCTGTAACAAAAATTGCCTTAATAAGGCTTCTTGAATTATCACTTTTATGAGAAGGTACTATGATGTTGAAACCACTGATTTTTTCTCACTATTCTTCAACACCCATTGCCCTATTAAGATTGTATGTCTTTGCCTGTCCACTTCTTCTTCCCGAAATGTCTATCCCAGGGTTGCTATTCCACAAACATCTGTTCACTTTTGAAGGCCATTGCCTTCTGAAGCCTCTGCTGATACATTTGACAAACTACCTCTATTTCTATGCTCCTGTATTGACTCACATTAATCACTTTTATAGCACTTAGCATAATGTTTGAACTTTTATTTTATGTATCTTTTTCCCTCAGATAGACCATGAGTTATTTACAATCTTCTAATTTTTTTTATATTCCATAATGCCTATAATATAGTGGGTTCTTAGTATCATATTCTTATTTGGCTTAATTGACCTTCAGCAGAAGGTCTTAAATTGTTTTGCTGCAGTGAAAACAGATTTTATTGCTTAAACTGTAATCTGATAAACAGAGGCTTACTTTTATAAAGTCGCTGACTAGGACAGAGTGACATGAAACCAATTTACTTTCATGTTGAAGGATTAAACAATAACGATAGCTAACGATTGCTGAGTACTTCCTCTGAGAAAGCACTGTGCCAAGTCATCCCCTATATTGTCTCATTTAAACTTCAAGACAACCCTATTAGGACCCCATTTTTCAAATGGAGAAAGTGGGTCTCAGAAAGACTATGTATGTAATACTTGACAATGGGCTTATCAGCATCACTATCTAACAGAATTTTTAATTTTCCCGAGTATTAATTCAGTGCATATCAGAACAACCACATTTTTCTAAGAAAAACAGGCATAATGAATTTTTTCTTCCTTTTTTTCCATCTGTTCTTGTATTACCTGCCTAGTTTTTCTTAGTTTTAGTCTCTGATTGAAATCAAATTGACTTAATGTGAATTTCCATTCATTATTTTGTAAACTTAGATATCAGTTAATCTAGATGGCAGAGCATCTTCTCCTTGCCACATTGACACCTCATTCTCATTTACATCTGTCTAGTGTCAATTACCACATTTACACTGAAGAACATTTCAAAGACTGACTTAATTTCTGGACCCCTCCTAAAAAAGGCTCATTGTGGAGAGAGAAAAAAAGAAGGGTTACATTTTTTAAAATTTTTATTTATTTATTTTTTTGCGGTATGCGGGCCTCTCACTGTTGTGGCCTCTCCCGTTGCGGAGCATAGGCTCCGGACGCACAGGCTCAGCGGCCATGGCTCACGGGCCCAGCCGTTCCGCGGCATGTGGGATCTTCCCGGACCGGGGCACGAACCCTTGTCCCCTGCATCGGCAGGCGGACTCTCAACCACTGCGCCACCAGGGAAGCCCCAGCTCTATGTGTTTTACTGATATAGTTTATAAGTCTAATTAATTTTCATCTTTTCCTTAATAGGTGTGCAGTTCAATTTTCACACCTTTCATTTAGAAGACCATCATGACTACTTACTGATCACAGAGAATGGTAGTTTTACCCAACCACTGGCACGCCTGACTGGTTCAGAACTTCCTTCAATGATCAATGCTGGTCTCTATGGAAATTTCAGGGCTCAGTTGCGCTTCATTTCAGATTTTTCAATATCATATGAAGGATTCAACATTACGTTCTCTGGTAAGAAAACAAGTTTAAAAATCAGATTTTTTAAAGTATGAGCATAACTTTTGTTATGTATGACAAAACAGAGAGAGAAAAAAAGAGAAAAGAAATAAAGAAGAAAACAAAGAAATTATCTGCCAACAAATTTTAATGAAACGTTGAAATGCCTTGAAGATTGTCTATAGTAATATATTAAAGGGAACCTTTAAATAATAGCAAAAAATAAATCAATTCATTAAAAAATTTAATAGAAATACAATAAATACATTTCTTTAACTTGCATCCTGCAGAATTCTGACAGAGAAGAACTTGCTAAAATGCCAGTTGAACTTAAAATGGAAATTCATACATATATTTAAAGTTTCAATTAGGCCATAAATGAAATGTTAGTTAAACCAGTGATATCTAGTTTTGTGTTTCAGAAAAAGGCATAGTTTATAGGCCAAGATTAAGACAAGCTTAATTTATTCATTTGCAACTAGATGATATAGAAACAAGTTAATATGGTTATTCTTTTATTCTAGAATAACCTCATCTGTAGGCAACATTATAACTTGGATTACAGGAAAAAAATTATAAGACCAAAGTGAATAAAAATGATTCTTATTAGTTCTACTTTCTAGTTAAATGAAGTAGTGAAAGAGAATACAGAAACAAATTAATAAGTAAATCTTATGCCAACCTACTAACATTAAATTTATATTACAATTATACATAATTTTATAAATGATATATAATTTATATAAATAAAATCATAAAAATACTAACCTCATCCTTCAATAGTTATTCTAGTATTTACATGAAAATACTTGTCTTCTAAAATAATTAAGGTATTTCATAGTGAGTAGCAAATGAGCATAATCAATTTTAACCTAGAATGTTAAAAGTATATCCAAATAAGTTTTTTAAACAATAAAATAATAGCTCATCAACGTGAAACAATCCCTCTTGTTCTCCACTGCAATTACATACTAAGCATGTGCTCTGGAAATATTTTTAGATAAGCTACTTCTTCTTAGGACTGTATATAAATTATAATATTGTTGTTTAATTAACTCTACTCTCTCATACCCTGAAGAGTGTTTAACTGTTCATTTTCATGGTGCTTATTCATTGCTTGAGGAAGTTTTCTTGTATAAATCTATAATATACTATTTTCAGTTTATGAGCACTTCAGTCTTACATAAACCCTTGCATCTGAAGTGACATGTTTTTCAGAATATGGATGAATTGAATTTCTTGTATACTAGAGACACAAGAGCCTTTGTCATTTAGACTATAACCATTAAGTAAAAGCCATTTCAAAATGCAAATCATTTCATTCTAAATGGCATTTTTCATTTGAAAATATGAATTTATTATGCCATTATTATAAGTCAAAAATCTATGAAATGGAAATTTTCTAATGCAGAAGAAAAAATACAAGATAAATAGCTACATTTTCAATGTATCACTCAGAAGGTGACATTTTCTCACCTGTATTGAATTTCACACATAAGAGTATTCATTAAATTAGTAGACCTTTCACAAAAGAAGAAAATTATGTGTGCCATCAGCATATACCCATAATTTTACATATAGTAACTTTTAAAATGTATGGCTGGCCCTAAAAGCATCCATTTTGCAAATAGGAATATACCCTTAAAGGTTACTACTAACATTTTCTTTGTTCTCTTCATCCAATTACAGAGTATAATCTGGAACCTTGTGAAGATCCTGGAATTCCTCAATATGGTAACCGAATTGGGTTCAGCTTTGGGGTTGGTGACACTCTGGCCTTCTCATGCTCATCAGGTTATCGTCTGGAAGGGACGCCAGAGATCATCTGTCTTGGTGGCGGTCGACGAGTGTGGAGTGCACCTCTGCCAAGGTGTGTGGGTACGTGGTCAGCTGCTTTCATTTGCTTGTATGTGTAGTCACTGTCCATGGAGTTGCATGGTTATACACCCTTCGTTTTTTAATAATCTGTTGAATTTCTTCATTTCTTTCATATTAGTTATTTCAGTGTTTTTTCCACTTGGCAATCTGATATACTTCAATTACCTTCTCAACTGTTCTATTCAACCAACCATGCTTCTAAATTTGTTTTCAGATGATAAGAATAAGGAATGAATAGATAGACAGATAGATAAACAGGTAGATGACAGAGCATATTTTGAGAGCTTACAGAAAATTGCATTCTTATATTCTGTTAATAGATGATTTTCCATGACTTCCAACTGAAGTTTTGATAATATTTTATAACTTAGAATTAACATGTAGGAAACATGATTACAAGGGAAAATAATAATTTAAGGACCATCAAGGCAAGTATTGACTCAGTATGTGCCATCTATAGAATTAATCTGTTGTGATAGATGAATTAAGATGGGAATTCATTTCACGTGAGATAAAGAATTGCAATAAATAAAATGTTGAAAGTTTGGAGCACCACCTCAACCTTTGGAAATGAATATTTTGACTGATAAATTAAAAAAAAAAACCTGTAGAGAAAATGAAGGACTTTTCACTAGGACTTAAAGTCATTTTTATTTATATTAGGAAATAGAGAGGCAAGAATTTCTTTAGGTCATCACCCATTCAGTGGTTATCAGTACTCATTTTTACAATAGAACAAGATGCAAAAGATTATTTTATTATTTCATAAAGCTCTTAAAACTCTCAAAAGCATTTAATTTGAATTTAATTGTAAATTTAATGGTGCATCACAGATCTTTGTAAGTTATAATATGCTACAAAATCAGGCACATTGGTAAAGATTTGATCTGTGGTTTAAGAATTTGTCCTTTTTTCTTTATTTTATGGAGGAAATATACCCCACAGATGAAAATGCAAATGGAGAAGAGGATACTCTCTATGACTTATTCAATATATTGTCCACTGTTTAGAATGTGGTGGGAATACCTGTGGATCCCCAAATCTAGTAAAAAAAAATTTGATCTTTCAAGTTAATAAATTTTATAGTGATGAGATTGTTTTCACAGCCCCTAAGGGTCATATAACAGACAAGCTGATATTCAACAGGTGAAATTTCTTTTTAAAAATCATAGGCTTTTATAGAAATGGCACAAGCAGCCACAGAGGCTGGGAGGTGATAAGTAGTCATACTCTCAGAGCATCTTTTCCAGGAAGACATATACAGTCCTTCTGTTTTGTTTTTATGTTTGGGGTTTTGGGTTTTTTTGTTTTTTTCTGCTGTTGCCAGATTTGGAATTCCCCTCCTTATCTGAATTGCTCCCATTTCCATTTTTCTTTGGTGTGAATATTAATGAGAATCTTGGGAATAGTCCAAATGAGGGCTACAGAGTGCCTGGATTTATATCCTGGTCATTTGATATTGGGTTAATTCACTTTTCTAAACTTCACTTTTCTCATCAGCAAAATGGTTACAACATTTTGCTAATGTTAGTTATGAGGGTCAAAGAGATTAGCCATGCCAGTCAGACACCTAATACAATCCCTGGAATATAGGAGGGGTTCAGAACTTAGATGCTGTTATAACTCTTATTATATTGAGAATAATCTGCTGCCTATCTAACCCGCCGATCTAGTTTATAAAACCAATTATAGTACGGAATGAATTCCATGTTATAAAACACCAACCTTTATTAGGGTCTACCTGGCTCTTTTATGTATGTATTTACCTCATTTAATTCTTACTATAATTCCGTTATTGTTATTCCCCCCATTTTTCATCAGAAGAACCTAAGTCTTAAAAGATTTTAAACAACTTGCCCAAGATCGTCAAGGTTGTATGTGGCAGAACCGTGATTTGTATACAGTCTTTCTCATTCTGAAACCCAAATTCTTTTCGTTAGGATGGTTTAACCTCAAAAAGACTGAGGGCAAGGTAAATCTCAAAGAATTCTAAGTCACAAAGAGTTGATTAATATTTTCTTTCAAAGTACCAGAAACATACCAGGATGTTACACAGGCTGAGAAGAAAGTGTTTGTATCTACATTTTTAAGGTTTACTCCACTTTTACGATAAATTTTAATCAGTAGGTTTATGAAAATCTGACTTCACAAAACAAGTAACTTCAAGTTCGTTTTGTTATATTAAAGTATTTCTTTGAGAGTAGGTTTATTCGTGCTTAAATCTTTAGTGAGAAATATAACATAAAATCACCCTATGGACAAATTTAGAAAACAAACTTATTGCCATGGGAATTTTCCCCTCATTTAAAAATTAACTGTGATTGCTTTTAAGCTTATTAAAGTATACAATTAAGTTTACTGTCCTTAATGAATTCCACTGTAGGTATACATTTAAGTTACAAGATAGAGTGAGAAATATTTTCAAATAGTATGATTTTTTTTAAATTTTATTTCTCCAATTTTCTTTAAACTTTTCTTCACTCTTTTGCCATGCGTTAAAACAAATATGTTCCTTTTTGCATTTCTGGTTCCGTATATGTGTATGTATATATTTCTTATTTTGTTATCTTTTCAAAGTTCACAATCTTCAGTCACATAAAATGTGCATTATTTGTAACTATTCATATGAACAGATGCAGTTTTAGCAATGCTAGTTTATTTGGACAGATTTTATCTCTTCTTAGATTCTTTGTGCTTTTCACTTCATATATCTCTAAAGCCAATTCTCTAGTGCATACTTGTTTAAAAACATCATTTAGTACTCAGCATCGCCAGGCTCATAGAAAGCTTATGTTACAGAGAGTGGCCAAATTATGAGTAGGTTGTATTCCAAAAGTTTGTTTCTGCTTCAATTATTTGGAATCTAGGTGGTTTTTCCTTGGTACAAGGTTGCAAACAGTGCATTCCCAGAACAAATCATAGATGAGACTTAGAATTTTGTGTCATGTGTAAAACTAATACTAACATTTACTAAAATTACTTATGTATACCTAGGTTATGTAAGAATGTGCCTGACTCTGGACATAAGGCAACTGATAAAGCGATTTTTGGAAACTTACTTTTTGTTTATTTTTTACTATATATTTAATGTTGATCCTATATTTAGTGTGTAAATTGGTTAGTGTCTTCCAATCTCTGTTGGTAGAATTTGGTGAAAGTTACCTTAATTCTAGATGTTAGATGAATAATAAATAATGTTTCATTATTTATAATGTTTTCCTGAGAAACCTCTGCATTTATGTTTTAAGGTAATATTTTAACAAAATGAGACAATATAATAACACCATAATATTGTTTTTACAGTCTATAAAAGATTATATTATGTACCATTCCAAAAATTCACCTATGCTTTGAAAGTAGGTTTAAAATAATGATTTTATCAGTGAAGATACAATGTCTATAAAAAACTCAAGGTTTCACACAAACTCAGGGGCATAGCCATGCCTAGCACAAGTTCTGAGGCCCAGACTTGCGCTCCATTAACAAAAGCACACCGCTGTCTTTGACTGGCAGCTTCAATAAAGTTGAGAGGGAATCTGGTCTTAATTACAGTTGACACATGGCTTCAGAAAACTCCTTAGGCTGTCCTCTATTTCAATCAGAGGAAATTTCTTCTATTGTGACCCATTTATCGGGGGTTACTTAAGTGCAGGGAAATTTTTAATTTTAAATTATTTTGTTGAAGTATAGTTGACATACAATATTATATTAGTATGAGGTGTACAACATAGTGATTTAACATTTATATGCATTACAGATTGATCACCACGATAAGTCTAGTAGCCATCTGTCACCGTACACGTTTATTACAATATTCCTTATGCTGTACATTGCATCCCTGTGCCTTATTTGTTTTAGAACTGGAAGTCTGTACCTCCTAAACCCCTTCATCTATTTTTCCCACTCACCCCTCCCCCTGGCAGCTGCCAGTTTGTTCTTTGTATCTGTGATTCTATTTCTGTTTTGGTTTGTTTGTTTGTTTTATTTTTTAGATTCCACGTATAAGTGAAATCATGTAGTGGTTGTTTTTTTCTCTCTGACTTATTTCACCTAGCATAATACCCTTTAGGTCCATCCACGTTGTTGTAAGTGCAGGGAAATTTGTAGAGTCAGGAGAAGAATCTTGATACCAGTAGAGATTGTAACACCCACTCAGTAACAGGGATTCTTCTCTCTAAGAAGTGCCCTCCATTGCAGGCAGATAGTTCATATTTACTTTTCAGACTTTCCTAAGCTATGTGATCTTTGGAAAGTTGTTCAGATCTCTCTCCTGCCAAGTTTTCTCAAATGTAAAATGTGGATAATTACATCCATGGTGCAAGACAGCTTATAGCTCTAAGCAATAAAAGATATGTAAATCATCTAATGTACCACTCAACAAGTGACACTTGCTCAACAAACCTTAGTCCCTTTTCCTTATGCCTGCAACTCTCTTTACCACCATTCGTTCTCTTAAGGGCCATGGTGACTGAGTGGTGAACAGTGATTTTCACCAAACAGCAAGAGAGGAAAGGGAAGAAGAAAAGGAGGAGATGAAAAATTTTAGTGTGCCATCAGCAGCTGAGTACTTCATACACGTAATCTCATTTACTACTTAGTGATCAAGATGAAAGTTTTACCTTTAAAAAATACATATATATAATTATGTCTTACATTTTGAAAAAGATAAAAATAATAGGTAAAATGATATTTCAGTGGATATATTTTATATTTAAATGATTATCCTGTAGCTCCACATTGCTGTGGATATGGATATCTGGTCACATTTTTAAGTTGCAATCAAATATCCAAAAAATAGTATAAAAAAGTTGATTACTTTGAAAATGAGAAACACTGACTTGTTTTTGGTCAAAAAATAAGTACCTGATTTCCCTTTCTAAAGTTCATATTACAAAAAACACAGGCATTCCCAGTGTCATCTTTCTAAATAAAAAAACAAAACCCATAAAACTTGCATGTCTTCATTAAGCTTCCAAACATACCAGGAACCATGCCAGGTCATGTTGCAAATAAACTAGGAGCTAATGAAAACATTTTGTTTTGGAAAGTAAATTAGCAAGTTAAATATTAGTAATGATTTGTCTTTAGGCAAGAGTCCACACATTTTAAGAAGTCCATACATTTTGAAGTCATTTTAAAGACATTAATTCATTCATCCTTATAGTCTATTTAACACATCTACTTCTATTTCTAATTTTGTGTCATCAATTTTTTATCTGACCTTGGACAAGTAACAACATCTTGCCTTAATCATGAGTGAAATGAGAAAAATGATAACTCTACATTACACATCTACATATTTTTCTCACTTTTCTAACTTTCTAGATGATATATACTGATGGTTACTTATTATTTAGTTTTAAAATGAAGGTCAAAAATAAGGGAAACAGGTGAAACGTATACGGGGACTCTCTGTACTATCGTTATAACCTCTTTGTAAATCTAAAACTATTCTAAAATGAAAATTTTATTAAAAATTCAAAACAAGAAAGGATAAATTGCACTTGAAGAGACAGTTCATCTTTAAACAAAAATTCTGTTTATTTCATCTCAACCTCTGAACTCCCTATACTAAAATTACATACCTCAGATACCCACACATGTATGTCAAATATGACTGATTTATCAAGTTAGTCACCATTGTAGATACACAGTGCTGTAGAAAGCAAATTATGATTAAGAGATTTCACTAGCTCTCAGACACTACCATTAATTAGTTGGGTGACTTTAAGCAAACATCTTAATTTTCTGTACTTTTCTTTCCTGGAAAGGATAATGCCAATATGAGTTCTACTCAACCCAAATATTTCTTGTAAATATAGCAAAAAATAATAGATAGAAAGTTTCCTTTAATAAATTACATACACAAATGTATATTTATATTTTTCTTATATAATTATGAGTGAGTGCATTTTCTTGATTTGACAATATAAAAAATCTATAATATCAATAATAACTTATACTTTGATGCTTTATAGTTTTTTAAAATAATTTCCTGCTTCCAAGCTTCAGAAGTAAGCAGAGGAGGTATTATTCCTACTTGACAGCTGAAGAAATGCTGTTACAGAAAGGTTATAAGTAATCAGTGGAAGGTTATGCCAGAAACCAAGTTTCGAACTTTTTAGATTGGTGTTGTGGTATACCAGGTGGCATTTCTCTATTACCTTATTTATTGATGCACTATTTTTAAAGACTACCAGTTTTTATGGAATAGACCACGGATGAGTAAACTTTTTTTTTTCTATAAATGCTAGACAGTAAATATTTCAGGCTTTGTGGTCCACACAGTTTCAATGACAAATACTAAATTCTGCCATTGCATTGTGAAAGCAGCAATAGATAATACACAAATGAATAAATGTGTCTGCTTTCCAAAAAAACTTTATCTACAAAATCAGGCAAGAGGCTGGATGTGACCCTTAGGCCGTAGTTTGCTTACCTCTGCAGCAGAATTACCAAGCTTAGTCAACTTAAATATCCCCTTTGCATTTGGAAATTTACTAGTCATTCATCTCTAAGGAAAGAAGAAAAGACCCTTTTCCCATTTTCTATGTTTTTCGTTGTGGGTTCTTTTCATTAAAGCAGCACATAATTCAGTTATTTCTAAGGGATTTCTAATGTGTTTTTTTTTTAATCTTGTTTTTAACATATTTATTGGACTATAATTGCTTTACAATGGTGTGTTAGTTACTGCTTTATAAAAAGTGAATCAGTTATACATATACATATGTCCCTATATCTCTTCCCTCTTGCATCTCCCTCCCTCCCACCCTCCCTATCCCACCCCTCCAGGCTCACAAAGCTTTACCATGGTGTGTTAGTTTCTGCTTTATAAAAAGTGAATCAGTTATACATATACATATGTCCCCATATCTCTTCCCTCTTGCATCTCCCCCCCTCCCACCCTCCCTATCTCACCCCTCCAGGCTCACGAGCTGATCTCCCTGTGCTATGCGTGGCTGAGTAATACTCCATTGTATATATGTGCCATATCTTCTTTATCCATTCATCTGTTGATGGACACTTAGGTTGCTTCCATGTCCTGGCTACTGTAAATAGAGCTGCAATGAACATTTTGGTACATGACTCTTTTTGAATTTTGGTTTTCTCAGGGTATATGCCCAGTAGTGGGATTGCTGGGTCGTATGGTAGTTCTATTTTTAGTTTTTTAAGGAACCTCCATACTGTTCTCCATAGTGGCTGTATCAATTTACATTCCCATCAACAGTACAAGAGGGTTCCCTTTTCTCCACACCCTCTCCAGCATTTATTGTTTGTAGATTTTTTGATGATGGCAATTCTAACTGGTGTGAGGTGATACCTCATTGTAGTTTTGATTTGCATTTCTCTAATGATGAAAGATGTTGAGAATTCTTTCATGTGTCTATTGGCAGTCTGTATATCTTCTTTGGAGAAATGTCTGTTTAGGTCTTCTGCCCATTTTTGGATTGGGTTGTTTGTTTTTCTGATATTGAGCTGCATGAGCTGCTTGTAAATTTTGGAGATTAAGCCTTTGTCAGTTGCTTCATTTGCAAATAGTTTCTCCCATTCTGAGGATTGTCTTTTTGTCTTGTTTATGGTTTCCTTTGCTGTGCAAAAGCTTTTAAGCTTCATTAGGTCCCATTTGTTTATTTTTGTTTTTATTTCCATTTCTCTAGGAGCTGGGTCAAAAAGGATCTTGCTCTGAATTATGTCATAGAGTGTTCTGCCTATGTTTTCCTCTAAGAGTTTGATAGTGTCTGGTCTTACATTTAAGTCTCTAATCCATTTTGAGTTTATTTTTGTGTATGGTGTTAGGGAGTGTTCTAATTTCCTTCTTTTACATGTAGCTGTCCAGTTTTCCCAGCACCACTTATTGAAGAGACTGTCTTTTCTCTACTGTATATTCTTGCCTCCTTTATCAAAGATAAGGTGACCATATGTGTGTGGGTTTATCTCTGGGCTTTCTATCCTATTCCATTGATCGATCTTTCTGTTTTTGTGCCAGTACCATACTGTCTTGATTATTGTAGCTTTGTAGTATAGTCTGAAGTCAGGGAGCCTGATTCCTCCAGCTCTGTTTTTCTTTCTCAAGATTGCTTTGGCTATTCAGGGCCTTTTGTTTTTCCATACAAATTGTGAAATTTTTTGTTCTAGTTCTGTGAAAAATGCCAGTGGTAGTTTGATAGGGATTGCATTGAATCTGTAGACTGCTTTGGGTAGTAAAGTCATTTTCACAGTGTTGATTCTTCCAATCCAAGAACATGGTATATCTCTCCATCTATTGGTATCATCTTTAATTTCTTTAATCAGTGTCTTATACTTTTATGCATATAGATCTTTTGTCTCCTTAGGTAGGTTTATTCCTAGATATTTTATTCTTTTTGTTCCAATGATAAATGGGAGTGTTTTCTTAATTTCACTTTCAGATTTTTCATCATTAGTGTATAGGAATGCAAGAGATTTCTGTGCATTACTTTTGTATCCTGCTACTTTACCAAATGCATTGATTAGCTCTAGTAGTTTTCTGGTAGCATCTTTAGGATTCTCTATGTATCGTATAATGTCATCTGCAAACAGTTTCAGCTTTACTTCTTCTTTTCCAATTTGGATTCCTTTTATTTCTTTTTCTTCTCTGATTGCTGTGGCTAAAATTTCCAAAACTATGTTGAATAATAGTGGTGAGAGTGGGTAGCCTTGTCTTGTTCCTGATCTTAGTGGAAGTGGTTTCAGTTTTTCACCATTGAGGATGATGTTGGCTGTGGGTTTGTCATGTATGGCCTTTATTATGTTGAGGAAGTTTCCCTCTATGCCTACTTTCTGGAGGGTTTTTATCATATATGGGTGTTGAATTTTGTCCAAAGCTTCTCTGCATCTATTGAGATGATCATATGGTTTTTCTCCTTCAATTTGTTAATATGGTATATCACGTTGATTGATTTGGTGTGTTTCTCCTTGGATTTATCCTGTATGGGCCTGTCTGTGCTTCCTGGACTTGATTAACTATTTCCTTTCCCACATTAGGGAAGTTTTCAACTGTAATCTCTTCAAATATTTTCTCAGTCCCTTTATTTTTCTCTTCTTCTTCTGGACTGCTATAATTCAAATGTTGGTGCATTTAATGTTGTCCCAGAGGTCTCTGAGACTGTCCTCAATTCTTTTCATTCTTTTTTCTTTATTCATCTCTTCAGTAGTTATTTCCATATTTTATCTTCCAGGTCACTTATCCGTTCTTCTGCCTCACTTATTCTGCTATTGATCCCTTCTAAAGAATTTTTAATTTCATTTATTGTGTTGTTCATCTCTGTTTGCTCTTTTTTTCTTCTAGGTCCTTGTTAAACGTTTCTTGTATTTTCTCCATTCTATTTCCAAGATTTTTGATCATCTCTACTATCATTACTCTGAATTCTTTTTCACGTAAACTGCCTATTTCCTCTTCATTTGTTAGGTCTGGTGGGTTTTTGCCTTGCTCCTTAATCTGCTGTGAGTTTCTCTGTCTTCTCATTTTGCTTAACTTACTGTATTTGGGGTCTCCTTTTCGCAGGCTGCAGGTTCGTAGTTTCCGTTGTTTTTCGTGTCTGTCCCCAGTGGTTAAGGTTGGTTCAGTGGGCTGTGTAGGCTTCCTGGTGGAGGGACTAGTGCCTGTGTTCTGGTGGATGAGGCTGGATCTTGTCCTTCTGGTGGGCAGGTCCACGTCTGTTGGTGTGTTTTGGGGTGTCCGTGGCCTTATTATGATTTTAGGCAGCCTCTCTGCTAATGGATGGGGTTGTGTTCCTATCTTGCGAGTTGTTTGGCATAGGTTGTCCAGCACTGTAGCTTGCTTGTCATTGAGTGGAGCTGGGTCTAGGCGTTGAGATGGAGATCTCTGGGACATTTTCACCGTTTGATACTATGTGGAGCTGGGAGGCCTCTTTTGGACCAGTGTTCTGAACTTGGCTCCCACCTCAGTAGCACAGCCCAGATGCCTGGCTGGAGCACCAAGAGC
The DNA here is from genome assembly GCF_008692025.1 of Phocoena sinus. Lineage (NCBI taxonomy): Eukaryota > Metazoa > Chordata > Mammalia > Artiodactyla > Phocoenidae > Phocoena > Phocoena sinus. Next base: position 54,251,042 of record NC_045779.1, on the reverse strand, counting down.
CTGTCCTTTACACAGTTCAGAATTAAAGGGAGAAAAAAAGAAAGAAAGAAAGAAGAAGATAAAAGAAAGTTATTAAAATTAAAAATAATTATTAAGAAAAAAAATTTTTTAAGTAATAATAAAGAAAAAAAATGGACATGCAGAACCCTAGGACAAATGGTAAAAGTAAAGGTATACAGACAAAATCACACACTGAAGCATATGCATACACACTCACAAAAAGAGAAAAAGGGAAAAAAATATATATATCGTTGTTCCCAAAGTCCACCTCCTCAATTTGGGATGATTCATTGTCTATTCAGGTATTCTACAGATGCAGGGTACATCAAATTGATTGTGGAGATTTAATCCAGTTCTCCTGAGGCTGCTGGGAGAAATTTCCCTGGATTTCTCTTGTTTTTACAGAAAGAGTGTTAGGAGTGTGTGTGTGTGTGTGTGTGTGTGTGTGTGTGTGCACGTACACTGATGCAATTTATGGGTAACCTAATTCACAACCATCTCCAGATCCTTTCATATACCCACATCTTTTCTGAGTACCAAGTCCGTATTCCCAGCTGTGCACTGGCCCTCTCCACATGGATGGCCTTCCACAAGCACACTGACTTCACACTCCAAAACAGAACTCATTATCTCTTCCACCAAGTCAGCTCTCCCTTCTGCACTCTTTCATTCAGATATGGCATCATTCTCATCCAGTCATTCTGGCTAGAAACTGTGTCACCTTTTACTTCCTCCTCTCTCTCTTTCTCTCTATCCATATTGGAAAGTCACTGAGACCTACTACCAAAAGCTATTGCTCAAATTTACCACCATTTCCATTCTCATTACCCTTATTTTAGTCCAGCTCTTATTAGTCCTCATAAACGTTACAGCTCAATAATGATAATGTGTGTTAGGCATTGTGTTAAACAATATATATGTTTCCCTTTATATATTCCTTTTAGAAACCATTTGAGGGAATGTTATTATCCCATTTTATAAACTATCCAGATTAATTATTTAAGTTGGTAAAGAGCTTGAAGTCAGCTTTTTTCTGATTCCAGCTCATGTTTTCTCAATTACATGTATAATCCTACTATATCATCTCTTCTTTGCTAGCTGGACTACCTGTTTCCAAATTTCCCTCATCTAGTTTATCTTCAATAGCATTACTAATTATATTCCTTTTTGTAGATGAGTAACAAATTACTACAAATTTAGCAGTTTAAAACAGCACATTTACTTTCTCTTGGTTTCTGTGGGTAGCGAGTATGGGTGTGGTTTAACTGGGTCCTCTCTTAGGGTCTCACAAGGCTGTAATCAAGATGTTGACCAGGGCTGAATTCTCACCTGACATTCAGTATTCTCTTCCAAATTCACATTGTTATTGGAAGTAATCAGTTCTTTGTGGTTACAGGACTGAGGGCTTCAGTTCTTTGCTCAATTCCTAGGGACCATCCACAGTTCCTTGCCATGTGAACTTCCCTAGCTCAGATGCTTCCTTCATCAAAACATCAAGGAAAGTCTGTCCAGTGAGTCTCTAGCAAGATGCAGTTTTGCATAATGTTATAAAATCACAGGAGTAATGAGAAGCAAGTCTCAGGTCCCACTTAACTCAAGGGGAAGGTACTGCACTAAGGCATGAATGCCAAAAGGTGGGTATAATGGGAGGTTCACCTTAAAGTTGACACCAAGTAACCTTAGAAAGATCAGATCATCTGTCTATTCCCTGCATAAATCAGTAGGTGATTTCTCATGCCTATTAGATACAGTTGAAATTCCCGAGTCCTTTCTTAGGTTGGCTTTACTGCCCTCTTTTTAGTCATTCCCCTATATGCATCCTGGAATACATTGACAAGATGCCACATGCCATTCCCAAACACTCCAAGCACTTTCTTCTTTTTAAGATGCTAAGGATGTGTTGAGGTCTACTCTATATGCAAATGATCAAACTCTCACTTGTGTTGGCACAAGCAAACAAATAATGTCTTTATCTCTAAGAAGGTACATGCAAAGATACAGTGAGAGAAAGCACTGATAGCATTGTTCAGTGTCTGGAGGAGGCTTTGCATTTTAATCTGTTGAGCTGTTATTTCTACCACCACACCGTAGATAAAGATGCCATTATCTCTCATTATTTAGTTATTATTGTAATAGCCCAAACAGTCTGTAGTCTCCATTTTTGTCCCTTTTCCCCAAACTAAATACTAGAGTCAGAATGAACTTCCTATGATACAAATTTGATGATGTCACTCTCTTGTTTAAAATTCTACCATTGTTCTCCATTGCCCTCAAATTAAATTCTGAATGTTACCCTCTTACTCCTATCCACCCCATAAGTTCACTTAAATGATTTATTCTTCAGACTCATCTTATTTACCCATCATAATATGAAGCCTTTCTTGACCTTCAAAAAGTGTTGGATGTCCTTCCTACAGGCTGCATGTGCTTTTCTGTATTTACCCTTTCTGGGATTCATAATGCTGTATTGACTTGCCTTTTTATCTATATCAGTGTTTAGCATATAGAAAGCTTTCAGTAAACTTGGTGAGTTGATAAGAAATGAATATGTAATAGGGGCAAAGCTCCTTTGTTTTTACATTTTCAATTTACTAACTTTAACATAAACAAAGCTGTACTCCAGAGGTACTCTATTCAGCCTAACACCAATAAAGGACTATACCTTTTCAGCCTGGACCATCACACTATTCCTTAGTCTATAATGCATTTGCTGTGTGGATATTAACACAGAATCCCTCAAGTCTAATAAGTAAATCAACCAACCAATGAACAATAAATAAATTTATCTCTTTTTTGTTTCTATCATAATGTTAAGCTCTAAGAGGAGGCTAATAATTATGATAAACAAAAAAAGATAAATTTATAAAAATTGAATATGGTGAAAAAATATTGTACCTCATATCTGTATATGGAATAAATCTTTCCCAATATGTAGTGAAATTCAGAGCTCAACAAGGAGACTGGCTGACTTTTTTTTCCCCCTAATGGAATGAAAAGGAAGGGAAAATATATGCCTGATAGAAACTGAGTATCCACAATTTTCACTGTAAACATATTAATAATATTTGAAACAGGTTAGATTGGGAGCAAATTTTTGCTATATGTAAATATGAACCATAAAAAATAAGCCAGTGTAAATGGGAAAAGACAATGCACATTTCTTATTTAATATAACTACATTGAGGACTGTGAGCTTAAATTCTTCTCATTCATTTAGGATTTATAAACAAATGGATTTATGGAGAGCCTTTTATAATCTAAGTGAGTAATATAATCTAAGTAAGCTCCTGAACTTACTTTATTATACTGTAGTTGGCAAGTGAATACATGCTGTTGTATCTGATGGCTGTGATGCCGTTGAAGGTAACGGCTGTATCTCAGTTATCTTTGTACCTCCTGTGTGTTTGCCATAATCTCTGACATATTACAGGGGCCCATTCTGAGCATAAGACAGTATAAAGTTAATTCACCATGTGATCATCATGAAACAAGTTAGAGTAGATCGTGACTTACCTATAATGGTGATTCACTCACAACGAGACTCATTGAAATGATCCTCTGTGTTATTAGAGTCTCAGATTTATTTGGACAAATTCAAAAAAAAATTTTTTTCAGAGCCTGAAATAGCAGACTTGTAAAAACACTTCATTTCCCTTATATGTTCTCATGCTCTGACTATAAATCTTGTTGCAATCCAAAATTTGCCTGCCAATTGGAAAGTCAGAAGATAAGTTAGTTCTGGGATTACATAGAGGATACAGACTTCTTTAGAGAGAGTTGAGTTACAAAGAGGAGCAGGAAGTGGAGTATATACTGGAATCTGTGCTTCAGGGTCACATCCTTAAAGCAATTGCAACAGTAAGAGTCTCACTTTAGAATCACAAAAGTACCAGAGGCACTTGCTTTCTCTGCAACCTCTAAGTGACCTCTTACTGCTTTTGTGGAGAATTATGCCCATGTTCAGAAATACCTATAGCATGCTAGTTCTTCACCTGTGTCTAATAAACTTAACCTAGACGTATTGGGAAACATGCTGAAAAAGGGAGAAATGATTAAACCTATAAGTAGTGATTTAAAGAAAAATAAATGCAGTATTATTAACCTGGAAAGCATGAAATTCATCGGCTTTGCATTAGACAAAGTAATTTTGGTTTTTAGTTTAATATGTCTTTTTATTTTTTAATATGTCTTTACTTAATTAGAAAGTGATTTGTCCCTAGCACATATTAGTGCCAGGTAAGAAATATTTTACCTGAGGTAATAATAAAAGCTAATATTTGCTGTGTGTTTACTACATGCCTGACATGGTCATATAAGGTTTGAATAAGGACACTGAGGCATAGGGAGGTTAAGTAATTTATATTAAGAATTTTTATTTGAAGCTGATTATATTGGGAGCAAATTTTTTGCTATATGAAAATATGAGCCATAAAGAATAAAAGCATTAAATAAGCCAGTGTCATGATATTCTGTACATATCCCCAAACTTGTTCTTGCTTACAACAGTGACATCTGTAGCTCTCAGGAAATGCTGTCTTTGGCAGTGCAGATAACTGGAGGAGATAGTTAAATGTTATTGTTACTTGTAACTGAATTACATTTTGATGCCCTGTCTCAGGAGAGGGTAGGATTTAACTGAAGTTGCAATAGATTGAGAGTACCTAAAAGCCTTTGAAAGTAGGAGGAAAGGTCATTGTTACATAAGGCAAATAACATTTTTAAAATTAATTCTAATTCTGTTTTTTGTAAAGTCCATGTGTCTGTTTTGTGTATATGTGTGTATAGATTTTTTTTTTCATTTCAGCCTCATAATATTGAAAATAACACCAAAAATATGTATGTTATTAGTACAGAGGTTGATTCCTAATAAATGTTTTTATTATTTGTCATCTGGTAATACACTTAGCTAAGATATGTTCAAATGTACCTAGCGCTTTGAAAACAGACAAAAGCACACTGGAACAGAATAGAACTATCAATTAGTAACTGTGCATTGTGCTAAGGAACCAATCTGCCTTAAGTTCAGTGGCACTAATGGGGGTAGGTTTAGGGTGAATCCATGAGAGTAGGACAGTGATTATTCTACCTAGTAAATGCATTCAGCTCCTAATCAAGGGTATGTAATAAAATGAATTTCACTTTTTTCATCCTTATTTCTGTTTCTTAACTGTTTTCTCTTCAGCTCAAGTTTACCAATCTCAAATCCATCTCCTTCACTACAGGACAGATCAGCTGAAGTCATCTTCCTTTGTTTAATATACCAAGACAATTGTTGCCATGGAAATAATATAATGTTATAAAATAAGCATTGTAAGTTAAATCTAGAATCAAGAAGGGACATATGGGTCAGGTATGAGAGAGTGTGCTTATTTAAATAAACAATAGCCTAGATAATCATAAAAAATCTCAAGGTAAATTACTGAGAAAACACAAAGGAAAGTGAACTTCAAGCTTTGGGAAGTTATTTGCAGAATTTAAATATTGCCCTTCAAGCAGGTGTTTTAAAGGAAAGGAGTTAGGGGATTATTAAACCTCCCACAAACTAAATTTCTGGCTGCAAGCCATTTTCTACATCTCTGTATTGTACCCAAGTACCCTCTTTGTAGCTATCTTTGAATACCAGTTCAATTATTGGTATGCTCGATGTATAGATAACATTTTTCTCTTCATGTGTTTTAATCAGTCTACAAAAACTGTGTTTCTAAAGGTGATGGGTAGTTTTTATTTCATGCATTTTACTACACCTTTCTGAATTTGCACCAGTTAATGTTCTATTATGCTTGGCTACAGAATTCTGCAGGCATAAAAAAATAACCATTTCTTACCTTGTAAAATTGGAATCTCAACTGAGTCTAATCACAGTTTTCTAAAAATAAATCCTGGGTTTTGTTTGTCCTGAAAAACTTTTGATTTATTTTCAGATTTAAAAATTATAATGATAAAAACATTACCTGTTTTTCTGATAATGTAAGATTATTATAATGTTCAATTATGTTCAGTTATGGTATTTGAAACCACTTAATGCCATTTACCTGTGTAAAAACGTTACATGAGGGCTTCACCACCATATTGTCTCCCTGTAAAAGGAAAAGGAAAGCCAGGTTATACATTTTTCTCCTTGGAAAATTTGTAGAGAAACTCCTCTGATTATGGTCTAGGCTGTGTATGCCACCTTATCCCAAATTTTTTAAATTCATCTAATAAATATTCATTCAATATTTGTTCCATGGTATTTCAAAAAACATCCTGCCTTCTTCTTTCTAAACAAGAGCAAATAAAAACTATCTGGTGCATTTTATAAAACTACAAACTCTCCACTTCCCTAGTAAGAGTCTCTCCTCTCTTACATCATTCCAACACAACCACTCTTCCCCAGGAATCAAGATTACTGCACTGGTCAGCCATGATCAATAATGAAACCATGTATTACTCTCAGATGTGTGGGGTTAAAACAAAAAGTTGAGATTCTCTGATGAAGAGAGAATAATGCAGTCCTCATTTTCTTGTGAGCTTGGAAAATATTAACATGCTATTATAGGTTCTTTCCTAAAGAACAATTTCAAGGATGTCATCACTAAATCTATCATTTTCTTTCTTTCTTTCTCTCTTTCTTTCTTTCTGTATAGTCCCCTCTCTGAAACATCTTCATTTGATTACATTTCACTTATTGATCTCAAATGCCTTCCTTGTAAATGTACAAAGAAATACCTAAAGAGAATCAAGCAGGAATAAAGACAACATGCAAATTTCTGAAGCCTTAATGAGCATCAAGGGATTTATGAGTTGTTGATTAGTCAAAACCAAATAGCCTAAATATGAAAATCATATCTTTAAAGAATTTTCAGTTTTTTAGTAGTCTGCCAAAAGCTATAATGGAGAAAGAAGAGAAATAATGTTGTTGAGTGTTTATAATGTACATGGCAGTGCACCTGGTACTATAAGGTTTTTCTCTCATTTACTTCTTACAATATCTTATTACCTGTATTGAGAAAGCAGTGTCCAAAGAGGTGAAGTAATTTACATTGTGTCTCAGCTAGCAAGTAAAGTATAGATCTGTCTGTCTTCCAAATCTTGTAGTCCATATTCTTTACTTCATACTTTATTGGAAATTTTCCAGCGTTGTAATAATAACACAGTCATGTAGCATTACCGTTTTGAAAAGCGTGTTGCCATTCTGTGAACACTATTTGTTTTCATTTTCTTCAGGGGAAAAAAGAGAATGGTTTGGGGATTGAAAATAAAATTATGGAATTTGCCAAGGAATTTTTCTTTGAATTTGTTTACTTAATTTTCAGGTTAAGTATTTCTATGGTATTTAATCCATTCCAGGTTTTTGAAGGCTTTTAAGAAACTTTTTATTCGTTATATGCATTGTCCATAGAAATGTTAATAAAAATAACAAGAATCAAATTACAAGGAATATTGTGATATGATCTAGCTAGGATTAGAATTATTATTTTTGGACATAGGTAATGATATAACATTGAATACTTTCAAAAACTTTAATATTTATTGCTTATGATATTTTTATTCCTTAGGAATATGTCCCACTCCCCCCAAAAAATGCTGTTCATATTAATGGAGTGAGTTCTCTCATTAAGCTCTCTGACATTTTAGCTTTGGGAAACTCTAAACCCAAGCCTTTGAAAGTTAGTCTTCATTCATTCGATCATCTATTCATTCATCTATTCATTAACTCACCAAACTTAGAGTGACAACACTGTTTGGCATGCTGTGTTAGGTGATGGTGATATAACCAAGGTAATTAGATATTAGTCATTATTTTGTTAGAAAACATTGATGGGTTTGATATATTTATCTGTTCTACCACACAATCAAAAATTAAATCAATCCAATTCAACAAATACTTAGTGAGCACAGAGTTGGGTGACAAAGGTGAAAATAGAAAATGTACTTTCCTCCAAGATCTGCTACTCTATTTTAAGGCGAAATAAGATTAATTATGAGATGGAAATGAGAAATAGATCCCATAATATAGCAAAGAGGAATAACTTTATTTTGGAAGGATAGCGAACAGCTTCTCAAAAATGGCACATTTGTGAAAATGAGCTGAATTTTGCTAAATAGAAAAGGTGGGGAAGACTCTCTAGGCAAAGGATATAACATAAGTCAAAGAAGTAAAATTAATGTATCTACAAATCTCTTTTGTGTCTGAGTGGCTTTTTTGGAACTCTTTTTGAGTCCCAGTTCAATTAGAGATGTAGTCAATTTGTAACTAACCTTTTTATTTTATTTTTTAACAACATTGGCATATAATTGCTTTACATTGTTTTGTTAGCTTCTGCTGTATAACAAAGTGAATCAGCTATACATATATCCCCATATCCCCTCCCTCTTGCGTCTCCCAACACTTTCTTATTTCTGCATTTTTTTTTTTTTTTTTTTGCGGTTTGCGGGCCTCTCACTGTTGTAGCCTCTCCCATTGCGGAGCACAGGCTCCGGACGTGCAGGCTCAGCGGCCATGGCTCACGGGCCCAGCCGCTCCACAGCATGTGGGATCTTCCCGGACTGGGGCACGAACCCGTATCCCCTGCATCGGCAGGCGGACTCTCAACCACTGTGCCACCAGGGAAGCCCTCTTATTTCTGCTTTTTAATCAATTCAGGAAGGCCATATTTCCTTCAATGACAGATAGTTCTTATTTCACACATTTTTGTGTGTTGTTCAGAAGCCTGCTTATATGTTTTATTAGAATTTATATATTAAAAGTAGCAACTCTGTAATATTCCATATGGTACAGAATCTGGACTTGGAAAAAAGATGCCCTAGGTTTAAGCCATGGCTTCACAACTTAGTGGTTTTACAAGTTGGACATGATATTTAACCCCTCTGACCCCCATCTATATAATGGAGATACAATAAGAAACTGTTTAAGTTTATTACGTTTTTACTCTGCTGAGTGATTTACCTGTATTAATCCAGTCTTTTCCACGTGTATGATGTAGTTAGGTATTGTTACTACCTCCATTTTACAGATGAGACCAATGAAATACAGTGAAGCTGTTCACTGAAGTAGCTGAGTGCCCAGGATAACACAGTGCTTATTATCCAATTTTACATTGAGTTCTTACTCATTCAGCAAGAATAGGCTTAAATTCATTCTTTTGCATACAGATCAAAGTAGAAGGTCTCTGTCTTTAGGAAACTTGAAGCTGAAAATACATTTCTCATTGCTTGATGCAACAGGACAAGGGCTCTACAAACTGAGAGGCAGAGTTCGAATGACAGAAAATCTTGTATACTATGTTAAGGAGTAACTGAGACCCATTAAGATTAAGCAAAGGAATAATATGGTCAGATTTACATCTTAACAAGATCTTTCAGATATTTACATGTATGAATGATGGATTTGGGTTTCTCTAGCTTCAGTCTGCTATACTGAAATTAGGGAAATCCATTAGGAAGGGGTTCTAGTATCCGATACATAAGCTCATGGGCCAGAGTGGTAAAATTGAATAGGAGGGGGTAGTTTTAAGAACTGAGAATGTTTGTGCTAGAGATCTTCAGAATGTTTGATCATAAACCCTCCTTAATTTTCTCAAGTTACATGCAACAGCAGTTATTGCCAATTCCTGGAATCAATTTAGTGTAACGTCTCCAATTCAGAAGCAGAATCTTGGCTTCCCAATCAGAATTCACAGAACTCCTCTTTTGTATGCTTTTCCACTGCTTTTATATCATAGCCAGACCTCAGACCATTCCAAGAGCCAACTTCATCTTGAGTCTACCACAAAGAGAGAATAGGGAGAAATACACACTACTTGTGTGACATGGTCTCCATGTTCCAGATAGAGGAGAATTCCAACTGAATACACAATCTGGAAATCATGGGAGAGCTCCAGGCTGAGAAATAATTTACAGATTTTCTGTATATAGATGCTATTGAAAGCCATGGGATTGGATGAAATAAGCAAGGGAGTAAGTGTAGATTGAGAAGAAGCCAAGCTCTGACCTCACCAGTGTTTAGGAATCTGGGAGATGAAGAAGAACTAGCAAAGGAGACTGAGAAGGAGGGGTATGTAACATAGGGGAAGCACAAGTAGAGACTGATGTCCTAAAGGCTAAGGAAGAAAGAAAGCGTTTCAAAGAGAAAGGAGTAATCCCTGCCTCAAATGCTGCTGAAAAGTTAAGTTAGATGAGGGGTACAAATATACACCAAAATGTGAAAGTCATTGGTGAACTTGACAAATGCAGTTTCAATGAACTGACAGGGTGAAGGTTTGAGAAAATGGGAGGAGAATTGCAGGGTGTATATAGACAACTCACTTTGAGGAGTTTTCCTGGAAAGATCTGTGTAATGTAGTGGTAGCTCAAGGGGAATGTTGGATCAAGAGTTTTTTCCCCAAACTTTTTACGATAGTACCTTTCAGACTTGCTTCAAAGATGAAAAAATAGAATGTCCATATAGGTACCATAGAAGTTTAACAATTGTTGAATATTGCCATATTTGTTTTTATATTATTTTTTCTGCAAAATTTGAAGTTATTTTACAGACATCAGATATTTCATCCCAGAATATTTTAAGATGCTTTTCTAAAAATAAGGCCATCCTCCTACATAATTTTAACACCATTACCACACCTGGAATCATTTAAGGTCCAGTCCATATTCAAATTTCCCCCAGTTTTTCCACACACATTTATTTTTTTTTCAAATTAGGGTCCAAATCAAGGTAAGGCTGATATTTGGTTGTTATGATTCTTTAGTCTCTTATTATTTTTTCCTGTAACATGACTTTTTGAAGAGACTGAGCCACTTGTCATGCAAAATATTCCATATTCTGGATTTTTCTGATTATTTCCTTATTGTGTCACTTTTTTGGTTAGACCACTTTCCCATTCCTACTCCACCCCCACCCCTTTGCTATTTGTCCTGTAAAGAGCTGGCTAGGTCTAAATACTTGATTAGTTTTTGGTTAAACTTTTTTTTTTTTTAAACCATAGTCGTTTGTGGGAGACGCTTGTACAACATTTTATATCTTATTAGGTGTTATATAAAACCTAGATATTCCACTGTTATGAACGCTGTCAGATCACATGCTTGAAGAATTTTTTTTTAATAAAGTAGAAGAAAAATGCCATATTTTATATGCTAATGAAAGTGGTCCAGTGAAGCGGAAACACTGATGAGGAGAAATTGATTGCAAATTAGTAGAGCTCTGTCTTTGGATAAGAAAGAATAATGTACAAGCAGAGGTGCAGTACAATGTACAAACCTTAGGAACACAAATGATCACCCCAAGTGATGGGTCACAGGAAAAAGCAGAGAATGTGGGCACAGACACAGGTGGGTGGGATAATGTAGTGCTGTGCTAATAGAAACTTGTAAGAAGTTTGCTTTTGATTAGTTTTCTCTGTGAAGTAGGAGGCCGCGATCATTAGCTGAGAGAAGGGTGGAGGAGGAGGCACTGGATCTTTTTTTTTTTTTTTTTTTGCGGTACGTGGGCCTCTCACTGCTGTGGCCTCTCCCGTTTCGGAGCACAGGCTCCAGACGCGCAGGCTCAGCGGCCATGGCTCACGGGCCCAGCCGCTTCGCGGCATGTGGGATCCTCCCGGACCGGGGCACAAACCCGTGTCCCGTGCATCGGCAGGTGGACTCTCAACCACTGCGCCACCAGGGAAGCCCGGCACTGTATCTTTGAGAAGAGAAATGAAGGTACGAAATAGTTATGAAAGAGTGGGAGAGTGAATGGATTTGGAAATATCGAAAGCACGAAGAAATAAGACAAGAGTCATGTTTTGAGTGTGACAATGAGCCAGGAGCTTAAATCCTGTCAAGGAATGAAAAGGGTGGTAGGTGACTGCAACAGGAGAAGTACAGTCTGATAATATGTTATTAGAAGCCTGGAATGAGCGAAGGAATGAACAATGATGAGCAATAAGCAATCCTACTTCACCTTCAGGCCAGTAGGAAGTCAAGTATGGGAGGGAAAACAGCTACTACTTGACAGCAGAGACAGCAATGAAATGAATAAAGCAGCTGTTGAGCTTACCAAGAATTGATCTAGGATTTCACATATATGGCATCCTCACAGAAATCCTGTGTACGTACTCACTTTATAGATTCGGAAGCTGAGGCACAGAGAGGTTAAATAAAATGTCATGCAGTTGATAAGTGAAAGAATCAGAAATCATAGTTCGCAATCTGATTTCATGATTTCTGTGAACCATGTTGATTCAGCTGCCTATGTACATAAAGATTATCCAAACCAAAATAGAGGTACAAATCATAGAATTATTTGAAATGAACTGAGCCCCAGAAGAATTGGTTGTAAGCATTAACTATGAATATGGCTTGTAATATATGCAGGCATAGTTACAGACTCAGTATGAACACTCCTTTCTAGAATATTGATAAAACTTTTAGCCAGGAGTAACTTTAGTTAATGCCTTCATTATGGCTTAGGTCTCCTTTCTTTATGGTCCTTGCTCTTTGTTGCCACATCATCTGTGTCTATACTCCATGATGGTACAGATTGTACTAGTTGCTTTTAGGTTCTGTGGTACTTAAAGCTCAAAGAATTTGGGAACCCTGTCTAAGAAGGATAATGCAAAGTTTTGAATGTAAAATTAGGCACACAGCCTTGGAAGGAACCTGTGCACATGAGGGGCCCTAAAACTTAAGCTCCATTGGTAAATCTGGTTTGGGATAATTCCTGCTGGTATTCTGATTGCAGAAAAGTTGCAGTTTCTCCTTTTTCAAAGACATGATACCACTCTTTAAAATATCAGCCTTCTGTCTTGACTAGGACTTAATAACCATATTCTATTCCTTGTTCTAGTTCTATTTCTGTTCCTAATTGCTCTTTCTCAATTTGGGTTAACTTGAGAGTTATAAGAAATTGAAGACTTCTGGGTAATTCTTTTACAATATGAAAGTCCTCTGCTCTCAACAGTCATTCTTTCATAGTCTGAATCTTATATGCCATGATTTCAGGCAGGAAAAAGTATCTTTGCGCTGTTTCTTTTTTTTTTTAAACATAGATGACTCTTCCATCTTCATCCAGAGCACTTTCCTTAGTAGTCTTAACTCTCTTGTCAGGAGATCTTTCTTCCTTTTCCTATCACTCCTAATCCATGCATTGGCTACTTTCCTGAGTAACTGCTATTGAATTACTTCATGCTCTTGCTTCAAATAATTGGCATGGTAGAAAGACTTTGAAATTTCAAGTTAGAGGATCTGGAGTTAAGTAATAACTTACCACTTACTAGCTATGTTATCTTGAACAACCAGTTTGTATTCTGGCCTCAATAACGTGTTATCAAAAGGAAGACAATGCTTACCTTTGTGTAAGACTCAGTCAGAAGTATCTTACAGATAATCCCGCTGAACCCTAAGTGTTAGAGCTCTTTGATCATAGGTATTCCAGATTCACAAGTAACTGCTTTATCCAGCATGAGCCTGTTGTTCAGAGGTAGCTGAGGCTGGATGGATTTCAGAAGCCGCAGCAGCAGATGGAGCCCCAATTCAGTGCTCCCCTCAGGCCTCTAGTTTGCTGGTCCCTCTCCTCCTAACCTCATGTTGAACTCGTGTTCCAATTTCCCCTCCTGAATTTTGACTTCAGCTACGACCACTCCAATTTATCAGGCACATTTTTATATACGTCAGCCTCAAAGGCAGAGTTGGAATAGAGGCCTGATGGATATCAGGTTTCATTACCTTTTCTCCCACAAATTTCTTCTGTTCCTGTATAAATATATGGATGCAAAGAGGTACACAAAGGACTCTTCTAGCTCAGTCCCACCAGTAACTGCAAACATGTATGTTGAAGGAAACGAAACGAAAAGTTAAAGGAAATGTGAAAGTTCTTTCTTCATCTGCATTGTCTGAGTTGAAAGCCAAGAAATGGTCCTTTAAACACATATACATACTTGAGTTTCTTAGTGGATTCCTGTTTCCACGAATCAGTTTTCATTCTGAAGGTTTGGGTTAGGAAGGAATCCCTAGTGTACATTGTGATAGATAGTAAAAGTCATAATCGTTGAAATTAACTGGTCAATGTAATGGTCCTAGGATTTGGCTCATAGAAAGCAGAGGAGGACAGGTTAACTGCATGTGCCCTGGCAGTGGAATTTGTTTTTTTTTAATAATCTGAAATTTTTAGTTTTCGACCTTCAGGGATCAATGTGGAATGTGTCCTTTTAAACAACAGATGAGAGACTCTTTATTCAGTGAGATAATTATGGATTTGAAATTGCTATGTGCTCTATTAATGAACCGGAATATTTTTAGCTGTTGCGGGTTGTTTTCTCCGAGGCGTACTTAAACATAATCTACCCCGAATTGCAAAAGCTTCACTTGTGCTTAAAACACTAATTCATGCTCTTCCTCACTCTATTTTAATAATGGCCAGGGCCAGAAGTATGCATGTTTAGAGAAGTGGTAATTTTTTTAGTGTGAAAAAATAAAGTCAGTTGGCTTATATTATAGCATAAGTATTAATGTTTTGCCTAAAGAAGAAAAACTGTAGGTCAATATTATTTTCTCCTTGTGCTGAAACATGGGAGATTGTTTGTATATATTAATGTTAGTCTACTCCTCTCCCAACTACACATAATCTGTATTATTTTGTTGTGAAAATTTTATACATATATTACTATCAAATTCTTCAAGGAAAACAAGCCTGTAAGGAAACAGCTCTACTGTGTAGTAGGTTTCCACATAGGTCATGTGGGTGAAGCTTGTCTGTGGTCTGACCTAACTCTTGGCAGAATGTCCTGGGGTTCTTTCTGGAAGAAGGGGAGGTAAGCAGCCTGGTAAGGAGTTGGCATCAGGTTGTTTCTCATTCATCTCCCTAGTTTCAGTTGAGCCAGGACTTTTTGCTGCTCCCCTTTTAGGGTACATTTGCAAGCTTCTGGATAAGCCTTGGCTGGCTGTACTTTAGAGTTAGCTCCTCAGTGGCAGAGTGACCTGAACCCATGCCATCTGTCATCTGGCCTCTTTGGTTTAATGTCATCTGTGGGACAAGGGATACAAGGAGATGGCATTATGCTGATCTTATGTTTTCTGTATAAGTAATAAACTGAATCCATTTGGACCTGCTATCTCCTTACCAGCCAAATCTATGGAAGAGTGGCAAGACAACCCATTAGCTGCAGTAGTGACCCTTGCGGCTTTATTAGCTTTAACACTGCTTCTGAGGGACTGCTCGGCCACTTGACAATGCCATAACCCATTAATGCAATGTTCTGAAATCAAGCATTCAGTAAATGCCTATAGTTTATTTATCTTATAGGGTAGGGATGCTGTGTAGTGGGAATATATGCAACACAGGCATTTTCAGGATGTGTATGTTGATGTCATGTATTTCCATGACAGGAACAGCAAAACGGGAACAACACTAAAAAATACCATTATCATATGTGAGGATAAAATAACACCATAATAGATACCATTTATTGAGTGTATACCAGATACATGGCTCTGTTCCAAATCCATTACATGTGCTAACTGCTTTAATCCTAAAAACAAAACTGCATTTGGTACTATAATTATCCTTATTTTGCAGATGAAGACACACGAGATTAAGTAACTTGCTCGAGGTCACATAGGTAGAACCCAGGTGAGAACCCAGGTGTTTGGACTCTAGACTCATTTTTAATTACTGTGGTATGTTGTGCCTCTAGTTATTGAATGTGAAGTACACCAAACATTGCCATTTCAATGGCAGCTCGAAGAAGCTTCGTGGCCATTCTTCATGGAAATAATCTGCTTCTAATACTAAATAACCGGAGAATGAGATTTTCTTTCCTTACTTCCAGAGATAATAAATTGCTTGTGCCTTCTAGTAAAAACAAAACTTATACTTAGTTCCCATAAATATTGTTTTCTTCTACAGATGGAATTTATATAACAGAATACATTAATTTCACTCTTCCTTTATTATATTTTGTTTATGATAGCTCCAATATCCCTAGGGACTCTCTGTATATATAGTTGTGAGCTTTTAAACATATATATAGTTGTGAGCTTTTACACTATATATATGTAAAAGCTACCCCAGAATACCACCACTCTTCCTCATACAGCTTATAGTATGTAGGTTATATTTATGTCTTTCTTTAAGAGTCATATTTGGTGACAGCCTATTATAGATTTTGCAATTAGTAGTTACATTACTGGTTACATTTTATTATATGCACACATTCTATATCTTGTACAAAGTGACTGTAAAAATATTTTATTTGAACCTTTTTGCTTCAGGTTAAGGTAGTTTTCAGCATGCTTCTAGGTACCAATTACAGTACTGTCTTAACTATCTGGAAAGATCAACAAACTCTCAATTAAAATTGTCAGGTTCAATAATTTCATGACTATTGCTTTTGGCATTTAAAAAGACATTTCAGGAAATGTGTTTAGATTGTCAATAGGTTAACTCTTGAGAATAAAAGCCCATATTTGTTCAACTTTTGTGAAACACCATACTGTCATGGTTCAGAGCTCCTAAATTAATCTCATGTACTGTAGGTTCTGACAGTTCAAGTTCATGTGTTTTATGATAAAATTTGGTTTACTACATTTTGCATTGATCTATACACACACACAAAAATGTTTTACTACTGTTAAATTTCAGCTCAAAATTTGTTCAGGAAATATAATTTTTTTTTTAAGTTTTATTTTTTACATTTTTATTGGAGTATAATTGCTATACAATGGTGTGTTAGTTTCTGCTTTATAACAAAGTGAATCAGTTATACATATACATGTATCCCCATATCTCTTCCCTCTTGCATCTCCCTCCCTCCCACTCTCCCTATCCCACCCTTCTAGCTGGTCACAAAGCACTGAGCTGATCTCCCTGTGCTATGCGACTGCTTCCCACTAGCTATCTATTTTAGATTTGATAGTGTATATATGTCCATGCCACTCTCTCACTTTGTCCCAGTTAATCCTTCCCCATCCCCGTGTCCTCAAGTCCATTCTCTAGTAGGTCTGCGTCTTTATTGCCGTTTTGCTCCTAGGTTCTTCATGACCTTTTTTTTTTTTTTTTTAGGTTCCATATATATATGTGTTAGCATATGGTATTTGTTTTTCTCTTTCTGACATACTTCACTCTGTATGACAGACTGTAGGTCCATCCAGCTCACTACAAATAACTCAATTTCGTTCCTTTTTATGGCTAATAGTCCATTGTATATATGTGCCACATCTTCTTTATCCATTTATCTGTCGATGGACACTTAGGTTGCTTCCATGTCCTGACTATTGTAAATAGAGCTCCAATGAACATTGTGGTACATGACTCTTTTTGAATTATGGTTTTCTCAGGGTATATGCCCAGTAGTGGGATTGCTGGGTCGTATGGTAGTTCTATTTTTAGTTTTTTAAGGAACCTCCATACTGTTCCCCATAGTGGCTGTATCAATTTACATTCCCAACTGCAGTGTATGAGGGTTCCCTTTTCTCCACACCCTCTCCAGCATTTATTGTTTGTAGATTTTTTGATGATGGCCATTCTGACCAGTGTGAGATGATATCTCATTGTAGTTTTGATTTGCATTTCTCTAATGATTAATGATGTTGAGCATTCTTTCATGTGCTTGTTGGCACTCTGTATATCTTCTTTGGAGAAATGTCTATTTAGGTCTTCTGCCCATTTTTGGATTGGGTTGTTTGTTTTTCTGATATTGAGCTGCATGAGCTGCTTGTAAATTTTGGAGATTAAGCCTTTGTCAGTTGCTTCATTTGCAAATATTTTCTCCCATTCTGAGGATTATCTTTTTGTCTTGTTTATGGTTTCCTTTCCTGTGCAAAAGCTTTTAAGTTTCATTAGATCCCATTTGTTTATTTTTGTTTTTTATTTCCATTTCTCTAGGAGCTGGGTCAAAAAGGATCTTGCTGTGATTTATGTCATAGAGTGTTCTGCCTATGTTTTCCTCTAAGAGTTTGATAGTGTCTGGCCTTACATTTAGGTCTTTAATCCATTTTGAGTTTATTTTTGTGTATGGTGTTAGGGAGTGTTCTAATTTCCTTCTTTTACATGTAGCTGTCCAGTTTTCCCAGCACCACTTATTGAAGAGGCTGTCTTTTCTCCACTGTATATTCTTGCCTCCTTTATCAAAGATAAGGTGACCATATGTGTGTGGGTTTATCTCTGGGCTTTCTATCCTGTTCCATTGATCTATATTTCTGTGTTTGTGCCAGTACCATACTGTCTTGATTACTGTAGCTTAGTAGTGTAGTCTGAAGTCAGGGAGCCTGATTCCTCCAGCTCCGTTTTTCTTTCTCAAGATTGCTTTGGCTATTCGGGGTCTTTTGATTTTCCATACAAATTGTGAAAGTTTTTTTTTCTCATTCTGTGGAATATGCCAGTGGTAGTTTGATAGGGATTGCAGTGAATCTGTAGATTGCTTTGGGTAGTATAGTCATTTTCACAATGTGGATTCTTCCAATCCAAGAACATGCTATATCTCTCCATCTATTGGTATCATCTTATAATTTTTTTAAAAAAATTGAATTTGTTGTAGGTCATTGCAAAAAAACTGAATTTTTTTATGATTATTTAAAATATATAACTCAAGAGGACTTTAAAGTGATAAAAGTATGGTATCCAAATTACCAGTAAATAATATTTTTGTAGTATATTGTCTTAGAATAACAGGCTTTAGGTTTTACCTGACTGCTATGCTCTAAAAAAGCTTAAACAGGCTTCTTCAAATCATAAACTTTCAATTCTCTAAAGACAACATAAAAAAATCTCAGAAATATTTTTGTAACATTATTTTAATTTAAAATCACTTTTTTATTTATGATATTTCAAAGAAATTTAAGGTATTAAGTAACCTTCCACTTAAGTTAGAAAGTCTTTAAATTTCAAAAAATTCATATTGTATATCTAAATTCAGCTCTTCTGTTCTATGCTTATTAAATTAATTGAGTTTACATATTATGTAAATGACTGTGATTAATTAAATATATTACTAGGCTCTAAAGGGCTATTATCAGTTTTTATTCATTTTCTAAATTCCAATTAATCATTTCAATACAGTGTAATTTTCATTGCATTCTGGGCCTGTCAATGTGTGCTATGTGATTGTCTTTGATAATTCTGCTTACAAAATGCACTGTAACCAATATTCAGACATGGTGTTGTAATTAGAGAAAGGCAATATTACTACTAAACTACTACTATGATGACTAATACTACCACTTTTACTACTATTTGTCGTTTATTCAGTAACTACTATGTGCCCAGCCTGGTTCTAGACAATTTAAATTTATGATTTCTAATTCTCATTTAGTATAAGAAATTTTAATTAATTCACTGATAAGAAAACTGAGGCACAAAGTTGACTACTTGCCAAAAATCACTTGACTTGCAAGTGACAAAGCTGGATTTGAAGCCAGAAGAATCTGATTCCAAAACCCCTTCTATGTACAGAGTTGTCATATGAAGGATCAACTTGGTTGCTGACTGTGTTGAGGCTTCAAAGAGTGGCATTATCCTGGGCAGTTAGTCCCCTAATTCAGGACCAGATTGCAGGGTGTGAACTCAACTTTGTTGAAGCCCTCTCAGTGTATTTACATACCAGGCAAGATTGTTAAATATGTATTAATTTATTGGAAGAGGGATATATTTCATTCCAACAATTGCACTATTCATTGTCATTATCATGTTCTTTCTGACATCAGGTTGTTAGGGTTACCAAATCAGTAATCACAACATTGCTTGGAGATCTAAGAGTCAGAGAAAAATGAGATAAACAGGCTGGAAGGATATTTCTCCTAGGCCATTCCAGAGCTTTCAATGGCCCTCTCCCCCAGCTTCCTCCTCCCGACATACATACATATACACAGTTACGAACAACTTCAGGGTGAACCGAAGACCTCTGTTGCAAAGGTCCTGTGTATCTGTTCACCACACAGCTAATTTCTTTTTCTTAGAATTTATTTTTCAGACTTCCAGTTAACTATTTCCTTCTAAAATAAATTATTCTATTTCAAACCAAGATCTATACAAAGTTAGAAATTAAAATTAGTTTTAGTTTAAATCCCATTTTCTGTATGCCTCTTAGATGCCTGTCGCCAGGATTGGAATTTTAGTGTTTCAAAAACCTCTTAATAACCAATTTAGTACAGCATTGTTACCTTTTACACATGGTTCTTTATTCATTCCCAGTTGCTTATGTTTAAGTTTTTAAAATACTCAGCTGTTACAGTCATGGTTTGGCATAAACATTAAAGTTGTTGAATTAATTCATCTCCCAAACTTACCGATTAGAGATAATCATAAACATAAAGAGGGAACCATCTCTATTCACATTTCCTGGGGTAAGAAATAGCAATTGGTCTTATTAAATCCATTTTTAAAAATATATACCTAGTTTGAGAAGAATATAGAACCTAGTTTGAGATTAATACTCTAAAGTACTATTTTAACTAATACAAATTTACTGAGTATCCATTCAATTACACCAACTCTGGGCTGACCACTCTGCTAGACAATTGGTATATAGTGTCCCAGAGCAATGATAAGTTCCTTGACTTCAAAGGGCAAACAGTCTGAGGAAGACATAAACAGGTAAATAGACAATTTCAATAGAGTGTAATAAATGCCCTAAAAGAGGAGTGACTTCCCAGAGGAAATGATCTCTAAAGGAAACTGAGGGATGAGAAGGCATTAGCTATGTATGGATGGGGAGGATGAGTGTGAATCAGGGCGAAAAAAATCTACTGAGGGGTAACAGCTTCTGCAAAAGGCAGGTATCAAGGAAAAGCAGAATACGTCTGTGGTACTGTTGACAAGCCATTTGGCTGCTGTTCACAGAGATAGGGCACAAAGCAAGCAGAGAAGGCTGTGGACTGAGAAGTTGGAGCAAATACCTTTTGCTTGGGGATTTGAGCTGCTATGGTATGTACAATTGGAGATGTGTGGTGGACAGCAGGATATACAAAGCTGGAGATGGATAAAGAAAACTAGATTGGAAATAAATTTGAGAATCACAGATTGATCAATGAAATGAAATTTTCAGAGGAGGTATAGGAACTTAAAAACCTGTTATATTTTCAGCAAATGAAGCATTCTACAGAAAAGTAAAAACTGTCACTGACCTTACCTTTGACAAATTTATATTATGAATGTTGGATGGGAGATGAACCAAAAAGTTAGTGCCAAAGTGAGTGTTCTGCGAGAAGTCCTAAGAAGATAGAAATTTGTATGGATTGAAACTGTCATGGAAGATTTTTGAAGAAATAAGACTATATATATGTAGTAAATGTCCAAACTAGAACATGTTAAAATGTCATTTTGACTAGTGAAATGTCTAAATATCTAAAGTATGAACATAATATTCTTAATTTTGTCTCCAGGAAGCTTTTTGGCTGGAGTTAACAAATAATATTCGGTAAATGCTCCTCCTATTTACTTTTAAACAACAACTTGCTTAACATTCATAAACTGTGTTGAAACTTTAACATTTAGAAGTTGTACAGAGTGGTTACATTTTATGCAAGCATATTTTATGTTCCTGAAGACATCACAATTCAGACTCTCTTAAATCATGTGCACATTTCCTACAGTAATAAATGAAGAGGTGAAAGCATAAATTGTTAAGTCTAAAACAGTAGTGATTTTTTTTTCACTTCAATGCTGCTTTAAAATTTTTTCAGCATTTTTATAATATTTTGTAGACTGCTATCTCCTAAATTAACAAAGCATATTGTGGTAGTTAGGCATATTTGCTATATTTTATCACATATAAATTCCATTCTAAAGTTTCTTTATTTCCTTTTTTTAAAAAAATTTTTGACATTAGCATAACTACAATTTAATGAACACTTGGATGCTTGAAAGAAAATTTTATAAGATAACGAAACATGTAAATTATAATTAAAGTGACTGTTAGAATAATAGCAAAGTAATGGTGAGCACCCTTGCTTCACCAGAGACTGTTCCCAGTTCAGAGCCTGAATGATCATTTAAAGATGTACATCCTAGAATCCCTCTACGTTTGTCCCTTTAATAAGTCTCTTCATCAGAACCCAAATAGAGTAAGGGAGAGGAGAACAGAGCATGGTGGAAGAAGGAAGAGGGAAAATTCATTGAGGTAAGGGCAGAGAGATGAGGGTAGACTATACCATGTAGAGCTTTGTTGACCATTACAAGGACTGGTTTTACTCAGAATAAGATGGAAAACCATTAAAGTGTTCTGAACAAAGGATTGTCAAAGGCATGAACATATAGGGATCCTAGAATGTCTATCTCTAAGGATCATTCAGGCTCTGAGTTGAGAACAGACTCCAGGGGAAGAAGAGTAGAAGCAGAAAAAGTGGTGAGTTTGCTACAAAAGTAATTAAGGCACTTCAGCCACAGTGATCTCCTTGCTGTTTCCCCAAATGCCAAACAGATTCCCACTGTATTTGTTATTCTCTCTGCCTGTGGTTCTTTTCCCTAAATAACTGCATACTTGCTCCTTTACCTCCTTCAGATCTCTGCTCAAATGTGATTTCTCAGTGAATACCCTCAGTGAATACCCTTCCTATGTCTCTTCTCTAATTTGCTTTTTCGCCTTAGCAATTATGACCATCTGATCTATTGTTCGATTTACTTATTTTTCTGTCCTTGTTTGTTTCCTGTCTGCCCTCACAGGAATAGATGCTTCATGAAAATAAGGATTTTCATCTCTCTCTTTTTTTCATGTCTGAATCTCTAGTACGAAGAACAGTGTTTAGTACATACTAGACACTCAATAGATATTTGTGAGATGAATCAAAGAATGTCATTACAAGCACTCCAAAGTATTTATCATGCAAAGCATAGTGTACCAAAGGATGGCAGGCGTTTCCAGTTAAAATAAAGGGGGAAGGTTATGTGACATCAAAATAAACATGGTTTACAACCAGTTTGGTCCACAGCTTTGAAATTGTGAGATTATTATTTTTTAGTTGAAATATTTATGTAAATTAAAATTATTTGTATAAAGTGAGAATTTATTAATATTTGTATTAAGATATTTCAAATTTGTATAATTCAAATTTATATAAAATGAAATTCTACACATGTCATCTGCTACAAGATTTTCTCCTTTTAATTTTTGCTTTAAAGAGCACTTATTCCATAAAGAAATTTAAGCAAAAAAGCACACTAACAAATGAAAACAAAATCCTCTATCTTAATAGCAGCAGTAGTGGAGAAAAAAGGGCAAAGAAAGAAAAACAGAGCATAACAAACACTGGTAAAGGAAAAAGAAAAATACAGGCACTTTTAGATGGCAGTTTGCCAGAGCAATTCTCAAACCATGTGTATAGAGATCATTTTCTTTCAGTTAGTTTTAGAACACGTGATTTTTGCTTGGCAGATTAAATTCTTCAAAAGTTTGTAATCCGCACTGTCTAAAAATATACACTGCAGGATCACAATATTTTTCCCTTCCAAATAAATTTTTTTCAAAAGAACACTGATCTCAAACTCTGCTTGGAACTCATCTACTGTAGAATCAGTAGTGTTGCTATGGAGAAGTCAGGGAGGGCTAGTCACCACTCTCCAGCTGGTCCTATAATTTATAATCGCCTGGCATGTTGCCCCATACTGCAGTCTGTCCCCTAAATTCTTATGATTTATTAGTTACATCCTATTAAGATACAAGACAGAGAATGTACAGCTATGATCTTCAAGGAACCTTCAACCCATCATCCACTGTGCCTAAAAAACTGGTACAGAGAAGACCAGGGAAGTGGAACAGTTTCTTATTCACAATCATGCAGACCTTAGTTCTCTTAAAATAAAAATTCCGTGTTTATATATCTGTCATATCCAGTTGGTAATGCCTCTTAAGAACATGAGGAACTTAATGAGATGAGACATCTCTTAGGAAAACCAAGGGCATTGTACAATTGTTTTTGCAGATTGCACTTCATGCCTGCAAAACCTGATTAAGTTTCACATTCTTTGTGGACTTTCCTCAACCTCTGCAGGCCAAACTGGTTATTCCATTCACAGGCTCCCATTGAAGTTGTTCATATGTGTTTTTAGAGCACATAGCACATCACATAGAAATTTATTTCATCTGTTTATTTCACTCCTCTACTCCCAGCAAATAGCACAGTGCCTGCTATGCATTAGAATTTCTATTCATCTATGTGTTTAAAATGTAACATTTTAATTCACAGTGCTATATTTTACATGCTTACATTTCTGTCACTTAAAGGAAATCTGGATTCTTATATTTTGTGTTGAGAAATTATTCTGTATTCAGTGTTGTTGTCCAGTAGACACAAGAAGTCACGTTTGAATTGAATTTCATTAGCTAGAATCTGTAATGGGAGTATATAATGACTCAGCATGTGTTGTTGCCCAAAACAAATGCCACACCAGAACCAATGCTTCATACCTAGTTTGAATACAAAAGCCATCTCCAAAGCCAATAGTCTATTAAGGATCATGCTTTGGAACAAAACATACAGCTGGCACTATTAACGCTTAGCATCTTGCTTCTGATTGTTTGAATTATTTTTAGATTTCTGGACTTTATGTGTGTGTACATGTGTGGAATCCTAAGTGCTCATTCAAAATTCAACTACTTTTTTCTGAAGATATTTTTTTTCTAACTCTTTTATCTATTAATATCAAGAAGATAGCAACTAATTAGTTAACTAAAGTGGCAAAACCCAAGATAGTTCATTTTCTCGGATTAATTTGGTACATTCCATAGAATGTAAATACTCCCTATCTTTCCTGTAAGGAATGTTTCGAAAGGTATTTAGCAACCAGAAGGTGTACCTGCTGGCATATATGTCATCTCAGGCTGGGACTCTAGCTCCTGATTTTTGTATTCACAGATGTAGAATCAAGGCTTACCTACATTATGAGTGGCATTCCTCAGTCACTCTATCCCCTTGAAACCTTCGAAGTTGAGCTAAAGCTTTACATTGTGAAGTTATTTAGAAAATGTTAAATTGTTAGCATATTGATTTTTTTTTCTTGACATATTTAATTTGCAAAGAAATGTTTCAGTCCATAGTAAATCCTCTCACATCTTAAAAACTCACCTAAAATGCCACATTTTTCAAAAATTAGTTATAGTTTGCTTTACAGTATATGAATGTAATTATTGAGTACTTAGCATGGTGCATTTTAATACAGTTTGAGAAGGAAAGCATGAGGCTTTTTCCTGAATTGAAATTGTGACATAATATACATCGAACAAAGAGAAGGCCTGAAGTCTACTCCTTTCATCCTCTGGAGTATAGCTAAGAGATGAGAATCAGAAGCTGATGCTCAACTGATGAAGGGGCAGTCAGACCTAGGGACTTTCCTTATGAGTTTTATTTTGTTTTTGTTTGTTTTGTTTTTTAGGGATAGGGCACGGATCTGTTTCAGGATTTCTGCAGAACTGGAGAGGTACAAGTCAACACGGCCTTTGGCCACTTATTTATTGGTTATTTAGATCATGTTATACAATTGTTCTTTATCACCACTAAGAAGGGAAGAAGTGGTGAAATCAACAACAACTTGGATTTCAAATAGCTGGGAAAATCTCATATTTAGCACTACCATTTCAAACTTGATGGTAGGAACTAGGGAAATATCAGAGAATTGGGATTATGTATGTTACCCAAAGGACAGAGATTCTGAGAGACCAAAACATTCCTTTACTTTTTGTTGAGGCTCGTTCTTAGTGTTTCTTTAAGTGTGAAAAACAGGGACATCCCTCTGCTCACAAAGGCTGTAATTTAGAGCTTAGGGCAGGATCAACACATCATGCCAGAAATTATTTATAATAAATGCCAAACTTAGTTATGACTCTGTTTGTGGAGATGAGCCTTGGAAACAGTTCTTAAGCGCTTCAGGACTTTTTGAATTCGAAGAGAAATGTGGTAACCACCCCTGAAACCTTACCTGAAAAAAATCATTTAAATGAAAAGTTGCATGTTACAGTTTGGAAAAAAATATTATTGGTTTTGGAGAGTTTAAGTGGGAATAAATAACTATCTTCAGCTGAAAAATTGTGTGGTTTTTTTCCATACCTGAACTTAGCTAACATATTCCTTAGACATTCATTATATTATACACTTCCCGCTTTAAACGTGCCCTTTTATATGCTTTAATTTTTTTTTGCTTACTATAACATTTGGGTCATATTGTTTAGTAGTAGGGGGCACTCAATAGCATAGAAATCACCCTAATATTTAAGAAGCCATGTGTCCCTTATTTGCTTCCTTATCCTTCATTTAAAAATATTAGAAAGACTGTGCTCACTCTAAAGTAATGCAGAAAAACAAAGAGGAAAAAGCATAAAGAAGCTGTCTGCTCCCATCTCTTGCTTCCATTCTTCCGCAGTCCCAGGAGAGAACTTTATTACTCTTATGCTTAATCTAAGACTATTTTAGATGAAAGATATTGTATTTTAATCTCTGAATAGGAAACATGTTTTGAACATCCCTGATACCATTTTTTTCACTAAATTTTAAATTAATGAGCCATTTATCTAAAAACTACAATAGAATTTGTTGCTATATTCTTATAGTACTTTTTCTTATATGTATGTTGTTTCATAGTAGTAATCATAGTACATGTGGAATTCAAATCTGTGTCTTCACTTATCACATTAAAAATCACACAGATTTTCCCAAGTAACTTCCATATTAGTCTAGGTTTAGGATACTAGACTATTAAGTCTTCAGAATCTGAGATGACTTTTGAAAACCCTGCTTAGCCTCTATATCTGTACTATTGTAACATAAACACGTTCAAATCTTAAGTTCAAAAATAACATAAAACAAAAAACAGAACAACTTCCACAAACATCAACAACAGAAAACCTTTCTTTAAACCTGAGTCACTGCTGTCTATCCTTGTATCTTTCTACCTCCCTTTACAGCCAGTATCATTAAAGTCCTTGTCTTACTCTTTTCCTTCCCAACCTCTTAACTACCCAAAGCAGTGAATTTTTAGTATTCATCTTAATTTAACTCTCTCTGACATTTAATACTACTGAGAATTTTTTTCTTGAAACTATCCCCTCCCTATTCTTCCATGATACTACCTTCTGTGAATGTCCCTTTTGCCTCCCACTTAAATTCTGATGCTCCATGAATTCTGGACTTAGTTTGCTCTTCTTAATTCATGTAGTCCCATGACTACAACTATGTCTAGCTGCTTAGTGGACTTCTGCCCCTGATATCCCATAGACATACTAAATCATCACATACAAAAATAAATTCATCAACGTACGCAAAGCCACTCCTCCTTCTCTAACTTTTACTTTCAATCTCCTCTTCCTCCATCGTTTTAGTTCAAACGTTCACCATCTTCTAATTGACGCACTACAATAAATATTCTCTAGGTTTTTGTCCCTTTAGGAACCCAGGGCTATAATCCATTCCCCATAGAGCCGCCCTAATGGGTTTCTCAAATCTGATCATATTTTTCTCTCCTTAAAACTCTTCAGTGGATCTCCAGTGCCTATGTGATAAAATCTGAATTTCTTAGAACGGCACATGAGCTACCGGTTCTTCTAACTATGTCAATCTCATTTACCCATTTGTGCTTTCATTTTAGTAGTTCCCTTGGCCTGGAATCTCTTTTTCATATATTGTAATCACTTCTTTGATTCAGATCAAGGATAACCTATTCCATGAAGTCTTCCCTGACATTATTGTCTCATTGATACTTTAAAATGTATAATTTCCTCATTTTTACCATCCTGGGCCATTACACAAACTTGTATCACACTACAGATTACACATTTGTGCACATACCAGTTTCCCTGTCTGTCTGTCCTCTATACTACATATTACATGAGGATAAGGAACTTATCCTAAAGACCTAACATAGTACCTGGTATGTCTATAGGTATTATTTGTTAATAATATTATTTTTAGTGAGTAAATTAACTTTGCACAGTAGACCCTAAATAGCTGTGTAGGGAAGGGAGAAACCATGGAAGGACACTGTCAGGTTATCGGAATTCCTCCACACTTTTTCACTGAAAATTGAGTATTTGATTTAAAAAAAAGTTTTGAGCTTATGTCTTGGTAAAAGAATAATTCTGCATGGCAATAACGATTACTGTGATTTTTCATGGTAAAAAAATGAATATAGAAAATGCTATAAAATTGAATTTTTAAGGTGAAAAATAACAAATCCCAAATTAAATTCTTCCAGTGAAAACATTTTAAGGCACTCTTGATCTGTAAATAACTTTAACAAGCACTAATCTGTGCTTGGATACATGCATGCAGTGTATTTAGAGAGTCTAGAAAGAGAAAGCCAGTTAAGTATCACTGTTGTCTAAGAAAAGCAAAGGCAAGGGAAAAAACCTGACTTTATACAAGTAATACTAATGGTTCGCATACTTTCAGTGGTGGCATAAGGAAATTAATAACTCTTTACACTCTAATTTTCACCCCCTTCTAAGAATCCAAGCACTAAGTACCTATTTGAGAAAAAGAAATCTGACAAAACATTTCTAAAGAACAAATGTGGGGACTTCCCTGGCGGTCCAGTGGCTCAGACTTCACACTCCCAACGCAATGGGCAAGGGTTCAATCCCTGGTCGGGGAACTAATGTCCTGCATGCAGCATGGCATGGCCAAAAACAAAGAAACAAAAGAGCGAATGTGTTATTAATACTGCCAAGTTATAAAGGAATATTAGAAGTGTTCCTAAATATATTAAATCTTATTAACGTATTTTACTATATTTTACAGTTTCAGATGCCTATTTCAAAAAAATTTAATATCTCTGAAATTAGTACGTATCTCACAATCAATGGCTACCATAGATTATTCACACATTTTTGCTTTCTTGTAAACATATAAAATAATGATGCCTCTTTCAATGGTGTCTTAATTTGATGAAATACAGTAGAAATTAGATATGGAACAAAGTGTGCTCAATTAGCTGATAAAAGCTAAAAAATAAAGTAAGTTCACATATATGACAGAAAAAAGTGATTGATTTGACTATGGCAGTTTCAATATCCCCACACCTTCCTATGTGAACACAATCACATATAACCATTATCTTTCCTCTGGTAGTAAATTAACATATGGGAAATATATTTCTGCTTAATGCTGTACTTTACTTGACTTAGGATACCATATGTTTAGGTTCGAAACTTTCTAAGTTTTTTTGAATAATACAAGTCAAGTTTATTTTAATCACTTTAACAAAACAATTTGAAAATAACCCACGGTGACTTCCAGCATAAAAGAAGAGATTCAACTGCAATGCAAATCTTAAAAATAATTGCAAACGTCACTAGTCATAGACATTTTTCAAATTTCCCAGCCAAGTTACTGAAAAACATTTTACCTGTTTATCTGAAAATATATGACTGTGTGCAATAGACGCTACCAGGTTCTGTTGTTGTTTTTTTGTTTTTTGTTTTTATCCCAGTAATGGAGATTAATGATGGATAGGCTGTCCTGTTTTTTAGTAAGAAAAATATGAAATTCAGTGGGTATTCTTGGTCTACTGCATTCCTCACTGTAGCTATGACTCTTATCACCTGAGTCCAGTACACATATCTCTCCTACTCCAATCCAACCAAAGCCACATTCATCAAAGTATTATTTTCAACTAAGCAAAGAGTTTCATTTTGGTAACTCAAATAGATTTCTTAATCTGTAAGTTTAAATTAAAAAAAATATTTTATATGAGTAGGATTTGTTTTTCACAAAATTAAGGCATCATAATAAACAGCATGTAGACTGGAGATTTCACAGAAAATATTTATATCCTGTAAAGAGCCCTGAGGGCCTACTATCCAACAATGTTTCCCTAACACTCTGCTAAATTATGTAATGTTTTCATATTATTAATTCCTGTCATTTAAAGATGACCTCTCAGTTAAAATCAGAGAGAATAAACATTATCACATGATTAATAGTGATTATTTAACATTGATTATTTTGTAGGAAATTCATATTAACAAATTTAGGGTTATAAGTTAGTGACATCAGTTATCAAGAACATGTATTCATTCTAGACCAAATAATAAAAACAAGGTGCTGTGCTTATGTTAAGGTAGGGAAAAGTGTCCTTTCTTCACTTCCACAGAACATTGCAAACCTGAACTCTGAAGCAATTCTTTTCTAACTCAAAATCTCAAAAAAATTTTTTATGAATGTAGCTCATTCAATCTTCTCCTCTATTCTTCATCTTCTGCAACCAACTTAGTGACATTTTCCTTTCATACACACCTCAAAAAAACATTTTTTCCCCTACTGTGCCAGATAAGCAACAAAAGAAACCCTACCTCTAACTAGATGTTACACAAAGTTTTTCTCATACTGGGTCTTTTAGTTCTCAGAACCTGTCATGGTCCCCCCCATAGTGTTTTCAGACATGTTCCTTCTGTGTGGGATATTCTTTCTCCCAACCCGCCTTCTGCCATCACCCTTAATATCCTCATTTCAGTCCTTCAGGGAAGTGTTGACTTTACTCAGAACAGTCAGGGCTTCCAGTTACATGTTTTCACATACTATATGTTTATTTGAATGATTATGTAGTAAACATCTGTCGTTCCACTGGAAAGTAAGTTACATGAGGAGCTCCAACACTCTACCTCCCATATGCAGTACAGAGTAAGAATTTAATAAATATTTATCAAATGAATCAATCAGTTTTTTCCGAATCAGAGCATATTATTATCTGCTTCTAGCCATTTTAAACATCTTAGTATACATTACCTGCCAAGGTACTCTGTTAAGCTTATATTTATTATGACAAATGTTTCACAGACACATATTACATTACATGTGCAATTTGTCACAGCATCTGACCGAAACCCTAGCATTGCCCTGATGCAATAAGTCCCAGATTTGTGTTTGTTCAGTGACAGCTGAATACTGTCCATAAATGTCACTCTGGTGGGAGATGATGGCTATTTTTCAACTCAGCTTTATCACTTGGATTTTAGGACTTCTTTTACTCAAATTCTGCTTTCCTGTGTAGTTGATGGGTTTTGTCTTTTTTTCTTTTTTTTGCCGTACGCGGGCCTCTCACTGTTGTGGCCTCTCCCGTTGCGGAGCACAGGCTCCGGACGCGCAGGCTCAGCCGCCATGGCTCACGGGCCCAGCTGCTCCGCGGCATGTGGGATCTTCCCAGACCGGGGCACGAACCCGTGTCCCCTGCATCGGCAGGCGGACTCCGAACCACTGTGCCACCAGGGAAGCCCCCCCCCTTTTTTTTTTAAGTAACCTTACCTTCCTACAATCAAATAGCCATTCCTCTCCTCTCTTGAGGTTAGCTGTTGTGCTGCTAGTTCCTCTTTTCAGTTAATTTTAACATATCTTGAGAGTATTCAGTAACAGTTTGCCAATATTCATATATTCTCACTTTAAAATGTGCCTTGTAAAAACTTGCTGTGGTAGTTATGTCATATACAATGAAAATGTTGTAGTTTGGGTATTTTTCCGGGACATTCATGAACATTGCAGCCATGACTATTTGTGAGAATTATCTCTTATACTTCCACATGACATTGTTTCACTTATTCCTTTCACCATCACAGGCACCCAATGCTGGAAAGAACCGTAACAGTATTACTTAATATCAAGTCATTTTTTTCCTTATTTGAACCCTGAAACTGCATCACTTGGGGACCAGATGTGGTGCTTACATGTGGAGAAAACATCATGTACAAAGGCTTAGAGTGTGACACTGTGGCAAAGGGCCAGTAGCTCAGGATAGGTGAATTACAAGGTCTATGGGAAAGAATGGTGGGTAATAGCTAGAAAGGCAGCGGTAACATTATAAATGGCCTTGTTTGGCATCCTGTGGATTTGATTTGCTGATGGTGAGTATTTGTTAGGCAGAAGGTATAGGATCAGATTTGCATTTGGAAAATATCATTCTTAGGTTATTACACAACAGACCAGACATAGAAGTATGTTCATTGCTAGACTGGGGCAGAAGGTCAAACTGTGGAAAGTTAATTGTTAATTTCAACATTTGATCCTGTTCAATTCCAGTTGGCAAGCAAGACTGCTGTAGCCTAAGGGTGGAAAGAAAGCTTATACAGGGCAAATGTTAGTACTACATCGAGTGCTGGGGAGCCAGTGTTTTGTATACTTTAAAATTAAAAGGTAAAATCAAAGATGAGGTTCCATGTAAAAATAAGTTTATTAATCACCTAGCTTCTGGAGTTTGGCACTGTGGCTAAATAAGTTCCTCTGTAACTTATTGTTAGTAGAAAATTTTATTTTATTAAAACTCATCAAAAAATAAACTTGTTCATTTTCCTGTATATGTAGGTAGAACATTCTGAACAGATTTTTATCACTTTATGTTTCAAGATCTTTTCTTGATATGAGATTATCATTCTGAACGTTAATAATTATGTATAATGGAATGCAGATTTATAAATTATATGTGGGATGAATGTATTCTGACCTCCAGGACATAACCCAGCCTGCACAAAATAATCCTCTTAATTTTTAATATAATGTCCTTAAATAGTGTGTGCATCAGTTAAAGTGTAAAGGAAAAAGTGAACAAACTACCAGTTCACCTGGGATGATCTCAATTTACAACTGCTGTGTGGGATAATTATTAATGATGCCTCCTTTCATACTAAAAGAGTACTTTGATCTGGAAGAGAAATTATATGTTCACCCTTTTAACACCATAGGCAATGACTGATAAATAAACCCCAGGGTAAATCCCAGCTCTGATACATACCATTTGTTCAATTTTAGCAAGAAAACTCACTTTGGTGTCTTCATCTATGAAACTGGAGAAAATAAGTTTTACCTTGTAGATTTGTACCTTTATGAAGAATAAATGCAGAGTTGGCTTTATGGATGTGAAACCCATGCAGTCCCACAGTGGGGGGCTTCATGCTGAGAATGGCCATGCTTTGTTTAATGCTCTACTGATCTCTTGAAATTGTTAACATGTTTTCAACAAGTGTAGTACATTTTCCTTTTGTACTGGGCCCCATAATTTATGATGAGTCCTGATTAAATGGAAATGTGCTAATTTAATCCAAATTTTCTTCCTTAATTCTTCCGTTCTGGTTTAAGTCCTGATTTTATTTCACCAAGTAGAAAATCATTTATAGTCATTTTATAATGCAAACGTCACTGGAAATATTCAATAAACAATCTGTAAGAGGTATAGAAAAGTTTCATTTGAGCCAAACAGGATTATAGTCTGGGAGACAGTCACTCAGATAACTCTGAGGAGCTGCTCCAGAGAAGCACGATTTTCAGCACAGTTTTATATCTTTTCAGAGCAAAGAAAGTCAAGCAAGTTGGGGATACATCCCTTTAAGGTTTAAAAAAAAAAAAAAAAACAGATCAGCATGTGTACAGCAAGTCAGTATGTCATTGGCATCTGTGAAGGGAGTCTTATTACCAAAGGAGTACCAGCATTGGCATCCCAGGAAAGGAGGCATTTAATCTTTATTTTTAACATGGGCATTCTTTGCTTCTGGTCAGTGTACACTTTTTTTTTTAATGATTAAAGCAGATGTACAATGTATGTCCAATAAGCCACAAACAGGCTGTTTTAATTAGCATAAAATTCAAGTTAAATAATGTATTAACCAGAATGATTTCCCCATACCCCAATATGTGAACATTTCTTCCATTAAAATCAACTGAAAATTAAAATATAACAAAAGCAGGTTATTGTTCATATGAAAGGAATTTCCTTTATATTTTACACTAAAAACCAGTGTTTATAGTAGAAGGCACTTACTACCTATTCAAATTTTGAGAACATTACAGTAAATTATTAGTATATTTTGAAGTAAATTATCATTTGGCCTTTATTTGGGGGGGTGTTATATTCAGTTAAAATAATTTTAATATCATAAATAATTCTCCAAAATTAGAAAGAGTCCTCTGGCTTTTCACACCTAAGTGTCTTTCTACACCTGAATAGTCACACTGGGGACAGTATAAATATCCTAAACTATTTTTCTTTGTATACAACATGA
This sequence comes from Phocoena sinus, assembly GCF_008692025.1. Taxonomy (NCBI): domain Eukaryota; kingdom Metazoa; phylum Chordata; class Mammalia; order Artiodactyla; family Phocoenidae; genus Phocoena; species Phocoena sinus. The sequence goes on along the minus strand of NC_045779.1, from coordinate 54,217,128 downwards.
TGCCACCATTAGTACATATACTTAAAATATTCATAATAATAGCTTTAATATATCAAGCTCTTGTTGTATGCCAGTTTCCTGCTAAATGCTCTACATGTATTATCTACATATAATAATACACACACACATACACACACACAAACATCCCTATGAAGAGGGTACTATTATTTCCATAATAGTAATTACAATATTGAGGCTTAGAGAGAATAAATAACTTGCCAAAGCCATATAGATAGAAGATAGAGCTTAATTTTGAAACTAATCTCTGAATTTTAAAGCCTGAGCTGCTAATCAGTGTTTCAGTATTTTGCAAGTTGGCATTCAAGTACATATTCTCAGAATTACATGATTCTATAACATAGTTTAAAACTGTATTCCCTAATAAATAATCTAACTGATAAACATATATGTGCATTCTGGATCATCTGTATGACCTGGGAACTTTTGTCTCCATGCCCCCACAAGCATGCCTAGATTCTAATAAGCTAGTGAGGAGGAAATGAGGCAGATTTAAAATGTAAATGATTCCTCTAAGATCAAGAACAAGACAAGGATGTCCACTCTAGTCACTTTTATTCAACATAGTTTTGGAAGTCCTAGCCACGGCAGTCAGAGAAAAAAAAGAAATGAAAGGAATCCAAATTGGAAAATTAGAAGTAAAACTGTCACTGTTTGTAGATGACATGATACTTACATAGAAAATCCTAAAGATGCTACCAGAAAGTTATTAGAGCTTATCAATAAATTTGGTAAAGTTGCAGCATACATAATTAATACACAGAAATCTCTTGCATTCCTATACACTAACAGTGAAAGATCAGAAAGAGAAATGAAGGAAACAATCCCTTTTACCATCACATCAAAAAGAGTAAAATACCTAGGAATAAACCTACCTAAGGAGACAAAAGTCCTGTACTCCAAAAACTATAAGATACTGATGAAAGAAACCAGACATGACACAAACAGATGGAGAGATATACTATATTCTTGGATTGAAAGAATCAATATTGTGAAAATGACTATACTACCCAAAGCAATCTACAGGTTCAGTGCAATCCCTATCAAATTACCAATGGCATTTTTCACAGAATTAGAACAAAAAAATGTACAATTTGTGTGTAAACACAAAAGACCCCAAATAGCCAAAGCAATCTTGAGAAAGAAAAATGGAGCTGGAGGAATCAGGCTCCCTGACTTCAGACTATACTACAAAGCTACAGTAATCAAAACAGTATTGTGTTGGCACAAAAATAGAAATATAGATCAATGGAACAGGATAGAAAATCCAGAGATAAACCCACGCACCTATGGTCACCTAATCTATGACAAAGGAGGCAAGAATATTCAATGGAGAAAAGACAGTCCCTTCAGTAAGTGGTTCTGGGAAAACTGGACAGCTACATGTACAAAAATGAAATTAGAACACCCCCTAACATCGTACACAAAAATAAACTCAAAATGGATTAAAGACCTAAATGTAAGGCTGATGCTATAAAACTCTTTAAGTATTATTAAAATAGAAATAATTTAAATCAATATTGGCAGTTTATGAATTTTTTGTTTTTGTTTTACCTTAAAAGGTCTTGAAGGAGCTTTATTGGGTGACACTTCATGTGACTGATTGTTAACATCATATCATTAGTTCTTATTATTATTTTATGCTTTGTTAAAATAATATTATTATTATTGATATTATACTGACTGCTCATCTTGATCATTTTCATTTCCTCATTAGGTTTTTTTTCTTTTACCTGATTTTTGTTAATATTTAAGTATTTAAACAGTAAAGCATTTAAAGGTAAAGAATCATTCTAAAATGAAATTGATCTCTCCCCTTTATTTATACTTTAAAATAAGTAAATTATAAATTTAAACATAACAAGTTAATCAGAGATCTACAAACTTAAAATACTTCCTGAAAATCTTTTGCCCTCATCCTTTTCCATGCTATCCTTTCATCCAAGGTTGGGGGCGAGATACTGAAACTATTGCGTATTTCTGTTTATGTACAGTGTTCTGTCCAGAGGCAGTAGTCCCTTCTTCCTATCTATTATATGAGAAGGAGTGATTCATCTACAACGTAAAGCCCTTCTGTACATTATTTTCATGTTAGCCTCTAGCTAAAATAAAATGCATTTACACTTCCATACATTACATTACTTGAAATGATAATGCTTTCTATTAAACTGTACTTCAATATTCTGTTTTACCTGCAGCTGAATGTGGTGCATCTGCAACAAGTAATGAAGGAATTCTGCTCTCTCCAAATTATCCACTCAACTATGAAAACAACCATGAATGCATTTATAGTATTCAGGTTCAAGCAGGAAAGGGAATCAATATTTCAGCCAGAACATTTCATTTAGCACAAGGAGATGTTCTTAAGGTAGGTGAACTCAGAATATTTATATTTTGATCATTTTAGTCATTAAGTATACATTAATACATATATACATGTATATGATATATATGTATATATAATCAACCATAAGTTGATTCTGCCATTCATAGATTTAAATTATACATTATTTCCCATTTTCCTGTCAGTATTTTTACTGAGATAGAATGTTTTCTTTCTAATGTTTATTTATAATAAGTAAATTATAAATCAAAATAAGTAAATTTTGATTTTATGATACATGAATTTTTTTTCATGACATAAACCCGTTTATAATATTGTTTTAAAAAGCAAAATACAGAATTTTTTGTAATAGAAGAAAAAAGAAAATGTCTAGTGAAAATGCCCTAAGATATTACCAATAGCTATTCACTTCCTCTACTCCAGTAGTCTCTCCTGTGCTTTGTAATTTAGTTTCTGAACCCAATTTGCTACATAGCTGTTTTCTTTTTTTTTTTAACATCTTTACTTACTAACATCTTTATTTATAATTGCTTTATAATGGTGTGTTAGTTTCTGCTTTATAACAAAGTGAATCAGCTATACATATACATATATCCCCATATCTCCTTCCTCTTACATCTCCCTCCCACCCTCCCTATCCCACCTCTCTAGGTGGTCACAAAGCACTGAGCTGATCTCCCTGTGCTATGCGGCTGCTTCCCACTAGCTAGCTATTTTGCATTTGGTAGTATATATAAGTCCATGCCACTCTCTCACTTCGTCCCAGCTTACCCTTCCCCCTTCCCATGTCCTCAAGTCCATTCTCTACATCTGTGTCTTTATTCCTGTCCTGCCCCTAGGTTCTTTAGAACCATTTGTTTTTTGATACATGAATTTTAATGTTTCAATAACACCAAAATAAGAACACTTTCATGCCAAATATCTTATATTCAATAAATATTATCTATGAAACATAATCCATAAATGGACATTTATTTATTTTTATTTTGATGTTTATTAAGTAACTTATTTCTGTTGATACATAGATAACTCTTTGCATTTATGACTATGAAAAAGTTTACAATTTATGAATATATCTAAAAATATCTATAAATTATTTAAGAAAAAATATACCTTGTTGATAATAAACATTTAGGACAAAATTTGTTAATTTATTTAAAAAATTTGAAATAATCAAATTTAAAGATACGATTAAAGGGAGTTCCCTGGTGGCTAGTGGTCAGGACTCAGTGCTTTCACTGCTGTGGCCACAGGTTCAGTTCCTGGGTGGGGAACTAAAATCCTGCAAGTGGCACGGCGCTGCCAAAAGAAATTTTTTTTAATGATCGGATTTTAGGCAAATGAATATTTTCATACTTGCTGATCCATATTTTTCAAAGTAAGTGTTTTGATAAATACAGTTTATATTCATTATCGGAATAAAAGTAAACACTTCTATAAAATCACATTTAAATATTTAAAAAATGATCACATACATTTTTTTTTCTCATTATCAAGATTTCATTAATCCAGGTAAGAAATTGAACATATTTCTGTTTTCACAAATCTTGAAAAAATTTATGATATCCCAGGTTGACTGGGGTGGGGGACTTTTATTTAAGCAGTGATTTTAAGGTTGTTGGTTATGTTCTTCTTTTAAAAAGAATATTAATTTGATGATAATTGATGGTTCTCTAACACAAACAGTTCTGTATGCTTGTAAGATTTGTATAGACATGGGAAAGATTTCCTGCAGTACACTTAGATATATACAATTTTAGTATTAATTTAGAGCCATTCCCAATTTTTGTGCTTTTCCTCAATAGGCAACAGAAACTCACTGTATTATATCTTCAACTTCCAGTTCATTGTTTGGATTTTCCTGTTAAAATAGGTTTATTTGCTAAATTGGAGTCAACATTGAGATTAATGGGATACTTGTACTTAGAATTAAGGCAGTGGTTATTTATTTATTTATTTATTTGGCTAACTGTGGGGAAAAAATGTATCAAGGTATAGATCAGAAATATGAGTGTAGCTACTAAACTGTATCACATAGCAACAATAATAAACATGTATTTGTAAGTTAAAAGTCAGGAAATGCTTCCCCATGCCTACCACAGTCCTTCCTAAAATATTTCTCTGCTCTCAGTGATGCTTGACATTTCTACATTACTTTTCCATACTGAATGATGTTTATTTTTTGGAAAATTCATTAGGGATAACAAGTGATGCTTTTTTTTAAAAAATAGCCCTAATATGTTTCTCAGAGTGCTTTCTAACATATTACTTATTTGGAATAAAGTCATATGCATTTGTGATGTGTGTTCCCTTGAGGAAGGATGGGACCTCAGTAATAAGTGACAGTGTGAGGGGACGTGATGGTGAGAGACAAAGGAAAGCAGAAAAACTCAATTTAAGGCCCTTTAGTGGATTTCATTAAATAGTGACTTTTCTTTCATGAGTGAAAGGAAGAAAATTTATATTCCCAGAAATTTTTTAAAAGTTATATCTTTCCTAGAATAAATATATGTTTTCCAAAGTTGAAAAGATTATATACTAAAATTAACCTGGACACACACCAATTCGATTATCCTTCTACTGATAGTCTAACCTGGGATTTATTCTAAATTATCACGTTAAAAGAACTTCAGTAAGCCATACTACAGATATGGTTGGGGATGGGCTTTTAAACGCTGTCTGTCTTCATGGTCTCTCCACCAGTGTAAGATGTAAAATGCTTGTATGTTATTCTTCTCATTAATTCCATGGATGACTATTAGGTCAAAGATACCTACTGACACAGGCACAGTTAGGCATGCACAAACAGACAGTGTACTCTGCAAAGGACAAATGATTACTTCTCAAAGACTGTTAAGCCCAGAGTCCTCTCAGGATGGAAGGTCATTTGCCTCACTGCAAACTAATCCACGAGAGCCCATTCTCAACCCCAGCACTTTCCAGTATTAAACCTAGTAGAGTCAGTTCTCTTTCTCCATTCCAACTAAGACATAAGAAGAAATAAGAAAAAAAAAAAAAATAGCCCATTATGGAACTCTCTGCCCCTTGACTGAGAGATTCAAAAGCATTGTTTTTCTTTATGTGGTAGGATCGGCTACGTTCTTTGGAATGACATTCTCTTGTAATCTTTACATGGGTATAAGGCTTGGAAGAAGGTTTGTTTTCTTCTGGTTTCACTTACTATATTACATCACTGTACTGGATTCTGATAAAAACAAAACAGCAACAACAATAAAAAAACAATGTGTGTTATTTATCTATATCTATACACACACAAAAACAACTTTCCTTTCCAGTAGCTCATCCTGTAGGATGATGCTTGTTTACTCATTCACCCACTCTCTCTCTCCCTCCTCCTGCTTTTTATAAACACCTTAGTTATTTATAACCACACTAACAAAGTTTCAGTAGATCTGGGGAAAGTAGGTTCAGTTGGTTTGCACCTGGGATTAAGGAATTTTATAAAGCCCTCCAGATTATGTGATGACCAGCAGGTTTGGGAATTATGAATATATCTTTCCTTGGTTCTGTTACTTTCAATAGGCAAGAATATTGAACTTCCCAATCCCTCACTCAAAATATGTAACTTAATTAATTCTTTTAATTAACATTTATAGATGGTGTTTATTATATGTAGGCTCTAAACTGTCAATAATGAATAGCTCTTCTTGTCAGCTGGATAGGAAAAAGCTGAATACCAATCAGAAATACTAGTTATGTTTTTGTTGTCGCTGTGTTTGTTTTTATTTTCAGAAAAAGACTAGGCACTATGTTTAGATAAAGAAATGTAGCAGGGAAATAATTCAAGACAATCTTTTTACCACAGTCAGCATTATGAAGTTTAAAGACATTTCTTACGCAAAATGTAGACTAAATGGATTATTATGGAGAAGAGCCAGTAAACTATCCCAAAATTGGTTTTGAGAGTCCAAAAGAAAGGGTTAGGAGATGTATATCATATTTATGAAAAACTAGATAGTTGAAGGACTTAATAACATTCTTTTAGAAATATGATGAGAGGGTTATTAATGTGTTGCTATTGTTGTTTTCTAAGACGTATTATTTTTAAGCTCTTTTATAACCTATTTGTGAATCTTTGGCAGTACCACGTGTGAGAGCCTATTGTTAAATTTTCAGTACTTTTGTGAGCTGGTTGTTAAACATAGCCATTATTAAAAATTAAATTATTACAATTTAATTACAATTAAATTAAAAAACAAAGGTAATAAATGCAACTTTTCATTTCCTAATTATTTTACTACTTTAACTATTATCGGTGCTTTTTTTTTTTTTTTTTTGCGGTACTTGGGCCTCTCACTGTTGTGGCCTCTCCCATTGCGGAGCACGGGCTCCGGACGCGCAGGCCCAGAGGCCAAGGCTCACCGGCCCAGCTGCTCCACGTCATGTGCGATCTTTCCGGACCGGGGCACGAACCCGCGTCCCCTGCATCAGCAGGCAGACTCTCAACCACTGCGCCACCAGGGAAGCCCTTATCGGTGCTTTTGAGGTTACTTATATATACTGTATCTGTGTGTTGGAAATACTATGTCAGCTTGTCCATCTCTTCCCAACTCTGTATTCAACAATGTCACATTGATAGATTGATATTAGCCATAGTAAGTGTTTACACTGCAGAAATTGGCAAATACTACAAACCCTGACTTGGTTTATTGCTTTGCTCATTGTCAGTACATAAGTAGAAACGGGTTGTATCTGTAGCCATTATATTATGAATAGCACAAAAAATTGAGAAAATAGCTTTTCTAGTATTTGGAAACTATTATTCAGTTTAGCAAAGAAGTTGCTCATATCATTTACAAACCAGTGACATTCTGATATAACATCGTTTTTGATGTTTCATTTTCATCTCACTTGTTAACAAAAAAATCAAGCAATAGGGCTTCCCTGGTGGTGCAGTGGTTAAGAATCTGCCTGCCAACGCAGGGGACACGGGTTTGAGCCCTGGTCCGGTAAAATCCCACATGACGCGGAGCAACTAAGCCCGTGTGCCACAAGTACTGAGCCTGTGCTCTAGAGCCCACAAGCTGCAAATACTGAGCCCATGTGACACAACTGCTGAAGCCTGTGCGCCTAGAGTCCATGCTTTGCAACAAGAGAAGCCACTGCAATGAGAAGCCTGCACACCTCAGAGAAGAGTAGCCCCCGCTCACCGCAACTAGAGGAAGCCTGCATGCAGCAACAAAGACCCAATACAGTCAAAAATAAATAAATAAAAATAATTTTTTTTAAAAAATCAAGCAATGTTCATTTAAGAACAACTTTTGTCTGTAAGTTGCAGTTATAAGTTGCAGCTACAAAAGTTTGGCAAAAAATACTGAAAGCACTCTGTAAGAATCAATTAGCTCTATGGAATTCTCAATAATGAGTATTGTATATTTTATTCCTGTGTATAAATAGGATGCTACACATTCCTTAAATCAGTGATTCACAAATGACAGTCTGTGAGCCAAATCAGACTGACACCTCTTTCTGTAAATACAGTTTTAATAGGAGAAAGCTGTGTTTATTCATTCACATATTGTCTACGGCTGCTTCTGTGCTAGAAGGGCAGTATTGACTAGCTGCCACAGAGATGTTAACAGCCTAAAATATTTACTATCTAAACCTTTTCAGAAAAAGTCTGTCAATCTCTCTTTATATCAATAAAATTTACTTAAAAAACATATATATGGGTATGTACATTCACCAGTTTGGTTTGTTTGAGAGCTGGGTTTTAAATATTTTCTAGCCCACCAGTGATCTCATAAGTCTACCACATGTATCTACTAACTCTGCTTGTTGTTCACTGATAATCCTCTGTTATTTCTCCCTTCAAAATCACTCTGTAAATATCCATTTGTATAGAGTGCTATGATAGGCCTCATAAAACCCTTCCTTTTCTCCCCTACTGAGGATCATAGAAGTGAAATGATGTGTGACATTCCAATCAGCTTTGATTGTAGAGCTGGGACCACAAAGCTAAGGCCCCTGAAAACCTGACCCCTCATAGCATTCCCAACTCCCTCCCTGATACATACCAACTCTTAATTGAGTACACATTGTATAGCTATTGTAAAGACAAATATTTGAGTACAAACAAATGTTTTCTTCTCTGTTACATATCATCTTTGGAGAGAACATAATAAGATTTAAAATATTGTCCTTTTTAACAATTGTAAAAATTATTTATTCTTTTTCATTCAAAATTTGAACTCTAACTCAACTTATTATAAAAAAATATTTAAATTCCAAATCAACCTATAAAACAAATGGCCAAAATGAAAATTCTAGTATTCATGAGCGGGAATGATTTGAAGGTTTGTATGATTATACTCACATGCGTGTGTAATTTCTCTCTTTTTACTTTACTTTTTTATGTACTTTTTGCTCTTGGGTTCAGATAATAGCTTATTTGCTAAATTCACTAGAGAAATGACTGGGAATATACTTTCTAATCATACATTTATTATGTCATTAACAACAAAAACAGTTTTAAGTGTCCATAAGCAGTTCATCATAATAGGGTTTGACCTTCCATATATAGGAGGGTCTGTACACCATAACTAATTTCAGGCCCTGATCCATTACAAAAGGTTTTATAATTGAAACATGGCAGTATTAAGTTCTAGTCTGTTCTAGTGTAGGACTACCAAATTAATTGCAACCTTATAACAAATTAGAGTCTTATCAAAGAGCTTCATTAATGTTATAAAAGCCCTCAATGCCTTTCACAATATTAATTCTTAAGAAAACTTGAAATCTACATTTGATATAAAAGTAAGTCTTCATTATCTGAATTAGGCTCTAAGTAACTAAGAATATTTCTATTGTGAGCACCAGTCCTCTCCCTTCCAATTAAAAAGTATACTATTATAATTAGCTTAGTCTTTTTTAGCTTTCTAAATTTCTGAAAAATAAAAATAGATATTAAGACATATCTCAAAAATAATAATATATTTTAGAAAAAAGAAAATCAGCTCAAATAAATAAAAACATACTTAAAGATCCTGATTTTAAGTAGAAAAGCAGTGAGAAATAATGTCAAAATTTCTATGTGATTCTGATCAGACCCAGTATAATCACTCTGTACTGTAAATTTATTTTTAAATGAAAGGCACATTTTGTTTGTTTTATTTTCTTATTTGTATGATTGCATTCATGTCTACTTCAAATGTAATTTGTCTTTGGCTACACTGCTTTGTCCTTCCTTGTTGCCTTTATGCGCCCATATATATTTGAATACACTTGAAGGATTTTATTTACAAGTTAAACAGCATGGACTTGATCATAGCTATAAAACTCTTCTCTTTTTAAAGCCTTCCTAATTAACACTTGTTTTTCATTTTGAATTAACAATTTTATACATGCTTCCAAAATTTCGTAGCTGAATGATCACACTTCAGCAAAAGTTGCATTTTCTGACACACGTTTCCTTGTCTCTGAATTATTGCTGATGGCTACTATTCTTAAGAAATGAAAAGTTGGCTCCTATGTAATCAAACAAAAAAAATTCCTGAGCTAACAAACCTCAACATTTGGTTCAGCTTTGTTGAAGACAAATTCTTGCTGATAACTAAAACAGAGATGAATTTGTATGATAAATTAGGTTCCACAAGGGGTTCCTGGTACTCCCATATAATTTTAGGAAATTAGTCCATACAGCCCTTTATCTAGTAGTCAAATACTCTTTTTAACAGTCAACACATTCTTTAAAAAATTGACAGAAAGATCTTTTAAAACAAAGAGGGAGACCAGTAAGGTGTTTGCTGTTAGGAATTCAGTGAGCATGTTGGATTGACTTTACAACTCACTTCCTCTCTTTCTTATTTCCACTCCCTCTCAGTGGTAATAAAATAACAAGTAAATAAACTGGTGGAGCCTGGAGGGTGCATGTGAAGCTATAGATTCCCTCAGGCACAAAGGGAGAGAGCAGGAAACGCCTGGACACTGGAGACTTCAGAAAGTCTGTGCAGAAAAGTTATAGAGTAAGGTTGTTAAGAAAGAATACTAGGGGCTCTGAACAAAAACTACATTTGTATAGCATGTTAAATAAAAGCATTGTTGTCTTTACAACATCGAAAACCTATATCAATAATAAGGAAACATAAAACTATAACTACCTAAAGATAAATAAACACATAGTTAATGGAATTCAGGAACCAGAAGTAAGAAAGACCAAGTTAAATACATAAAACAAGTGAGATATCTTAAGATAATGAAATTTGAGTACCAAAAACAGAGAATGGGGGAGGGAAGAAGGGGGAGAGAGAGACAAACAGACAGACTGACTTTCTAGAACTTGACCAATGATTTAAAAATTTAAGATTTAAATAGAAGACCTAAAAAGAGATTAGTTACTGCTGAAAATCTAATTGTTAGTGTGGAAGATCCAGTGGAAGATAAGCCATAATACAGCGGAAAGATAGATAAATTTCAGAAGAAAAAAATGTAAAGGAATTGCAACACAGTTTTGGAGACTGAATATGTAAATAATAGGCATTCAAGGTGGAAAATAAAATAATAAAATTGACAAGGAATAATTAAATAAACAAAAACTCAAGAATATGTCCTTGAATTGAAGAATTCCTTGTATCTGTAGAAAGCTCATTATTTTATTTGAATAACCCAGATTTTGAAATATAGTAAAATATTTCCAGTTCACTTTGTTAAATTAACATAAACTTAATACTAAAACCTGTAAGGATAATTTGATACAAAGAAAAAAGTTATACATCAGTTTTTATTTACAAATTGTAGAAAACATTCTAAATAGATGATCAAGTTAAATCCAACAATTTAGCACAAGAAAAACATATCATGTAAATTAATATAATAATAATAAAAGTTCCATCATGTACCACCTAAATATCATCTCCTAGGTGACATGAATGTAATGCCTGCCACTTTGGGGGAACATTGGTGCTATGACAAGATCACCGGATTAGGGGTTTAGCGACATAATTTTTACTCTTATGACAGGTCAGAAGTAAGGCAATTTCAGGCAAGAGACAAGTAACTTTCAGAAGTATTTCTCAGTCGTTTCTATTCATTATCATTCACAGAAGGAGCCCCAAGCTCCAACTTCGTGAAACTAAGTACTGTGGAATGAGATTTGTCAGGGTTGGTCTTTGTAGGACCACAAATGATCATAATATCCAAGATTTTATGAACTCTTAAGAACGAATTTTCACACCCTTGGGGGTAATAACTACCACATTAAAAATATGTGCCTTAAAGGAAAAAGAATAGTAATATGCATTGTTGGCAAACCCTCAGTTTAATTACTGTACACTTTTTGGAAAATAATCTGACAATACATGAACATTTTAGCCCCCAGATTCAATATATTGAAAACTTTCTTACTGAAATACAAGTACCAAAAAAGAAATGTGAAATAACATCTAAAGGATGTTTATTTCAGCATTACTTTTAGTGGCAAAAAAACTTTAGTTTATTAATATATGGAATGGTAGGGCAAGTTGTGGTAGTGCCATTGAATGAAATATTACACAGCTCTCAAAAGGAAGAATCTCTATCCACTGACCTGAAGAAATGTCTATAATGCCTTGATAAAACAAAAGCAAATTAGAGGGCAATGAGAAGCTACACCTTCCGAAGAATGGGAATGAGGTAGGGAGCTTTGGGAACATGTCAGTTTTGCTTTGTATACTTTTGCCTTGTTAAATCAGCTTCTAAATGCATTTAGTACTCTTTTAACATTTTAAAAGTGTCAGATATGAAATAAAGGACATGGGTAAATAGAAGTTGCAAAAGAAGCAAGTACATTTTATATTAATCATGTTATTAGAAAAGCAGGTGTTTGGTGCCCTTGACCAAGTTTAGAAAAACAACCAACCAACCAACCAATCTTAGAAACCAAACTTTCTATAGGTATTCTCAATTTTAAATTGTCTGCCATTAGAAGCATTGTTTTTATAAGAACAAAAACTTTATAACATGATTTTGAGTTTTACTTACTGTCTGCTGAGCTTGGAATATTAAAATTACCCATGTGGAGTCTAACTTTCTTACCCTGATATTTGTAGGAATTAATATATGCAGTTGCTCTTGGGAAACAGGTAGTGACCTGATTTATGAAGAGTGTAATAATTTCATTTTCTTCACAGATATAAATACATGCTCTGAATTGGTTATTACTGTCAAATTTACTTTTTAATTGTAAATATATTTTTGCAGATTTATGATGGAAAAGATAAAACAACTCATCTACTAGGTGCTTTTACTGGCGCATCTATGCGAGGACTGACCCTTAGTAGTACTTCAAACCATCTCTGGCTAGAATTTAATTCTGATTCTGAAGGGACAGATGAAGGCTTTCAACTTGTCTATACCAGTAAGTATTTTGGAAGGAAAAAAAAAAAGGCCCAACACTGATGCTAAATATTTATTAAATAATTGCAGTACACCAGGTGAAGTAATATTCAATATTTGATTATCAATTTGCTGTTTACAGCTCCCTTCTATGTATATAATTTTATTTGAACCTAATTTAAAAACTTACAGGTATTCTAACTGTTGCTATTTTACAGTTGAAACAGCTAAGATTCAGAAAGTTTAAGTTATTTGTGACTTTGAACTTATTTATATATTTTAAAATAGCAGTATGCTTCACATGAAATATTTAAGAAATACAATTAAACTTTTTAATAAATGGGAATCCAGTGTTTGAGCTCCTACCTGTAATTGCAAAACATATGCAATACATGTGTAGGAGTTATAGTTGGTCACCCTTAATGATAATTGGATGGTTTCAAATGATTTTACACGGAAGAGTAGCTAAGATTTTTGTTTGTTTTGCTTTTGTGTTAAATTGCCTTGTTAAAAATAAACTTATATAGAACTATTGTGTTATACTCAAGTCAGCTTTATGACATTTAAACAGGTAGAAGCTCAAAGACTGAGAATCGTTGAGAGCCACAGGTAGGTGGGTTACATCAATTGTTATATGAACAAAATGAACTTATTTTACCTGTATCATAATTTAAGACATAGACTAATTACGCCAATGAACATTAAGTCATATTCAAATAACATATTTATTAAGTTCCTGCTCTGTGTAAGAACTGTTCTAGGAAAGTAAAGTGCATGAAAAACTGTGGTGATTCCTGGTTGTGTGTTAATAAATTTACAATTTACCAGATCAAATCAGTTTTTTGGAAGTTCAGAATATTCGTGTAATATAACAAAATAAATTAAGTAACAGTATTCAGAAATCCCTTTTACTGTTAGAATATTTGAAAGAATTGAATGAATTCCATAAATTTTCTCAAGGAGTCAAATGAATGAAAGCTATTACAGAAATGGGGACATTGAAATGGTTACAGCATCAAAGGTATTCATGGGATCCTAAAGGGAATCTGAATCAAATTACTTTTTGTGAAAATGCTCTTTCTTAATGATATAAGTAGGAGACAGGAGACATAATACTGAGATATTATTCTTGCTCCTTGTTTATTTAAAGGTTTTTTCCTACCTGTGCTAGAATTGTTAATTATTAATATTAACACAACAGAAATTAACAAAATGATGTTGAATACATATTTTTAAATCCTGAGAACTCTTGTGTATAATGTGATTTCTTATGACGTCCTCCCAAAGACAAATGAAAATCTAAGCAAATCGTGTTTACAGATATTGCTGTGTGATGGACTAAAAATAACAGTATCGTGATTATTGCTCAAATATAATTGGTGTGATCTGCTTAGAAGGGCAAATGTTTTTTAATCTGTTTTCCTCTTTCTCTTTTTGTTTTCTGACAGAGCTGGTGACATTTTTCAAGTCATGGCTCAATGTTTACATAATGGTGTTTCTTTGTTCTGCATCATTTTGTATATCTCTTTGTCTAAAATGTCAGTGGGTTTCATAGGGGAAACGTAGATTTCCTTTTCTGATATGTAAATTCTGTGTAATGTGAGATTTTTGATGCAAAGGTACTGGGCATTGTAGGCCATACCTGGATATAAAATTGTATGGGGTACTCAGGTGTCTGGAATGAGTAAAATCATTGACTTTTTTGTCATTGCTGTGAGCTACTGGTTGTCAAAAAAACAAGAAAAAAAAAAAAGAAAGAAATCCTTAAAAAGAAAATATTTGAAGTCACTCTTCTTAATGACTCTGGCTGTTCATTATAGGATGTGCATCATTATGAAGATGGAAAGCTATAGAATTGGGAAGAGAGTATAAAAGCAATTATTTTTTAAAAAGAGCATACATACATCTATGAATATTTTTCAGACTCAGAACTGAAACTAAAATGTTTCAGTCTATATTCTGGAACTAAAATATTTATAGTCTGCTTCCAAGGTGTCTCTGGATATCCCCGGGCCAGTAAATGCTCCCAAGATTTTCTGATCCAATGGCTATGTGCTGAGCTCCTTTGTTAAGGAGGGTCCTGGAAATAGTAACACATCTGTTATTAAATGTATTTGTTCCTAAGTGTTACTTCTGTTTTTTACAATGGCAATCTTTTTACATATCTGCAATTATCTTAATAGTTAACCACAGATTTCCTAGCTTTGAAAGAAGCTACTTCCCATCCTCCAAATATACTTTGGTTTCCAGCCTTAGCACCTGTAACCAGGCTTTTTTTTTTCTTTCAATATGCCCCACCCACCTTAGGCATCAACTGAACTGTTCAACTTCAAGAATATCATTTCAAGTATTCATTCAAATATAATTTCAAATATTTCCCTACTGGTGTCTACCCTGATTCCTTCAGCCAGAGTTAGCCTACATTTTAACACTTCTTTTGCAGTAGTCTATATCCATAGCTAATGTAGCTGTTATCACATGGTATTGTGGTTATTTTTGTTTGTTTGTTTGTTTTGTTTTTTGCAAACATGTTATGCATAGTTCTTCATGGGGCCATTTCACTTCATAATGTCTTTAGTCAGTTTTAGTCCAATGACAACTTTTTACATATTCTTGGTAAATTAACATGTAGTCTGAATACTGATTTTGTAAAATGTTTTTGTGATATAGAAGATTCTACTAGGCCACATATTTTGTATTCCTAAATTTCTTAGAAGCAGTAATTAATTTTTGAAAATGAGAGAATTTGCTAAGATGTGCAAACATGGGGGAAAATGGAAAAGAACAGGCTTTGTGTTCGAATCCCTGTATCCAGTCATTTCTAAACCCAACCCCACCCCTGCCATTCTGTGGTATGTTCCCCTTAAAATTATTCCACCTTTGTTTCTGAAACATCTGAGAGAACACTGTGAGATAAAGTGGAGTTCCAATATTCACATTAAGAGGACTAGAGACAGGAGAGAGGAAATTTGGCTAGGGCAGATCAGGTAAGGATTCATGAATGAAGTAGAATTAAAGGTTGTGTTGGTGGATCACAGAAAGAAATAGTGGAGAGTATTCCAGGCAAAGGGAATAGGATGAAGAAAGGTACAGAGATTAGAAAGAACGTGCTAAGCAAATTCAAGGGAAATAGAGCAAATAATTTAATTCAGATTAATCCCATTTGCCTAGCTTCTCACTAGTTTTAGCATAAACAGGCCTTTTATGACCATCCGTATCTAATGACACCTGCCCTATCTAATGATAGTCTTTTTTTTTTTTTTTTTTTTTTTTTTGCGGTACGCGGGCCTCTCACTGTTGTGGCCTCTCCTGCTGCGGAGCACAGGCTCCGGACGCGCAGGCTCAGCGGCCATGGCTCACAGGCCTAGCCGCTCCGCGGCATATGGGATCTTCCCGGACCGGGACACAAACCCATGTCCCCTGCATCGGCAGGCGGACTCTCAGCCACTGTGCCACCAGGGAAGCCCATGATAGTCATTTTTTATCTACCTTTCTATTATCTGTTTTTTGACTTAAAAACATTTGCTGTTGTCTGGTTATTTTCATTTTAAGAGACAGAATTGCATTTGGTTGAGAATAAAATGAAGAAATATTTTAGAACAGACCTTTAAGTTGTGTTTTATTTCAACTGTCTTATTAGTCCATTCATTATATAGTCACTAAGAATAGCAAATGAACCAGTGGAAACAGTGGTTGAGATGACACTTTTGACTTCAAGTAATGGTAAACCTAACCATGGCTTAAACAATTAGGATTTATTTTTATCATATGAGAGCTGTAAAGAGAGAAAAGGTAGGTAGATCTTGATTCAGTTGTTAAAGGGCCATGCCTCTGTCCTTTTGCTGTGGCACTCCGAGTGTGTTCACTCTTGTTCTCATGATTGTTGTGACATGGTCACAAGATGGCTACTTTAACACTGAACATATTCAAGGCAAAAAGAAAAAGGGAAAAGGTAGTGTCAGCCATATATGTCCCTTTTATCAGGAATGCAAAATCTTCTGTCAGACATTCTTTTATCTCTCTTTGTCCAAAACAGGGCTATGTGGTTATGCCTAAATTTCCCAGCAAGGCAAGCTGGAAAAATGAAGCATTTGTCAGGCTAAAATATTGGATTATTATTTGACTATGGTGATATACTGCCTGATATGCTTCAATTACTGCTGGGAGCAAAATCAAGGTTTTGTTCATGAGGGAGAAGAAAAGAAGAGCTATTGAGAAGACAGTGTACAGTGTTTGCTATGATGTACAGCGGTAACAGATATTCCAAAACATAATAAGTTCAAAGATATTGTATTAATAGATGCCTCTGTGATTAATGGTGTCATGGAAGTCCAGAGACTCTTGAGTGCCTAGAAAGGAAAAATCACGTGGCTCACCCATTATTAATAGTTTTAGTTCTACTATACTAAGAAGACAGTGAGCTTCTCTCACTTTCCTTAACCAATAAATAAATTACAACATACCTGGTATGAAAATGCTACACCACATTTGAGGGGAGAAAATTTCCCACTCCTTTATTTTTCTAAAGCGAATTAAATCTCTTCAGTCTTTATCCTTTAGAGTTGTCAAGAAAACTCTTAACTTAGTCTTTTGTAGAGAGATCCTTCTTCTCCCAAATTACTTTCTCGGTGAAGTCTAGTTTGATTTAGAGAACTGAAGCATGGATAGCTATGCTGGTTGAATGTAAAACCTCTGTGACAAACTTGGTCAGACCTTGACTAACATTAGGGAATCCAATTGCTCTTCCGTCCCTCCAATTTCTCAGAATTAACTCCCTCCTTGAGTCAGGCCGCTCTTCCATTCTTTTCAAAAATGGCTAACAATTACTTTTGCCCTTGAGAAATCTGAAACTTATTCCAAATAAAAATCTAGATGAGGCATATTTTCAGGTGCTTTATACAACATAAAGTAATTAAATATGTAGTTGTCTTTCCTAGAGGGTATAGGGGAGTAAAGTGAGAGAAAATTACTATTGCCGCCTTCTAAAGTTGGAAGAAAAGGTCAGAAATTAGGATCTCAATGCAATATTCTCCCTAAAACATCACTCTGCTCTAGATAATTCAATAATAGAACTTAGCAAAACCTGATAGGATACTCTGACCAGATCCTCTCAGCCTCTCAATACACATTCAAGAATGCATTCCTAAATCTGATGTCTTTTACTGTGTTTCTCTCTGAAGGCTGAGTTGTAGAAATGTCATTTCTTTTTGGTCACATGTCTTGTCTTGCCTTTTATTCCTCTATTGGAATTAACTTATTAATGTGAAAGTTATTCATAGGTTTAAATTTTGTCTTTCTCCACTGGAATGTTTTGTGCTCTGGGAATAAAGAGAACACTGAAGAAGACAAAGTTCCTGCCCATATGAAGCTAACTCTTTAGTGAGACAAGACAGAAAAGAAAGATATGAACAAAAGATAAGAGAACTGTATTTAGAAATATTTGTAACAGGATGATAGGATAGATAGGTCTACTGTACCCAGTTTGTTCAGGGACTGTGTCTCAGGAGGTGCCACATGAATTGATAACTGAATTATAATAAGAGATCTGAGGGTAGAGGGTTCTAGGCAGATAGATCAGCAAGTACAAAGGCCTAAGAGACTTCAGCTTGAGTTATTTGTCTGGAGCTGTGTAAGCAAGGAGAATGGGACAAAATGAGAGGTAAAGTTTGAAGCTAGGCAGGGGTGAGGTGGACTTTAGTAAGGGACTTAAGATTTTATTTAAAAGGCACACAGAGGCATTTAACATTATTAAAACATTAAATATAAGAGTTAAAATAATACCTAACATTTATCTACTACCTACTAGATACCGATATAACTCTATGAGGGAAGTACTATTATCCTCAGTGAGAAGAGGAGGAAAAACAAAGCACAGAAAAGTTGTTACTTGCCCAAGGTGACATAGCTCATAAGTGCAGATATGGAAATTGAGCTGAGGGCCTCTGTCTCTAGAATTCGCAAGCCTAGTCACTATACTATATTACCTCCAATCCAAGGTTTTGATATTTTATATTTAAAATTCCATGGATTTACATCTTTTTTTTTTTTTACTGTTGAAGTAAATGTAAAAATAATAATAATTTTTTTAAATGTTAATGCAATTCTTCCTAAAGAAACTTTTGTCATTTATGCCTAAGTATCTGAATGTTTTTTATTGGCCAAATTTACTGTCAAAGAATGATTTAGGCCTAGTATCTCTTATTTTGTTCATGAAATCTTTAAACTCTATTTCTTGGAAATATGCTTCATTGCAGATTTTTCTGGCTCTATTTATTTCTAGTTAATCCACTTTCATTCAGCAGAAAGGAATTGGATATTTTAAACAGTCATCCAATAAAGAGCTAAATTGCACCTTTTTGATAGATTATAGGATTGTCTTCTCAAAAGCTGATCTGGCAAAAGTCCGTGATGCCCAGCCATTAGGCATTAACTCTGGGAGCAGATGTCTTCTTGTTATCACGTCTGCACATTTAATTTTCTAAAAATCCCATTTGAAAATGTCCATTATCCCAAGGGTATAGTTCAGATATATCTGGATGTTCTTAGCCTTTGAGTTTTGTTGCTTGAAATAGTTTAGTAATCTACACGGAACATGGCCATTTCAAATTTTATATTCAAATTAAAGATGGGCAATAGCTACCTTGTGATGACATTTCTTGCATACTAGCTTTATAAATATATAATAAGTTACCCTATTTAAACTTTTTAATTTAGTTACCAATATGGTGTTGACAATGTTAACCATGAAAAATAATCAGATGACCTATTAACTCTAACTTTACTCTTAGTATATAATTTATTCAGTGCAAATGCAAGTAGAAAATAAGTAAAGTACACAGAAGCAACAATGTTATTCTGTGTAAACCTGTATCCTATAAACTACTTAACAGGTGTATTTGGCATTTCTGTTACTCTTTAAATCTTGAAAATTAACCAGGCAATAAAAGAAGTATTGACTAATGCTGCATTATATAGTACAAGGTATTCTAACTAAAATATTGAAGAAATATTTCTTGATTACCTGTCATTTATATATACAATATTGGATATAATTTCTTCATGTTAGAATAACAGAAGAGTCATCTTCATAGCCTTCACATCCCAAAAGCTTTGTAAGTTTTGAGCTTAAATATGTAATGACCTACTAACTTACTCCTTATATAAAATTAACTTCTGGCAGATTGAAGACATATGCAAGTCTCAAAACTTTAAAACGCTTAGAAAAAAATGTGGCCTAGAATAGCTGTGTCTTTAAGGCGAAGAAAGATTTCTCAAAGAAGATACATGAGCAAAAATCTCTCAATACTCAGGAGCATTCCTTCCCTTCTAAGCACTTCCCTTAAGTGTAGAGACTAAAAATCTGGCGACTGCATTTCCCCTGCCCTTGCCAGCCAAGATCTCTGCTTAGATTCTGCCAATTAAAGGCAAACGTGAGAGCTGAAAGGTAGGATGGATCAAGAAGCCATTATTTTCCAGCAGCATCTGTAGGCAAAAGTGTGGTGCTGGCAGGTGGTTGTATGTGGCAGCAGCTTCCCTGAACTCCTGGATTCTTGAAAACCAGCAGTGATCTTCTGACCTTCACACCCTCTGAATTTCTTTGTATTTTCCCTCTAATTTCTTGTATTGAATTTGAGCAACTCAAAATATCTAAGTGGCTTCTGTTTTATTGACCAAGTCCCAGTCCTTATTATTTTTATTATTATTTTTACAAATCTCTCTATAGGGAAATATATCATAAGCACAAAATTTAAATGATATATTTTAGAAGTAGATATTTACAATATAATAGAAAAACATACACTCCATAGAAAGGAATCCTACAAATCAATTAAAAAATATAGTCTAAAAGAAAATATGGGCCAAAAAATTTCAATTTTTTGAGGTAATTCCAATAACAATAAGCAAAAGACAAAAAGTGCTTGATAGAAATTAAGAAATGAAAATTAAAGCCAACATAATTTTCTATTGCATGTTCGCAAAAATTGGTAAAAATTAAAAAGCGGTGTGATAGTAAATGATAATAATTTGAAGAACTTGAAACTCATGAACTTTGGGGAATGTAAGTTGGTATAGTCACATAGGAGAAATTTGGTGGTATCTAGTAAAATTCATTTTTAGATATGTCTAGGTTGAGCCAATTATGCATATACTAAATTTGGCTGATGGCTAAAAATTAACATTCAGGCAAAGCTGAATCCCACTATCCCAGAATGATGTACAAATTTAAGATGTACAAGACACAAACTAGCATATTTAATAATATCACTTACTTTTTCATGCCCAAAGATTAAATTGTGGGAAAGGCTTTGAGTAACATATTTTCTAGTCAGAACTTTATACATGGGATTTAGAACAACGGCAATTAAATAGAAAAAATAATTATTTACCTTATCTCCTATTCCCCCAGTTGGAAATGCAAAGCAATCATTTGCACAAGCTTTTCTGTTTGTTTGTTTAAACTCTTAACTTTTTTTTTTTTAATACTTGCTGGAAAAGTAATTGTTTTGAATGATTTTTCCAAAATTTGATTACACTGCTACTATTGATATATTTATATAAATGGCTAATTTACATATATAATTTGATATATTATAACTTACATAGGTAAATAAATTACATTAAAAGTTACTCAACAAATAGAATTAAAAAGTTAAATTAAATGTATATAGCTTTTGGGCTTCCCTGGTGGCACAGTGGTTGAGAGTCCGCCTGCCAATGCAGGGGATACGGGTTCATGCCCCGGTCCAGAAAGATCCCACATGTCGCGGAGCGGCTGGGCCCGTGAGCCATGGCCGCTGAGCCTGCGCGTCCGGAGCCTGTGCTCCGCAAAGGGAGAGGCCACGACAGTGAGAGGCCCACGTACCGTAAAAAAAAAAAAAAAGATAAGACAGTTTTGAATATTTATGAATAAGCAACAATAATTCCACCAAATTGGACTAAATTATGTTGTTCTTTGTAGCTTATATACTGTTGTCCATGTGCCTTTTCATCTACAATGCAAAGTATTATAAATTATCTTAATTTACAAAGAGTATCTCCATTATACCTCATCACCAGCAATTGCCAACCACATTTACAAAGCATTCAAATTAAGGGAGGATGAATTTGGTAATAAACCTTGAAAAGAGAGCTTGATTTCCGTTTTTATTTTGATAAATGATATGTGGTAAAACTCAAAAGTGGCTGAATCTTGAATAATAAACTGAATATTATGTCTGGTAAAAGGAACTCAAACTTGTTATTTTCAAGCAGGGACATTTTAAATGTAGTGTTAAGTGTGCAGATCCATACAAAGTAGTATGTCCTAAAAATTTTGTTACTACTTCTGTTGTTTCTACTTCTGTTTTTGAAAGGCTGACTTGCCTGACCATGTATCCTTTATATCTCATATATGTCATAATTTGAGTTAACAACTTCTAACCTCTTGTATGGCTCTGTTTCTGAAGCTGTTTGCATTTGCGTTATTTTAACATATTTTCACCCTAATGAGGCTGTCACAGATCGACCCATATAGGAAATTCCTGAAGGTTTTTTAACTGTCTCATAAATTTCAGTTTCTCAACAACATTATCTTAGCTTATTTTTCAGTTGTCTCCTAGAGATAATTGCCTCTAAGAATCACACTCACTTATGAACATTATTGAACAAATGATTGTAAATTAATTAAGGTGTGTGAAATAATTCTGTTGGTTAACAGAGGAGGGAAAGATGAAGAACCCCTAGAAGAGACTAGCAAGAGCTCCTTATGTTCTCCAAGAGCTAATGTAGACCTTAACATACAGAATTATAGTGTAAATTCAGTACTTCTAGCTGTACATTTCTGGTAATTTTATGTTTATTTTGACACTCTAGGAAGTCAGTACTATAAATTAGTGATTTGTCATCAGTGAGCTAATAAATCCTTTTTTGCTTTCTAGTTCAAATTTAGATTAATTTGGTCAAGGATCTGTGCCTACAAAAGAGATACAAATCTCTTTTTGATTATCATATGATTTAAGATGTACATAAAAAAGTTGTCCTTTTGTCAAATATTATTTGTCTTGAAATCACAGACTTCCCTAATTCATGAAGCTATCTGGAATATTTATCATAGTCCTCTAGTCCCAGAAGCTATAACTGATATAATTTAGCACCTAATTATTGTTGGTGCATTCATTATATCTTACATTTATCATACATTTATGTAATTTGTAAAACATTAAGGGCAGAAAAATTCCTTAGCTAGGGAGCTTAGATTTGATAACTAGTGTCATGTTTGATTTACATTCTGAAGTACCCTTTTTTAGTCCTTTCAGTTTCTTAATAGTGAATTGTGCTATGACTGTTTTTTAATATTCATCTTTATTAATTTTATTCTGAATACGCACACAAGGTATTCTGGATCTACAGAGATTAATTATTATCATTTAAGTGATATAATTAATAATAGTAATAATAATAACTGTGTCAGCATCCCTTTGACCCAGTCCTTACCCCTGTAGTAACTCGATGAAAATCAGATGGAAAGATCTACATGAGTGACCAGGGACAAGGAATAAAGAAAAATGCACGTGCTGTGCTTAAGATAGTTGTCATTAACTCCTCTCCTAAAAGGAGGAAGAAAAAAACTTCTGCTCTTTGGAGATGGGATAAAAAGAATTCTCGGTTTTTATTCTAACCTTTGGAATGTAAATTTAGGGTTTCAATAGTCAGATTAGCCTCCTGTGTCTCCAAGTTTTATAATCTAGAGACATCTGTAAGGTTCTGGGTCTCATTCTTCCTTGAAATGTAAACACAAACCCCCTTCAGAGTTAGGTTCATCTCTGCAGTCTCTCACTACTCAAACAGTTGTAACTTAACTTCTCAAGTGTTACACTTAGCCCAAGATAACAAGTTTCCAGCAAAAGTCATGTGGAAAGCCCCAACCCTTTAGAAATCAAAAATATGTTCTCTACACCCTACTCTTTTTTTTTTCCTTGTGAGAAATTTTGAGAGTCGTACATTCTGGAGAAGGCAGAAAATAAAAATTCAGAGTTCTTCAAACTGATTACTGTGTTATATTAACTCTTGATAAAGTATATTTTAAATATAAGGCTATTTCACTTTCTTCTAAGACTATAAAAGTAAAGCAGTCTAAAGTTATATTTGCAGTGGAGACATTTGTTACTGGGACAGTTATGATTTCACATATTTTGTATGGATTTTAATTTTTCATTATTTGATCATAATAGTTACATTGGTCAGAATCTATTAGCTGCAAATCACTTGAAGCAGGCAAGAATCTTACTACTATAAGTTATGATATAGTCATATAGACCATGGGGTAGCATTGCTAAATTTGAATAATACAAGAAATTCTAATTTTTGAGAAAAAAAGCTCTCTATGGTGGCTGTAAACGAACAAAATTAAATACGGTAAGAGTAATAAAACCAGGAAAAAGCATGTAATCATATAAAAAAATAAAAAGGGATGATTTGTGCAGTTTTAAATCTTCCTGTTAAATTTTGTCTTTAATAAACTTGTATTTTCTCTTAGGTTTTGAACTTTCACATTGTGAGGATCCTGGCATTCCACAATTTGGATACAAGATCAGTGACCAAGGCCATTTTGCTGGTAGCACTATCATTTATGGATGCAATCCAGGCTATACTCTCCATGGAAGTAGCCTTCTCAAGTGCATGACAGGGGAGAGAAGGGCGTGGGACTACCCTCTGCCATCCTGTATTGGTAGGATACTGCTTTAGGTTTTCATGAAATACTTCTATGGAAGTGTTATTAAAATATACTGTACCTTTTCAAGTTATTCAATCTGTCCACACACAACTCACACTTTAATCAAAAAGTTAATGAATTCATAGCTCAGATTTGTGGAGAGTGAGAGGGTTCTTTGCATAATCTTACCAGTAAGTACATTCTCTTCTTTGGGTTAAAAATGGTTTGAAGCCATTATGTTTATCTTATCTTGATACAAAGTTTAACTCACTACAAAAATATGCTGAAACTGTTAATCATACACATTTATTGAATCACATCGACCAGTTTTGTTTTTTGTGGGTTTTTTTGGGTTTTTTAGATTTGTTTTTATATACAAAATTATTGCTTATGCTGGTATCAAGCTAGATTAAAAAACAGTAAACTATTCTCAATAACTTCAAAGTCTTTATTTATATACTTTTTCAAAAACTAAAAGTGCATATGTTTTTCTTATGTGTATGTATCATGACATAATTAAATGAATTTCAGTAACAAAAGGCAATGTGAGAGTCAGTGATATCAGATATATTGCCTACGTGAAGCTATAGATTGATCATTTTCTCTCTTGTTTGTATAGCTGGAGTACAATTTTATTGCTACCATCTTTAGATTGATTAACAAATAACTGGGTATTATGTGAGAAGCAGGGTGGATAGAAAAGTGTTGATAAAGACATCTGCTTTTTTTTTCTTTTTTTGCTCCAATATCAAATAGGTGCCAGGCTGGAATACTAGGACAAGAAAAGATACTTAATATCAAAACATTTAAACAAAACACTAACTCCTCAGCAGGGAACAAACATGATTCTTTAGCAATTCTTATTTCTGAATGGCATTTGTGGAAGCACAAATCCATTCTGTGTCAGGCCCATATGGATAACATTGACTTAAACTTTTTTTTTTAACAGATTTATTAAGTTGTAATTGGTATCTTTAAAAAATGCACAGGGCTTCCCTGGTGGCACAGTGGTTGAGAGTCCACCTGCCGATGCAGGGGACACGGGTTTGTGCCCCAGTCCAGGAAGATCCCACATGTCGCAGAGCGGCTGGGCCCGTGAGCCATGGCCGCTGAGCCTGCGCGTCCGGAGCCTGTGCTCTGCAACGGGAGAGGCCACAACAGTGAGAGGCCCGCGTACCGCAAAAAAAAAAATGCACATGTTTAATGTATACAATTTGATGAGTTTGGAGACCTGGACCTTTTGAGACAAATTTTAATGTTTGTTAGTCGATATAGTCAACATAGGAATCTCCACAAAACTTGAAGGAATTCAAATAGAAAAAAATGAAATGCTAGTTATTAGAGGTCTTACAACTAATTGCAGTGTTTTTGATGACATGAGTTTTCTATTGGTTTATTAAAACAGTGATTCACACAGAAAGCAAACATACTTTTATCTAACCAGAATGCAATTATAGTGCTTTCCTTTCAGATGGCATCTGAATTTTGGATAGATTATGAGGATAGTACTACAGTAACAACCTAAATTGACAAAGCTTGAGATTCTGGAATATGACCAACAATCAACCCACTGTCATTGGTTATGAGAACAATGTAGCACTGATTAGTTCTCTCTGAAGTTATGTTCTTTGATATAAATATGAAATATATTCAGAAAATCATTAAGGATTGCAATAGCACAGAAGTATAAACTTGTAAATACTGACTTACCATGTTGTCTTTAAAATTTAAATCATAAACAAATACATTAAAAAACATATTTTCCTTATATGTTGAACCAAGGTGAAGACATTTTTCATATTTTGGAAAAATTTTTTGCAAATAGGACATTTGGTCTGGGATCAGAAAGAAGATTTTAATTTTGTTTGCAATGAATCAATGCACTTTATGTTTATGAATCTGCCAAGTCAAAATTTAATGATGTGACACTGCTCAAGATTTCATGTGAAGGGTAATCTCTTTTTTTTCTTTTTTTTTTTAATGATGGTTGGTCAGGAATAACAGCTGAAACAGTTGGACACATGGTGTGTCATGCTGTGACTTCCATGATAACAGAAGATGAAATTCTATTTTAGATGGTGTTCTTTACTGGCAATAATTAATAGCTTTACCACCTGGCCTAAAATCATAATTTTCTATGCCCATTAACCTTAAATATCTATTATGATTATATTTTTGACTTTGCCAAATAAGAAACTTTTTCTCAATTATATGGATTATTTCTAGGCAATTATGTTTCTGTAGCTTATACATTGAGCAAACAAAAATTAATTTTTGAGACACCATAGCCAAAGAACTTTAACCTGTACACCTTCATTTTTATCCACAAATGTAAGACTTCTGTCAGAATATGAAGCCCAGTGTTATGGTATATCACACTGGTTCATTTGAAATCAAAATACCAATAATATTTGTAGCAAAGAAATATGGAAAAAGAAAGAGGTATGTTTAGATTCAAGATAAACACAGTACCCAAAATTCCAATTTGCCTTGAAGTTGCTTAAAAATTAATCTGGAGGAATGAAGTCAAATTTGTTCTCATAAGAAATATATACCAATAATAGTGATAAATCATTAAAATGATGAAAAATGAATTATAGCTATACAGTTCTAGGTTATCCAACAAAATTTTTATTTAAAAAATGAGAAAAACCTCAGTAAGTGATGGTAACTTCTTGAATACAGATATCTTTTTATTCACTTTAAAAATAACTTAAGGGCTTCCCTGGTGGCGCAGTGGTTGAGAGTCCACCTGCCGATGCAGGGGGCATGGGTTCGTGCCCCGGTCCGGGAAGATCCCACATGCCGCGGAGCGGCTAGGCCCGTGAGCCATGGCCGCTGAGCCTGCGCGTCCGGAGCCTGTGCTCCGCAACGGGAGAGGCCACAGCAGTGAGAGGCCCGCGTATCGCAAAAAAAAAAAAAAAAAAAAATAGTAATAATAACAACTTAAGTTTATTATTATAAATTAAATTAAGCTAATGTTGCAATACAAAATAAACTTGCTTAGCCCTCTGTAGGTATGTGTATCAGTTAGGGTTCTCCAGAGAAGAAGGATTAGTAGATCTAGATATAGATCTGTCTATCTGTCATCAGAAATGTATTTATTTTGAGGAACTGCCTCATGCAGTTGTGGGAGCTGACAAGCCCAAAATCCAGAGGGAAGGTCAAAAGTCCAGAAACTCCAGCAGGACTTAATGCTGCAGGCTTGAGGGAGAATATCTCCTTTTCTAGAAAACTCTGCTTTTCCTCTTAAGGCCTTCTAATTTATTGGATGAAGCCTACCCACATTATCAAGGGTAATCTTAAAGTCAACTGATTGTAGATGTTAACCAGGTCTATAAATAGCAATACCTAAACTAGTGTTTGATAAAATAACTGGGTACTGTAGACTAGCCAAATTGACACATAAGACTAACCATCATAGTGTGCTAAAATGTAACACCTAAAATCTTTGAAACAATTTTACCTACATGAATAGAGCCTACAGATTTGAACCATGATATTCGATTGTTATTAGGTCTTTTCCAAATGCTGAAACTTTCTGTCTTTGACCTTCTTTGCTCTAATAATCCAAACAAAACAAAACAAAATCCAAGATTGTTACTTCAGTCATTGAATTTGAGTAAGACAGTAACACTGCAGAGAACAAGCAAAATAAATATAGCAGTATATTCAAATATTTAAGCAAGAAGTAAAATAGTATGGATTTGGTTTATTTTTTGGTACTATGATAATCTGGAAAATTTTCAAATGTGTAATGTACTACTACACTGTGGTTTCTAGGATTTAGAGATATAGAGCAATATACTAATTAAGCAAACTATTTACTTTCTCTCCTCTCTTCTCTAGAAAGAGAATTCTTTCTAGATTATTTGCTTATCAAAGTAAAATCATTTCAGATATCCCAATATATTAAATATTATTAAAATGGAGAGGGAATTCCCCAGAAGATAACATTTTTATTATATTGTATGATGATGCTTACATTTTTAATTTGATAAATTTTATAAAAATCAGAGACCGGTTTGATTTCAGTTTAAATCAAAACTGAGCTAGATTTAACTGAAGAAAAATTTAATAAAAATGCCATTTTGACTTTCGGGAGGTTAAAAGCGAAAGAGTTTAGAGTGATTTAAAGGGGAATAAAAGGACAATGAAATTTAGAAGGCCTGAAGGACTGCAGTAAAGCTTAGTTTTTCTCAGAGGTAGGGTAGTAAGATGATGAATTATTCAGCCTACAATCAACTAGCAGTGAGCAACTTGCCATCTGTTTCCCCTTTTTACATTATCATTATTTAAAAACACATCTTAAAATGTTTGGAAGCCTAAACTCAGAGTTTTGAGTGTGTACTTTTTCAATTCCCTAATTAGGTTTATTATATTATTTTTATATGATCTGACTTGAGATTCTTTTTTTATTGTACAGTATGTTCTTGCTTCAATTAATACCTTAAACTGAGAAAGCATATACAAATATATACTTTCAATAAGAGGAGAAACCAATCTCTATTTTCCTTCAGGTGAAAAAATATATACTCTTGAGAAATTTGTAGATTGTTTAGAAAGATTGGCATTAAATTGTGACTTAAAATTGAATTAATTTTTTACTAGCTGAATGCGGAGGTCGTTTTAAAGGAGAATCATCAGGAAGAATCTTATCTCCTGGTTATCCCTTTCCGTATGACAATAATCTGCGTTGCATGTGGATGATTGAGGTAGATCCAGGAAACATTGTCAGGTAAATGGATTGTATTATTTCAAAATGACCAGGGAATCTGAATTTCCCTGATCAGCCTCTATATACAATATCAATTAATATCAAGATTTTTCAATGTTTTTTAACCTTGCGAAAGAAAAACATGGTTTTTATACGTTTAAAATATGAACAAAAGTATTCATAAGCATGTTTTATTGATTTGTGGTCCACAACAGTAGTTCATACAGCCCCTTAGAGAGAAGCTTTTCAGTTATAAGAGGGCACAGAAGGTGCGAATTTTTCCTACTTGTTGGCGATGCTATACTTTCAGTTCTGCATGACTTAAGACGCTGAGTCCATCATTTTGATAGGTATACAGAGTTGTGCAGATCATGTCATGAGTTCAGCCTTATGAACATTTAGAAGAAATAAGAATGGAAGAGGATCCAGTACCTATTCCCTGTCTTCCCTAGATTTAGGCGTATCTCTGAAGCATTTGCTCTCTTCCCCTTTAACCATGTTAGGGTTCTGTTCCTGCTGAGTTTAGTTAGGTGGCTCACAGTTCTTCACATAATTTCCTCTTAGATGATGGCAGAACCGTAGCCTCCTAAATTAACACCAGTCAGGTTTCCAAGGCGCACCTGCTCTCAGTTCTAGTTTAACTATTATTGTTATGACTAGGGATGAATTAGTAAATGAACAAATCCCCCTTGACATATGAGCTAACTATTGTGTTATCACTCACAAAACAGTGACATTAAGAATTGCTGCTGGGGGCTTCCCTGGTGGCGCAGTGGTTGGGAGTCCGCCTGCCGATGCGGAGGACGCGGGTTCGTGCCCCGGTCCGGGAGGATCCCGCATGCCACTGGAGCGGCTGGGCCCGGGAGCCATGGCCGCTGGACCTGCGCGTCCGGAGCCTGTGCTCCGCGGCGGGGAGGACACAGCGGTGGGAGGCCCGCGTATCACAAAAAAAAAAAAGAATTGCTGCTTTATATAAATGGATTTTCGAACAGGCTTATGGGTGATGAAGGCAGTTTTATGGGAAACCAATATTGTCCTTCAAATAACATGCTGCAAGGTGTACTCCATGTATTGTTGGATGCAGTGTGAACTGGTACATTACCTTTGCAAGGCAATTTGCAGCTACAAATTGAATCGAACCTCAGCCTACTTTTCTTTAAGATAGGTCACGTATTGTTTTATTTTAAATATTAGAAATAGTAAATGTGAAAATACTAAATCCAACAGAATTCTGGGATTTTTAAAAATTAAAGAAAAATATTTGATATTAAATTGCAACCCAGATCACATATCACACATGAATGTGGTATGTGTGTGTCTGTGTGTGTGTGTGTATACATATATATATATATATATATATATATATATATATATATATATGGAGAGAGAGAGAGAGTTGAGCATGTTGATATAATTGGATTTCTAATTTTTGGCATTAGGTGCAAAAAAATCAGACATTAATTTTGTCTAGATTAGACACAAAGCAAAATAGATTTAACATGAAACCTTTTTTTCCCCTTTTTTGTGCTTTTTTTTTGGGGATAGACACTTTCACATTAAGGAAGTTCCCTTTTACTCCTAGATTACTGGGTGTGATGATTATGAATGGATACTGAATTTTTTAAATACTTTTTCTGTGTATATTGAGATCTTCATGTGATTGTTTTCCTCCTTATATCTGCCACTGTGGTGAAATGTAATCGTTGGTTTTTGAATGTGAACCATTTTTGCATTTGTGGAATAAACCTCATTTGAGTCTGATAAAACAAACAAAAAACTTGAAACAGTGGAAATGACACATACTATGGAATTAGATAACTTGAGTTCAATTCATGACTCTGCCACCCTTTGGGCAATCTTATTTAATCTATCTCAACCCCATTTGCTACATTTGTAAAATTGAGATAAAAATTGTTCCTGCTTCATTGGGTAATGGTAACAATTAAAGGAAGAAAATCGATGTAATGCATTTTGCACAGTGCCTGGCACATATGAGATCCTCTAAGTGTCACCTGCCATTGCCACAGTTAAAAGTCATGAACACTGAAAAGAATGTACAGATCTTCCTCGGGTTACATCCTGATAAACTCAACGTAAGTTGAAAATATCGTAAGTTGAAAATAGCATAAGTTGAAAATGCATATAATATAACTAACCTACTGAACATCATAGCTTAGCCTAGCCTACCTTAAACATGCTCAGAACACTTACATTAGTCTACAGTAAATCATCTAACACAAAGTCTATTTTATAATAAAGTGTTGAGTATCTCATGAAACTTTATTGAAAACTATAGTGAAAGTGAAAAACGGAATGGTTTTATGGGTATATTATGGTTGTAAATGTATTGGCGGATTGTCTTTGTGATCTTGTGACTGACAGAGCTGTAGCTCCCTGCCGCTGCCCAGCATCGTGAGAGAGTATCATACAGCGTATCACAATTGGGAAAAGATCAAAATTCAAAGTACAGATTTTACTGAATGCATATCTCTTTTGTACCATCTTGGAGCCAAAAAATCCTAAATTGAATCATCATAAGTCAGGGATAGTCTGTATACCTAAAGTTTTTATAATTTGCAGAGGTGATGTAATAGTACATTTAATCATATTCTAAAAAAAAAATTATACTGCTCAAGAAAAATTCATTAAGTTTATATATGCAGTTTACATAATTCATTTTTATCTGATAGAATAAAAGGAATATCTAGTAGAAGCAAGATGAATATTTGTTATATTCTTTATTTAAAACTGAATCCATGTTTAAGATAATCAGAGATATATGGTTCTCCCACAGCCTACAGTTTCTTGCTTTTGATACGGAAGCATCGCATGATATACTCCGAGTTTGGGATGGTCCACCAGAAAATGATATGCTTTTAAAGGAAATTAGTGGTTCTCTTATTCCTGAAGGAATCCACAGCACCCTCAACATAGTAACCATCCAGTTTGACACGGACTTTTATATCAGCAAATCTGGATTTGCAATTCAATTTTCAAGTGAGTTATTTTTTTATTTCTTAAATAAAAAATAGGAGTGCTATTTAAATAGTTCTGTTTACTGCTCAAAACTTTAATTTTAAAATTTTAATGATCTTAAATATTCCTCTTTCTAGTCTTATTATTCATCTGGACTTAAGGTAAAACATAAGAAAAAGAAATACAATTAACTTTTAATTAATTAATTGTTGAGACCTTCTCTCCAATTGTCAAACCAATTTTCCATAAAGATGGTGTTAAAATAATTCAGCAAATGAAATAATTACATTATACAGCTTGTAATTTGAATTTGCCATAAAATTATATTTTAAAATGTACAATTTTTGGAGATAAGGAAGGAAATGAATATTTGCCATTAAAAGAGAAACAACCCTACATTTTTACTAATTTTATTTTTCTTCTGTTAAAGATCTTAATTATATATTCACAGGAAGCTTTGACAAAATATTTTAGATCTACTATTAAATTAAAGATTTTCTACAACAATGAAATATCATTCATTATAATTACTATTGTTCATGGCCGTTTTTCTTTTTTTTCTTTTTATGACACTGCTAAGTGGTTAAATATATGCTGTTCTGTAAAACCGATTTTGGTTTAATGGCTGGAGAAAATAAATGAAAACTCAAAAGTTTTAGTTGCTATTTTTTCACTCTTATTACCAACACACATTATCTCTTTGAGAAAAATATCTAAGGGATCTTCTAATTGTATAGCCTTAAAAAGTCCTATTAATTGAAACTTACTGAGATTTCCAACATCATCTATGGGAAGAGTGCAAACCAGTATTCTTCAAATGTGCCTTAATTCAAATCCTGTCTTCTTACTAATTGCTGACTTTGGACACCTCACCTCATCACCTGAGTCTGAGTTTTCTAATTCACATAGGAATAATAATGCTTATCTCAAAAATAGATTATTAGGATTTAACATGATCACGTGTGCACAGTTCTTAGTATTGAGTAGTAAATAGTGCCCAGTGAACTATTATCATTATGTGAATAAATGTAAAATTGGAACCCTTTAGAAAAAGCATGAAGGACTTTTTTAATGACTGGCCCGAAAATATACCACTTTAGGTTAACAACTGGTCAATACAAATATATAATTAACTTGACAGACCTTTTGTTTATGGAAGACAGTTGTTTGGCATAATCAACTAAAGTAAATGAATTGTTTTGTTATAAATAAGGCTCATGTGAGAGAGGTGTACATCAGCAGAGTCAGTATCTTTCAATTTGTACCCTTAGTGTATCTTTTGAGACAAAGAAAAAAGGAATGAAAAATAAGAGAATGATTATGTAATTAATGAACATAAATGGCTTGTAATTCTGAAACACTTATAAATGAAACATTGTTCATATTTATATCTTCTATTTTCTACTGTTTATTTCTTTTTTATTTGAAGTTAGGAACAATTTGTCAGCAAACTGCTTATGATTGCTGTTCAATTTCAATTATTTATAATGGTAGTTTGGCAACCAACAGCTCTCCTTTCATTTAACTTAAATTAGTAAGGTTTTACACTTACATGGTTATTTGTGATTAAATATCTGAATGCAGTCATGTGAAAAGGTGCTTCAGGCTCTTGTTTGTGAATGCCAAGTACATCTGCTTAATAGAAACAGACTGCTTTATATGCATTTCTGGAATTTTTAATGCACATTTGTGAAATTAGCAATACATTTTTATATTTATTGCATTTGTAGGGCATATTAAAGTTATGGAAACAATATGTATCATACCAGAGTTTTAATAAATCTGCCTCCATAATATTCTTTTAAGATGCATACAAATGTGTACTACTGATCTGAGACTAAAGACCTATTCATTGAAATAAAATTACCTGGAGAGTTAATATATTGTGAATAGCATCAATCAATGAAAATTAGTCTCTGGGTTGGAGATCTTCTGTAACTTATGCCTATACAGCTTTATAAGTGTTCAGATTTCAAATGTGAAAATAGTTTTTTCATGAATGAGGTCTTGCTTGGTGCCAAGAACCGTAAGTAGTCTGTACGATCTATTTAATCCTCACAGAAGCCATATGAGATATGCTGTATCATCCCCATTTACCAAACAGTACACTGAGGTTCAGAAAGTGAGTTAATTTGTTCAAGGTCACACCCTAGCAGATGCCTGCAGCTGTGACTCAAATCCACCTATGTCTGAAAGGAGATTAACACTGTGCCTGGTGCATAGTAAATACTTAGTTATTACTACTCTTTTGCTATCCTTATTTATTATTTATTAATATTCTAGAGGAAATACAAAGATTTTCATTATATGTTATTAGTTACAATGAAGTTCTACAATTTAATCAGCTTGTCTTTCTGATTATCCTTATAAGAACCACATCTAAGGTCACACTTCCAAAAAGCAGATGATTTATACAAGTGAAGCAGTGAGAAAAAATAAAGGAAAGGTGGAGTGTGTACATTCCTGCCCCCTCTGGCTAAAGTCATTTTGCCCTATAGGAAGACAGACTAATTTTAAAGTGGAACTTGAAATAAAGAGTTTTATGTAAAGTCATCTAATTGTCAAAGAAAACAACTAATCTTAAAGAGAATATTAAGGTCTGTAGTCCAATAAATCATGACTATGGGTCAAATTTGGCTAGCAGGTCAAAATTTGCCACTTGAGTGTTTTACCTGAATTCCTTTTCCCAAGATAAATCTATCTCATGTTACCCATTTATTCATTTGTTCATTCGTTCATTCTAGGAGAGTCTATTAAAGGACCAGATAGTAAGCATATTTATCTCCAGCTATTTCTTGAGTGCATCTTTCCTTTCACTTAGGCAAATCTTCTTAGTTACATAAACACACACACACACACACACACACACACACACACACACACACACCCTGTACTGTTTTCTGTCCCTAAAGTTTCTTTTACTTTAAATTTTTTCTAAGTCTTGCTCATTCTTCCAGACTCAGCGCCAAGACCTCTCTTTATAAAATATTTTCTGACCTCTGTATAAAACATTTTAAATGTTTATAAAACCATCTCTTTTTAAAACATCCTCTGACCTCTCTTTATAAGACAAAGTCCAGCCCATGCTCTAGGCACTAGCTATAATTTTTTTCCAAATAAAGATGTGAAAACATGGTTTATCATTTCATTGTTCTGAAGATGTTTTAATTATACGAACTTTGCCTCTCTAAATGTACGTAAAGAGCAAACATTCTATTTAGGGTGATCATGTAATTTATTGTTCAAATCTAAGATAACTTTTGAGAGTAAAAGGGGACACTTAAAAATTAAGCTGGGGCTTCCCTGGTGGCGCAGTGGTTGAGAGTCCGCCTGCCGATGCAGGGGACACGGGTTCATGACCCGTTCCGGGAAGATCCCACATGCCGCGGAGCGGCTGGGCCCGTGAGCCATGGCCGTTGAGCCTGCGCGTCCGGAGCCTGTGCTCCGTAGTGGGAGAGGCCACAGCAGGGAGAGGCTCGCGTACCGCAAAAAAAAAAAAAAAAAAAATTAAGCTGGACAACAGGCGTAAACTAGAACAATAGTAGCCAAATCAGTTTGTATCATTATTTTAATTGTCAGATTTTCATTCTGTTCCCATTCCACCCACCATCACCACCACAGTGCCTGTTCCTTTTTTGAGCAAAGAGCTAAGTGTCAAATAATAACTTAAAAGAGGAATGAGTCAGGAAATAGCAGCAAAACAGTCTTAAGCAACAAAATGCAACCAACAAAATGGATTTCAGTGAACTTGGTGCAAAGTGAATTTAACTGAAATGTAGGTCACATACCAACTTCATAATCACTGTCAAGCCACTATCAGCAGCCTCATGCCTTCTGTTTCATGATCTAGTCATTCTTTGTAGTCTTTTGCTTTGCCTCTTGGTGTTATATTCTGCAAGACTCTTTTGCTTAATCACAGCTACTTAAGTCTGACATGGCTACCTCATGCTGTCCTATGTTCTGCCCTTGGTTCTCAGCAGTCAGGCTCTATATATATCTCCTACTTTAATTTGTAATCTGCTTGTCTCATCCCACTTTAGTTCCTCAGCGAGGACATCTTTAAGTATCATGCTGTCATTTGCCCACAGAATAGTTGATTTTGACAGAGCATTTTCTGTGCTCTTCACTCTTTGACATCTCTTTTAAAAATATGCCCCTGCTGGATAATACAAAATACCAAGGGCCATATCTTATACTGTTGAAAATTCTCAAGGAGATGGATTCCTTAGTCATGAGACGTTGATGTCTCCCGGCCTTAAAGGACTGCATGGTGCCCCTGCATTTGTTCCCATCCTCATTATTACTGCCTGCACTGCTGTAGCAGTCGACTAGCCACTCACTTCATTGTCTCTCCAGCCAGACTTTTCTCTACATTTCCACCTGACTGATGTTTTGAAAATATAAATCAGACATCACTCCTCTGTTTAAAATTCTTTTATGGCTACACAGTCATAAGTTCAAAACTGTGGAATTACATTTAAAGCCTCCACAATTTGCACCCAGATTATCTGCCAGCTTCATCTCTCATTATTCAGTTACATACATCTAGTCATCTAACTGCACTGTCCTGAAAAGACATTGACCTTTCACATTTCTGCTTCTTTTGCAAACTCTCTTCCATGTTCTTGGAACACTTAAGTCCACATTCAAAAATCCATAAATTCTTAGTCATTTTCCAAGGCCCATGTCAAATGATACTTTAAGTACTAATGAACTTCTAGGCAGAATTAGTCACTCCCATATCTGCAGTGCCCTGGCACTATGTGTGTATTATATTAGAATGGCTGTATATCCTCATTTGCCCAAGACAGCCCTGGTTTATGCCTATTTTCCTGGCATCCTGACTTGTTTGACATTTGGTCTGTATTTTCCATTTTCAACAAAGTATCATTATTAATAGTTCTGTTAAAATAGCCAAGGTATATTTATTAGCTCTTGTCTTTGATCTCATCTAGTAATGTGTGAGATATATTCCTAGTGCTCAGAGTAATTATAATACATGATTAATTTTGAAAGACAAATACTGATAACCCATCTCTATTTTCCAGTCTTTTGTGGATGCCAGGTAACTTACACTTCCCCTTCATGGGTAGCATATAGGGCTCTTGTAGATGGAATGAAAATATTCTCAGATATTAACATCTAACTCATTCTGATCTTAGATGGTATTGGGAGAACTATTTGATACTGTTGCCCTGCCAGCTATTTTGTATGACAGCAAGTTACATCATAATCTATTCTGTGGCTTGAAAGATACATAAAGCTGTCAGGCCATGAGTTGGCCAAATCACTGAGAAATATGTATTCTTGAAATATCCACAGAAGTAGAGGTTGCACAGATGTGCTGTAGAGCTATAGTCTGAATGTTCTTGTCATGAGTGCTTGTTATTTATTTTATAGGATAAATTAACAATTATTTATTTTATCATACTGTTTTATTATTTTACAATAGACATTTATGGCAGCAGTGGGATAGAAAGTACATTCTGAATATTCATTTCTTAAGAAAGCTTAATTCCACCAAGATTTCTAAAAGAAAGTTCAGCTGAAGGAGGCTGTCAGGAAGACCCAGCAGAGATCAACAAGGATGTCAGACAAACTTATTCTTGCAAAATTTGAAACTAAACCCAAAAAGATAGCAGGAAAGGATCTAGAAGAATTTTTGTTTATTATGATTTGTGAATCAAAGCATTTTAGTACATCCAGAAACACATTTTTTAAAAAGTGGGGAGTTCGGGCATCCCTGGTGGCGCAGTGGTTGAGAGTCCGCCTGCCGATGCAGGGGACGCGGGTTCATGCCCCGGTCCGGGAAGATCCCACATACCACGCGTATCGGCTGGGCCCGTGAGCCATGGCCGCTGAGCCTGCGCATCTGGAGCCTGTACTCCTCAACAGGAGAGGCCACAACAGTGAGAGGCCCACATACCGCAAAAAAAAAAAAAAAAAAAAAAAAAGTGGGGAGTTCTACATGATCCCATTTCAATTAAACATATTTAGGTGAATTGTAAAAATATTTTTAGAGGGTAAATCACGTACTGATTGGTTATTTTGCTATACAATCAAAAATTAGTAGAGTACAGAATAAAATGAGACTTCCTTGGCTTGTATATTATATTAACATTCTTTTAAGCTACAGAGGGGGCAATTTCATATTCTAAAATATGAAACATAATTAAATGGTGATTTGGAGCCATTATAATACATTAACAACATCTTTGTCATTTTAAAGTACCTGATGTATTAAATTGATTATTATGATGATTATTTTAAAGTACCTATCTACTATAGCTATGTTCTTTTCAGTTGAATTATTTCCTAAATAAAATTTCTCCCTGGTTTTAGATTTATCCCTGGGACCCTGATATCATTGGTATTAATAGACCAATTTTTCCTAATAACTTGTTAACCTCATGTGAAATGGGATATTTTGATTGAGAATGTAGTATATATGATATTAAATATGAGATTTAGACCTAACAGTATATTAATATTTTAAGATATTGATACTTGATATTTTTATTTTATGAACAAATTGCCTATAAATTTTAATATGATAAGTTGTTGGAATACCTGTTTGGATTAACTACATGGTTCTTAGACTTTTATTACTTACGTATTAAGGATTTTATACAAGTTGCTCATAATGTCTGCTAATCATCAATTTTTTTTTAAATTTTGATGTGCTCATCATCAAAAAACCCAATAACAAGAGTCTGTCATACAGAGAGTGAAGTAAGTCAGAAAGCAAAAAACAAATACTGTATGCTGACACATATATATGTAATCCAAAAAAAAAAAGGTCATGAAGAACCTAGGGGCGGGGTGGGAAAAAAGACTCAGACCTACTAGAGACCTACTTGAGGACACGGGGGCGGGGAAGGGTAACCTGGGACAAAGTGAGACATATATACACTACCAAATGTAAAACCGATAGCTAGTGGGAAGCAGCCACATAGCACAGGGAGATCAGCTAGGTGCTATGTCAACAACTAGAGGGGTGGGATAGGGAGGGTGGGAGGGAGGGAGGGAGATGCAAGAGGGAGGAGATATGGGGACATATGTATATGTATAACTGATACACTTTGTTATAAAGCGGAAACTAACACACCATTGTAAAGCAATTATACTCCAATAAAGATGTTAAAAAAACAAAACAGTAACATCTCAATTAAAATAAAAGAAAATCGATGATGAAAATGCAACTTGTACACAATGTATGTTAACATACATGGGGATCATGTGGTGTCATTGACCATGTGAAAGCTAGAAGACATAAATCTGTTTAAAAAAAAGCATGACTTTTCATTTAGAACAAATGAAAACTCTACTAATTTCATCACTTTATGTTCTAAATTCTCTTCTGCATATATGAAAAGTGTAAACATGCCAGCTTCCTTAGCAGAAGAACTTCCCAAATAGTTAAGTGAGTCCAATCTTATATGTCACATCAGTAACATTAATCACCTCAAATATTTTAATTCCAGCAAAAGTTTTTATTTTTACCTCCATTTTATGAAGCAGAGTATAGTCTTTGAAAGTTCATTGTGATGAAGATGAAACATCTCATATTATAAATTTAGTTACAATTTTAACATTTCAATAATTAAATTTACTTAGACTTATTTTATGGTCCAGCATATATTTTTCTAAAAGAACCATGTGCATTTGAAAAGAATGTACACTTGCCATTATTGTGAATTAAATACCAATTAGATACAGTTGGTTGATAGCATTGTGTTTGAAGTGTTCTATATTATTACTGATATTTTGTCTACTTTTTTTTTTTTTTTTTTTTTTTGCGGTACGCGGGCCTCTCACTGTTGTGGCCTCTCCCGTTGCGGAGCAACAGGCTCCGGACGCGCAGGCTCAGCGGCCATGGCTCACGGACCCAGCCGCTCCGCGGCATGTGGGATCTTCCCAGACCGGGGCACGAACCCGTGTCCCCTGCATCGGTAGGCGGACTCTCAACCACTACGCCACCAGGGAAGCCCCTACTTTTTTTTTAATCCACTAATGAAAGAGTAGCATTGAAATGCCCAACAGCAATTGTGGACTTGCCTGTTTATTCTTTCTATCTTATCATGTCCTGTCATGTTTGTGTATCATGAAGATCTGTTACTAGGTGTTTAAGTTTGAGATGCTAAGCCTTCTTAATGAGTTGACTGTTTCATTACAATGAAGTAGCTTTCTTTTTCTCTGGGAATTTTCCTTGTCTTGAAGTTTGCATTGTCTGATATGAATATCTTATAATTAGTGTTTTCATGGTATTTCATTTAGCATCCTTTTAACTTGTTTTTATATTTAAAGCAGGTTTCTACTTTAAACAGCACGTGATTGAGATACTACTTGCTTGAGTCTTGTTTTTT
Source organism: Phocoena sinus (assembly GCF_008692025.1). Lineage (NCBI taxonomy): Eukaryota > Metazoa > Chordata > Mammalia > Artiodactyla > Phocoenidae > Phocoena > Phocoena sinus. The sequence goes on along the minus strand of NC_045779.1, from coordinate 54,176,683 downwards.
TATACAGTCTGAAGATTTCTGCCTTTAATTGTAGTCTTTATTTTTTTTTTCATCTTTATTGGAGTATAACTGCTTTACCATGTTGTGTTAGTTTCTGCTGTATAACAAAGTGAATCAGCTATATGTATACATACATCCCCATATCCCCTCCCTCTTGCATCTCCCTCCCACCCTCCCTATTCCACCCCTCTAGGTCATCACAAAGCATGGAGCTGATCTCCCTGTGCTATACAGCAGCTTGCCACACACTATCTATTTTACATTTGGTAGTGTATATATGTCAGTGCTACTCTCTCACTTTGTCCCAACTTCCCCTTACCCCGAATTGCAGTCTTTAAATCAGTAGACCGTTCACACATAATATAATTGTTATGGTTTTGTTTGGCTGCCATATTGCTATTTACTTTTATTGGACCCACCTGTGCATTTCCATCATCATTTTCTTCCCCTCTATTAACTTATTGGCTAAACATTTTGGAGGTGGGGGTGTACTTGCTCTAATATTAATAGCATACATCTAGGATCAAAACCTACCATTAACTTCTATTACACACGTCATATGTAATGAAAGAATGAGAGTGTATTTACATTTCCCCCTTCTTTCCTTTCGACTGTTGTTTCCATTTATCTTACTTCTATTTAGATTAACACCACAATACATTTTTTAAACTTGAAGCAAACAATTATCTTTTAAATATTTTTTAAATGAGACAAAGGTCACATATCAAAATTATAGTGTTAAGGATAAGACTATTTGTTTTGTGATAATAATACAAATATAAATTTTGGTGACACACAACTTCATGGCAAAAACAAAGCTCTTATCAAATTAAGAAACAGATATATACTTAGAATTGGTTGTGGTGTTCATGTAATTCAAAACTGCAACCAAGCAAATTCTACGCCTCACAATAAAACTGTCATTAAAATTTACAAATATTTTTATATACATCAAAATAATTGAATTACATTTTTTGTGTGTATGACAAAGTAATGCTGATTCAAAAATAAATAAACTTTAGTATGTCAGTACCAGCTTCTGTTTTCGCTACTCATTGTCATTCAGACCTAGAAAAGTTTGCATCTCTGAAGCACTTTTTCATAATCAACCAAAATGCCCTACTATGGTTTTGAAATTTTTGAAAATAAAACCTTTAAATTTGGTTGATTTATATTAAAATCATATGAAAATCTTTAATCAAAATATTCAGTTATTGGCATGTTAAAGATCTTCAGCTTTTGAAAATTTTGGTGAATTATAATTATTGAAAACAAAGTTTGGAAATAGGAAGACATTTAAATGCTATTTTTATGAAAAAATTAAAACACTGTATAAAATTAAAATTTGAAACTATTATTGTCCTGTAGCATGATTTGACTTGTGAAAAGAGAGTATCTTTTGATGAAGTTCTTATTTTTTAATCAGATTGAATTTATATTTTATACTATAATGGAATAAAATTGAGAAAACATACAATTATACAGCTTACAAGTTAACTATTCCAAAAAAATCATAATTTAAGACAACTTGGTAAGCTTTATATTATAAATTTTTTTTGTCAAGAAAGGTATCTGAATAGAAGTAAAAATTTACTATCTGTGAAAATACTTAAGCTGAAATATTTACACATTGTTGTATGAAATAAAATCAAATTGAAACTTTCCTCTATTTTAAAGAATTAGTCCTACCACATACCTCAATACCTATAAAGAAAAACGTTTCTCAATTAAAAATAGTATGGCCTGGGCTTCCCTGGTGGCACAGTGGATGAGAGTCCGCCTGCCAATGGAGGGGACGCGGGTTCGTGCCCCGGTCTGGGAAGATCTCACATGCCGCGGAGCAGCTGGGCCCGCGAGCCATGGCCGCTGAGCCTGCGCGTCCGGAGCCTGTGCTCCGCAATGGGAGAGAGGCCACTACTAGAGGCCCGCGTACCACAGAAAAAAAAAAAAAAAAATAGTATGGCCTTGTAGAGACCTCTGTTAACATGCCAATGATTTAAAATGTATTAAAAATACCTTTAACAATACCAATAAAAATAAGAATATATTGAAAACCACATACTTAAGAAAAAATAGTCAAATGACATTAAATATGTCTAGGAAACCAATTAGAGAATGTACATTTGTACCACAAATGATCATTTTGCTCATCTTATTTTTAATGTTTAATTAACTCTTATAAAGATGTTTTTGTGTGCACAGACATGGCATTTTAATGTTTTAGAAATTATTTTTAGTAGTTTTTGCATAGATACTTATTTTGAAAAGTTCATCAATGTAATATTATCAATCTGGTAAATCAGTACATATTTTTAATTACTTTTAATTTCATGCCCACAATTTTTCACTTTCAATGACAAATGTCACCTGATTTTAATAAACATTTTATTATATTAAAGACATATACACATGTGCTGTCCCTCTTAGACTGTGTTCCTTTGAAGTGCAAGGTTTATCCTATTAATATTTGTTTCACCAGAACTTGGCAGTGTACCTGGTATTTAGTACTTAGTAAATGTTAAATGAATCTGATTGAGTAGGAAATTTTTTAATAATGTAAAATTAAAGGCACACTGGTATTATATACTGTCAGTCAAGACTAATGTAAAACAATATTTATATGTTTTTACTCTTTTTTTGCTCATTAATTCTGGTGATCTCCAAATATTAGAATTCAATTCTGAATTAGACTTCTATATAACCCTTTATAATCCTTGGATATAAAATCAGTTTCCTGTTTAGGTACCTTTGACAGTCTTCAACCTAACATGCCTTTTGATTTCAAAGAAATTAGACCAGTGATGTTATTTTCACTTTTGTCCATGTATTAGAGAACAAGAATCAATGATGGAATGGAGGTGTTGGCTCTTATTACAGTTCATCCCCAGTATAAAACATACTTGGCTTATAGTGGGTGCACAACAATTACCTGGTGAAATAAATGAGTAAATATGTATTTTAGAAAGGTATTTCTATATAAAGTACTTGGAATATATTATAACACTAGCTTTGTGGTTTCTTTTGCATTGGCAGCTTTGTTTCCATCCAGGGTCGATAGGAAAATCTCTTGTCATGCTGCTATCTACTTTAACCTGACTTGCCATATCATTAGATGTATCCTTAGAAACATAATGAAATTCTAAAGATAGCCACGTTACTGAGTAGCTAGCAGAGTGTAGGCCTAATAATGATATTGAACATTCTTTGTAAAATTGATGGATCTTGTACAAAGCAGGGACTCAGTCAAGGGCAAAATTCTCCAGGGTGAAATCCACCTCTAGGTTACCATCCGCATTTCACATATTTTCCGATTGATTTGATTCTAGATGGGATTTCCTTCCAGGTTAAATATTCCCATTACCCAGCTTGATTTCCTTATAGATAGTGAAATGGAGAATATCGTGTCATTTCTTAGTCAATACAAAAATATAAGGCAATAAAACTGGAAGAGTGTAAGGCCTTGTGAATACCAAATCTGGACTGTGACCTTGCTGAAGTTTCTTGACGTATTGAAAAATAATATACAACAACTTCTTAGACAAACTACACAGTGAATAGTAAAATCTAGTGGTCTTTAAAGATTTATCTCAGAGTTTATATTTTCATAGAATTATACAATATAATTGTTAGAATAGAACTTTAAGATTATTTTCTAATACTAAATCAGGCAGGTAGAAGATTATTACTATGTCAACTTTACTGATGAGGCAGTTAAAATTCAGGGAACTAATACAACCTGGTCAATGTCCCTTTCCTACAACAGTACAGATTACAATACAAGTCTTCTGCTTTTGATTTTATCCAACTGTATAGAATCTAAGATTTTTCTCTTTTGAAAGTTCTTGAGATAAACAAGTTTATACCAAAGTGTCTACTTTCTGAATGGAAAGGACACACAAGAACTTATGAGTGATTTAAGTGTATTTATTCTTTGTTGCACAGAGCAATCCATAAGCAAACTGGACTGTTAATTTGCCCAAGGTCACCAAGATGGTAATTCAGACATTATCTCTGAATTATCATCCATAATATAGTTGAAACTTATACATGTGCTAGTTAGGACTGTGAAATATGTATTAGGCGAGGTGCGCATTTCCAATTAAATTATACTCTCAATTAGATGAAACAAATATAAAATGAGAAGTCAGAAGTATATTTACAGTACTGATGAGTTGTAAAAATGGTGAGAACTCAGTCATTTTCTGTAGTATTTAGTGCTATCAGTATTCTGAAAACAGCCTCAGGTTATCCAGATAGATTAATTAAAACAAATTAAAATGTAATATAAATATTGTTACTGCAGTCTTGGAATAAATATTTCCCAGTGTCAAACAAATGCTAAATTATAAACAAACCTTAAGCATACATTGAAATGACTAGTTGTAATTTTGTTCATTCATCCATCCATTCATTCATTTCACACACTTTTTTAATAAAAAAATTTATTAAGCACGGGCTTCTTATTGCTGAGCAGGCTTCTCTTGTTGCGGAGCACGTGCTCTAGGCTCAAGGGCTTCAGTAGTTGTGGCCCATGGGCTGAATAGTTCTGGCTCTCGGGCTCTAGAGCACAGGCTCAGTAGCTGGGGTGCATGGGCTTAGTTGCTCCGTGGCATGTGGGATCTTCCTGGACCAGGGCTCAAACCGGTGTCTCCTGCACTGGCAGGCGGGTTCTTAACCACTGTGCCACCAGGGCAGTCCCCCACACATATTACTTGAACTTTTTTTTTTTCATTGAAGTATAGTTGATTTACAGTGTTGTGCCAGTCTCTGCTATACAGCAAAGTGACTCTGTTACACACATATAGACATTCTTTTTTATATATTATTTTCCATTGTAGTCTGTCACAGGATATTGAATGTAGTCCCCTATGCTGTACAGTAGGACTTTGTTGTTTATCCTTGATGAACTATTTTTAACTATTGTGAAAGATTCTCTTCAATGTCTTACATATAAGGGCAATTTATTCCTAGGGTATAGCAACGCTTGATTTAATAAGATCCCATGTTGCTTAACAATAAATGCAGTAACTCTTTCAGTGGATTTAGACTATTGGTGAAGATTAAAAGCATTGTAAAAACAATTCCTAAGGAAAGCTAATGTAAACTTTCTTAACTTGAGCATAAACTCTTTTTTAAATTTACATACACTTATATATAATTAGCATGTTAATAACATATCTTGAAAAATTATTTTTACTGTATACGATAAGTAGTTATAAAATGGTATTACTTTTACATATCTATTTTTTTCACACCCTGAGTCATGAGAATTTTTAAGAAAAAACTATTATGGATACAAGCGGTTTTTGGTGGAATACAAACAGTTCAATTTTAAAGGAAAAGTTAGTCATTACAAATTTATTTCTGACCCATTATAATAACCAGATATAAAAATTCATTTTGTTAGAAGCAAATGCTACCATACAGATTAAAATCACTTGCATAAAAAATACAGTAAAAATTACAAGATTTTGTATGTTTGCAAATGTTCAGTTTATTTCTTATGTCAGAATTTTACATTCTATGGTGAATTTATTTCTAACAAAAGTATTTGTATCTGGGTATTATATTAAATTAGAAATAAATTTGCAATGAGAAATTTTTACTTTCAAATGGAACAATATTTATTTGATTTTATTGATATCAGTAGCATAGGAAAAAATTTTATTCACAGGTGAAATTTAATATATTTTACATTTTTATTTACAAAAATTTGAAAATTAAAAGATTTTATAATTTTGCAAGTGTTTTGGACATGGTAAGCTGAGGGGCCTATTAGATATACAAGAAGTTAAATAGGCAGTTGAATAGAATGGTCTGAAGCTCAGGAAAGACATTAAGACTGAATATATAAATTTGGGAAGCATTAAACTAAAAACAGCATTTAAAACCATGGGATAAGGTGAAGTTATCCAAAGAGAAGTTGTAGAAAGATGGGAGCAGAACCATTAAGAACTAATCCCTGAGGTACTACAGCTCTCAGTCATTGGGTTAACAAGGCAGGGTTAGCAAAAGATACCAAAAAGAGCAGCAAATAAGCCAGAAAAGAGAACTAGCAGTCTGATGACTGAGAAGCCAAGAAAAAAAGTGCTGTGACAAATGTTGCTAAGATTTTTCTGAAAAAAGAAGGCACTAAAATCATTGAATTTGGCAGCCTAGATTTAACAAGGACAGTTTAGTGAATATGTCTGATGAATGGCAGATGAAACTGGAGACAGTTGTACAGATATCTCCCTCAGGACAGATGTTTAATAGGTTTTCTACTAAAGAAAGGAGGGAAATGAGAAAAATAGTTAGAAGAGAATGGGAATGTAATGAGGATTTTGGTTGTTTATTTAAGATGGAAGTTGTAAGCCACATTTGTATGTTTTTGAGAATGACCCAGTACAAAAGGAAAACATAGTGATTCAGAAGAGATGAAACATCTTCAGGAATGAAGTCCTTGAGAAATAGAAAGGTTTTAATACCAGCAGGACAAGAACTAGGGTTAGCCTTACATAGAGCAAGGGCACCTTCTTCATTGCTACGGGAGAGGAAGTAGAGAATATGGATGCAGACGCCAGAGATTTGGTGAGGGTGCGCCTATCTTATTGCTTCTACTCTCTTAAAGAACTGTAAGGAAGGAAATCAGAAAAAAAGAGACGACAGGAAGAGCAAGAATGAGAAAAACAATTGGAGGGGAAATGTTCTTGTTACTGTAATTACTTAATACCATTTGACACATGTATGGCTAAATTTGGCATATATCAGGTTAAATTTTATTTTTATTACTTCTAGTAATACCTGCAAAATAACCTTGAGTCTTTCTTTTCTGCTTCCCTTTATGGTGAAATATCAGGAGCAAGAAAATGTTTGTGTGTAATGAAGGGTTATCAACTGTTCTTGCCTTTCTGTTTCAATGTTAAGTCTAACTTTTTTGCCCAATTCTTTTGTTAATAAACAACTGTCAGAGTTCCATTAGTAGGGCATGGCTTTTTATTGTTTTATCTGGTAATGGGATAGGTTTGTGCTGAGACAGTATACCCTAATGGCTAAGAGCCCTGCTGTTTCTTGACTCAAATTCCAACTCTACTAAGAGCAAACATTTAATATCATGGAGACTTATTTTGCCCATTTAAAATAGGGATAATAATACTTCATAACGATTTGTGTTTTAGCCTAAGAGTATAAACTTAGCTTCTAGTTAAGTGTTTTGCACAATGTATGCTCTCAATACAGACAATAATAGTAATCATCATTATTTTATTGGTATCTATTCTGATTGCCCTTCACCTTGAACAATTACATCTCTTTCTTAGATACACAGATTTATTTCAGTTTGACAAAATATACACCAATGGAATCCTGTGAATAAGACTGTATTGTTAATATCTGTGAAATTTTTTAAAGTAAGAAATCAATACATTTAAAGCTAAGTGTTATAAACATGTAGGTTTTTGGACTATTCCAATCAGAATGATAGGCAGGTAGGTAGCTGCTCTTCTGATTTTAAAATGACAATAAAGATTAATAACATATTTTAGAAATTTCAATTGAAGTCATTATTTCACTTGAGCTTTATACTATAGTTCACACTTTCAGCACTTTTGTTTTGCAAACACTCTATCACTTTTATTTAAGAAATGTCCCTCGGTAATGGTCTCACGTCTGCACAGGACACTTCATCCACTTTAAGTAACTATGTGATGTTGGTCAGGCTTCTTATCTTTTTTTAGCCTCAATCTTCTCATTGGGAAAATATAGATACTAATAGTACCCAGACTTCTTCTGAATCAAATGAGATATAGATCATAGTACAAGTGTTTGAAAGACAGTAAGTGTCCAATAAATATTACATAATGACAGTATTAACTAGTCACATACTCTTCTATTTATATACCTTTTCCCTGTGACTATTATCATTTTTACTGAATAATCAGCTGTGAAACAGACTAACCATCTGATAATTCCTATTCTAGACTAACCAAAATGTAAATGGCCATTTCTTTTTTTGGGGGGGGACAAGGAAGGGAAGTCATCTTTCATAGTCAATTTCACTAGGTTTTGAAAACTAAATCCAAGATATATTTGGATAGGATAGCATATAAGCCTATTATATACACTTTCTAGGATGTTCCTTTCATGATATCATTGCAGGTGAGATAACAAGTTTGTTAAGACCCTTTATCTTTGTTGGAATTTATGCTTACTTTACATATCTATGTTAAGAAAAATCAGGAATAAATGACAAACTTAAACCTAATAGAACAAATACAGATATTCATTTCATCAATTAAATTTGAAGTCATTTGGACTTAAAAAACTGAGATAATAGGGCTTCCCTGGTGGCGCAGTGGTTGAGAGTCCTCCTGCCGATGCAGGGGACGCGGGTTCGTGCCCCGGTCCGGGAAGATCCCACATGCCGTGGAGTGGCTGGGGCCGTGAGCTATGGCCGCTGAGCCTGTGCATCCGGAGCCTGTGCTCCAAAACGGGAGAGGCCACAACAGTGACAGGCCTGCGTACTGCAAAAAACAAAAACAAAAAACTGTGATAATAAATAGAACTTACCTATCTTAATACACTGGTGGCAGGTATATTATTTTCTAATATATACTTTTTAAATTTTTATGTCTTTAAAATAGTTGATAAATTAAAATACTTAATTGCAAAAAAGTCCTCATTCTATAGAAACACCCTGTATATTATTCCACAGTAGAAGAGAATAGAGAGGAACAAACATCTACTTAAATATATATATATATATGTATATATAACAACAGTAATAAAATGCAAATAAGAATTATATATCTTGAGAATTGTATGTTCCACAAAATTAAACAAGTGTCAAATAAAAATTCTTAATCTATTTTTACATATGTGACTAATACTGACTGAGTTCTAATATTATATAATTGTTTTTAAATCGTGCTAATTTTGTGAGATTATTTCAGTCCTAATTTCCAAGGAGATACAGAATGACTTTTTAAATGTTTAGTTATTTTCTTCAATGGCTATAGTTTCTATTTAATACAGAAAAGAAGAACGACCGATGCCAAAATTAATGTAATTTTGTCTACCCACAAACACAGTGTATAATCAGTATAGAGATTAAACTTTGAATAAGTAAAGAAAATAAGACAATAGCATTCACAGCAAGTAATTCTTTCTTGTGTATTTAACTAATTGCTTTCAGAACTCAAGTAATTGCAAGAAAAAATTTATTTGGTCTTTCACTAAACCCCATCATTCTCTATTGTGTTTTAAAATCTTACTTGTAATTTATTTATTAGTTGAGAGAAAAAGGAAGAGAACAATTTTGCCACCTCTCTTCCTTCAAGTCAACCAGACCCAAAGGCAAATGAATATTTTTACATATTATATATTAGCTATCATATTGAAGCCTTTATATTTTAGCTACTAGGTTCCACTTTAAATCTTTAAGCACAGTGACTCTGACAATAAGGCCAAAACATCTTTTTTCCCTCAAACTCTGGTAAGACATGGTTATACCAGCTGCTTTCATTTCAGTGTTTTTGTAACATTGTTATATGTACGTTTTTACTTTGAGAATGTTCATATTAAGCTTCAAGCTTTTTGCAGAGTCCAGCACATAGGAAGCCTCTACAACAATAACAAAAACAACAACAAAAGAATATTTTTCATAATCTGTATATCATTCTACTTTTCAGCTTGAAAGCTGTAGCACATCTTAGCTTTATATCACTCCTTTCCAATTAAAACATCCTAAGTGTAAATCTTGTATGTAGGACATCCAGTTCCACTTTTGTATTGTAAAACCAATTCATAGATCAGTTTTAGTGTTGGTGGAAACCATTCCAGAGCAATTCAAGAAAAGCTTAATGACTGAGTTTATCACAAAAGCATTTACAAAAAAAAAAAAGTCTATCAATATTGAAAGATTATAATTGCCAGACCCTGTGATGCCTGATGGATGTTCTGGTAAGGAACACTGATAGGTATTACAGAACAAATCCAATTGGAAATTGGAACCAAGTCCCTACCCCACTTCCCTCAATATTCTCCAATATGAGTCTGATTGTTATTCTATTAACAACTAAAAATAACTCTCTCAAAAATAACTCAAATGAAAGAAGATTGAATATTTTTTAAATGGACACATTTATGTGCACTGTAGCTTTTCTATTTATGGGTATAATCTCTGTACTTTTTATCATTTCTTAATGGGGTTTATTATGTTTAAATGTGAAAGAAAATGTATCTCTAGGACAGTTAACAGATAGAAGAGGACAGTCTAGTGTAACATTTAAGGGTTTGGCTTCTGAAATCATACTGACTGGGGTTCAAACCTTGGTTCTGCGTTCTTTAGTTTTTGTAATATTGAACAGGTTACTTAATCTTCCTAAACTTTAGTTTTCTCACCTCTAAAATAAAAACAATAATGGCACTTGACCCATTGGTTTGCTAGGAGAATTAAAGGAATTATACACGCAACGTCTTCATCCTTGGCCATTGCTCAGAAGCACTAGTTTGTCAGTAAAATGAAGCAAAACTGTTAGGATTTCTGATGATGTGTATGATGATACATAGATTTAATTTAAGTGGTCGGTAAAATAACATTTGCAGTCTACATCTTGTAACCCTTTTTAAAAAGTAACCCTTTAGAAATTAACCCTTTTAAAAATAACCTTTTAGAGTCATGTACCACAATGTTCGTTGCAGTTGTATTTACAATAGCCAGGACATGGAAGCAACCTAAGTGTCCATCGACAGATGAATGGATAAAGAAGATGTGGCACATATATGCAATGGAATATTACTCAGCCATAAAAAGAAATGAAATTGGGTTGTTTGTAGTGAGGTGGATGGACCTAGAGTCTGTCATACAGTGAAGTGAGTCAGAAAGAGAAAAATAAATACCATATGTTAACACATATATATGGAATCCAAAAAAAAAAAAAAGGTTCTGAAGAACCTAGGGGCAGGACAGGAATAAAGATGCAGACATAGAGAATGGACTTGAGGACATGGGGAGGGGGAAGGGTAAGCTGGGGCGAAGTGAGAGAGTGACATGGACATATATACACTACCAAATGTAAAATAGATAGCTAGTGGGAAGCAGCTGCATAGTACAGGGAGATCAGCTCGGTGCTTTGTGACCACCTAGAGGGGTGGGATAGGGAGGGTGGGAGGGAGATGCAAGAGGGAGGGGATATGGGGAGATATGTATACATATAGCTGGTTCACTTTGTTATAAAGCAGAAACTAACACACCATTGTAAAGCAATTATACTCCAATAAAGATGTTAAAAAACTTAAAATAAAAATATCCTTATTTTACCCTTTCTGAAAAGATATATAAAACAATTTGCAGTCTGTTCAGTTTTGTGTGTATATATATGTGTGATTATATATAATATCACTTTTTTGTTGTTGCTGCTTTTATGCAGTCTCAGACTTAACATACCACCAACATTAGTTGTTTTTTTTTTCAGTTTTTTAATTGATATGGTCCTCTTGATTCCCAAACGACTTTGAGAGTCAGAGCATTATATTTGTGTGTAGATTCTCTGGTTTCATTGCTGTGTATGAGTATTAGGGAGATGAGCTATCAATACAAAAAGTACACCTGGTAGATTGTAACAAATTGTTTGGTATATTGGTGAATCTATCTAACTGTATCTACCTACCTACCTTTGTACCTGTTTACTTACCTACTAGGGATGTATACAACAGAATCTGTTTGTAGGTGCCACCGCTATGCAGTTTGAACAATTTGAAGTCTGTTCAGTTTTATGTCTGCCTATTTCTTCTTTGTATTCCTAGCACCTAGCACAGTGTCTGGAATATATTAAGTTAGTAAATGAATGAATGAGTGAATACCAGTTATGTGTCTATAATCCAGCCATTTGTGTAGTTACTTTAATATGCAGTTTAAAAAATAATTTGTACAAGGGCTGAATCCTACATTTATGAATATAGTTTAATAAGTAGCTTAAATGAAAAATTTAATAGCTTTTTTGTCTTGATACTTAATTATCACATGCTTTAGGGTAAATCTGCTTTGTGGTAATTCAAAGTAATATCTTGTTCCATTAACCTGAATAATTGTAGTTAATTATGCTATTATATGTGCCCTATACTGTATATAGAAGAACAGTTGCTTTCCTGTGGTCCCATACTCTTCTCTAATGATTTTTTAAACTTTTTGAAATTTTTAAGTAATTTTAGATTTATATACAATTGTAAGAAATAATAGAGATCCTGTATACCCTTTACCCAATTTTCTCCAATGATGATTTCTTGGATAACTATAGCACAATATCACAAGCAGAAAATTGACATTGATATCAATCCATGAACCTTATTCAGATTTCATTAGTTTTATATATGCTCATTTTTGTGTGTATGTTTATTTTGTATATAGTTTTATGTAGATTTGATCACCACCACCAGAGGTAAACCACAGTACAGTTCCATCACAAAGATCCTTCTACTTACTGTTTTATAGTCCTGGTCATCTCCTTCCATCCCCTTCCCCTACAATTCTTGGTAACCAGTAATCTGTTTTCCAACTTCATAATTTTGTCAATTCAAGAGTGTTACATAAATAGAGGCAAACAGTATAAAACATTTGCTATTGCATTTATTTACTTATCATAATTGCCTTCAGATCCATTCAAGCTGTCTTGTATATCATCATTCCCTTTTTATTACTGACCAGTATATCATGGTATGAATTTAGTTTAATGATTCACCTGTTGAAGGTGGTTTGTTCCTAGTTTTTAGTTATTACAAATAAAACTCCTGTGAACATCCACGTTCAGGTTTTTGTTTCTCTGTAGTAAATGGGCAAGAGTACAATTACTGGGTTATGGTAAGCACATTTATTTTTGCAAGAAAGTGCCATCTTCTTTCCACAGTGGCTGTACCATTTTACATTCCTACCAGCAATGGGTAAGTAATTCAGTTTTTTGCAGAATCTTGCCAGCATTTGGTGTTACTATATTTTTTATTTTAGCTGATCTGATAGGTATGTAGTAATATCTCATTGTGGTTTCAAATTTCATTTCCTTAATGGCTAATAATATTGAACACTTTTTGATGTGCCATCTGGTATCCTCTTTATTGAAATGTTTTTTGCCCATTTTCTAGTTGGATTTTTTTCTTTCTTTTTTTTTTCACAGTTGAGTTTTAAGAATTCTTTATATATTCCAGATACAAGTCCTTTGTGGAATATAGCCCATGCAAATATGTTCTTCCAGTCTGCAGCTGTCTTTTCATCCTCTTCACAGTGTCTTTCATGTAGTATCAAAAAACAGATTTTGAGTAAATTTATTATTTAGCTACTAAAATGCCATGTCTCTGCTTGAAGCAATTTAATACATAAATTATTTACCAAAAACAATTAAAAAGTATTTATTGTGCAGGTATTTAAAAATTAGCCCAAGCATTTTTAAATTGAAGTACAGTTGATTTACAATATTATATTAATTCCCGTGTACAGCATAGTGATTCATAGATAGTTTTTACAGATTATATACTCCATTAAAAAAGCAACAAGGAGATATTGTATAGCACAGGGAATTATGGCCCAAGCATTACGCACAGGCTCAGCGGCCATGGTTCACAGGCCCCGCTGCTCCACAGCATGTGGGATCTTCCCAGACCAGGGCACGAACCCACGTCCCCTGCATTGGCAGGCAGGTTCCCAACCACTGCGCCACCAGGAAAGCCCAACCCCAAGCATTTTTTAAGTTAATTTTCTAAGAGCACATAGATATGTGGAAGCTTCTCAAATATAAGATCTGGAACTTCGAAGGTGATTTTGGATAGCATGAAAACTAAAGGTTTGTTTCTGTCTTTTCATAGGTTCTGTTGCCACTGCATGTCGTGACCCAGGGGTTCCCATGAATGGGACTCGAAATGGAGATGGACGAGAACCTGGGGACACTGTTGTTTTTCAATGTGACCCAGGATATGAGCTTCAAGGAGAGGAAAGAATAACCTGCATTCAGGTAGAAAATCGATACTTCTGGCAGCCCAGCCCACCAGTTTGTATAGGTATGAATTTAGAATAATTAAAATTTTATACAGGTGTAAAACAATGGTTAAAAACTGGTTTCAGTGTTTTAATTAAGAACAGTATTCTGGAATAGGTTATATGGGAGTATAAGATTTCAGAGGTCTATAACCCTCCAAAAATGCACAAAATTATAAATCATTGTTATTTTTCCCCTGAGGAGAGGGTCTATAATTTTATTAGATTCTCAGTGGTTCTAACACTCTAAAAAAAAAAAAAAAACAGTAAAGAATCAAAGTTCTTCAAATATATGTACACCAAGGGGGGAAAGTGGCAGGGTGGATGGTGGTGGTGGATTGAATTGGGAGGTTGGGATTGACATATATACACTAATATGTATAAAATAGACAACTAATAAGAACCTGCTGTATAAAAAAATAAATAAAATAAAATTCCAAAGAAAAAATAGAATCAAAGTCCTTGAAAAATCCTCGTCTTCCCTTTCTACTATACAAATGTAGTAATTCACTACTTTTAAAATTTAAAGAGTGGATTCAGACTCTATTTAAATTGGGCCAGGTTGATCTTGCCTCAATAATGGTTATTCCTTCTAAGAAAGAAAATTTTATCAGAACTTAGGTTTGAGTTTCAAAGCTTTGACTTTCCCTTCAATCCGTGTATTCCAAATGAATTATCAGTTTTTATTTTGATGATCTAAGGATTTGCAACTACTTGGTTCATACTTCCAACTCTCTGCCTTTTGAATCCATGGTCTATTCTTGAATCTCCAAGTTTAACTCTAGAAATTAAGATACATATTATTTCCCTACTGGGTCTGAGAAAAAGTTAGAGAGATATACCACGTTTGGAATAAAAATAATGAGAAAACTTGCTATATAATCTTAAAAAAAAATTTCATTATTAAGGTTCTTAAATTCATCTAGTTTAATCTCAAAACTTGAGCTCAAGTGTTTTAAAATTGGCATCATCTAGAATGTATAATACAGTTTGCCCAAAGTACGTTATGTGTACTCAAAATTTTATTTATCATATTCTTTCCCTTACTACACTGCAAGCACCTTGGGAGAAGATTCCATATCTTGTTCAGTGTATTTCTTATAGCATGCAAATTTAGCACTTTTAGGAGAGAAAGCCTTATTTTTGTTCACTTTATATCTAACTCATAAATACATTTTCAATAATCATTTCCCCACTGGGAAAATGATAATTTTTCCTATTATCACATGATAATAGGAAAAGAGTGTTTAGTACCTCAGTCAGAAGTGAACATATCAAGCACTCAGTTATTCAGATTTACTTTACCCCATTTTATGCTTCTTATGCAAGAGCTGCAAACTCAAATTCATTAGTGTGTCCTATGTGTTGATTTAGGCATTGAGGATTTAGCAGTACAATAAGACAGAAGATTTCCCTGTTTTTGTGAACTTCTCTAGTAAAGTGAAAACTAAAAAATCTGAATTCATATCACATCTTTTGTATTTTATTTGTTGGAATTTTAAAAAACACAATACACAGAACAAAACACATCTAAAGGCTCAAACCAGGCAGGGAGTAGACAGATAGTTGTAGACTTCTGTAGAAAATGGAGCAGATGATAAGGAAAAGGCTTATTAAAGGGACATAAAAAAAGCACAAAATAAGGACATACATTGAGCCAGTTCAGATTTAGCCATATTTTCCTTTACAGTTTATTTCCGTTTATACCTATGTTGCTCTCTATGTACCACTGCAAGATTCTAAATCATCAAACATCGATTAATTTACATTTACTATAAATACACTCATAAAAGCAGAGGAAAAAATACAGAGAAAACAATATTTTCAAAGGAAAAGGGATTGAAACAATGAAGTTTTCATTTGTTTACCAGACAGTTAACCTAAGAAAATGCCAATTAAACTAAAATGCCACATTCAAATTAATTGGAATTTGACTGAGTATCTTGTAAAGAGAATCTTTGTGTAAAGAGGAAATGACAGAATTCCACAGACTTACTGTGGAACTTCTTGTTTATTGTGATTCTTAGACCTATTAAACGGGTGTTATTTATTAGAATTACTAGAAAGGTTATATTATGTCAAATGTTGTCATGTAGAGAATTCTGAAACATTTAACAGCTTTACACTGAAATGCTAGAAAACACGAAAATCCAAAAGGTTAAAAGAGTAAAGAATTTTGAGATAGGCTGTTATAAAATTCCATTTGTAGACAAGACTTTAGCCAGCAAGTCATAATTCTAGAAAATAAAAGTTAAACACCAAATTTTACTTTAATTAAGCAGATTGTGGGAATTTTTTGTAAGGACAGTGGTGTTGTGTATAATTTTTTGGTAGGAAAAGATTGCTTAAGGAGAGGGTATGCATTAGAGTTTCTCTGAGGAAGATAGTAACCTTAAAAAAAAAAAATCTGAAAAATTGCTAAGCTGCAGAAAACTTGACCTCTGAAACTTACGAGAAAGAACTCCATGATTGGAAATACTATGCCAAAGATTAAACCCTGAACTTTTTAGAAACTTCATAAGTTTATGTCTCAGACCCTGGAGCATAAAGCATTTTGCTTGCATGTAGAAGTAGTCAACCTTATAGCAAACACCAAGCAGAAGGACAGTCATTTTTAAGAGAGTTAATAGAATTCATTCTAACAGAATTGACAGTGTGAAGATTACTTTGACATTGCCAGAGGGAAAGTAACAGCACTCAATATGAAGGTAAATAACAAAGACATTAGTATGGGTGGGCTGCTAAGACAGTAGACACAAAACTGAATAGGGGAGAAAAATTAAGATTGTAAAATCATTATCAATAGTTGCCTGTATAACTGTCTCATAAGAAATTACACGCAGAACAAATCATAAATGTGTCAGAACTCTATGGAACCTAACTAAAAATTTAATTCACAAATATATTTGATTTAAAGAGAATCTTACTTTGGATGCTTTATGATTAGATGCATAAAAGATGTACTTTCCAAATGGGATTTAAAGTTTAATATATTAAATGCAGAGAGAGTTTGCCTTACTACTGAGTTGTTTGGGATATACAAATGTTAGATAATGCCTCAGCTTGTCTCAATAGCTTTTATAGATTTTCAAAATCTACTACAGTTATGAAATTTATCTGGAAAACCTCAATAAATAATTTTAATAATAGAATCAAAAGAATTTTAAAGGATCTTATGCTCCAATAATAGTATAATCACAAAATATATCCAGTAAGATACTTAAAAATATGTGTAATGGATTTTCCTATATCTTTTATGATAAAGGGTATACACATATAAACGTATATGTGGATGTGTTCATGTGTATAAAATTGCTAACGATAAAAAAGACCAAAGTTTCCTGTGAAAAATAAGGAGAACTGAAACAAACAAATAAAATTGCCCCCATGATCCCCCAAAGTACAAATGATACCACTTCCTTAGAATGTGAAAAAAAACACAAAAAACATTCCTGCCTTTTGTGCATATATACATATATATATACACATATGTAACTGCATTTGCTATTACACATATATTTCTAACATTTTTCAAATTCACATAGATTTTTAAAGTTCCAAAGATAAAATGTGTCATTATTTTAATCAAAACATATAGCTTTTATCAAAACAAATTATTATTTTTATCAAAACAAATTAGATTGCCATTCAGAATTATTCATCTTTAATCTTCACAATCAATACAAGGAGTCAATAGCAATTCAACAAACATTTATGGAATGTGTAGTATATGCTAAATCTCACATAGAAAATAACATATAAAACACAGTCTTTAGCTTGCAGATTAGTGATGAATGCAGATACCTGAAAGGAATATTTAAATAAAATATGGTAAGGGAAATGATGGAGATAGGCACAGGTTGCTATGGATACTAGAGTGTGTTGGAGAGAGCTGAAGCAGAGTCCAGGCTGAGAATTTCTAGGAAAACTCCCTGGAGGCAGTGATGAATCTTGAGACCTAAGTAAAAGTTATATAGAGGTAGAAGGGAAGACATGTCAGGAAAAACAAATAGGATGCATAAAGGCATGTAAATACAAGGAACAAGCAAATGATAGTTTTGAGTGTAAATTATGTGTCTAGATTGGTGGTTGATGCAATTGGAAAGGTTGCAAGGGTCAAGACATGAAAGCTATACTGGAGTCGGGACATCATCTTTTAGGCAATGTGTAATAACTGCAGAACTTTATGCATGGACATAGTATGATTAGATGTTTTCACTGGGAAGATGAAATGGAGGAAACGAGATTATACTAGAGGCATGGGAAACAAAAAATATTGCAATAATTCTGGAGGCATGTAAGAGTCAGATCTAGAAATGTGGTATTAGAAAAGGAAAGAAGAGATAGATTGAAAAATATCTATGAGGAACTGAGGTAGGGTCTTGGTAGTGCTTCTTGATAGACTGGAGTCAAGGGTGCAATAAAGAAAAGGGAAGAATCTTAGGCCTCTAGCTTGGGAATATATGTGGTTGGATGATAGTGCTAACCAAACATCCTAGGAATACAGGAGAAATTTGAGTTGAGGTTTGGATATGTTGGATATTCTGTGTTGATGTACCCACAGTGATCAGGTAGAGATAGCCAGTAAGCACTTGAGCATATGGTTTAGAATTAAGCAGAGAAATCTGTTGGAGATGATAGGAAAAAGGGGTTATCAGTATGTAAGTGGAAGATAAACTCACAATTCGGACATGATCAACAAGGAAAAATGTAATAGAGTGAAAATTAGAGACGATTAGGTAAGGAATTCAGGAGAATACCAAAATTATAAGATGAAGTGAAAGAAGTGCTTGCCAATAAAACAGAGATCTGTACAAAGACATCAGAAGAAAATTAGAAGTGGAGTTCCAAAAACGAGGAGAGTGAATTTACGGTGAAAGTCAACAGATAAGGATGACTGCAGATATGAAGAGAAAGATAAAGGCAAAAATACCCTCCTATATTAGTCAATACAAAAGTCATTTGAGGATGAGCTAGGGAGTGTTATGTGTGGGAGGCTCGGAGGCTAAGGGAAATAGCAATGGCTGGAGAGAGCAGGAGAGGTGGGAAGGACCACATAAAGACATCTAGAGTCCCTAAGCAACAAAAAGGTTGTTGTCTCTCTAAATATAATTTCAAATAAAAAAAAAAATTCTAAGCCTGAGATAAGTTTTCTCAGGATGAATACTTTGGTACTTTTCTTCAAGATATAACATAAGAAACTATTTTTTCCCAGTGACCTGCTTTGCTAATCATGTTAGTCTGCCTACAGGTACATATAGTACATAGGTGATGAAAGAGAGAATGAGATTAGACTTCGTTTTCAAAAGGTGTAGTTGTAAAATAAAAAACAAATTCAAAATAGCGAGGAGAGACTTTTATTAACAAGGAATTATTGTACAATTTTACTTTTGTAGTGTATGGAAATATCAAATCACTATGTTATACACCGAAAACTAGCAGTGTTATAGGTCAATTATAATTCAAAAACAAACAAACTCATAGAAAAAGAGATCATATTTTTGGTTACCAGAGTCAGGGGCTCGGGGAGAGCTAATTGGATGAAATTGGTTCAAAAGCACAAACTTCCTGTTTCAAGATTGATAAGTACTGCGAATGTAACATACAACGTGATATGTGATGCTGCTGTATGTTATCTATGAAAGTTGTTAAGAGAGCAAATCTTAAGAGTTCTCATCACAAGGAATTTTTTAAATTTGTTCTTTAATTTTGTAACTATATGATAAGACAGACGTTTACCAAACTCATTATGGTGATCATTTAAAAACTAAAAAGGATTTTTGTAGTGTGTGGGTAGTGGTACTACTATGATAGGGAGAGCAATGTGATGGTGAGATCTTCCAGCACCTGAAGAATTCAGAAAAGGGGATTTTTCTTTTATAGAGAGGAGTACACAAGGCTGGAAAGAACCAGGTGTGGGGAAGTGAAATGAAAGAGTGGCCCGGAATGCTGCACTCTGAGTCCAGCCTATCCTCAGGAGGGGTTGTGTGCTCACTCAAGGCTGAGGGAGAGCCAGAGTTCAAGGACCTAGAGAAAGGAGAGAAGCTTGACCAAAGTGTGGTTACAAGCAGTTTATTATGATTGATCAGTGAGATCAAGCAATTCAACTAATCATTTGAGTCAAAGAATGGGGATTTTCAGGGTCTATGTCTGGTCTTGTCATAGGAAAATGAGGGGGCTTATTTAAAGGATTTTATCAAAGACCTGATAAGTGAATCTTATCTGAGTCAGATGGTGAAGGGTGGTTCTTCACAGTGAACCCATATAACCAAACACAAAAGGGTGAGGGGATTTCTTAACCATCAGGTAAAATTCAACATTTTCAGTTGAAGAAAAGGGGAAAGGAAATAGGCTAGAGGAAACTTTGTTTTATTTTTAGGATGAAAGAGACTTGAACACCTGTGGACAAAGGGGAAGAAACCAGAGAGAATAAAGGAGACAAATGAACACAGTTCTGGAGAAGGAAGAGAGATTGTGTGATTGAGTCGAGGGTGTTATCCTGATTAATAGGAGGGACTCGTTAAATATTCAGGAAGTGTTGAAGTTTGAATAGGGAGAACTAAAGTTGAGGTAGTTTGTTTAATCATTTGATACACCACAAAAACCATACAGGTGATAGGTAAGTCGTGGTAAATAAATTAAGGCTCAGCAAATAAATATTCTCAGTAGAGTAGGTCATCTACTGTGACTGAGGCACTGAGACAAAGGTAGCAGAGGGTCATGGGGAAATGTATCAATAATAGCAGACATCCATTATTTAAGATGGTAAAAATTACCAAATTCTAATGATGATATTACATATCTAGGCTCAGGCAAAGAACAAATACCTGAAATGTTACCAGAACCAAAATTCTCCTCCTTCCAAAACCAGTTTTATGCTGTCAAGAGAATCCCGTATGCCTTACAACTGAATGGTAAAATTGATCTGAGGAAAGCTATAATTTTAAAACTCAAATAACAATGATGATGTGGTGATTATGTGTAGGAGACGTCATTACATCATGAGAATCCCAATCTCGGTCTCAATCTCTCTCTTTCTCAGTGTGCGTACCTATATTTACATCCCCTCTCTCACACTCTGCCACCAGGGCCCTCCATATCTTAATTTCTCTATTTTTCTGCATCTCCCAACTTTGTGTAATATATTATTTCCTGATCAAGCTGTGTTTAACAGACTCCGACAATAATCCCGTGAAGAATCTAATCTCTGAATTTCTCTGACAATTTTTTGATACTTTCCTTTGAAGTGTTACAGAAACCTTTGTTTGGGCCACAATAATAACAACTGTCTGTTTTCATCAACAAGTCAGGCAACTAGAATTTAAGAATATCCTAACACTCAGTGTAGGAGTAAAGTGCTATAGGTTCTCAGATAGTTATCCATTTTCACTCATTAACTATTATCAAAGCCTCTTCCTCTGTAAATAAAGGTAGCAGGGAAGATTTGAAAATGAGCTAAATACCTCATATTCTATTATCCACTTATTATTAGAGATTTTGTTTTGCTTTGTTTTGTTTCTATCTTTTTTGCAGTAACCTTCAGATTTTTTCCTAGTAACCAGGGTGAAACCATTTTTACTCTTCTTCTTAATGCTTTTCTGTGGGAAGCCGTTGTTCTGCCATGCCGCAGATAACGTGGAAGCCGTTGTTCTGCTGGTCACAGATAACGGTTATCAGGGAGTAGCCCAAAGGCTATGTGCCACACATGCGCCACGACGAGCCAATATGCTAATAAAGGCTCAGAATTGCAACCAATAAATTGTGAACAGCACATATCTTGTTGAGTTAACCAGCCAACCACAGATTGAGTTAACCAGCCAACCACAGGTTGAGTTAATCAGCCAACCACAGGTTGCCACAGGTTCTAGTGCATTATAAAAAGCCAGTGTGAACAAAGCTCGGGGTCTTCCTTCCATCTGTCTAAAACCAAGCTGTACTCCAATAAAGTGTGATACGAGAAGAATCTAGCGTGTGGTGACTTGTCTTTCTGCTGGTCAGAAGAGGCTCGCCGCACTTTTCTTTTACATGAAACAAAATAGTAATAGAAAGGGAAAGAAATATAACTTTTTCTTATTGTTTGAAGCCAGTAAAGGAGCTAAATTCAATGTATGTATGTATGTATTTAGTATTTTAATTGTCTTTCTTGAAAGATAATGCAGTATTTAAGCATCCAGTACTGTAAAAAATCATCTGTACAAAACCTAAACTTTTTTAAATAAGTGTTTTCACAAATACTGATATTATATAGTACATTTTATTAATCACTTAAGGGGTTTTGTTTGTTTGTTTTAAATTAAAGCACCCTGTGGAGGCAATTTAACAGGATCTTCAGGCTTTATTCTTTCACCAAACTTCCCTCACCCATATCCCCACAGCAGGGACTGTGACTGGACTCTCACCGTGAACGCAGACTATGTTATCTCCTTGGCATTTATCAGGTGAGTTCCCGTACATTTCCACATTTTAAAAATCTTTTTGCTCATTTGCTTTAGCATTTCACTAGGCAAATTTTTATTTCTCTACATGACATTTTTAAGGTTTTTGTTGTTGTTGTTTTTTACCGATTTCAATGCTAATATTTTGCAATAAACAGTTTACAAATCCCTGTATAGTAGCACAGATGCCAATGTAGTGCTGAAGGCTACAGAACTACAGATGAGTGAGCATCTTTCACCAGTTTCCAATATAGAGGAGACGTGTTAAAGGTTGAGTAGTTTATTGACTCTCACAAAATGCTATCTCTTTATAACATTTCCTCCCTCCCTGAACTTACCATTACTGTTTCAGAAAGTTCTGTTTGTCCTAAACATAAAGATTAAAAGGTCAGTATTTCAAGGAATTTTTTTCTCCCATATGTGTACCACCCAAAACTTTTTTGAAGTATCTAAATACCCATAGGTGCAGCACCACCACTGGACTTGGGAAGAAACATATTCTACCTACTGTCCTTACTGGTGGTCTCATTAAGTCAAGCTGACAAGAATTTGATGGATCATTTTCCTATACTCTCTCAGCAGAACTTGCCTCCTAATAGAACTTACCATGAGGTGTTCCAAAATTTACATTTGTTATTTAGCAGTATCAGCTGCAGGGTTAGCTTAGTACTGAAGCAGTAGAGGATGCAGTTTCCCGTGTGGCAAAGAAACCACTGAGTTTGAGCCCCAGCTCTGCCGCTATCATTTATGTTACCTTGGGTAAGTTATTTATATGAATGAGCCTCTGTTTCCTCACATGGAGCTAACAGCTGTTTCACAGAACCTGGCCTAACTCTTTTCCTTAAGATTTCAATGGGAATGTTAGGTACCAGCAACTTAAAGCGTTTCTAACTAGAAATGTTCCTAATCTTCAGTGTCCAAGACTGATGTCTGTTGGCTCTAGTAACACAGCCCCTTCTTCTGCTAGCATGTCAAAGGTGCTTGTTATTTATGTAAAATATTAAGCTGAAAAATCTTTCTGATATGTTGAAGCCAGGTTTAAAAAAAGAAATTTAAAAAGGATAATTCAAACTCATGAAAAATTTAAAAAGTAAAAATATATGGAATTATTTCTATAATTTGTAGTGATACATTGATAATTGGTAATAACAAAGCAACAATGATGACAATGTTAGTTATATGCCAGGACCCAGTTATAAGACAGTTTCCTGAAGTAAGTACTACTTTTCCCATTTTTACAGTAGAGGAAATGACAGTACCAAATTAGAAATGTCAGGGTGTATGATACAGGGCTTAGTTTACTTAAAAAATTTATTGTAGTTAATAACTGAGTGGTAGAAGGCTGTATTACATGAAGTGCATGACCAAAAGTTGATTTCCAGCTGTGTCATTTATTATGTGATCTTAGGGAGACCACTGACGTTTTAGGGCCTCATTGGGAAAATGGAAATGATAATCTCTTCCTTATACCAGAGGATTATTGACAAGACCAAGTTAATATTTATGAAAGTGCTTTGTAAAATAGAACATACTATTGGAATATACTATCTTTCCAGTTTTTAAGGAAAAATAATTATTATAGCTAACGTTCTAAAGGTTCCTAGAAAAAGACTGTTTTTTGTTTTATTCTCATTTTCAGAGAAGTTATAAATCAATATTTTGAATTATTTAAACCCAAACTAGAAATTTAAAACAAAAAATACTGAAATTACTATTGTTAAATAGGCTTTTGGCCTTCCAAGGATAGTACATTTAGACTATACTTACTATATCCTTTACAAAGAACTTGTTTCTAGTGATTCTTCCAATAGTGAGATAGGTAAGGAAGTTGTAATTCTCATCGAACCTTAACGATAAAAGACATGACTTTCAGAAAGTTGTGTTTTACCCCAGAACAAGGGTAGTAAGTAATGAAATAAGACCTTAACCTCTGACTTCTGCTACATTACCAAAATTCAGGCCTCATACTCACTGAAAGGTTTCAAGAGTAATTAACTGAATCAGACATGTGAAGCTACTATTAAAACAAAATATAACAATATGGTGGTCCCCCAGTTTTCCCATGTTGCATTGTCCCTTTTATATGGGAAGTTGGTAACCTCTGCATTATCCCAGTCTTTCTTCACCACTATTTATGTGCAAGTAAACTAGCTAGATTCCTCTCCCTTGTACATGTATACATAAAGGATTAGAATTGTGGAAACAACCTCTATCAATCTCTTGGATTTGGAAATAGTATCTCCCAACCTAGCAAGTTTTTTGTTTAGATGCAGAGGTGATAAAACTTGACAAAATAGTTTCTCCATTGATGGATGTTTAACAACGGCAAGGTTTATTGGTTTTATTTTATATCATGAACTTCTTGACTTTTCTTAATGACCCACTTGAGTCCATCCTTTCCTCTGCCACAGTATGAGTTAGGTAATAGACACATGATTACATGTCTTCTGCCTTCTAAGTATGTGGGTTCTATAATCACTATGGGACAATTCTCATATTTTGAAGGTTTTAAGGCAAGTTTATCATGCAAATTTTGCAATATTCAAATATTGATTTGAATAGTTCACATGCTAAAATGTCTTTATTCACACACTAATTTTGATGAAGAGTGTATTGGTTTGATTTGCCTATACTAGGTTCGAAAAGAAGAAAATATATTTACTTTCAGGAAAAAGAATACCTAGTACAATGTGTGGTGCTTTCAGTAATTTAAAAGCAAATTTTGTCTTTCCAACTTTTGTTTGAATCTGACATGTTGAGGTGAATTTTAAAACAGCAAAAATGCTCTTAAATTTTGAAGTTCAAGGCAAACAGTACCATTGACAGAGAAAAGAGAGGTTGCATTTTTATGATGTAAAATATCTGGAAGAAAAAATTTTTTAAATGGTTATTATCTTACACATTTTACTGATATAAAGTAACTTGCATAAGGATATGTAGCTAACAAAGGCAGAAGCAAGTCTTGAACCTAAACTCTGACTCCAAATCCTGTATCCTTTCATCAGCTTATAAACTGTTTGCCTTACAGTCATTTTTATTTCCTATAGACACAATGCCAACTAGAAATATTTGAAAATATCAAGGTGTCTTTTCTCTTTTCCAGTGCTGATTTGATATGCATATTCAGTGTGCTGTTGCCAGGTGAATTTTCAAATTAGCTTATTTTGACAGGGTCTGTTGTTATTTTTAAAGATATTGATTGAATTAATATATGATTATGTGACTATTATGCTTAATACCTTAGTAATAACCATTCCACTTTTTTCTTTCTTTCTCTCTCCCTTTCTTTCTTTCTTGCTTTCTTTCTTTTTCTTTCATTTTAGTTTTAGCATAGAACCAAACTATGACTTCCTCTATATATATGATGGACCAGACAGTAACAGCCCACTGATTGGAAGTTTTCAAGACAGCAAGTTACCAGAGAGAATAGAAAGCAGCTCAAATACCATGCATTTGGCTTTTCGGAGTGATGGATCTGTTAGTTACACTGGATTTCATTTAGAATATAAAGGTAAATGTGAACATTTGATTTTAGCATCATGATTTAAATTTTGAACATTTTATACAGGAGAATAATGTTGTATTAACCATTGTCAGATGTTAGTAATATATGCATTTCTTAATGCAGACTACCTACAATTCAGCTCACAAAAGAGCTCTCACTGTAGACTTTTCCTATGAGTGAGAAGGAAATTAGCATTTTCCTAATTACTACCAAAGGAAATGTATCAGGCAAACAAATAAGCAATTAGTATACTGCAGGAGTTGGCTGAGACCACAAAATATTTCTTAAAAAACAAAGTCATTTTTTGGAAGCTGAGGATTCACTCAAATATCAGGTATTCAGAGACTACTCTCAGTGATAAAGAGAGGACTCACAAAGTATACTACTCACAAAGTATTTTGACAATCATGTTTCAGAAAATGTCAAAAAATATTTAAATATGTCAATATTCAGAATAGGGTAAATTGTGATGATAACATTTTAGAATATTTCTGTAAGTATTTAAATGAATCAATATTACAATGCTATGGATATTTATAAATATATTTTTCTTAAGTTTTATATTCAATGACTATAAGGACAAATTAGATCTTAGTTGTTTAAAGTTAAAATTTATTTTTCAGTAGTTGAGTCCATAAAGGACAAACTGATAAAGGGATCATTTGAGTTCTGAAAATGCATACTTTGAATTTATTACTTACTGCTTAGATTTTCTTGTTTTTAATTATGAAATATTTTCAATAGCTAAAAATTATACAGAATAGTAAAACAAACTTCAAAGTATTTACCATCCAACTTGACAAACATGGTGCCATATTTGCTTCAGATCTTGTTATTCTTGTTTTAATAAATATAATATTACATATACAATTGAAACTCCTTCTGAATTTGCACTGGGAAGAAGGGTTTGTTTCCTCAGGGCTGTCAAAGGAAGTCAAGATAAATTCCACAACTTCCCATGGCATGCATGGCATGGGTTAAGGAAGGCTTTCTTAGGGAAAGGAAAAACAAGTCAGCCGGAAACAGTTGTTTGGAGCTCTCCAATATGTCCATCATTACTTGGAAATGCTTGCCAGAGCAAGGTATCTGCTCAACACTAACATGGTATGGACTTCATTCTGATGGAAAGATTGAACACTCTATGGGTCTCTCATCTTACAGAGCAAAGTAAGAAAATGGCCTGCTCAGTGGGAGAATATATGAGCTATTTGCTACCAAACAGTAAGGATTTAAGGTGCCAGCTATTTATTGGGGTTGTATGAAAATACTAGCTGCTCCAAACTAGGGGATCATGGGAAAGCTTAAACTTTGTGACTGTGGTTTAGGAAGCATTGGTCTTATGGAGAGCTGAACTTGAGCAACATGCCAAAACTCTCCCACTGGAAGAGGCATATCTTAAATTTGTTTTGTGGCCTTTTATATGGTCAGTTTTTATGCATGTTCCCTGTGTGCTTGGAGAAAAGAGTGTCATTCAATTTATGGGTGCAGTTTTTTATATATATATACTCATTAAATCAAGCTCTCTAATTATATTTCTCAAATATTTATGCCCTTGCCATTTTTGAAAAATCTGCTTGGCCTAGCAATTATTGAAATAGGGCAATCTATTATAATTCTTAATTTTTAGTTTTTTCTTAAAATTCTAGTGATTTTTGTTTTATATATTATGGGAACCTATTTTCAAGTACATATATATTGTATTTTTCTCATTTTTTGATGTACTGAGTTTATTTATATTTATTCACTTTTTTGATCTTATTTTGAGCTTTCTACTCCTTTTGCTTTTTCTAGCCTATCAAAATTTTCTCCTTTTATCAAAGTCATATCATTTCTTGATATTTTATTGTTCACTTATTTGCTTATTTATTTAATATACACACTCCCATTGATGCCACTAAATCCCTACATATATACTAAAATACAAGCTTCTTAAGAGCAAGAACTCGGTTTATTTACCACTATACAATGAGTGCCTTAGAATAATGCCTATACATTGTAATTGTTTGGTAATTATTTAACTGATTGATTTTGAGTTGCTTAAAGAGGTGTTTTCTATTTTAAGTCAAGACATAATTAGAATCATAACATTATTGAAATGTAAGAAACCTTAGAGACACATTCATGTCCTGCATTTTACAAATGAGAACTTGGCTCTTTAGGAGTAGCTACTTATATCTGCAAGATGATAGGCTTATAAACAAGACCTGTTTAGGAAGAAAGGAAGGAAGGGAGGGAGGAAGGGAGGGAGAAAGGGAGAATGGGAGAGGGAGAGGGAGAAAAAGAGAGAAAGAGAGAAGAAAACTGTAAGCAAGTCAGTAAAGCTAGGTTCTATTGTGAATTAGTATTTAATAAAACATTTCCAGAGATCCATAGGATAACAGACACAGGAAGAATGCCACAAATTCTACCACACTCAGGGCAGATGGTGCTAATGTGTTACAGCATTCTTTCTCATGGAAACTGAACTTGACTTCACAATCCTTTCTCTACATTCCAGGTAGCCATTACTAAATCCATGTAATTTAGCACTTGAGATAAAACCTACTTGCCATATCTCAGCTGAATGTATTTCCCTTCGTGTTTCCTGTCTTGATCAATTTCCATGTCCCATTATTTCCAAAAGGTTAAGATTTATGCTGCCATAGGAAAAGGGACACCAATGCAATGTTTTTTTAAATAGGACAATATTTATTACTCATTATGTAATACTTTATTCTAGTTACAATGATTAACTCTTTCAATATAGTATCTCTGTCTTTCCCTTTAGCAGACACACTTATAAATGCAAAAAAATGTTAACCAATAGCATTATGAGATAAGTATTGCTATCCCTATTTTACAAATGACGAAATTGAGAATCAGATTGTTAAAATGAATTGCATAAAATGACATAAATTATTACTTCCAATAAGAGTAAAGGCAAATAAAAAATATAAGAGTACAGGCAGAGAGAAATACATAAGCATTCCATGAACTATAATTCTTCTCCTTGGACCCTACAACTACTCCCCACCATCCTCAGCTACTACACCAGTGCCCACTTACACACAATTTCATGAGGTCTTATTTTTATACTCCAGATGGTATTTCTTTACAAAGTTAGTGCTGAGTTTATGATACTCTCCAAATCCAACCTAATTAATTTTCTGGACTGGCCCTCAAAATTCTCATCTGTAGGGAAATTCCATCTCCCACTTCAGGGTCTCCAGGATCTGTCTTTTCCTATCAACCTCCACATTTCTTAAAAAATGTTACCTCTTTAATAGTCTAGTTCCTTAAAGCTAATAAATTAGTCTTTATGTTTATTTCTGCCATAGGCAAACAAACATGTCCGAATTTTCAAGATAAAATGTGCACCCCCAAAATGAATTGACGTATAACTGGATGTCCTGGATAGTAAGAACTATTCCTCTGTCATTTGTAATTCATGTTATATACTTTGGCTCTGTTGATTTCTGTTAGCACTGAAAAAGTAAAGCTTTTAAGTCCTGACTTGCTCTAAATAATGGTATTAGTAGGTCTTTATTTAAAAAGCCATAGGTCCAGCACCTACCTCTATTAGAGCTCACACCAGAGTATAGTTGCCATTGCTTGTGTTCATACCTATCTATTCATCTCCCTCTTGAAGATAGACTAAATCTTATTTCTGTTTGTTTGCAAATACATAGTAGTTGTGCAAAGCATTTGAACAGTGAACAAATGCTATAGTCAAACATCACAAGTACACAGGCTTGCTAACATGAATTCTAGAAGGAATACCATTTTACATTTACACAAAGCAAATGGTGGATATGCTCCAGTGTTGTAGACAGTAGTAAACTGGAGCAAAGAAGTAGACGTTTGAAGGTAAGGGGAGATGTTTTGCTAACTTGAAAGCAATGTCCCCAAAGAGTTTAAATCAGTCATGTCTCCATTTATCTTAATGTAATTTCAATGAGATACAATATTAAGAAATTCATACTTGGATATGTATTTTATTTTAAACAATGCTCTCTTTTGCACTGTTTTTGTATTAAGGCTATTTTAAATGATGTCAAGTATGTTTTAAATATTTCTAATTATAATATTTAATAAATGTGACTCATAGTAGTGATATCTGTGTTATTTTAACAAAATATATTATTTACATGAAGGAGAGAGAATATATACAGTCTTGTGCTACTGAAAGGGACCTCCTGGCAGCTGGTGTTTTAGCTGATAAGGGATGTCAATTTATATGCAGCAAAAATCTGCAGTGGCAGACTTAACAATGGTTGTTTATATACGGCATAAGTTAGCCACCTTCTCCACGAACCTTAACGTATCATTCGTTACTTTCTAAATTAACATATGACTTTAAGGTAAGATACATCTTTTCATAGAGCAACCTATTACATTTCAGCTTTACCCTGAGGTGTTCTGCACCACTTGTTTAATTTACATTTTAGCACTGTTTTCCAAAATAAAAGAGATACATGTGTGGTTTATATTTATTTTCAAAAAGCACCTTGGGAAATCTGGCCCTCTGTGAACTATGGGTCTGCCAATAGAGAGAGCCTCTCGGGACTTATTATGATCATATGAGGGGACTACAATGCATACACAGCTTGAAGGGAGTTTAGCTCTGGGAGTTGCTGAACTCATCCTAGAAGGTATTTGCCCATCTGCTCTATTCTGTAAATAAAAGACAGTTGAATATTATATAGTGTGGTCACTTCTCAAAAATAAAAATAATGTATAACTTATTATCCACAGAATAACACTATTCATAATAATGGTCCCTTCATGAGTATATACCTCTAAGTGGGAATAAACTTTGAAGTTTATTGAAGACTAAACTTTAACAGTAAAAATATTTATGGTTCGGGGCTTCCCTGGTGGCCCAGTGGTTGAGAGTCCGCCTGCCGATGCAGGGGACACGGGTTTGTGCCCCAGTCCGGGAAGATCCCACATGCCGCGGAGCGGTAGGCCCGTGAGCCATGGCCGCTGAGCCTGCGAGTCCGGAGCCTGGGCTCTGCAACGGGAGAGGCCACAACAGTGAGAGGCCCGCGTACCGCAAAAAAAAAAAAATATATATATATATATATATATATATATATTTATTTATTTATTTATTTATTATTTATGGTTCTTATTAGGCCAGAAAAAAGGATGTATTTATAAATAAATCATTAAGTGTGAATTGAACAAACATTATTTAATTATTGTCATGCCTGATGCAAAGTATGATAAAAACTTTATAATGATATAGATATTATCCTTATTATAATAACATCTGTAAGTCTTTATTAATAAAATGAAAACAAGAACATAGTAAAGCTTTAATTTTTCCCATTGGACCTTCTTCAAGACACATTTTTCAGCGTTCTAATGTCAAACTTTTTCATTAAAATAAGCATTTACAATACTTTAATTTCATGTGGAAGAAATTCTGAAAAATAATTTTTTTGTAAAAATGAAAAACAAATCTATAGCTAAGATATAAGCTCTATTGCTTATGATCACTTCTGTCTTCCAGCAGACATCATCTAATATGCTTTATTTGGAGAATATAAAGCAAGGGGCTCTTTTACCTGGGATCTATTCAGTAGGCAAATTACTTTTATTCATAAATTTTAATGATTCATAAAATGAATTATTCATAAAATAGATTATTTTATTAAATTAATTATTCATTAAAATACTATCAACTTGTCTGCCTCACATTTTTTTTCTAAAACTAAAATCATCTTTCCATCTGCTTCCTAGTCCTTTATATAAGGATTCTCCAGATGTTCTCAAAATTTCCAGATGTAATTGCTGTGGCATACAGGGAAATAAACAAGGGCAGTATTATTCATAGAAAGCTATTCATAGAAAGCTAATCCTTTAAATTCAAGGATTTAAAGCAGTATGTAAACATAATAATGAGATAAATGACTACTATCAAAATGAGGCTAGCAATATAAAATTATTACAGAAGAATATTTTTAATTTGTCAACCATGTTTCCCTTTCCTCCAAAAGTAGGAGGTTTGTATCATATTACAGATTCACTGATATGTCACTGAAAATTTGGGGAGAACTTTAAAGAAGTTTTGAAAAAAGCAAACTTTTCAAAAGATGAATGTTAGGCAGTTAGACTTGTCAAAGAGATTAATCCTTTTAAATAGTAATTTCAATCCTTTTCTCTCAAGGGATTTAGTTCAGTTTCATGAAGGACAGCTGTAAGTGTTACGTTGCTGTTCTGCCTAAAAATTACATTGTGTTTTCCTGCTTATTTAAGAAAAGGATCAATGTCAGGTTTTATTCCTAAAAATTAAACAAACCAACCTCTGCAACACCAAATCCTCATGCTTAGTGACCAAAGAACCTACTGGTTCTTTCCTTAAAATAGTATCATATGCATATTTTATCTGGGAAGAAATATAATTCCTTGGGCTGGGGAGCAATTTTTTATTGAGATCTGAATATGATATATGAAATACAAATTTCTTGTGCTGGTGTGTGTATGCATGCTTGTACATGCCTTTGGGAGATCAAGTTATTTAGTTTTGGAGTGAAGCTCAGAAATCAGGTTTATCGGACTTACAAGCTCTAATACAACTTCCCCCTTCATGTCTCTCATCTCCCTTTCACCTAGTCTGCTCATTACCCTTCAATGCTCAGGTTAGATGTCAGTTCTTCAGGAAGGTTCTGAATGCTTCTCCTTATGCAGCACACATCACAATCACAAATATTTATTTAGTTATTTTCTTTATAGACTGTAAAAGCCATGAGGGCTAGAATATTTTTTCATTGTCCACTGCTGTATTTCTGGTGTTAGTTGGATAATGGACTCTTAAGTATTTATTTGTTGGAAAGAAGGAAGGAAAGAAAAAAAGTGGACCTTTTTAATTCCTCTGGTATTCTAAATATTAAAATCATGTAAATGTTTGTTTCCACCATTTCCTCTTTTTTTTGGGCTGCGTTGGGTCTTCGTTGCTGCACACGGGCTTTCTCTAGTTGTGGCGAGCAGGGGCTACTCTTCACTGCGGTGCGCATGCTTCTCATTATGGTGGCTTCTCCTGTTGCAGAGCACCGGCTCTAGGTGCCAGGGCTTCAGTAGTTGTGGCTCGTGGGCTGTAGAGCACAGGCTCAGCAGTTATGGTGCACGGGCTTAGTTGCTCTGCGGCATGTGGGATCTTCCCGGACAGAGCTCGAACCCATGTCCCCTGCATTGGCAGGCAGATTCTCAACCACTGTGCCACCAGGAGAGTCCCCCACCGCTTCCTCTTTAGTTGAATTCAGAGAAGTCTACTGAAGTATTTTTTCCTAAAGCATAAATTTCTCATCATTTCCTATAAATGTTGAAGCACTTTGAACTCTGCAAACTTTAATGAATGGAATAAAAATATTTTTTCTGTTAAAATAAATCAGATTTTGATATATTATAACAATATGATTTCTGTAATAGCCAAACACCAAGATATTGTTGACTTAAATTCCAGTGATTCCACAAGTCCTATCCAAAGATACACCCACCTCCTGAATTCCCATTAATATAAATTCTAATGTAGAAAATCACATTTGTTATCTTGAATTTGCAATGGCCCTTACATTGCTCATCTCTCTTATTTCTTAAGCAATCTATAATAATAACAAAATGGAAATATTAAGGTGTTACCCAGATCTGTTAACAACACAGTGTTCTACTACTTTTTTACCAGAATGGATGAACTGATCTGTTTCTCTACATATTTTCAAAATATTCTCTCAGTCTCTCTAGTTTACTACCTGGGTCCACAGAAGACAGTTCTTTGTTGTGAATGGACTTTACTTTTCAATTTGTCTGTTACTATTAGCTTTGAAAGTTATTGGCTTTGACATAGACTCTCTGTCCAAAAAGATCATGGTTTGGATATTATAAAGATTTTGTTACTCTGTTTTAATGGGCAGACCTCTGACAGAAATGTGGGGAATGAGGTAGGTTAAGAGAAATGGTATCAGGGCAGAGACATAGGGGCTTTTACTTTCTTCATAGTGATGAACTGAGATCAACATAGGCAGTAGTACTGTATCTATGTTCAGTCACATGGAATGAGTGTACATCAATTGGGGGGAAGATCTTTTAAATAATGAAATATTAAATAAAGAAATAAGTTCTTTTCCAAAATAATTCATTTAAAATACTTATGCATGGATTATAGCACATAATTTATAATAAACCACAAAACCCTGTTTGACCATAAATATTAGATACTGATTTTAATGAAAAGACCAATGAAGAATTTTATCTTTTACTAATCAATGTGAATTAGCAAAACGTCAGATATGGTTAAGGACTACTTTGTACTTTGAGCCCTCAAACAGAGGCAGAAAGGGTGTTGGTGCTTTCTGTTTTATCTAGAGGTAGAAATGAAGAAATATTAAAAGTTTCATAGAATATTGTATTTTAAAGTAACTAATTTTATATCAACATTGTTTTACAGCAAAACTCCGAGAGTCCTGCTTTGATCCAGGCAACATAATGAATGGCACCAGACTTGGAATGGATTATAAATTAGGGTCAACAGTCACCTATTACTGTGATGCTGGCTATGTTCTTCAAGGTTATTCAACACTCACCTGTATCATAGGAGATGATGGAAGACCTGGATGGAATAGAGCCTTACCAAGTTGTCATGGTAAGAAAATACTTTTTGGCTGAGTTTTTATTATTAGAAAGAATTAAGAAATGTTTAAACCTGCTTCTGTTTTTTTTTTTTTTAATCAACCATTTAAAACACAGTCTACAAGTGTGGTATAGGCAATGCAGAGATTTTATCAAGGATTTAAAAATTGGATTCTGTAAAGAAATGGTTTTGAAAAAATGCTCATATTCCCAGGTGTCTCTAAAGCAATGTGCACGTTATAGTATGCCAGCTCTCTGAGAGCAGGGATATTGCCTCTTCTGTTCATTTGTGTGCCCTCAGGATTTAAAGGAGTACCTGACACTTCAGGTACTCAGGAAATACTGACTGAGTAAATGAGGAACAGACACACTGAAACTGACATTTCAACAAAAGTAGATAAATGCAATAACAAATATTATCAAAATTCAGTGATAAATCTTTATCTGAAATAGGGATATAGAAAAATAGACGCTTTTCCTAAGAATAGGTTGTCTAAAAACAATGACCAAATTGGAGCTACTCAGGCAGCTCCAGCAGCATGAGGAAGACCCAAGGGCACAAAAAGATGGAGAAATACCTAAAATTAGTTTCAGTAACATAATATCAGATATGAACGTTGCCAGATCTACTACAGCTAGAGTTACTACAAGACCAGTGCATCAGTTTCAGCGTGCTGAAGGACCTGACAATGATCATAGCCAGGAGAAGATCACTTATCCTAGAAAAAAATCTTAGGAAAAATATATTCAAGAAGAGACTTAATATCTTTGAGATTAAGGCAGTTAAAAGAGGCACCTGAAACAGAAACATCACCTTCACTTGGGATATGGAATTTGCTAAGCAGTTAGCCACAATAAATGAACAGCCCTTTCAGAATGGTTTTGAACAGATGACCTAGTGGACAAAAGAAGGGAAACTGTGGGAGTCCCCAGTTAACAATGAAGCAGGTCTTAATGATGATGGTTCAGAAATTCATGGATATATATTTCTTGATAAATAACTGGAGGATTTTCCAAAATAAGGGCCAATCCACCATTTCATAAAGCTGGTTTCGAGTGGCCTTTCCAAAAACCCATATCAGAGTGTTACACAGAAGTGGAACACAGAGTGGTTTAAAAATTATTTTAATGAAAAACAAGTCATTCTCAAGGAAAGTTACGTACAACTCAGTTGCAGACCCTGGTAATTTTAACTTCAAGCTCTTGGAGATGGGTATTATAACTAAATAAAACAATTTTACTAGTAAAAGCCTAATACTGCATGTTCAAAAATCACATACTTATACATAACTCTATTTTTTTTTTGGCTAGAAAACCAAGTTTTTGATTTTTGTTTTCTTTTGAAGCTGAAATGTGCAGTGTATCAAAATTAAGGATTTTGACAAATCTAAAAGTCATGTGACATTTAACAATTGTATTGAATCCTCAAATCTTTGGCTTTTTCATTTATATCTTTTTAATTGATATCCCATTGCAATCAACTTTGCTAATAAGCACTGTCATCTTATTGGTAGTCTCACTGTTGCTAGTGAATCAGTTACACATATACATATGTCCATTCTTTTTTAGATTCTTTTCCCATATAGGCCATTACAGAGTACTGAGTAGAGTTCCCTGTGCTATATAGTAGGTCCTTATTAGTTAACTATTTTATATATAGTAGTGAGTATATGTCAATCCCATTCTCCCAATTTATCCCTCCCCACCTTACCCCCTGGTAACCATAAGTTTGTTTTCTGTGACTCTATTTGTTTTGAGATAAGTTCATTTTACCCTTTTTAAAGATTCCACGTATAAGTGATACCGTATGATATTTGTCTTTCTTTTATAACTGTTTATTATTGAAGATAGAGATACAGTGCAAAATACAGTTTAGTAAGGAGAAACAATGATATCACCATGGGAAGTTACCACAGACTCCCTGGTCAGTTGAATGATCCTAACGCATTGTACAAAATTGACATGGGAATGATATCATTCAGGGCAGATTTTCCAAACTATGTGTCACCACCAGTGAGTCATAAAATCAATTCACTGGATTGTGACTAGCATTTTTATAATTGATATAAAGTTGAATAAAATAAAATAAAAGATAAAGACAAAAACATTATAATTCAAAGAACGTAGTAAGGATATTGTTTTCTGGAACTGTTTTCAGTTATATATACAGAGATAAATAAAGTGCAGTAAATAAATATATACCCATATTTGAGTGTGTGTGCATGTAGGTGTGTATGTATATGTTTGCAATGATATAAAGTGTATGTATTACTGTGAATTTCAGTGGAACAGGAAAACCCAGCAACTCTGATCTGATGATTAAAAGTTTGGATTTTTGGGGACTAATACACATGGTAATTTTTCTTAGTTATATAATGTATTCATCCATTTGAATTATATGTATGTGATTTCTGAGTTACACAAGTCATTTGACCTCTCTAAGCATATCGTCTCTCATTTGTAAAACATGGATAATTGAAATCTTTGCTTCAAAATGTTGTTATAAGAAATTAAGAAAAGATAGGTAGCTACTAAATGGTCATTCTATTAATATCAGAACAATTGGTTAATTCTTGAATTAATGATTTCATCCATCAGAAGTTAAAGGGAATAAAAAGAGAAATAATTACTTTGGATTTAATCCTGACAAAGAGAAAAAAATAATTGATGACATGGATGTTTATAGGAAATGTAAGAGAAAGAGTGATTTATTATCTTAGAATTTAGAGCCATACAAAGGAGAAATCTGTTTATACGCAGAAAAGCGTACTAAACTTAGAAAAACACTTTTCACAATTTACTGTCAGTAATCATTAAGAAACCATAGAAAATTTCCAGGAGCCAGAAAAGAAATAATCAAAAATCTGATGGGGAAAAATCAAAGAATACAGAAAACTACAGATCAAGAAGCTAAGTGTTAATCACTGGAATAAATAGTTAACTAGGTAGACTTCAGTGACTTAAGTGGGAAAGGCAGGAGCTCCAAAATATATTGCATTCACAAATAATATGCTCGCCTAAGATAATCCTATGTCTTTCCAATATTTCCAATGTTTCATGGGTCAATTATAGCCCAGTTAAGTATATTTCATGTTGGTTGAACAGTACTATCTACAGACAATTTGGAGGGAAGAGCAGACCTGAGTTCATGTCCTCTTACTGTATCTATAAACTGAAGCAAGCTGAACCTTGATTTTTAAACCTTTAAAGCCTTTTAAATCTTTAAAGTAATAGTTATTAACTCAATAGATTATTGTGAAGATTAAGCTATTAATCACAATACATGCAGAGGGCCTAGTAAAGTTCCCAGCAAATACTGGCATGTTAATACATGTGATTTTTAATACAATGTTCTAAAAGAAGCATATCACTGGAAAACATGCATTGCACTTTGCATTGTATGTTATGTTTTAGTTGAACTAGTACATTTTTGTCATTTCAATATTAATTAAATCTAATTTATTAATGTTATTATATGAATACACATTCACTCATTCCTAAAAATAGCACAGGAGTTGATATTTTAAAATTTCTTAAAAGAGAATAATTTTTACCATCACTTACAACGGTTATCATCAGACTTTTAGTTATAATGGTAAGATATAAAAATCAGAAGTTGGGATTCCCTGGTGGCGCAGTGGTTGAGAGTCCGCCTGCCGATGCAGGGGACACAGGTTCGTGCCCTGGTCTGGGAAGATCCCACATGCCGCGGAGCAGCTGGGCCAGTGAGCCATGGCCGCTGAGCCTGCGCGTCCGCAATCTGTGCTCCGCAACAGGAGAGGCCACAGTGGTGAGAAGCCCGTGTACCACAAAAAAAAAAAAAAAGAAAAAAAAAATTCAGAAGTTATTTAATTAATGCTTTAATTTAAGGTACATTCATTTTAAACATATGACCATAACTGATCATTTCTATTATAGCAGAGAGAAAAGGAAAGCCCGTTTTTTAGAACTAGATATACTTAACTGTAAACAATGATTTTAAGACCAGGAAAAAGCCTGGGTCAACTATGTGACCTTGTTCAATGTATTTATTTTGCATATCTAAGCATGAGATAATATTGTGTAATTTGCAAATTTGTTGGGAGAATTATTTTAAATAACTTATTTAAAGTGTTTAGTCCTGTGGCTGTTACTGTCACACACTAAGGAGAGCTTAATACATTTTAGTTTCTTGATCAGGTTCATATGCATCTATTTGTTTTCCCTTATGGTGATTATACAGAAATCCAAAATATACAGGACTCACTGACTTTCAGATTTAATAAATTAATACTTTAAAAGTCAAAATTAGTGCATAAATCATGTGCAATAGAGCTAGAAGGGTTTGTTCTTTATAAGCATAAATTCCTTTTAAGATAAATTTTGTATTTTTTAATCAAAGTAAAATGTGCATATGATAATTAAGAATACAGAGAAGCGTACCATTTAAAGCAATATAAATCAATGTTCATCTGTCCTATCCCTCTCTATTCTCCTATTCCTCAGCTGAGTTTTCTAATAATTTCTATTTTCTCTGATGGCCCTCTCTGTGACTCTGCATAACATGAAGCTCTGTTCCTTGATTTACCAATATTAGACAATATCTACTGATTCCCTGATATAAAAGATAAGTAGTTATGTCACATCCGCAGCTCCTCTCTTCAGTGTTTCAGTTATATTATTTTTGGTTATTCTAGTAATTGCCTTTGTCATGTATTAATTTGCTTATGCCTCTATTTGTAATTTCATCCATGTTTGAGAATTAGCTTGCCAGTCTTTGCTGCTTTTTATGCTAAGTCTTACCCCATGGAAGGAATCCTGACAAAAGTCTCTGATAATGGGAGCAGGAAATTTTGACTGACTGGTAGCCTTTGTCGCAGAGTACATGAGTAGGGAGTTAGCTATTAGACTGTGATCCTTAATGCCATCAGAAGATAGATTTTTATCATGGTTCAGGATTAAGTGTACATTTTAAATCTGAAGAAGATATTTTTAAGAGCTTATGTTGGACACTGCGAGATTATATTTGTCACAAGTAGATCCAGAATGATAGCATCCTGTGGTGGGTCCTTCTCAATGTTGAGAAATCCTGCAGTTGATCTCGTGAGAATGTCACATATATTAAATGATGGCAGAACCGGATATCTGTACCTGCAATTCACTTTGTGATAAAAAAAAATGTGTTTGGAACATAATTTCTTCTCTTCTTATTTTTCATAATTTTCATATCTGTTGAAACCCTGAGATATTTTATCTATAGACATACTGGATTAAAAGAGAAGCCATATAGCATTCTTATCCATGATCTGATTCAATACTAGGTAAATGTATTAAAACACAAATGGTGACAGAATCCATATTTTCCCTTAATATTCATTACTTGATTTATTTCACCTAATGGTATTCCATTTGTTTATATAAATACATCTCTACCCTGATCTAGGGCACCAGTCATCTCTTACCTCTTAACCTCTCTCCTAACTAGTTTCTGTCATTTTCTTGTTTCCCCATGCAGTCTCTTCTGAACACAGAAAAGTAATCTTTAAACCATACATCACATTATATCACATATTTACTCAAAATCTATCAGTGCTTCCTAAATCTGAAAAAATGCCAAAGATCATATAATATAAAGCTCTACTTAATCTACCTATATACAACCTGACCTTCCTAAATATTTTCCCTTTTTACTTTATTCTTTGAGCCACACTGGCCTCCTGGATGGTTCTTCAAAGCACTCATCACACTTCTGCCTCAGGGCTTTTGCACTCCTTGTCCTTTCTGCCTAAAGCTTTTCCCCCAGCTCTCTGGCTGGCTAGCTTTTTCACTTCTTGTAGGCATATGATCACTTGTCTTTTTAGTAGAAAAGCCATTTCTATTTACTTTCTCCTGACTCCCCAAAGCTCCCAGGATGAAATCAATGTATCTAAAATTGAAACAGTGTATCCTGGGTAAAGATATCTCTGATATGTAAATCATTAAATTTGGGAATACTGACAACAGTACCAATGCAATAATTTTGTTGATTGATTGACTGAGGCATAATTGACATCTAACATTAGTTTCAGGTATACAAATAATGGTTTGATATTTATATGTATCGTAAAATGATCACCACAGTATGTCTAGTTAATATTTGTCACCATACATATATACAATTTTTTTTTCTTGCGATGAGGACTTTTAAGATCTATTCTCTTGGCAACTTTTATGTATGCAATACAGTAGTATTAACTATAGTCACCATGCTGTACATTGCCATGATTTTTTATTCTGTAACTGGACCAATGCAATGTTCTCGATCTTTTCTACTGCTGTAGCCTACAGTGAGCACCCAAATAATATATAATTATAATGATAAGACCCTAAGAATAAACGCATTTGGACGGTTAAAGAATCAGTAGTTTGCCAGTTATTCTAAAGAGAGAGTATCATTCATTCCTTTTTTCTCAGGTGTTTAGGTGTATCTATATACCTGGTCCTGTACTAACTATTAGGGATAAAGACATGAATTCAATATAGTCCTTCCCTCCTGGAGAGTTTACAATCTGATGAGATACAGACAGATAAGGTACATTGCTAGAAATAAAAGTAGAGTATCGTAAGAGCAGCATGGAGGTGCCTCTGACCCAGTTACAAAGAGAGATCAGGGAAGTCTTCCTTATGAAAGTGATACATGAACTGAGTCTTAAAAGTATAATTAAGAAGGAACCAGGTGAGACACAAGGCATGAGATGTTATACTTCACACCTAGGGTTCAGCATATATAAAAATGTAGGAGCAAGAGTAAACAGGAATGTTGGTAAGCAGCTCAATAGGCAAAGTGTGCATGAGGAGGAGATAATAGCTTATCTGTATTGAACACAGTTTGAAGTTTTATATACATATTATTTTATATCTCACCACAACCCCAAGAATTAGGGACTGCTAAAATTCTCATTTTACACATGAGGAAACCAAGACAAAGAGAGATTTAGGTAGTTGCTCAGAGTCATACTTGCCTAGCAGTCTTGTTTAGGAGTCCATGCTCTTAATCACTGCCCTAAAGGTAGGCTGAGCAATTCTACAAATGACCTTCTATTGATCTTTTTATATCTCTAGAGCCTAAGAATGCCTGGCTCTTAACCAACATACTAGTTGTTTAAATGCTTCATGAATGAATACATGGCACCAGGAAAAGTGTGAGATTTTGGATTCTCCACTTATTTCTGTAATCTTCCTTTAGGCTAGGTATGAGAATTAAGAAAAGGTAAATTCCTACCAATAACTGATATAAAAGTGTTCACCTGAAATGGATTTTTGCATTTCATTTGAAATATAGCTCTGCACAGAATACACATGCCTTAATAGATATAGTCATTAACTCAGTTCTCTTTTAAATCTGCAACGTTATTTTTAACACCTTTGTTTTGCTCATGTTAACATAAATCCTGGATTCTGGAAAAAAATTAACTGAATCGCCAATGACCTGTACGACTGATCAAAGTGCATGAACACAACTATGTTAAACTTAGACATCCAGTAGTCATCTGACACCACTGTTTATTCAACTTCCAACTGCATGTGAAATGATAAAAGCTTTTAAAAGGAGAGCTCTCTTACCCTAGCAACTGAAGAGAAAGTTTTGAAACAAAGCAAAAGTTCATTTTGTGATTGTAGCTTTCCAACTTTAGAGTTATCTCTCATTAGTAACCTCATATGACCTACTTTTAATTAAATCATATTTTTTATGAAGAACTAAATAATTGAACTTTTATTCCAGATCTTCTGTTTAAATGGCATAATTTGCCTTAGGCTAATTCCTTATTTCAAATATCCTTGAGGTTTACACAATTTTTTTGAGATGTGAAACGAGTCTAGACCCCATTCCATTATAAATGCATATAGAGGTTATCTAGTCTAATATACTAAGCCATTTAGCATTTGATTTCATTTAAGTATGTGATATAACTAAAGCATGTAGATGAAAGATTCATGGGAAAAGGGCCTAGAGTTAAATTGTTTTAAAGTATCATCAAATATCCGCCTTTAATCAGCTACACATAGGAATTTTGTTCACAGACATAATACACAAATTACTTGTCAGAACCGTGTTCTACAAAGAAGTGTAATACATTCTGTGTTGAAAAAAGTTAAGGTAGTATTGGGATAAAACCAAAGCACACTTCGTTTTCATATGATAGGAGGAAACGTATATGAAAGGAAACAGGAAGGGAAGCTGATGTTATTGAGCACCTGCTAGTTTTCAGGCACTCTTACATACATTATCATTCCAGTTGGCCTCCTGCATGCTCCTTTAGAGAATCATTAACATTGTTATTAATAAATCCCTGCCGGTTTGGATTCTGGAGCATACCATATATAGAGCTGCCCATGTGACAAGCAGTTCAATTGCAAATCAATACCTATAATTCAGAGCATATTTTCTTGTGACCACAGACTTGGAGCTCCTATTTAAACCATTTTTATTTTCCGTGCTTTTGGCATCTCAGTCACTACACCATGTCTCCACATGGGTAGTTGCATGGCCTCTCATCATACTAAGATGCCCCCCTTCTCCACTACCATCTAGTCTATATTTAAGTCAGACCTCAAATATGCCTTCCTAATGTATTGCCA
Source organism: Phocoena sinus (assembly GCF_008692025.1). Classification (NCBI taxonomy): domain Eukaryota; kingdom Metazoa; phylum Chordata; class Mammalia; order Artiodactyla; family Phocoenidae; genus Phocoena; species Phocoena sinus. Next base: position 54,133,536 of record NC_045779.1, on the reverse strand, counting down.
GTTTTTGCAGAAAAATAAGAAAAAAAATTTACACAGAAAGTTGGATCAACCCAGCAATTCTCTCCTTACAGATGAAGAAAGCAAAGCGTGTAACAGTAACCATTAGAAGTCATGGTGAGATTAAAATTGTATTAAGGTAATAGGACAAAAGATCTAAAGATAGCCAAATCTTTTCTTCTACTGGGGAAACAAAAAGTCTGCTAACAAAGTTCATTCCACAAAACCTAGAAGTTAAAGGAAGCAATTTTTAAATTGAATAAGTATATCTGGAATACAATTCACATTGCAGGCAGTCTGTGAAAGATACCATAAAGACAAGACAGAATCTCACACAAATGTATACAGTAAAGAAAGAACAAATAACACTTCTTTTATCTCCTTGAGAGACAAATTGGTGTACCTTTTCTCTTGCATACCTTGTGAGTATATCTTGTAAGAACTCTGAGTTAATTTCAGAAGTATGTGTTTATAGTTTCAAAGGTCAGACGGCTGGAAGCCTTGACTGTAAAATGAAAAGATTGGTCTACTGTGTTTTCAAAGAGACACTGTAAAAGAGGGGAGAGGGAGATTACTGCTTCCCTTCTCTTTATTAAAAACAGAAAATTTCATTTTATACTTATACTTTAACCAGTGAACCATTCATTCCAAGATTCTTGGGGGAGATATATACATAAAAGGTGACAAAAGAGAGCTCTCTGAGCAACAGGGAAGTTGGTTCCTAACCCCAAAACACATTGAGTGAGTTAGATTGAGCCACATGGGAGAGTTAGTGAGTAAATCTGAACCATATGTAGGCTATGGTTCTAAATAACTTCAAGCATAAGTCAACTCTAAGACTAGCTGTTTCTCCCAAAGTTCCAAACCTGAGTTTTAGGACCTCTCTGATGCTGGGAAGAATTTATCAGTCCTATTAGGAAAGGAGACAAAAGAGCAGAAAAGAAAGGGTCCTCCAATGCAACTAATATTTTCCAGATCTTCTTAGGCCAAAGCAACAGTCTCTGAACCAATCTTCCTTAAGAAAAAGAGTAGATAGAAAATCACAAGGACAGGTGGTTTGGGAGGAATCTAATTAGAATAGTAGAGGTTCCTTTCGTGTGTGTGTGTGTGTGTGTGTACTCTGATGAAGCCTATGGACCTTAAAAACATCTTTTTAAATGTATAAAGTAAAATAAATCATGTAGGCTTGAAAGAAAAACCAATAATATTGAAATATAGTTATCAAAGTACATAAAATCTATAATTGAAAAAATACATTTTTGATGTAATAATATATGTACTTCTTAATTAATGCCTTAAATTCGAAGTTCCAGCAGCAAGACTCTAGTACCTACTATAATTTTTAGTAGTGATGAGCATAAACAATATTTTGAGGTATCGGCAATAATTATATATATTAAAAAAATATGTGATTTGGCAACAAAGTCCCATTTACTTCTAATGCTAATGTAATTTGTTGCTTACATTTGAAATTAAAGGAAATGCTAAAATTATAAAAAATTAGTTAGGGTCTAATGAAAATATAGATATCTTTCCCTATCCAAATTTATGGAACAAGGGAAAGAAACCCCTGAATTATAAGAAAAGGGGGAAGATGAGAGAATTTCTGCTCCCTTTCACTAGTACTGTTAGCTCTTGTTTCCCCCTGACTTCTAAAGGATAGAGAATCCAGAGAGGGCTTCCCTGGTGGTGCAGTGGTTGAGAGTCCGCCTGCCGATGCAGGGGACACGGGTTCGTGCCCTGGTCCGGGAAGGTCCCACATGCCGCAGAGCGGCTGGGCCAGTGAGCCATGGCCGCTGAGCCTGCGCGTCCGGAGCCTGTGCTCCGCAACGGGAGAGGCCACATCAGTGAGAGGCCCGCATAACACAAAGAAAAAAAAAAAAAAAAAAAGGCATCCCTGTCTCTCTCAAGGGAAAAGTTTTGGTAGAAACACCAGGAAAGTTCCTCCTGCCCTTTCTCTAAGTTTTGTATTCCTTCCGGGATTGATGAGGTTAGTTTATCTTCCTAAGGCATTTATGAAAGCCTCATAATATCGCCTCCAGGAGATTCTGGAGTAGGTCAGGAGAGTTTCTTAATTCATTTCATCTAAGACCACATCGTATGCCAGATGGAACAGACACCTCCTGTTTCATTTCCAGTTTGAATTTTCTTCTCTTCAGTAAGAGAGGCTACTCAGTCAGTAAATAGTGAAGCTGGAATTCAAAACTACACCTTTCTGATTCCAAAGCTTTGGCTTTTATATTGCATTTGTTGTGCTACCCTAAACAAAGGGTTTGAAAAATCTATGAGTTTTACATGCTGTGCATTTAGTTAACAGCAAGATATTAATCTAATGTATATTTTATTCTTCCTAATACTTATGGTGTATATTTATTAGAAGTCCATTATATACATAAACCCTACACTAGGCTCCAGAGTTATAAACAGTGTGCAAAAAAGACATGGAAACTTTGACTTAATTGATCATGGAGTCAAGAGATAGAAACAGACCTTAATCAAAGAGCCATACAAATACATATATAATTACAAGTTGTAATCAATGTCCTGAAACTAATTGATAGAATGCTGTATGATGGGGGCTTCTGAGCTACTCCAGAGACAGGGAAAAAACTTTCCTGAGAAAGCAGCTTTTGTGAGAAGCAGGTAGGAGTTAAAAAATTGTTACAAGTTTCTTTTTTTCTCTCTAAACTTACTTTATACTAATATGTTAGCTGTCTTAAGTAATTTTTTAATAATAAAAGACAGCTATCACTAACAATCAATGACAAATAAAGTAAACAATGAAAAGGGATTGTAGTTTTAAAAATGCACTAATAATTTGATTAAAATCATTTTAAGAACTTGCCTTCTCATACAGTTTCCTACAAATCATTGATTAGTAATTTCTAGGGTCTTGGGAGTGGAGCAAATGGGGAGTGACTGCTAATTAGTATAGGAATTCTTTGGGGATGACAAAAATATTCTCAAATTAGATAGTGGGGTTGGTTACACAGCTTTGTGAATATGCTAAAAAGATACTCAATTGTACACTTTGAAAGGGTGAATTTTATGGTATGTAAATTTTATCTCAATCTTGAAAATGAGGTTAAAAATTAGTGACGTAGGTATCATAGATGAACTACCAACACCCATGAGACCATTAGTTTTAGCAGAATTTGTATATGGTAACATGGGAGATCTATCAAAGGAACATATCTATTCATAGACCTTTGTCACAGAATGAACTCTTCTTTTTCAAAGAACGTACTCTGTGATGGAGAACACAGCTCATAGAGCACTGAAGGGTGAAGGTAATGTTTTCCTAGCCAGCAAAAGCAGATGAATGAGTCTAGGCAATTAGTGAAGTGAGGTGACAAGATATAGAAGCTCATATTGTACTAAGTTGACTTACTGAGTCATTAAAATGGTTTATAAACCACTGATTATAACGTTAAGATGGACTTTTTTTTTTAGTGTTAAACAGGAGTGCGTAATTAGAACACAAAATTAATTCACAAGTTATGAAGACTGATTTTTTTTTTTTTTTTTTTTTTTTTTTTTTTGCGGTACGCGGGCCTCTCACTGTTGTGGCCTCTCCCGTTGCGGAGCAACAGGCTCCGGACGCGCAGGCTCAGCGGCCATGGCTCACGGACCCAGCCGCTCCGCGGCATGTGGGATCCTCCCACACCGGGGCACGAACCCGTGTCCCCTGCATCGGCAGGCGGACTCTCAACCACTGCGCCACCAGGGAAGCCCATGAAGACTGATTTTTGCTCTTTTTCTTTTCAGTGAACAGATGAAACAATAGAAAACTCTATTTATTATAATTATTATTATCCTTAGCAATATTTTTATTATTATCCTTAGCAATATTTTATTATTATTTTTAGCAATATTATTATTGATTATTATCCTTAGCAATATTTTTTATTATCCTTAGCAATATTATTCTTAGTTTTCCACATACATAATTCGAATGTGTCAGTGCAGAGGAAAATGAAGAGTAAAATAAATGTGACTTAGAGTAATAGTTTATAATTTAAAGTAATATTTATTACCATTATGATAAAATAGCCTTATGGGAGGTTTATTATCTAAGGCAGATATACAAAATGAAGTTTGTTTACTTATATAGGAAACATGAAGAGGCACATGAAATGAATAGCTAGGTATTTTTGCTAAGATGAAGATTTTGAACAAAGGAGAGAGAAAAGCAATAGTCATTTTACTCTTAAAGTCAATACTGAGAATAACAGCTGTCTGCATTATAAATTCATATCACAGAGGGTTATCATAAGTCCTTCTCTTAAAAAAAAAGACTCCATGAGAGATACAGCTTTCAGACACACTCTATACCAGGATTTATGATTTGGGATATTCAATCGGGCTATATCAGAGCATAGGTAATTTACTAGAAGTGGACCAGCACTTTTGTAAAGTACAGCAGTTCTTTCAACCTGAAGGAGTCACAGGCAACATCTAGTAAATCATCTATTTAATATACCATATTGCTCTTTTGTGACCTGCAAGAATTCATCACTTTTGAAAGTACCTAACTTGCTTGCAGAGAAAAATTTATACATTATATAATAATTTTCATTATAGAGCATATTTGATAATAAATTATACATTCCACAAGTGAAAAGAGAGATTTGAAGTTGTGAGTAGCTTAAGGCTGCAGTGTATATAATATAAAGTCTCTGGACATTTAAGAAGTACCTCTTCAATGTACAATGTAAGTGATTTGAGATTCTTCTGTTCTTCCTACCTTCAGTGGGAAGGTATCTCAGTTCTTCTTCTTCAGTCCTCTTCCTCCGTCCCACACACATGATTAAACCATAGGTGGGAAGTCCTTTTTATTGCACTAGCAGCCTTAACGTTTAATTTCAGTCTCATCCGCTGATTTTCCTAGGGATAACCACATCTGTCTGTTGTATCACCACATCATAGTTCAAGAGTAACACAAATATACACAGTATAGTTCCAGCATGGGCATATTTTACTTGTACAAATCAAACCATACAAATTCATCCAAAAGAGGTTTTTTAAAAAAACAAACAGGAAAAGAGGGAACAAGGAAAATAATACAAAATTAAACTGCGTGGGTGATTTCGCTCTCTCAGTGAGGGTATGCTACAGATGGATAAAATGTTAGCAAGGATTTGCTACTGTGAAATGGTAGGTATGAGTTTGCCATTCCCTCAGTGGAACTCAGTGTCCATGTGACTGGCTCTCAGATTGTAAAAATCTTATGATTAAATATATTTCCAATGTTTAAAGATACATATCTTACACATAATAGTGTCTCTAAATATAAAGCAACAGTGATTCCTGGTAATCAGAGAAACAGCAAAGATTTCAATCCCAGAAAGAAAAAAAAAACATAGGCTTACATGGATTTATTGGGAGGGTATATCTTTTTTTTTCCCCATTTTAAACAGGAAGTTTATTTAAACGGCAAGACACTTGAAGGGAAAACTATCTAGGATTTATTTATTTTAGAGTAATTTATCCCTACTTAAAGACAAATAAGTGAAAAACATTAAAATTCTCCAATCAGGGAAGGTATGCAAGGATTTTTATGTTCTTTTTTTAAAAAAAAAAAAGAAACAGTGAGAGCAAAATAACTTACTGGAATATAAAGATAAGAACTGAATGAGCACGCCACTAATGGAGAAAAGGGGCTATTTTCACAGAACCAGTATTTTTCTCCATCCCAACTCCATTTGATGTCGATCAAAACATACCATTGGCCATTTAGTTTAAAAAATGCAATATGCTTGTACACATATATCAGTTACTTTAGGTACAATAAAGGAATGGGGGTGGGGAAAATGAAAGAGTGGAGAAAGCTATACTGGAGTGGTCAGGATGTGGTGGAACCTAATTGTGGTTTTCTAATTTAGAATGTCTTCTTGGTCTAGAGGAACAGAATTCTGGAGTAAAGTAGCAGGTTCACTTTTTAGTAGACACCTCCTGTCTGCTGCCAGAACACATCAATTGTATCTTCATCCTCCATTTCCAACCATGAAAAGTTCTTTCTAAAAACTGGTAATTTTGAATACAAAACAACCTCGGGCACCTCTACAGATGTGTCTGCTTCACTGATTGGCTGCCCATCAAATCAGAATCTGATCTGCCTCATTGACAAACCCTGTGTTCACAGTAGGCTTTCATTAGTTTACTAAGTGGCATATGCCTCTTACTCTTAAACTGCACCACAGAACCATCCTGCCCCTCCACCTTCAAATTAATATGATCGTTGTTCTCAGTCTTGACTCCTTCCTTGGGCTTTTCGTTGGCCATGGCGAGCGCCGGAGTCTCTTCAGCTGCCACTTCACAAAAGAGGTACCAGGTCCGCACGGAACGAGCACACAAGCAGCACCAGGAGCGGCAGAAGCAGGAGAGGGTATATCTTGATTGTCTTGGATTCAAGTCAATTTATGGGGTAATTTCAACCAAGTGAAATGTTTGTGTTATGTGCTGACTGTGGAACACCATTTTATAGTAGCATGGTCTTGGCAAGCGTAGTTTATTTAATCATCCAACAGACCTTTATGGAGAATATACTGTGTATCAGAACTGTTCTAGAAAGAGAAAAGAAACATTATAAGACTTATTATGTGTTAGAAAAATCACTAGCCATGGTAAGAACTTGTAGGGATGAGTGGAACTGGGGGTCTGTTGAAAGAGCCCATATGGAAACTGTCGGGAGTCTGGTTTGCAGCAGTTACAGTGGCAGAGGAGAGAGAGAGGCTGAAAAGCTACAGGAGAGTACGAGCAACAAGTCAGTGATATATTGAACTCTAAGAGTCAGGGGAAAAGTGTCAAGAATAACGGCATTTTGCCTGAAAAAGAAAAAATATATATGTGTGTGTGTGTGTGTGTGTGTGTGTGTGTGTTGTGTGTGTGTGGATGAATCACTTTGTCCTCATCTGAAACTAACACAGCACCGTAAATTCACTATACCTCAAAAAATTGTTACAAAAAAGAATAATGGCATTTTATATTTGGCTATGTTTGACATTTTAAGTGTTTAAAATAGTTAGGTTTCGGGCTTCCCTGGTGGCGCAGTGGTTGAGAGTCCGCCTGCCGATGCAGGGGACACGGGTTCGTGCCCTGGTCCGGGGGGCTCCCACATGCCGCGGAGCGGCTGGGCACGTGAGCCATGGCCGCTGAGCCTGCGCGTCCGGAGCCTGTGCTCTGCAACGGGAGAGGCCACAACAGTGAGAGGCCCGCGTACCGCAAAAAAAAAAAAAAAAAAACTTAGGTTTTATATGTATACATAAAACACAATTCTTTAGTGCTGTGAAATCATAATTACAGGAAACAATATAAATGTTAGAATTATTGTCAAAGCGATAGCACATTTTAGAATTAGCAGTTTGGCATTTCGAAAAGTATGTTCTGAGGAACATTGGTCCTGTGAGATGAAAGAGAGCCTCCATGATCAAATAAGTTTGTAAAAACAAGTATGACATTCCCCAAACCTTACTAAAGTCTCAGTTAAATCTCACAGCATAGAACCTTATTTATTTTACCCATGTATTTCCTAAACTTACTTAATCACAGAACCATTTCTTCTCATAATATATGTGTTCTACAAAAATGCTATTAAAATAGAGATTTAAGAGTAGTCATACATATCACATAAGTTATAATCAAGAACAGGTGAGTTCTTTGCATTACAACGGATATAGGCTGTTTAGCCAGTTTGACAAAAGACCCACAGGTATAGTCAAATGGCAAAAATAAGCATAGAATTAAAAGTTCTGTCTTGCTTTTATCTTCTACTGATTGTTAATAGAGCCAGAAAGATAATGGCTGACCTTTTCTGTACTAGCCAATAAAATGAAATTAAAACAGGAAGAAAGAATACAGAAAGCTTCTAGGAACCAACATTACAAGAATTAGTAAAGCTGGCCTGGCTTAGTCATTATTCCATTTAGATTTTTATAAACATAAAACAGATTACAGTATATCTGTACCACATAGCATAGTGAATTTTCCCTTATTTACATACTACATAAAATATTGTCAGTCACCACAATATTCAACATAATTGACTATAAATTAGGCCATGCTGTAAGCACTGACCAGAAAAAATGTAAAATTATTGCTACCAGTACAAATAACAAAAACTAACATAATAATAGTTACCATAAAGAGCTGTGATTATACTGCAACCTTGTATATATTCATTAGTGGTTAAAAAACTTCATATTTTTTTCATATTTATAAATGAGATTTTTAACAAGAGCTGTCCCAAGAGTCCATTATGCAAAATAAAATATTCAAAACATATTGAGGCTATCAGATGCATAGTAATGTAGAATGGCAGAATGTTCATGACTAAGTCACAAAGCTGAACTTGAGTTAGAACCTCTCATTTCTATTCATTCTTTCAAAATATAAAAATAAGAGCTTCTGTCACGTACAAAGTATTGTCATTTTGGAGCACCTTAAGATCAGAAAGAAAATTAACATAAAACATGCTGCTTATTCTTGAGTGATTCTCTCATCAGTACTATTATCAGTTGAATAAAGTTATCAGTGCTGAAATAAGAATACACCTGACTAATCTCAAACAATAATGAGCGATGAGAGCAGTGCTTCTTTGGTTATTATCGTCATTGTCAACTTGTTGTTCTAGGGAGTTCTAATTTTACTATGTTTAATTCTAACTATTTATTACCATTTTATAGAACATTAAAAGGAAAAAAGGTAGAACATTCATTAGCCACCCAACTCAGTACAACTTACTGTTTGCTTTGTATGTGTGTGTTTTAAATATATTGCTGTATCTTTAAACTTTGGCCAGAAATCCATCAAAGGTTTTGAACTTTTCGAACTGTCATGACTCGTCTCAAGCCACCTAACACACCATTGCATTCAGCTCTCTTTAAAAGGAAAATCAGGCATTAACTCCAGTAAATTCCCAGCATAAAACCTAAACCTGTGTATTTTCAGTCTTCTTCAGCTCTTTTTCTCAAGTCACAGAGGACTGTCATTAATGCTTTCTAAACTTAATCACTCCAGTTTAGTTTTTGATCTTTCCCAAGCCTCTAAGTCAGTGCTCCAGATTTTCCCTCTTTGATGACTCTGTCCTCCCTGTTAAACAAAACAACAATAACAAAAACTCATTCAGCTTTGCATTTTCCCCCAACTACTCCCTACATTCTCCTTCTGTTTACGGTTAAGATTCTGATTACTTTTGTATCTCTTTATAAACCACTTATTCTTCATCCAACTACAACCTAGCTACCCCTCTCTACTCTAGTTCAAGGGTTAGCAACTTTTTCTGTACAGAGCCAGATGATATTTTGGGCTTTGCTGACCACATATGTCTCTGTGATGTATTCTGATTTATTTTTTTTGGTTGTTTTAAACTCTTTAAAAATGTGAAAACTTCCTTTGGTACAGACTGGATTTGGTTTGCTGGCTGTAATTTGCAGAAAGCGGCTCTGGTTAAAACTACTGTATCAATAATACCAAAAAGTTCCTGTCTGGTGTTTGAAGGGACTCCTCCCTGCACAAATTCAAGGCAAATTAAGTGATAAGCTGAAGGAAGGCAGACCATCAGCTTTAATATTGATAAAGCTGATGAGCAGTAACAATGGGCTTCCTGTGCAGTTGCAGGTCTCTCCCAACAACCATGGCCACCCCCTCAACAGATTCACCCTTAAATAGGCTGTAGAGGAGACCAGCAAGCTGCTTTACAGGCAGGATGGCTCCCAACCAGAAGTAAAGTTTCTGTCCTGGGCTCACCCATCATTCCATCTCCATGGGGTAAGGGGTGGAGCCAGCAGGCCAGCAAGCCTAGGCAAAACCCTGCCTGGAGGAGACCAGAGGCATAGAGAAGTAGCTCCCTGCTACCTAATACTCTAGACCGGCAGACCACCTCAAATTCTTTTTTCATTTATTACCACTTTGCAACACGATGGTTTTGAACACTTTCTTTTAATTGAAACTTTCCTCCCCATTGGCTCCCAAGAGACTAAATTCTTTGTAGCCACCCTCTCACTAATTCTACCTTGGCATTCTCTGACCTCCTCTTTGGCCATCTTTTCTCATTCTACATACTTTTCTGAGAGATCTCATTCATTTAAATAATATCAACTATCATCTTTTGCTTTTGATACCTATAACTCCTTTAGTAGCCCAAATCTTTCTCTGTGTTCCAGAACTACAAATCCCAAAGCATCTGCCTATCTTGTGAAAAACAGAACAACTATCTACAAATTTTCCAGAAACATTGGTTTCACCCTCATCTTTTTTAGGAACGTAGCACATTTGGGGCTGAGGTAGCAATAATGTCTCTCTCTATGCACCATCAGCAACTCTTCTGATTTAAATGTAAACCATAAGCAGATAGAGATTGGTGAGAGAATATTTTACTTAGATGAGTGGATGAATGTGTTTGTACAGCCATCCCTGTGCTGTGTATAGAAGTACCTCAGTTGGTGGTAGCATAATCAAGGTTGATTTTGAGTAGAGTTTCAAAGCCTCGTGGTGAGTAAAACAATTTCCCACTGCATGTGTAATTTCTCATCATTATAAAAGAGATTATTATCTTTTATCATAAATGAAAGCAGGCCCCCATTATTACCTTTAGAGATAGATAGCGCCATTGCAACATTATTATATTACTTTGTTTCTGAGAAGAGTAAATCTGAATACTTAAAAAGAAGCTTTCTATTGCATGTGCACAATTTTTGACTTTTAAAGTATTTGACAGTGGGGACCTTGTTAAAAGATGGAAATAAATGATATTCCTTAAAATCCAGTAGCCATAATTTTTATAGCATGAAAATAGTCATAGTATGAATTTTTAAATGTTTTTCTAAAAATAATATTTTTTAAACATTTTTTTTTATTTCCAGCACCTTGTGGAAGTCGTTCTACAGGTTCAGAAGGCACTGTTCTATCACCAAACTATCCAAAAAATTACAGTGTGGGACATAATTGTGTTTATTCTATAGCAGTTCCCAAGGAGTTTGGTAAGTAAGATACATCTCATCATATAGAGTATCATTCCAGACATGCTTTATTTTCACTACATGCTATCAAAATGTTAGTTGTTTTTTAATGAAAATATTTACTATTCATGAAGTACTTTACAATTTTTTTTTAGATAGTAGCTTTGTAATAATAAAATTTTAAGGTTATTTTACTCATTTTGAATTTATAGTCGAGTGCACAGGTGAACAACAATATAAAAATGAAAACAGGATTGTTTTTAATTTTTAAAAATAAGTACATCCAGTAACCTTGCAAGTGCCTTCATATTGGAATTTCATAAAATGGGAAATCACCAGAGCATAAAGCAAAGTCTGCTCTGCAAAATATGCATAAAATCAAATATAGAACTTTATAATAATGACAATAATATGTACAAAACAGTCATATCAGTTTTATACTTTATTAACACATTTCCAGAAAGAAAAGATTTTGGTTTTAGGCACCTAGTTTCTGGGACAGCAAGGAATATAAAAAGACAGCAAAGGACATTTTAGCTCATCTTGTCAACCTGACAATCTGTTCTGCGTTGGCACTGAGAAGACAACGTGTCCTTTGCTGCCTTCACATCTCCCTGATCACAAGTCTTAGAAGTCACTTACCTGGCTTCTAAAGGTTTTGGATCTGAAATCCAGCTGGATCTAACCCAGATTTAGCTCTCTTTATGGATGGATAGGCAAAGGAAATTTAGTGAGCAGTAAACTGTTGGAGAGAGGCTGAATGTTTAGACTTCTAGAATTTAGATTTACAGCATCATGTTACATGGTAAAGGATTTGCTGTGAAATGAATGTCTGAGTCAGGATGACGAAGTGTTATAGCAGAAGGACCTAGATTTGATCATATCAAGATTGTTGGATCACATATTGACTTAATGTTTCTACTGATTATAAAATAAGCTGATGCTTCCAGTCCAATTTCTTATAATGAGATATTACCTGTATATGCTCTATATACCCTCCTTTTCTCTGTTCTGAAACAAGTCCAAGATCCTCAACTTACTTAAAAGAACATTGTCATAAGAAGGGAAGTACTAAACCTTTTATTTTAACCTTAAAATAGAATTGATGATGTTAGCATTAGCAGGGTGTCTATTTCTTTTCTCCAAACTATTTCTTCTTCTTAGCATGTGATCAGTTAAATCAGAGTTGAGTTCTTTAATTGTGAAGAGAACAACAGTTTAGAAGGAAAAACGTCATCCACTTAATCATGTTTATTTTATTTTATTTTGTTGCCTTTTGTGCCCAAGAGAGTCCTTCCCTTGCTAGAGGGGTTTATAGGCCCCAGCTGCCAAAAATATTACATGGTTGATGACAGAATCCTAGCAATGCTAGTCCAGAAGACTGCATGGCTATCTGAGTCCTCTTTGAAAACCATTAATTTGTTCTTTTATACTTGTTCTTGGGATGTCATGCAATCAAAGGAATGAAAAGGAAGAAAATCAGGCATTTCCTTTTCTGACACATAAACATTTGGTCACCTGGAGGTGTTTTACAGTATCCTATGCATGTATGCGTGTATTTTCAAAAAGAGAAGAAAAAAGTACTGATTAAAATAAAATTAAATTAATAGATTCCTAATGAATGGAATCTTTATTTTAGCAGAGTTAATATAAGTTAAATTTAATTATCTTAATATGAAATAATGCAACTAATAATTGGTGGTTTTTAACAGTAATTTTTTTTAAACAAGTCCTTTTGGATTATCTGTGGGTAAAATCAAATGCGCTTTGATTTATTAGTAAAGAAACTAATTTTGTTTTTATAAATGTTGCATCATTCTTTACTTCAAACTACTCATAGAGTCAAACAGACTGAATTCTAGTTTCAGCTTGTCACACCTTAGCTATATATCTTTGGACAAGTTACATAATCTTTTTTGAGACTCAGTTTCTTTATTTGTAAAGCAGGGATCATTATGTCTATGGAGCAGAGCTGTTGTTAGTAGTAAACAAGAAAAATATATATGTATATGTATATATTATATCTTACATAGTTCATACTATTGGGTTTAAGAATGCTAGCTTTGGAGTCAGATTTCTGGATTCAGAACACAACTCAATTTACTCTTTTTCATTGGAGTAATTACATCATCTGCCTCAGTCTTACTTTTCTTATCTCTGAAATAGAAGTGGTAAATGTCTATTTCTTAGGGTTATTTTATAATTAAATAAAAAATATGCAAGTGATTGGTATAATAACATAGTAAGTCATACACACACGAGTGCACATACAGACACACTTTTTTTTTTTTTTTTTTTTGCGGTACGCGGGCCTCTCACTGTTGTGGCCACTCCCATTGCGGAGCACAGGCTCCTGACGCACAGGCTCAGCAGCCATGGCTCACGGGCCCAGCCGCTCCATGGCATGTGGGATCTTCCCGGACCGGGGCACGAACCCTCATCCCCTGCATCGGCAGGCGGACTGTCAACCACTGCGCCACCACGGAAGCCCAGACACACTTTTTTTATGTTCACATTCATAGGCACTCCCATCGCCCCCAAAAGATGAAGTAAAATGACCTGGATTACTGGATTGCCCTAGGGTCTTAAGAGTAGCCTGGCTAAAAATAAAACATTTCTATTATGTAATTAAAGCATGAAAACAAATACTTTGTGCTTTATATCTCCAGTGACTATCCAACCACCTATTGATCACTTAAAATTTTCTGGGAGCAGAGTAGCGGAGTTAAAAACTACTGATCATCATAGATTTCTTCCTGTCCCTACCTTTACCTCTTTAATGTGAGATAATCAAGCAACAGTTACTGGATCTCTGCAGATCAAATTTCTATTTTGCTTCTTCTTCCTCTCATTCTCTCTTTGCCATAACTTCTCTCTGTTGCCACTTTGAGTTCTGTTTTATGACTTTTTGGTATCACTTCATAGCATATCATACTTCTCACTTTTTCCCTTTTCTTGTCATTTATCCCAAATTATAATCATTTCTTCTTCCATATCTTTTGTATGCTGACACTCTTAGAATTTAATTCTTAAAATCATTTAGCATAAGATCTGTCAATACACTCAGTTCGTATATTGGGATTGCAGTTTTTTACAAGGGTTAAGGTTCTAAAGTCATTATGTAAGGAGAAAATCACATAGAATCAACATTACCCATGAAATACCTTAAATCAACCGTAGAAGATCATCTACATGGTTTTTTGTAAGCCATATTATTTCAATAATTCTAACAGGACATTTTTCCTCCAGTGTTAGAAAGATAACACTGTAATTTGCAGTGTAAGCTAGTGAGCTAATTTGGTTTCTTACAGGTCACTTAATACCAAATTACTTTCATTTATTTATTTTTGCCCAGCGTAGATTTGAATTCATATCAATTAAATGTGCACATAACGTGATTCTACTAGTTGATTTAGTGAATACTATTTTGTCGGTGAATTCCTAACTTTTAGTTTTTCTAGATAAGAGAATCATCAATTCATAACGCTTTCATCAGCATCATTGGATTTCATTTCAACTTCAGATATTAGGGTTACTTTGGTAATACTCATTCTGAAGGATTCAAGTTGTTTTAAATACTTAGAAAAATAACAATTATGGATCAGTTATTGATATTTTGCTGTCTTTCTTCTAACAGTTAAACTATTTCACTTGGATTTTTTTGGTTTAAAAATACCCCACTTCGGACTTCCCTGGCAGTCCAGTGGTTCAGACTTCACACTTCCACTGCAGGGGGCACAGGTTTGATCCCTGGTTGGGGAACTAAGATCCCACGTGCCACACGGTGTGGCCAAAAACAAAAAATGCCCTACTTTATCTATTAATAAAATAAGTTTTAATTTTCCTTCATCTTTCAATTTTAAATTATAAGTTGTTTCCCCTGATGGTTTGGTTACTAAAGTTCTTCATACATTAATTTTAAGTGCCAGAAACATGGCAGACAATTTTATTATTTTGAACTTGGTATAGGTAAGATGCTTTAGAATATAAGAAAACTGTTGACATTGTTAGATGGAAAATATTTTTATTAATATTGTGTATTTATACCTATAGTGTAGGGGCCAAAATCATATTGCAGGGAGGGGGTGGTTAGTAAAATTGGGAAAAATGTTGTGAACTTCTATTTCAATAATCTTGGCTGAGATAAAACAGAAAGAGTTAGGGTGATAGCTAAAGTAGCATACTAGTCAGAGGCTAATGTTTGTTTTTGACTGTTTTCTCTTGGGGTAGAAGATAATGGAGTTTTTATTTTAAAGCTCAAGAGAATAGTAGTGGGGGGGCAAAATTGAATATTTTAGATGGACCAATTGGTAAAGCAAGATCCTTGAAGCAATGTAAGGAGATGGGATTTTAAAAACCTGGAGGTCCTCTTTAAACTATAATTCAGGAGAAATGATTCCTAATTAGTATCGTACCTGAATTAGTTTCACATGGAATATTGCCTTGTGAAATTATCATCACTTTCTGATCTCCCTCCCCTTTTCCCCTTCTATCACCTGCCCTTTACATTACGGGGAGTATCTGTAAAAGAAATATGTTAGTGTCCTAGGGCTGCCATAACAAAGTACCACAAATTTAGTGGCTTAAAACAACAGAGATTTTTTCTCTCACAGCTCTGGAGGCTAGGCCCCTGAAATCAAGATATCAGTAGCATGACACTCCCTCTGCAGACCCTAGGGAAGAGTCCTTCCTTGCTTAAGTAAGTCCTTCCTTACTGTCTAGAATGTAAACTAACATTCAGATTTCTTGGAGAATTCCAACATGTTAAGCACCTTGAGGAAATCCAAGGATAGTCTGTGGTGACTTAGCTTTGTGTTTAGCCTTCCAGATAGTCTCACTTCCTAAAAGACCCATTATGAATGCATATTTGTTAAGACACAAAACTTACTCTTTCCCAAGATTAGCTTTCACAGTGGGATCTTGGAAGTGTGCATGAAAACCACTTCAGGTTTTCCTTCTTAGATTTCCCAGGTAAGATGCCCTCTCTCACATCTTTTGTTCTTGGTGTAAACTCTTGGTTGAATAGGTTTCAAAGTCATGAATCCCTAAATCACAGAGTTATTGTCAGTCTAGTCTACTCTGTACAAGGGACATAGAGTTACTAAAACCTTTTGTGTATTGCTGTGGGAGAGGATTTTTGTTTTATCTTTAAATTAGCTGTCATCATCTTAAACTTTTCTCCCAATTCCACATATTTTATATTTGTTATTTGCAACCATTTTCTATCCTATCTCCCACTGTAGTATTTTTCCTCCAGTCAATCTAGAAACATCTTTCCCCGTGACATTGCCTACAATATAGGGTTATAGCTGTTTTTTTTAAATTAATTCCAAACTTTATTGTAATATTATATTAAAACTGATCATGATCTGTTAACAGCTATCTCATTAATTCTTATTATAGTCATTAAATTTAGTACTTCCTTTCCATCTTATAGACTTAAGAAATCACTTAATGATTGTAAAATGCAATTTATTTTTACAATATATCTTTCACATTTCTGTGTGAAACTGTTATTCTCTGAAAAGTAGTCTTTAAAAATTTAGGTTGCCTTAGAATTTAGAAGGAAAAAGCAAAATGGATTGAAACTAAGATGCACACACACTATATATAAATGTATATATGTGTGTATATATATGTATATATGGACTTTTTAAGGTGCACCAATATAGTTATGACCTGCATATGGAAGGTTAACTGACTAGTCTCATCTTTTATGTTAAAACTGATAGCCGTTCTTTTGCTCTGTGTATATTCTTCTTTAAAACTCAGGCATATATTTGACCATTTGCCTTTTTTTAAACTTTTATTGGCATATAGTTGATTTACAATGTTGTGATAGTTTCAAGTGTACAGCAAAGTGATTCAGTTATACATATATATATTCATTCTTTTTCAGATTCTTTTCCCATATAGGTTATTACAGAATATCGGGTAGAGTTCCCTGTGATATACAGTAGGTCCTTGTTGGCTATCTATTTTATATGAGTAGTGTGTATATGTTAATCCCAAGCTCCTAATTTTTCTTTCCCCCACGTTTCCCCTTTGGTAACCATAACTTTGTTATCAAAATCTGTGAGTCTGTTTCTGTTTTGTAAATAAATTCATTTATATCATTTTTAAAATTAGATTCCACATATGAGTGATATCATATGATATTTGTCTTTCTCTGTTTGACTTACTTCACTTAGAATGATAATCTCTAGGTCCATCCATGTTGCTGCAAATGGCATTATTTCATTCTTTTTTCATTGCTGAGTAATATTCTGTTGTATATATGTACCAAATCTTTATCCATTCCTCCGTCGATGGACATTTAGGTTGCTTCAGTGTCCTGGCTATTGTAAATAGTGCTGCAATGAACAATAGGGAGCATGTACCTTTTTGTATTATGGTTTTCTCCAGATATATGCCCAGGAGTGGGATTGATGGATCATATGGTAGCTCTATTTTTAGATTTTTAAGGAACCTCCATACTGTTCTCCATAGTGGCTGTACCAATTTACTTTCCCACCAACAGTGTAGAAGGGCTCCCTTTTCCCCACACCTTCTCCAGCATTTATTGTTTGCAGATTTTTTTGATGATGGCCATTCTGACCGGCATGAGGTGATACCTCATTGTAGTTCTGATTTCCATTTCTCTAATAATTAGTGATGTTGAGCATCTTTTCATGTGCTTTTTGGCCATCTGTATGTCTTTTTTTGGAGAAATGTCCTTTTAGATGTTATGCCCATTTTTTGATTGGGTTGTTTGTTTTTTTGACATAGACTTGCATGATCTGTTTGTATATTTTGGAGATTAATCCCTTGTTGTTGACCATTTGCCTTCTGATCTTATATTTAGGTGTTTTCAAATAACCTATTTTATTCAGCATTGTTTACATAGTTTCTGTTTTTATTACCTGTCTTTATACTTAATTCAGTAATTTATTGTCATTAATTTTCCCCATATTTTAGTGACAAATTGTTTTGAGATTCTTTTTACATTCTCATTAAGTCACTAAATCATTTTATTGGCATTCTGTTTTTTCCTGGTGTGAAGTTTTCAGTATTGAATGAACTCTTACAGTCATTCAAGGCTATTTATATTTTGTATTTAAAGTGTATGATACTTTATTTTTTAACAGTGCAGTTGCATCAAATTCAATGATTAGTCTTTTCTAAATATTGAATTTACTTATCTAACAATGACAAATAATGTTCACAAAATGTGTGTTTATTCGATATTTATATTTGCTCTTTATCATCACTTGTTAGATACAGAGCAATTGAAAAGAAAAGGGGGCTCTTTTACTCTTAAAATTGATGATTGTGATAATGTCAATATGCAGAAGTGACTCTGTTAATTGTGTGCCTGTAAGAAAGGAAACTCTTATTTTTTTGAGCCTAACATTTTAGGGTAAGGAAAATGTAATTATCATATATATTTATAATCATATTATTTAATTATTTGGTTACTATTTCTATAATTAGATTTGAAGCCATGTTTGGTGACAGGTAGAACAGGATCCCCCATTCAGATTTGTTTCAGATGTCAAGACTCATGATACCACACAAGACCAAGAGGGTACGAAAGGATGTATTACTCATATAATGAGGCTTTCTGAGAAGAGCAGGGCAGTAACCAAGACTGGATCCAAGCAGATCCAAAATTGCTTAAGGGAGCAAAGAAAACTGACTGGCTTTGGGTTTTATAGGGGTGGTGTTGGAGTGAAAGCCCCCACATGATGGTCAGGGCTTGTGAGGTTTGAACTTCCCAAAGGTTGTAAAGGAGAACGCACACACGCTTTCTTGTCAGCTTGCACCAGATATCAGGCAAAAGGGAAACTGGGGGATGGAGGAGAGCTTGAAACTTGTTAGCAGTTAAAGATCAAAGATGATCACCTTCATCACAATTCACTGTAAGTGTCTGACTGAGTGAAATGTGCCACATTTGAACTTGTTTAAAGCCACAATGGCACTGTGTGAGACCTGCATCCATTTACTAAAGGAGATGAAAATTCATTGACTACCTTGTTCCAGAGCTCAGCAATATGGTGAGAAGTGAAATGAGTGCCTTGATTACTATCAATAACGATTAGAACTCTGTAAATGACATGGACTGTCTTGGTGAGGCCTTGTATTGTGGCTTTATTTTTTAAAAACTCTTTATAGGAGTATAATTGCTTTACAATGGTGTGTTAGTTTCTGCATTATAACAAAATGAATCACCTATACATATATCCCCATATCTACTCAGTCTTGCATCTCCCTCCCACCCTCTGTATCACACCCCACTAGGTGGTCAAAAAGCACGGAGCTGATATCCCTGTGCTATGTGTCTGCTTCCCACTAGCTATTGGTTTTACATGTGGTAGTGTGTATATGTCCATGCCACTCTCTCACTTGGTCCGAGCTTACCCTTTCCCCTTCCTGTGTCCTCAAGTCCATTCTCTAGTAGGTCTACATGTTTATTCCCTTCTTGCCCCTAGGTTCTTAATGACCTTTTTTTTTTAGATTCCATATATATGCGTTAGCATACGGTATATGTTTTTCTCTTTCTGACTTACTTCACTCTGTATGAAAGACTGTAGGTCCATCCAGCTCACTACAAATAACTCAATTTCGTTCCTTTTCATGGCTGAGTAATATTCCATTGTATATATGTGCCACATCTTCTTTATCTATTCATCTGTCGATGGACACTTAGGTTGCTTCCATGTCCTGGCTATTGTAAATAGTGCTGCAATGAACATTGTGGTACATGACCCTTTTTGAATTATGGTTTTCTCAGGGTATATGCCCAGTAGTGAGATTGCTGGGTCATATGGTAGTTCTTTTTTTAGTTTTGTAAGGAACCTCCATACTGTTCTCCATAGTGGCTGTATCAATTTACATTCCCACCAACTGTGCAAGAGGGTTCCCTTCTTTCCACACCCTCTCCAGCATTTATTGTTTGTAGATTTTTTGATGTTGGCCATTCTGAACAGTGTGAGGTGATATCTCATTGTAGTTTTGATTTACATTTCTCTAATGATTAATGATGTTGAGCATTCTTTCATGTGTTTGTTGGCAATCTGTATATCTTCTTTGGAGAAATGTCTATTTAGGCCTTCTGCCCATTTTTGGATTGGGTTGTTTGTTTTTTTGATATTGAGCTGCATGAGTTGCCTATATGTTTTGGAGATTAATCCTTTGTCAGTTGCTTCATTTGCAAATATTTTCTTCC
The DNA here is from genome assembly GCF_008692025.1 of Phocoena sinus. Taxonomy (NCBI): domain Eukaryota; kingdom Metazoa; phylum Chordata; class Mammalia; order Artiodactyla; family Phocoenidae; genus Phocoena; species Phocoena sinus. The sequence continues at coordinate 54,113,373 of NC_045779.1, read as the reverse complement.
ATTCTGAGGGTTCTCTTTTCATCTTGTTTATTGTTTCCTTTGCTGTGTAAAAGTTTTGAAGTTTCATTAGGTCCCATTTGTTTATTTTTGTTTTTATTTCCATTTCTCTAGGAGGTGGGTCAAAAAGGATCCTGCTGTGATTTATGTCATAGAGTGTTCTGCCTATGTTTTACTCTACGAGTTTGATAGTGTCTGGCCTTACATTAGGTCCTTAATCCATTTTGAGTTTATTTTTCTGTATTCTTTTACAAGTAGCTGTCCAGTTTTCCCAGCACCACTTATTGAAGATGCTGTCTTTTCTCCATTGTATATTCTTGCCTCCTTTATCAAAAATAAGGGGACGATATGTGCATGGGTTTATATCTGGGCTTTCTATCCTGTTCCATTGATCTATCTTTCTGTTTTTGTGCCAGTGCCATACTGTCTTGATTATTGTAGCTTGTGGTGTAGTCTGAAGTCAGGGAGCATGATTCCTCCAGCTCCGTGTTTCCTTCTCAAGATTGCTTTGGCTATTCAGGGTCTTTTGTGTTTCCATACAAATTGTGAAAATTTTTGTTCTAGTTCTGTGAAAAATGGCAGTGGTAGTTTGGTAAGGATTGCGTTGAATCTGTACACTGCTTTGGGTAGTATAGTCATTTTCACAATGTTGATTCTTCCAATCCAAGAACATGGTATATCTCTCCAGTTGTTTGTATCATCTTTAATTTCTTTCACCAGTGTCTTACAGTTTTCTGCATACAGGTCTTTTGCCTCCTTAGGTAGGTTTATTACTAGGTATCATACTCTTTTTGTTGCAATGGTAAATCGGAGTGTTTCCTTAATTTCTCTTTCAGATTTTTCATCGTTAGTGTATAGGAATGCAAGAGATTTCTGTGCATTAATTTTGTTTCCTTCTACTTTACCAAATTCACTGATTAGCTCTAAGAGTTTTTCTTTAGCATCTTTAGGATTCTCTATGTATGGTATAATGTCATCTGCAAATAGTCACAGCTTTCCTTCTTCTTTTCCGATTTGGATTCCTTTTATTTCTTTTTCTTCTCTGATTGCTGTGGCTAAACTTTCCAAAACTATGTTGAATAATAGTGGTGAGAGTGGACATCGTTGTCTTGTTCCTGATCTTAGAGGAAATGGTTTCAGTTTTTCGCCATTGAGAATGATGTTGGCTGTGGGTTTGTCATATATGGCCTTTATTATGTTGAGGTGAGTTCCCTCTATGCCTACTTTCTGGAGGGTTTTTATCATAAATGGGTGTTGAATTTTATCAAAAGCTTTTTCTGCCTCTATTGAGATGATCATATGGTTTTTCTCCTTCAATTTGTTAATATGGTTTATCACATTGATTTGTTTATATTGAAGAATCCTTGCATTACTGGGATAAACCCCACTTGATCATGGTGTATGATCTTTTTAATGTGCTGTTGGATTCTGTTTCCTAGTATTTTGTTGAGGATTTTTGCATCTGTGTTCATCATTGATATTGGCCTGTAGTTTTCTTTCTTTGTGACATCTTTGACTGATTTTGGTATCTGGTTGATGATGGCCTCATAGAATGAGTTTGGGAGTGCTCCTTCCTCTGCAATTTTTTGAAAGAGTTTTAGAAGGATAGGTGTTAGCGCTTCTCTAAATGTTTGATAGAATTTGCCTGTGAAGCCATCTGGTCCTTGGCTTTTGTTAGTTGGAAAATTTTTAATCACAGTCTCAATTTCAGTGCTTGTGATTGGTCTGTTTATATTTTCTATTTCTTCCTGGTTTAGTCTCAGAAGGTTGTGCTTTTCTAAGAATTTGTCCATTTCTTCCAGGTTGTCCATTTATTGGCATATAATTACTTGTAGTAGTCTCTCATAATCCTTTGTATTTCTGCAGTGTCAATTGTTACTTCTCCTTTTCATTTCTAATTCTATTGGTTTGAGTCTTCTCCTTTTCTTCTTGATGAGTCTGGGTAATGGTTTATCAATTTTGTTTATCTTCTCAAAGAACCAGCTTTTACTTTTATTGATCTTTCCTATTGTTTCCTTCATTTCTTTTTCATTTATTTCTGATCTGGTCTTTATGATTTCTTTCCTTCTGCTAACTTTGTGGGGGTTTTGTTATTCTTTCCGTAATTGCTTTTTGTGTAAGTTTAGGTTGTTTGAGATGTTTCTTGTTTCTTGAGGTAGTATTATATTGCTATAAACTTCCCTCTTAGAACTGCTTGTGCTGCATCCCAAGGGTTTTGGGTTGTCGTGTTTTCATTGTCATTTGTTTCTAGGTATTTTTTGATTTCCTCTTTGATTTCTTCACTGATCTCTTGGTAATTTGGTAGTGTATTGTTTGGCCTCCATGTGTTCGTATTTTTTACAGGTTTTTTCCCATACTTGATGTCTAGTCTCATAGTGTTGTGGTCAAAAAAGGTACCTGATACAATTTCAATATTCTTAAATTTACCAAGGCTTGATTTGTGACCCAAGATATAATCTATCCTGAAGAATGTTCCATGAGCACTTGACAAGAAAGTGTATATTGTTTTTGGATGGAATGTCCTATAAATATCAATTAAGTCCATCTTGTTTAATGTATCATTTTAAGCTTGTGTTTCCTTATTTATTTTCATTTTGGATGATCTGTCCATTGATGAAAGTGGGGTGTTACAGTCCCCTACTGTGATTGTGTTACTGTCCATTTCCCCTTTTATGGCTGTTAGCATTTGCCTTATGTATTGAGGTGCTCCTATGTTGGGTACATATATATTTATAATTGTTATATCTTCTTCTTTGGATTGATCCCTTGATTATTATGTAGTGTCCTTCTTTGTCTCTTGTAGTAGCCTTTATTTTAAAGTCTATTTTGTCTGATATGAGAATTGCTACTGCAGCTTTCTTTTGATTTCCATTTGCCTGGAATATCTTTTTCCATCCCCTCACTTTCAGTCTGTATGTGTCGCTAGGTCTGAGTGGGTCTCTTGCAGACAGTATATGTTTGGGTCTTATTTTTCTATCTATTCAGCCGGTCTATGTCTTTTGGTGGGAACATTTAATCCATTTACATTTAAGGTAGTTATCAATATATGTGTTCCTATTACCATTTACTAAATTGTTTTGGGTTTGTTATTGTAGTTGTTCTCTTCTCTTCTCTTTCCTGCCTAGAGAAGTTCCTTTATCATTTGTTGTAAAGCTGGTTTGGTGGTGCTGAATTCTCTTAAGTTTTGCTTGTCTATAAAGGTTTTAATTTCTCCATCAAATCTGAATGAGATCCTTGCTGGGTAGCATAATCTTGGTTGTAGGTTTTTCCCTTTCATAACTTTAAAACTGTCCTGCTACTCCTTTCTGGCTTTCAGAGTTTATGTTGAAAGATCAGCTGTTAACCTTATGGGGATTCCCTTGTATGTTTTTTTGTTGTTTTTCCCTTGCTTGTTTTAATATTTTTTATTTATATATAATTTTTGATAGTTTGATTAATATGTGTCTTGGCATGTTTCTCCTTGGATTTATCCTGTATGGGACTGTCTGTGCTTCCTGGACTTGATTGACTATTTCCTTTCCCATATTAGGAAAGTTTTCAACTATGATCTCTTCAAATATTTTCTCAGTCCCTTTCTTTTTCTCTTCTTCTTCTGGGACCCCTATAACTCGAATATTGGTGCATTTAATGTTGTCCCAGAGGTCTGACACTGTCTTCAATTCTTTTCATTCTTTTTTTCTTTATTCTGCTCTGCAGTAGTTATTTCCACTATTTTATCTTCCAGGTCACTTATCCACTCTTCTGCCTTAGTTATTCTGCTATTGATTCCTTCTAGAGATTTTTGAATTTCATTTATTGTGTTCATCATTGTTTGTTTGCTCTTTAGTTCTTCTGGGTCCTTGTTAAATGTTTCTTTTATTTTCTCCATTCTGTTTCTAAGATTTTGGATCATCTTCACTATCACTACTCTGAATTCTTTTTTGGGTACACTGCCTATTTCCTCTTCATTTGTTTGGTCTGGTGGGTTTTTACCTTGCTGCTTCATCTGCTGTGTGTTTCTCTGTTTTCTCATTTTGCTTAACTTACTGTTTTGGGGGTCTGCTTTTTGCCAGTTGCAGGTTCGTAGTTCCTGTTGTTTTTGGTGTCTGCACCCAGTAGCTAAGATTGGTTCAGTGGGTTGTGTAGGCTTCCTGGTGGAGGAGACTGGTGCCTGTGTTCTGGTGGATGAGGCTGGATCTTGTCTTTCTAATGGGCAGGACCTCTTCCAATGATGTGTTTTGAGGAGTCTGTGACCTTATTATGATTATAGGTAGCCTCTCTTCTAATGGGTGGCATTGTGTTCCTGTCTTGCTAGTTGTTTGACATGGGGTGTCCCGCACTGTAGCTTGCTGGTTGTTGAGTGGAGCTCAGTCTTAGCATTGGGATGGAGATCTCTGGGAGAGCTTTCACCATTTGATATTACGTGGAGCCAGTCGGTCTCTGGTGATCCAATGTCCTGAACTTAGCTCTCCCAGCTCAGAGGCACAGGCCTGACACCTGGCTGGAACACCAAGACCCTGTCAGCCTAATGGCTCAGAAGAAAAGGGAGAAAAAGAGAAAGGAAGAAAGAAAGGAAGAGAGAGAGAGAGAGAAGAAGGATGAAAAAATAAATAAAATAGAATAATGTTATTAAAATAAAAAATTAAAATATTAAACATTTAAAAAAATAAAATGTAAGGAAAACCAAAAAAGAAAGAAGGGAGTGACCAAATCAATAAACAAATCTACCAATGATAATAAAATCTAAATACTAAACTAAGATAAACATAAAACCAGAAACAAATTAGATGCAGAAAGCAAACCCCAATTCTGTGGTTGCTCCCAAAGTACACTGCCTCAATTTGGGGGTGATTTGTTGTCTATTCAGTTATTCCACAGATGCAGGATACTTCAAGCTGATTGTGGAGATTTAATCCACTGCTCCTGAGGCTGCTGGGAGAAATTTCCCTTTCTCTTATTTGTTCACACAGCTCCTGGGGTTCAGCTTTGGATTTGGCCCCGCCTCTGCGTGTAGGGCATCTGTTCTTCATTCAGACAGGATGGGCTTAAAGTAGCCACTGATTAGGGGGCTCTGGCTCACTCTGGCTGGGGGGAGGATAGAGTACGGAATGTGGGACGAGTCTGCAGGGTCAGAGGCCAAAGTGACATCGCAACAGTCTGAGGTGCGCCGTGTGTTCTCCTGGGGAAGTTGTCCCTGGATCACAGGACCCTGGCAGTGGCAGGCTGCACAGGCTTCCAAGAGGGGAGGTGTGGATAGTGACCTGGGCTTGCACCCAGGCTTCTTGGTAGCTGCAGCAGCAGCCTTAGTGTTTCATGCCCATCTCTGGTGTCCCCACTGATAGCCACGGCTCGCACCCGTATCTGGAGCTCGATTAGTTGGTGCTCTGAATACCCTCTCCTTGCACACCCCGAAACACTGGTCTATTGCCTCTTAGGCAGTTCCAAACATTTTCCCGGACTCCCTCCCAGCTAGCTGTGGCCCACTAGCCCCCTTCAGGCTGTGTTCACGCAGCCAACCCCAGTCCTCTCCCTGAGATCTGACCTCCGAAACCGGAGCCTCAGCTCCCAGCCCCAACCTGCCCTGGCAGCTTAGCAGACAAGCTTCACAGGCTGGTGAGTGCTGGTCGGCACCAATCCTCTGTGCAGAAATCTCTCCATTTTGCTCTCTGCACCACTGTTTCTGTGCTCTCCTCTGTGGCTCCAAAGCTTCCCCCCAGCTACCCGCTGTCTCCACCAGTGAAGGGGTTTCCTAGTTTGTGGAAACTTTTCCTCCTTCACAGCTCCCTCCCAGAGGTGCAGGCCCTGTCACTGTTCTTTTGTCTCTGTTTTTTCTTTTTTCTTTTGCCCTGCCAAAGGTACGTCAGAGTTTCTTGCCTTTTGGGAAATCTGAGGTCTTCTGCCAGCATTCAGTAGGTGTTCTGTAGGAGCTGTTCCACATGTAGATGTATTTCTGATGTATTTGTGGGAAGGAAGGTGATCTCCATGTCTTACTCCTCCACCATCTTGAAGGTCTCTCCTGTATTGTGGCTTTAGTATGTGTAGAAACACATGTGGTATTGATTTATATTTTCGGTATGTCCGAGACAAGATTCCCCCAAATTTTTCCCCATAAGGGGTAACATTGGACCACATGGTCAGGCAATTGGCAGTGGCCCAAAGGTCTATAGAAATGTTCAGCTGAGCTAATTGTTGATAAGGGCAGTCAGTGTAAAGTTGACTGCCCAAAGTTTGGGCAGTTGTACTAATCATTGAATCTTTTATCAGAGATGTCTTAGTTAAGGTATTAAAAGCAACAGCTCTCTAGGAAGTTCAATCATGTGTGATGATAGTGGCCATACTGTCTGTAACATGTAGAAACTTTCTTTGCTATTCACTCAGGATCCCAAGAAGCTCCTCTGGTAGCTAAGGGGTTCAGAAGAGTAGTGACTGCCTGAAAAACCATGCCATCTGTCAAGGAACTAAGGACAGGCAAGGCCACACCTTCATACAGGTGGGATATTCCAGAGGGCCTAGGTTTGGCTATAATATATATGTATCATTTCCATTTTAGGAAGGAGGCCTTAGTGGCCATATGAAACTTACAGGGTGCTACCTCCATGATCCAAGGCATAATGGGCAGATGGATACAGAGTGTCATGGTCTCAGAGCCTGTGAGAGCCTCTGTTTCCAGGAGATCCCAGTATGCAGCATTGTTGCTGTGATGGCATATGGCATAGGGCTTCAGGAGGGAGCTTCTTGCATCAGAAGTCCATGGGCAACTTATGGCTATTATGGTTGCTCCAGTGACTCCAAGAGGCATGAGAGGAGGTTGCTAAAGCCTTTACAGTGTAGGAGTCTCTGGGGGCAGCATCAGTTGTACTAAAATTTGTAAATATTCTAGAGGCTTTTTTGTAGGAGGCTCCATTCAAGGTAGGCCAGTTTACTAGTAACAGGATAAATGGGCTTAATTAAAATTATAAATGAAAAATATGTTGCCCTCAAAATCCAAAAATTACTAAAAGATTTTGAGCTTGTTTTAACATTGTGGTGCCGTGAGGGTCGATAGTTGTTTCTTAATGGTGTCAAGGATGGAGTGGCTTTTGACTGATCAGTTAATTTCTCAGGATTTAACTGAGGTGACAGGGCATTCTGTCATGTGTAGGGAAATGAAACCTCCCCCATTTTGTATATGTTTGTCTTGAATGATCGTGGCAAATGAATCTCCTTGAAGGAAGATGTGGTGTCACCTCTGCCCATGGAGAAAGTTGGATGCAGTTACCATCTTGCCTACCAAGACAGTATGCAGTGGCTAGGCTGTTGAAAACCTCATGGGTAGCCAGGTAAAGTTGTCCCTTCAAAGTGGAAAGCAAAAAGCATATCCATCAAAGTTGAAGGCAAACTGTAGCTGAGAGGCTTTTGAAATTGGCATTTAACAGGTGATACGAGCCAAATCAATAGTAGCACAATGTTACCAGCTAGTGATTAGATAGAGCCAATAATTTCAATAGTATTGATAACGGGGCCCTTAATTGGTGCAACAACAGAATTAAGGTTGCAGTAAACTACTGTGAGGTACCATTCATTTTTCCCAGGTTTAAGAACAGCCAAATTGGCTATTAAATGAAGAAGTAGTGGAGATAAATATCCCTTCTCTAAATGTCTTTTACAGTGGGCTTCAATCTTTGAAGACCCTGGTTTTTTTTGGTTTTTTTCTGGTATGCGGGCCTCTCACTGTTGTGGCCTCTTCCGTTGCGGAGCACAGGCTCCGGACGCGCAGGCTCAGCGGCCATGGCTCACGGGCCCAGCCACTCCGCGGCATGTGGGATCTTCCCGGACCAGGGCATAAAGCCATGTCCCCTGCATCGGCAGGCAGACTCTCAACCACTGAGCCACCAGGGAAGCCCTGAAGACCCTGTTTTAATATACAGTGAACCATATTAACTATTTTAATTGTGACGAAAAGTCCAAGGGATCTCAATTTGTTAGCCTGTTGTAAATGCCAAAGATATAGTTTAATTTATTACGTTTTTGGTTAGAGCTTCTTCCATGACCACCATGCGATATTTAGGCAGTGCAATAGTTCTGATGATTAAGATGAAGCATACTTATTTGTTCACTACTTTATATTTCACAACTCCTCTAGATTATAGGGTGTGCCCTCCTTATTTAAATTTAGTGGGATCCCCAGGAATAACTATAACTTGAGCCTCTGTTTTGATTAAAGCCATGAGGGTTTGCCAGTTGGTGCATTTCAGTAAATATTAAAAGTTAATTCAAAACTCATGTTGTAGAGGTGCAAAAGCCAATTTGAGACATTTTACATTTTCACTTTATAAATTATTGTAGTAAAATTTAGATTTCTAACTGGGTCAAATTGCAAAGCTCCCTTTCAGTTAGTGTATTTGTTTGTTTATTGGTTACTGGATATTCTTTGGAGGAGGGAAGATCTCCTTACTCTGCTCATATTTATGTTTCTTCCTCCATAGTGTCAAATCTGTATCATCAAGGTTAGGGACCTCCACCATAACAATTGTTGCTTTATAGGGTTTAAGCATGAGGCATTTAAGTAGGGTTTGAATTACCTCCTTAGTTTTGCCACATAGGTGCCATAAATGTTTTATTCTGTAAGCTTGAGGATCAAGATCTTTGTTGAAAAGAAGCCTCAGCAGCAGTAATAGCAAAAGTATTTTTATAGAGCAGTGAATCATCTGCTTTTAGGAGTGTAGACCTCAGCATGCCACATGGTAACTGCTCCTGCACACAGTTGGCCATCCAATGGGACCATATATTTCACAGAGTATCAGTATTTTTCCTGAGAACTCTATAGAAGAAGGGCCATTGCCTGGTTGCGACCCACAACCAACAGTCACAGAGTAAGAGTCATTTCTCTGAACTGAGCATTACTCATAGCTTATGCTGGAATCAAGATACGCGATTCAGCCTGAGGCACATAGATAGGTCCAGGCTAAGATACACAACCCAGAGTCACTTTGAGGAGGGCCTTAACTCTTTTTTCTAAATGTCAATTATGAAAACTTCTGATGTAGTTTGATTAAATATTTGATAAAGATTCATTGGAAGTCAGCAAATGTAGCACAAAGCAGCACAGCTCAAAATGCGAGATTGCTAGCAGGTAACAGAGCCAATTACTAACTCAAAGCAAAAAAGGAGTCTGATGGTCATTGCCTAGACACCCTCTTTACTGCATCTATTGTTGTGGTTACCCTATAGTAGTTGGTTTGGATTTTGAGACTAATGGCACCACACAAACACCAAGGAAGTATGATTTTTATTTCTCACGTAATGAGGCTTTCTTGGGAGAACAAGGCAGCCTCCCAAACAGGTCCAAAATGGCATAAGAGAGCAGGGAAAGGACATGGACTTTTGGGGTTTTATTGTGGTTACAAGGTGGTAGTGGGGTGAAGGTTTCTATGTTCAGATCAGTGCATTCATGGTTTGAACTTTCCACTAGTGCCCTAGGAGAGGGAGAACTCAGGCTTTCTAACCAGCTTGCGCAGATATGAGGCCTAAGGGGAAGGCGGGCGGTGGGGGGGGGGGGGGGGGGGGGGGGGCGGGGAGAGCTTGAAAGCTGTTAGCAGTCAAACATCAGAACGTGGTTTCAGACCCTTTAATCAAGCTGTAATTTATAAAGCCGTAATTCATAAACTGTGTAATATCTTATATGTTGATGTATATCATGTATATAAGTTTCTATTGCTATTATATTCTTTCCCCACTTTAAGCAAAATTATTTCCTTTCGGACTCCAAGACAATAATATTCTCTAGAATATGATTAACTGAATTTTCAAAATAACCGTCAAAAGGTCTAACAGGTCATTATGATAAATGCATATTTGCATTCACTGTGTAATGGGTGTCAAGGATGATGTTTCACATTTCTTTCATTTTTAAAAAAAGTTATAGGAAATAAATTATGCTTAATAATTCAAAAGAAAACTATGAAAACTATAGCACAGGAACATCAGGCTAGACATTTTACAACCATTTATTTAAAGGGTGGTTATAAAATAATAGGTTTCACCCTATTAGTATTGTCCATTCATGTTTGCTTTATTTTACCAAGATGATAAGTTCAGTGGTTGCCCCATCAGGTGTTTAATACCAGTTGGCATCAGCTTGCCGAAGATTATTTTGAAATATTGTTTAAAGTCATAAAGTCAATGATAGTAACAATAATAAACTGATTGAAGAGAAGAATTGATAGTGATTGTGGAATAGTGGAAAATAAGCTGAATTGGGAGTCTAACTGTCTGGATTATAGTCCTTTCTCTGCCTCTAATTGGCCATATGACCTTGAGCAAGTTGTTTGAATTTTCTGGACCTCATTTTCTTGATCTATAAGATGAAAAGCTTTGATACAGTGGTCTCCAAGGACCTTCCCAGTTCAAACAAATATGTGAAATTTACTTTTAAATTCAAAGAGCGTGTTCCTGGCAGCTAGAGAAGTAATGTATTGGAAAGTGCTACCAACTTTTCTGAAATTCAAGAGTCTGCTCATAGAATTACATGGATTTGTGTAATTTCAGTTAATTCTAAAGATAACTATATATTTAACATAAATTCTGAATCTTTTATGTTCCTGAAGAAGTAAAATAAATTATATAGCAATGACATGTTGCCTTCTTCTTTTATATTTTCTTTCTTTCTTTTTCTTCTTTTTCTGTTTTTTTCAGTGTATCAGAATATCCTTGACTGTCATCTTTGCCTTTGTCACCTCTATCATTAACGTTCCATAAGTACTTTTAAGGGCACTTTCCATTTTTCATTCACTACAGATATTAGGAAATTAATTTCTTATTCTATTCCCCTACTGGTATTTGGATACAAAATAATTCCTTTGATGATGTTGAATATTCATATACAGGGAGAAAATATTACCTAGAAAATTTTACTCTAAAATTGATGGTCTTCCCTTAAGAACTTGATATGAGAGAAATTTGAAATAATGAAAAGAAAAGAAAAAAACAGTATAGTTCCATATAGGTATTCATAACATTTTCTGGAAAACTTTCTATGGAGAAGTCATTAAATACAGCCTTTTTCAGTGTTTCATTATTCTGTCATGCAGAATCACATTTGTAATATTTCATACTCTGACAGATTAAAGCTAGAGGATAAATGATTCACAAAAGCACACAGCATGCCACAGGCAGAGTCTTTTGTAAACATGAAGCACTCATCATTTTTGACACTCTCCCACTGTTACTTCAGGATAATATAATGATCTCTAATTGTTTAACACTGCAAATCCAGTGCTGATTACAATTAAAATACAAATGTTTATTTTTTTCTGTTTTGGTGACTCGTGTGATTTATCTGCTTTAGACCTAACAAAACAGAAGTTTGAAATAATTCATTCATTTGAAAACTCAGTAAGTTGTATTTCAGATAAGTTAAAAGATTGATAGTGTTTATTTTGTGGTTGGCATACAAACACATGGTACACATTACACACTATAAAAGAGTTGTCCCAGTCCCTGAGTTAAGGATTCAACTAGCATTCTCCTACAGTTTATACAAACTCTTAATATTTCAGCCTAGCTGCTTTTGCTGAGAAGGGGAAACTCTAAAACAGATGTGTAACTGGAATGATTTCTAAATTCATTGAGGCTGTGTTATCTACTAAAATGCCAAACTAAATAACAGAGTTTCATCTGTCATATTTCTTCTCTTAGCAGCCTTTTATATAACATATGTTTTTAAATCTAGTATAATATTAATTTCATTGTAACAGGAGTTGCCAATTAAAATTCAAATCAAAAGCATTAACTTAATGGCAGATAACATAAATGAGATCAGGATGTAGGTATAGTCAGTAAGAAATTGTACCATGTTGAACTAAAGAACTATGCCTTCTTGAAAACAGTTAAATTCCAAAATGTTTAAAACACAGTATGATCCAAACAAAACTCATCTATGGAATGATTTAATTTTCAATTTAATATGTTTGCTGTGTTTAGTTTAAAGGTACGGAAACTTAATGACTTCCTTTCCCTTTTTCCTATCCCTTTGCTCCTGTCCACCATCTCTAAATTCATAAAAATATGCTACTATTAATTCTAACCTTATTGTGGGTTGATATCTGTATCATATTGCTCATGAGTGGCAATTAGTCACTAGTTGAATCAATTATTTATTCAAACAGTAGTATACACTCAGCCTTGAGCTAGAATCTGAGTATAGAGGTTATGTAAACAATGGTTCCTGCCTTTTAGGAGGGCATAAGAAAGGAACTAGATAACTAAAGAGTTTATTTTAAAAGAATGTGAAAACTGCTATAATAGGTGTTTGTGAGGGTGTTAAGGAAAAACAGATGAGAAACACCTAAGGCAGACTGGTGGCAGGTTTGGGAGATGGGGGTCACAGTGTCAGAAACATTTACCTGATGATATGGTGTGTGTGAGCCACTTGAAGAACAATATTACAGCCAGAGAAAATGACACAGGCAAAGGCATAGACATATGGTAAATGGTTTCTGAAAGGAACTGCATAATTTTCTCTCTGGGTGAAGAGCAAAGCACTACTCAGAAACTAATATGCTTGAAACTGGAGAGGCAGACAGAGATCAGATTATGGAAGACTTTCTATGCCACATTTATATCAATTCAAAAATTCTTAGTCCTACCTAGCTTCAGAGAGACATTTTCTAGCCTACAATATCTGATGTCCAAGGAAACAGAAATGCTTGATTGGTTTCATTAGCATATACTCCAGTTGAACAGTCAGACAATAGTAGGGATAATAGCCACCCAATACGAACTTGCGCAGCCAATCCACTTGTTTGAATTTTGAATATTTTTGTGCTGTGGGCAATCTCCTGGACAATCCCACATTTCTCTGGCCACCCCGCCCTTCCCCTAGCCCTTCCTCTCAGCAACTAAAGGAGTAATATCTAGCCTAGCATCAATTTTGGCTGGTCTATGTCCATGTCATATTGATGAAATATTTTGAGTCATTCTGTAAATATAATTGAATACATTCAAACACACACACACACACACACACACACACATACACACACACTTAATATCTCAAATTCTGCTAATGGGAGTGAAGAGTGAGAAAATAGGGTGCTATGAGAGAGAATAATGGAAGGATCAAATTTAGCTTAGGTACATTAGTGAAGATTGCAATATTCTGTAAACTGAAAGATAAGTAGGAGGTTGAACTGTGCCGTGTATGCTGTAGAAATTAATGAAGCTATTTAAGCAGGGGAGTAACACAGCCTGGTGGACATTTTAGGTATAATGTTGATGGCAGGGCATGAGTGGCTGTCTGAGAGGCACAGGATTAGAGACAATGAGAGGACTAATTTGGACAGTGTGAGAAGGGGGGAAAACATTGTTCGTAGGAGATATTAGAGGTGGATAAAATCTGTGTAGTTAGTATTCTAGAGTGATTCATGGTCAGGACAGAGAATGATGGAAGCAGACATATGAGTAGAAAGGGCCAAGTGATAGCACAGAGGCAATGACACCTGGAGCCAAAGCCCTTCCTTTCTGTTCAGAAATTCAGTGTTGTCAAACTTTAGGAGATTGGTTCACATTGATTCCCACTCACCAAACCCAGAGGAGACTGATTTAAAAATCACAATGCCAATTAACCAATTTATTGTGAGAGAGTATCCAGCAAACTTACCAGTCCTGGCCATTTGTTTAGAACCCTCTATTTTGGTGAATAAATCTACTCTTTGGACAAATGAATATAATTATCTATCAAATTATAGATCAGAAGTTTATTGAATTAGTTAAAGACATCAGAAAGGGAGATTGATGTACTTATGGAAAATTTATATCAAACTACTATGGCTGGAAGAAATATTCTTACCTACACTAAAAGGAATTTCTTTCTTAGAATTCACTACACCAACCTGTCCCAAAGTATCAGGAGGAAACATTAGTACATGAGGATGGGGGGCAGGGGCAGAAAACCCCCAAAAGTGTGTGAACATTGGGTTAGAAAAGTTTGAAAGGGCTTTTGGATTATTTCCTCTAAGCCTTCTCGGAACATTTAATATGCCAATGTGCATATTATTTATGTGTATGTGTGTATACGTACATTCATATATATTTGGTTAGCCTCTTTTATTAAGGTTGCAGCCCAGTGAAAATATTGAACTAATGTGTAAGCTCTTTGTGGTCGAAGATTGTATTTTTTATTGTTTCAAGGGACTGACAATGCTTGGCACATTTCTGAAAAGCTCAATATGTATTTATTGACTGTGTGAATGATTGGATTAATAAAAGAATCAAGTAACCTTTTATACTGCATGGGGATGACACATTCTTATTTTTTTCTAGACTCTTATCTACTGTACTTAGTAACCAAAAGATTAGTTTACTCATGTTTCAATCAACCAAGTGCTTTCTTAGTTGATAACTTCATTTTAATATGCATAAAGTTACCCTACTCCTAATTTATTAAGGAAAGTCTTACAGTTGATTATTTTTGCAGACAACTGACATCATGTTATGTTGTTGATTCTAACTTATTTTACTTGGCTACCAATTGAAAAATTTTAAACACAGCTATTAAAGTAAGCCTGGTAAACAAAAATCATAATTTTTTAAATTATAAGAATGACATTTGTTCAGTTGAAGGAGAATCTTTAAAGTTACAAAAATCTTATTTTTATTGGCAGTGTCATTACCTGTCTTTAGATTTCTTGGAAATAATGATATATGTTTTTATTGAGAATTTTTAGTCTAAACTGAAATTCTTCAAAGTTGTAATGCTATTAGAATCCTACAGCATGTTCTGTGACCCATAGTTCCTACCTAAGTATTTCAATTAATTGTCTGGAGAAATATTTTGTGAAGTTCTTATATGGAATTATATAATTCTCGTGTCACAAATTCAAATGTTCAATATATGTAACTTCCCATCTTATTCATAGTTTTATCTAAGGGTCTAAAGTTTAGAGAATGTCAGGCCAGAGTGAAGATGGAGAGTTTGGGAGCAGGGCAGAGGAAAGTAAGAAATGAGGAAAGGTTAAGGATGTAGTGTTTAGTCCTGTAGTATCCACAGAAAGCATCCTCATTTCCTTCTGGTCAAACTGCCAGTGCAGAATTTGCTGCTCCATCACCCTTCACCTGATTTCTCCCAAGATACATCTGAATGCCTAGGTATGTAGGACTATGTCAAAGACTGATCCTCATCTGAATTTCTTTCAACAATTGAGGCCTAAGTACCTCCTAATCCCACTCAAAGTTGCCTCTAGGGGTTTGGTCTAGAGAGGACTGTGTATAGATGCTCACCTTGGAGACTCTCATCAGTGACCAACTTGTGTGCTTGCCTGTGGACACTCCTCTCTTCCTTTCCAGTGTAGGAAATCTTCTATCCAGTATGTTGTGGTACAAGAGGAATAGGATAGGGGAATAACTCCACCTGTTAGCCAAACATATTTCTAAATATTTTTTATTTTGATGCCCAGACTTCA
This sequence comes from Phocoena sinus, assembly GCF_008692025.1. Taxonomy (NCBI): domain Eukaryota; kingdom Metazoa; phylum Chordata; class Mammalia; order Artiodactyla; family Phocoenidae; genus Phocoena; species Phocoena sinus. The sequence continues at coordinate 54,097,957 of NC_045779.1, read as the reverse complement.
TATCTGAAGCTCAAAAGATGTGAAATTGACCATTATTTCTACTTTGTCCTGTCATCCATCCCCTGAGGTAAGGTAGAAGGACTAGAATTCGAATCCTATGCTGGAGAAGGGTGCAAGGTGCAATGTTATAATTTCTCAATTACATATCCATTGTATAAGTTATAATTGATTGATAGATTAATATTTGTATTCTTTTTATTTAAAAATGGGTTTTTAAATACTATCTCCTGCATTTACTTTCATATTTAATGAGGGTTCGAGTCTAGCCATATCCATTTAAACCTAAAATATATGTCCTCTGCTGTAAGACGACAAACTTTATAGCTACATGATCTGGGTTCCAGTCTTAGTAAGACTATATGCCTTATCACTACTGTAACCTCAGGCAAAGCATTTATCCTCTCTGGGACAATCTTATATAAAACAGGGATAATTATATTTGCCCCATCCTGATCCATATGATTTTTGTGAGCATAAAGCAGTGATGTGTGTATGTGCGCACGTACATGACCGTATTGTTAATTGTAGGGCTCCACGTAAAGGTTAGTTATAATCTTTTCAATATTTTGTTTTCTCATTGGTTAATTTTAAGGGATATAATATTTAAGAACTCTATTTTAAATATATTTTTGGGTACTGAACAAATATTTGGTTCTATTGATTTTCTTCAGATAATAGACACTCTTCTATCCTGGGGAAGTACATACATGTTTCATTAATAGTATTTCATAGAACATTTATCTCTAATTAGAGCTTACTGTACTTGGACAGCAACTCTGACTATACCAGAATACTTTAATGAAATCCGAGCTCTACAAGGTACTGATCACTAACTTTCATCTATCTGGTGATTGACCTCCACACTAATTTGCTAAGTTCTTCTAAAATTTTCTGAATTGTTTGCCTTCTTTTTTGCTGATTTCTGCTGTAATTGTTCAGTGGATTTTCTGTTTGAAAAATAAAGTCCACATTCACAGTTCTTACTTTATTTATAAGGTATATCATTAGACATTTTCTTCCAGCTCTCTACAACTCATTTTTCTTCATAATATTTAAAACATAATCATCCTCCACATTTTTTCTGCTTTAAAATTTTAATTTCTATTTACTTAGGAAACAATATGATATCTGGAATTTGTTTCCAAACAATCCCAGGGACTGGGGCTGGGGTAGTTTATGTGGGTGAAGCTAGACTTTTCATGAGTAGATAATTTAAATTTTTCTGTATGGAAATGTCTTTAAAAAGCAATTGATCTTTCAAAGGATTCTATTTTTAAAAAGAATGGAATAAAAAATATATAAAAATCTATACCTTTAATTTATTTTAATCCCCAGCTTGCACTACCAAGAGTTGACTGAGGAATTGCCTAGGATAGTTTTCCCACTGAGGCAATTTGCTGTGTGATATTATTATATAAGTTACTTATTCTATTATAACTTAGATTTCCTTAGATTTAAGTAGGTATGATATCTTTTTAGAGGCTAAAAGACCAAGTCCTAGCCCTTAGACAGTCAGTTAACAAACTGAGTGAAGCTGGATGAGTCATTTAACATCTCTTGGTCTCAGTTTCCTCATCTCTGAAAATGAGGGCATTGAAAAGATATTTCTAGGGACATCTTTCACTGTGAATTTCTTTACACTTTGACTATATCTTGGCCTATTTATTTATTATGTTCTATTTCCCCTGACTACTCTGGTGGTTAGTAGAGGTGCATTTTCATCCCAGTTCTGCCACTGACTTGCTGGTTAATTTGATCAAGTTACTTACTCAAGTTTCTTCCTCTGAGGAAATAATGATCCCAGCCCAATGGCTTTCTAGTGAGAATCAGGAATCTGCTGAGATTTATTTATTTAGAGCATTTAGCCTAGTACATGACATGTACAGAATGCTCAGTTAACTAATATTTGCAATAGCATCACCTCTCTTAGGCCATTATTTTTTTTCTTGGCTATATATATGTGTATATATATATATATTTTTTTTCTATTCACTATATTTCATAGACCATGGTTCAGAAGACAGGAAATAGAATTCTACAAAATATTTCAGGACGTAGAATTTTTTTATAATTTATGCTGCAGTGGTGAAAGTAGCAAAATTATAGTCATTGAAAAGTAAGTTTAAAAGATAAACATCATTTATTTTGATTGATCTATGTTGCATACTATCTATGCAGTAAATGTTACTTGTTTACAAATAATGTCATGGTAAGTAAAGGCATATATCTGATTTTAGTTGGTTGAATGCCCCTGTTTACTCAAGCGAACTGACTTGTTAATTTATATGATGATGTGCCTAGAACAGCCATGTCCTGGCATAGCGTGGAATGATGTTACATGTGCATAGGTTAGTTGTTTGAGCTCTCAAGCCAGTAATTAAAGACAAAATGCAGTATTTAAACAAGCAACATATGTACGATATAATTACCAGACAATCCATTGCTATGTGAAAGCGCTGAAAACAGCCTCTTAAAGAGTTAAAGCTGTCATTACAAATGTATTAAAACCTCAATAAAATCTTGCCTTTCCACCAAGTATTTTGCAAGAAAGTTATATGTGTTATATTATGTAGTCATTTCCTTGTTTAAGAAATTCTAAAGAAATTTAATTACAAAATTTTACTAATATAGAAAACGTGGTTTCATTTTTGTCTACTCTTAATTTTTTAAACCATATGCATACATTTTGAGAAATGATATAAAGCTTACTTTAAAAAATAACTATTTTCTCACATCAGCTCTGTTATTCTTCAATTAAAGATCCTCGTATCTTCAAGAAACTAAGAGTGTATTGATATGATGTACATATTTTAAATTTTCTTCCCAACAACATATTAAAAACTTGAATTCAGCACTGAAGAATAAAATATGCTTCAAAAACCCAGATCTGGGTTTGGTTTATAACTATTCTGATTTTTTTATATCCAAGATCAATTTTGTAGTTTGCTAAGATTTAAACAGTGTAACATAGGGAAGTCTAGGATAAGCTATATAACCTTGCTTTCCTTTTACCTGAGAATTTTGCAGGCTTTATGGCAGTGTGGTCTGGCAGATTGTATATAAACAGATCATAAATCACAGCTGGGGAGGATTTCAGTCACTGGGTCCATGGCAGAAATGTAAGCCAAGTGAGCAGATGTCATGGAGAAAATTAGCATCTAACCAAGGTAATAAATGATCCCAAGCTTTGTTAAAAAAAATATTTCTAAACAATGAATATCTTTATATCCAATAAAACAGAAACACCATTAAAATCTAAATTTAAAAATCTATGTTTTAAAGATTATATTTGTAAATAATTGTTGATTTGGTTCACTAACAGTTTTAAAAGGCCACAAAATTAATCAAACTAAAAAGAAGTACACTTAAAAAAATAATAGTTTTACTTTAAAATCATATTGAATGCTTCCTAAAACTTTTAAGAATAATGCTTCTAACAAAATTTTTAAAAGATATATTTTTGGCTTATTTTAAATATTTCATACTAATTCTAGAAAAAAAATAGAAAACACAAAGAATTTGTTTTAAACCATCCATGCCTCCACTATCCAGGCAAATTACTGTGAAAATGTAGGCTTTTTTTTGCTGGTATTTTACATGAGTTTTAATGAAATAGTAAACAAAGAATATATATCATTTTCTATTCAATGTTTTTAGCCAACTATATTTTAGATATTCTCTTATGCAGCTAAATATTCTTTATCATCATTTTAATAGTTGCATAATTTTTATTACATTGTATTTTTGTACCAAAGTCTATTTAATCATTTCTATAAGGCTGGCTATTCAGATTGTCTCTTCTACCCCTCTTTTTTACTTGACAAATATCATTGTAATAAACGTGTATATCAGGCTTTGGCTGTATCTCGGATTATTTTCTAAACTAGATTCCCAGAAGAGGAATCGCTAAGTCAGAGGGCATGAACTTTTTTGAAGCTCCTGATGATACATATTTCTAAATTGCTTTCTGGAAAGATTTGTCCAATTTACAATCCCACCAAGAAGTGTAAGAAATGGCCTAGATCATTGAACTCAGTTGCTCTTTTGAAACAAAGCTTACGTCACTTGGATAGAAGCTGCAGGCCAGTCAACTACAAGTTCAAAAGCACTTCTTACAATTAAAAAGTCCAGGAAAAAAAGATGTTCAGTAGGAGCCTCATGGGATTCTCATACCCAAATGAACTCACCAAATTCAGTCCCCAGCTTTGCTGTTTCCAAACCAAGGTTTGAACAGGCCCCTAGAGACTTAAGCTCTTTAACAACACTTACTGATTTATAAATCAGATGACATTTAAAAAAAATTTACACAGAGAAATATATATGCAAGTAGGCCAAAATACTAATTTTAGCAAGCCAATAAATTTCTTCTGTGAGTGGAAAGTTTTAGAAAACTAAAATCTGAAGGTTGGTTTATAGTACAGAATCATTTTATAAAGTAATTCAGTGATAATAATGAGTTACATTTTCAAACTATTACAGCCTAAAACATGCTTCTTTGCTATAGACTATATCCTCACATTGCTTGACCAACACGTAATTGTTCTTTGACTTTTATTTTCTACACTGCATACTGGGCATCACGTTGCACTTATGTTTGGGTGTTTATCAGTATGCAAGACTATATCAATTTTCATTAGGTTGGTATTTTGAAATCATTGTGCTGTCATCAGCAAAAATACAAAAAGAGCTTATAGCTGGTTGTCTACAACTATCTCAACTTCTGCAGGTTGTTTTCTTTCTTATCAGTTGTTCATGCCAGAAATGAAATTATTAAAGCTTCTGTGTTCTGGAGGTTCAAACTATTTGTGATATGCACCATTCTGTGCACTAATTACAATGTATGAAAATGCAATCAGTCTTAAATTTCACTTTTCAAAAATCATATTAACCTTTGACAGTGTGGTTCTTAAATTTGCAAACAGCCTAATTTTTAAATCTAGCGTTCAGTCTTAACAGAAATATGATATTGGACAAGTTTCTTAACCTCTCTAGGCCTCAGATTTGTCATCTGTAAGATGAAGATAATAATCTTATAGTGTTATTGGGTACATATCAATGACAGAAGGTGGTAAGCACCATACGGAAGATACTACGTTGTATCTAATGGAAGGTGGAAACATGGGAAATATTGGCCTTGGATTTGAATGGTAGATACTCTCTTCCTGTGTTAGATGAGCCTAGGAAGACAGCCTAAAGGTTAAAAGAAAAAAAAAAGAAAAAAGTGTTTTAGGTCAGGAACTTTGCTTAATAGAATCACTAAAAAACAAAATTTTTTTTCCCCAAGAGAAAGTTGACAAGGGTAGTGGAATTTCTGGAAGGCATATTATGTAAGGAATATTTAAATAGGGAACATCTCAAGGAAGGCTTACTGGCAAGGAGCTGTATAGGAAATAATGTGAATGGATGGGAAGAAAATGCAGGAAGGCAAATTTTGGCACACTATAAGAAAAGATGATCTAGAAACTAGGTTTTTCTAACAAGAAATGTGTTTCCTTATCACACCATGAATTTTCCATCACTCAAGACGTTTAAGTAGAGATTGTAAATGGGTACCTACATGAATTGGGAGGTTGCCCTGATACTTCCTGAGGTCCATTTCACTCTCCTGGTTCTTTCTCTAAGCTTTTAAGTGGAGGAGAAAACTATGAAGCAGTGCTTTAGATAAATGTTTTGTATTTCAAAACAGTCCTATCACTTTATTTGCTCTTAAATATCAGTTTCTACAGATTATTTTCAAAGACTGGCGTTTTTTTCTTTGAAGCATCTTTATATCAGTGTGTAATATATTTGTGGGCTATCTAAAACAAAGATTGTTATCTTATGAGTTGTGTCCAAAAAAATACATCTTATATTTGTTTATGTCTTGCAAGATATTTCAGCTCAGCAAATGTTAAAATTATTTCTGATATGAAATAACTGAAACAAAAAGAGGTAGTATCAATTTATATCCAAGTACTCTTAGAGTCATATTTTGCTTAAGTGCTTTGAAACTTCTAATATCTGCCTCTATTAATATATAATTCTAAAATATCAGCCTGTATTCACATTATAAACTTTATACCATATTTTATTTCATAGTATACTTTTCTAATTTTTTTTCTAATTTATTAGAAAAAATATTGTTTTCAGATTATAGACAGAAACTGAACTGTTAAATCCCTTCAGTTATAGTGTTTTAAAATAGAAATAGTAGACATTTGTTATTTCCTTTCAGAAATGTCTGAAGTCTCAAGACAAACAGATGAATCATTCAAAACAAATTCCAGATGGCTGAGCCTGAAAAATATGTTATTGCTGATTTAACAAGAAATATACATTGATTTATACAATTGGAATTTCCAGAGGGCACTGGCTTTAGGTGACACTTGATCCAGTGGATAAAACCATGGCACCCAGTAGCTGATTTTTCTGTCTATGCTCAGCTTTTCACAGTATCAGCTTCATCATCAGACTCCTCTGAATGTTCCATGTCTATGTCCCCAACCTTACTCCCATACCACAAATCAAGGCTCTCCCTTCTTGGAGGTAAACTGGCTTTGACAGTTTCAAACTTCATGATTTTTATGCCACACCGTTAGAATATTGAGTTTCTTCTGATTATTTGTTTAATACACGAAAAAGGAAAGGAAGCTTTTTTTTTAATTTCCAAGAATCCCCCCCCCCCCAAATACTTCCTAGTATCTCAAGGACCTTGATCAGGTTACACTTCAATCCCTGAACTACCCACTAAGGCCAGTGAATAAGAAATATTGATTTGCTTTAACTGATTAAGTTTATACCTGGGCTGGGTGTAGAACCAGTCCCACCCAAATCATATGAGTTCAGAATAAGGTTTGTAATGTAGGAAAAAAAAAAATAATCAAGGTATGTTTCAAGAAAAATAAATTTGAATGGACCTAGAGTAGCAAACAAATCCACTCTACATATGGATCACTGATCCCAAAGATTCCTTCCAGTTCCTAACAAAGAGCACCTTGGATATTCACCCCTCTTAACTTTAACTACTCCAGGTTTATAACTGTAAGTTCTTTCAAAAGCTTTGAAAAAAAAATTAGCACCATATTAAGTCAATTAAAATTTTATAATTACAATTTTCATGATTGTTTACTTATGGAATTAAGTTTTTCCAGTTATATAAACTATTTCTATCTTTTGTAGATTCTCAAAGATATTTGTTCAATTTTTAAAATAGAAGTAAAAATACTGAAGTGAGAAATAAAAAGTAAAAAAGGAGAAATTTCACATATATAACAAATATTAGCACTCTTTCTGTTGGAAAAGAATTTGTAAAAACTTTTCAAAATAACCACAAGAAAAATATAAAAACTATAAAATCAACAGATCTACAAAAGCTCTTCATTCTGAAACCATAGGTAGAAATCAGATGAACAACTCTGTTTTAGCATGTCCTAAATAGCTCTCAAATGTCATACCTGTTTACACATAAATTTTAAATGCCCTTAGCAGTAGGTCTCGAAGTGTACGCTACCTGCATAAGAATTATTTAGGAGGGTTAATTAAAATGAACATTCTTACGTACACTTAAGTTTGAGGGTCTCCTGATTTATAAATCCTACACCATGTATTTGATTCTTGGTGCCCCCAAATGTTGTCAGTATCAGTGGACCACTATGCTAGAGTTCTTTCCATATCTAATAATGTTTTTGATATCTTGTGAAGAAATTTGTGTTTGTTTAAGTAAGACAGTTTGTTACTGAGCATGTGATCAGGGGGCACAGTATAGTCAGGGGACACAGGATAACCTAATGAGTTGAACACAATTTATGTCTTTAGACTGCCAAGTTTTAAATTCTGATCCCAACACTTCTTAGCTGTATGTGCTCAGGAAAGTTCAGTGATCTCTCTGAGTCTTGGTTGACTCAGGAGTGAAATATAGAAAAATATTAAATTCTAAGTTTTATAAAATCTCCTTAGGGAAAAAATATGTGCTTATCTCTTCCTGGAACTGTTTAAGAAAAGGTTTTGTTGTTATAGTGGTGGTAAGAACACTTAACATGAGATCTACTCTTAACGAAGTTTTAAGTACACAATGCAGTAGTGTTAACTGTAGGCACAGTGTTGTTCAGCAGATCTCTAGAGCTTATCCATCTTGAATAACTGAAACTTTATACCGTTAAACAGCAACTCCCCGTTTCCCCCTCCCCAACCCCTGGCAACCACCATTCTACTCTCTGTTTCTATGAGTTTAACTCTTTTAGATACCTCATATGAGTGGAATAATGCAGTATTTGTCCAGAAAAGCTTTTAATAGTATACCTTCTGTTACAAAAAATCTGAACAATGCTGGAAATTAAAGTTGTTACTTCTCCACTATCAAACACTTTATTTGACTCTTTAAGTGCAGTATTGTAGTCTCCATTACATGAAAGAAGGAATTACAACAATAGCACCAGCTTATGAAATTACACTTGAACATGATTTTGTAAAAAATAGTTTCATATGGTAGCTGCCATTAGGCTATACTATATGTATCTTATCACAGAAAAATGACTATGTGTATTTCTCCAGAAAGGATTTTTTTCCTCCTTCCTTCTTAGCAGTGTCTAGTGTTGAACAGTTTTCTTTCTTGGAGCTATTCTTAATATCATATGCTTCTTTTTAATTTTAATCATACATTGTTAGGTATAGTTTACATGTAATAAAACCCAGTGCTCCTAAGTATACAACTTGATGACATTTGACAAGTGTACATACACTTTTGTAACGATCACTCAGTTCAATATGTAGAACATTTTCATTGTCCAAGAAAGTTCCCTTGTGCCCCCTTGCTGTCAATTACCCTAGCTCTCTCCCCCATTTCCTAGGAACCACTGTTGTCATTTTTATCACTATAGATTAGTTTGGTTTTTTCCTGAATGATATATAAATGAAATATTACTATAGGTACTCTTTCATGTCTGGCTTTTTTGTTCTACATGGTTTTTGAGATTCATTCGTGTTATTGTGTGAATCAATAGTTTGTTGTTGTTTTTAATTGAAGAGTAGTATTCCATTGTATGAACCACAGGGTGTTTATCTATTTTCTTCTTAATGGACATTTGGGTTATTTCCAGTTTGGACCTATTACAAACAACGTTTCTATGAACATTGTTGTTCAAATCATTTTGTGTCCATATGTCTACATTTTTCTTGGGTCAATACCTATTCTTGGAATTGCTGGATCACAGGTTAGTATATGTTAAATTTCATAAAATTGCCAAATAGCTTTCCAAAGTGGTTTACCATTGTGCACTCTTTCCAACATGTATGAGTATTAGATTTGTACTGTGTGCTCACCAGTATTATGTCTTTTAAATTTCAGCCATCCTGTATGTATGCTTCATTTTAAAACCTTTTCCTGTAATTCTTCTGTAAACATGAAGGAATAATTCAATTAAATGAATCACCAAAACTATGTGGAACTTATGCATTCAGAAAAATTTATTCATCTACTACTATATTGAAATGCAGTATGACTTTGAGAAAGTTACTTAATCACTTTGTCCTCCTTCTTTTCTGAAAAATGGGGATAAGTACTGTACCTACCTTATAGGGCTGTTATGAAGATTAAACAGTGAACATACACATAGTGCTTGGGACAGGCTCTGGCATGTAGAAGCATTCAATAGCAGTATTTACTACGTATTAATAATAACAAATGTAATTAATAAATACTATTGAAACCATGGTTATTATTAAGGGCCAGACATTTGCTAGCCATTGAGAGAAGAATGATTGTCTAGACCAGATGTTATCTGTCCTTATGAAGCTTATTCTTGTTGAAATTAATATAGCTGACTTTAATATAATGATAGACGTAACTAGAGTATTTTCCCTTCTCACTTTAGCTTTTTTCCCCATTCATCTGTAAATAGATGAGCCAAAAAAAAAAAAGAAAAAAGAGAGAAACCTATATGCTCACCATATTTGATCAAGAAATTGTATAAGCAACATCCTCTGTAGAGATTAATATACTACTGTTTTTCCCATGACATTTTCAAAACTATTAATGAGATGTATTTTTCCCATTTATATCTTAGAAATTTGATTTTGTTGACCTATGCTCTTTTATCCACAAAAATTCATATTTCTCAAATTTTAATGGAATAATTCATTTTTTCCTTAATATTTGGACTTTGGCCAAATTGCAGTTAAATAATCATGAGGTAAGTTATTTCAAAATAATTGCTACTGCATGTCTCGTTTTTACTTGTAAGGGTCATGAATAAGGGTTGGGCCTATACATTTTATGTCTCCTGTGTGTCACTATAGCCCCTGGCATTTAGTGAGAGAAGAAGAACATTTACTTAGCATCACTGTCCTGAGCACTCTGCTAAGCAATTTATGTAAGTTTTCTAGTTAAATCCATACCTAATGCCTGGCACCAGGTAGACTCTAAATAAAATAATGAAGTGAAGGGCAAATAAAAAGGGAAAGATATTATTAGATAGCGACTAAGGTAATGCATCAGAGAGACTCCCAAATACAGTGGCTTGAACAAAATAGGAGTCCCATGAAGACAGCCCCATGATAGACAGGGTCTGCCCAGCTACTCTGCTCTGACATCCCTTAGACCAAGCTGTTGGCCTTGTCTGCATGGTGGAATCTGACTCACCTGTGTCACATTTGCATTCCGATTTCTGGGAAAGGTCAATTGCATGAAATGGAGACTCATTTTCTTTTAAGGATAACACAGAAGTTGTCTGCATCACTTCTGCTCATATTCTGTTGGTGAGCACTTCATCACAAAATTACATTAGTCTGTAGGGAGCCCAGAAAATGGAGTTTCTAGCCTGGTGGCCATATGCCCTAATAAAATCTAAAATCTAAAATGACTGGGGGATACTACGTTGTCTAAGCTACAAGGGAAAAGGAGAACGAGGTAAAAGTGAAGGAAAAAACATCTTTCTGAGGTGTGTCAAAATTATGTAACTTTTAGATGGAGATATTGAGGCTCAGAGAGTTAAGAAATTTACCTATGGTCTTACACTTACTAAGTGCCAGAGTTGAGATGTAAATGTAGATATTGCAAAGCTAATAATGACGATGATGATGTTCCCAAGCTCTACACTCTATCACGCCTCATGCCTCCATAAATATTTCTCGTATGTATACACACTGTTTATCTAAAAAAGTTTCTACAGATTATGTACACTGATGCTATCATTATTGAGATAATTGTTCCAGTCTCCAAAAAGAAAGTATTATTTTAAAATTATATTACCTAGCATAGTATTTTTCAAAGTACATTTAGATACAGAATCTCATTTTATCAACCACAATACTTGTGAAGCATGCAGAGAAAGTATGATTATTATTACATATGAGAAAACTGGGGGAGTTTTGATGTCTTGTATATACAGCCAGAGTACAAGACAGTGACTAACGGCCAAAACTAAAATCTATTCCTTTCCATCCTTCCTCAGAATCGAGGGCCTACTTTGGAAAAGATTCAGAAAATTCATTTAAAATGTAGTGTAAAAGCCTATTTTGCAAATATCCTGCATTGAGGAGTTATTGTACTGGGTTTTACTTGTTTTTAAATTTACTTAACCAAACTATAGCTATCCATTTAAGAGCCCGTTGTGCACTAGCCACAGCACAATAAATAAGACGTAATCTGTGACCCCTTTGGCCAGTTTAACACTACCTAGAGAAAACTAGGGATTCCCTTCAATTCATTTGGTAGGTTTTCATAAATGAAAAAGCATTCGAAGGCAGTTGAGTTATTTTCCCTCCTTCTTTACTTTTTTTTTTTAAATTAACTATTACCCTGCTATACCCAGTTACTTCAGATTTCACGTAGAAAATCCAAGAACAGAGTTAGAGACTGTTTTAAAAAGAAATCCTGAAATTAGTACTGATAACACCATTCTGAAAATTCAGGACTGTATGAGATGTCAGTGAGATTAATTTAGTCACTTAAGTAGAAAAGTTGACTGTGAACTCAACAAAATAGCACCTTAGTGACTCCAGCAGGAATCTGAAAGATCGGCTCTCTATCACATGTTAGATTTTGTAAGGAGAAATCAAAATCTGTCTCCAAGAAAGTCTACCTCTTGATCAGTTCTTTTCACAAAGTCACTTCTTAAAATGGCAACAGCTGGTCTCAGGCTCTTAAATTTAAATGGGTCAGTTTTTACTTATATTCATATTTTTTGTCATTGTAAATGCTATGGTAACTTTCATTGTGAATGGGAGGAAAATGATAGAATTCAAGAAGCATATCAGAGATAACTCTTCTGGTTTCAGTGATTGTTTGGGCATGACTGGAGAAGTTAGATGATGTGAAGAAATCCACATTGACTTTGTACAGTCTCAGTGATTGAGAACTTGGTCAATATTGGAGTTGTTTTTGAGAGAAATTTTAGTCTCTGCCTTTCAAAAGTCAATAGTGTGTGGGGGTAGATGAGACACAACAAATGAAAAGCTAAATGAAAATATATCCTCAAGTGCTAAGTGGTATGTATAATGGACCTTGAATAACACAGAAGGGAAAAGGAGGGAGACATCACTGAAGTCTGAGTAATGCAAGATATCTTCTTAGAAGCTAGAGAACCCCTCTTGGGCTTTTTAGTTATGTGAGTTTGGAAAAATCACTTTTTTTTCCTCTGAATAATTCTACTATATTTACCAAGCATGTGACATATTTGTAAGAATTAACAGTAATAAAAATACTGCAGCCACCGACTTGGACTCTAACAAAAAATAGTAAAATCTAACAAAAGAAAAAAAAGAGTGTATTCTGTCATACAAGAAAAGCTTTCTATATCCAAATTACATTGTTCGTATAGTTCAGATCTGTATGGATACATAGCCCCAAAAGAGCTCCAAAGAGAAAAAAATAAGGTCTTTTTGCATGCCTACATTTTATCGACATATTTATTTCTGTATTCAGAGATTCTTTCATTTGTCAGTTCAGTGATCATAACACTGAGCCCCTCATTATGCCAAAGGCTGTGGGCAGAGATGACTCCTAATCTGAGGTGTTTGCAATCTGTTCTCCTGAAAGAGCATGTTCAAATTATAGATAAACTCTTCCTTTAAATAAGTATACACTAAACTACAGTTTTATTTTCCCTTTTATAGGACATTTAAAATGAGTGAAATATAGCAGAACTCGTTTGCTTGTTGGAGATAATTGACAGAAATGCATGGAACACGTTGGAGATAATTAAATCTACTGATACTCCAACTGATTTCAACTGTTGATTTTACTCCAAAAGCTATTCCTTTTCAGCATTCTAATGTTGATATAACTCTTCATTCCCCCTTTGGTTCAGGTACTAAAGCTTATATAAATCCAGTGAATTTCTTTATGGTGTAGCCAGAACCTAATTTAATCAGCCTCTAGCTGTGCTCAAATAAGAGCCTGTCATTCAGCCAAATGTAAAGTCCACATTGGATAAAGACTAGACACAAAGCCGTGAGGATTTCCCACTGAGCATCCACAGTTGACTACTCAGAATGGCATTCACTTTCATTCAAATGCATATGTCTCTGCTTTGTGTGGATTTGTAACACATTTCACTTTATTGATTTACTGATTTCAGTTCCAATAATATATTTTAAATGCCAGAGTTTCAGTAGACTCCAATTACACTAGCATAAAACATCCAGATAGAGCCTAGGAAGAAACAAATATTACTAAATAACAATGCAGGTTGGGGGAAAATGTGCATATGTATACACAATAAAATAAAACGTTTTTTTAAAGCAGACAAGTACTTCTGTTACTGGAAACAGTTTATTTTAGTCAGCAGTATGGGATGTAGTATATATATCATACTATAAATAATTTTATACATGGATAAAAGAAGGGGACTTTTTTTTAGATGCTTATGTCTTTGTCTTGATTCTCTTTGTGAGTGAAGAATGACTATAGCAGTGATTTTTTAATCCAAAAAAGATGCAGAAAAGAATCTTTTCTTACCTTATAACTTTCTTTATCATGCTTATTTTAATATATTTTATATTACAATAAGTTATATACATGTCTGTCTTTTCTGTTAGATCAGTTTCTCAAGGTAAGAAGAAGCCATATAATAATCACTAGAGTACTTAAAAATGTAGATCCCTTAGCCTCTATTTCAACGTTATAACTAAGGTTCTCTGGGGACTGCTCCTTCACAAATTCAAAAGGATCTAAGATGCTTCCCATGTACACTCTATTTGACAACCATTGCACTAGATTGAAAACCACTTGAGGGAATATGCCATGTCTTATTTATCTTTTATTCTCTTGTACTCAGAGCATTGCCACAAATGATTTTTAAGTTTAATTGGTTTAAAATGGTTTTCTTCATTTCACATCTATAGGAAAAGCATTATGCTCACAAATACCCAAGAACTAATTTAAAAATCCTTGCAAAGTGTTTGAGAGAGGCCAAAGCAGTATATCCACCAATTAACACTGACAACACAGTGAAAAGATCTATAGAGAAAAAGTGCACATTGTCTTCAGCGCATGGTACATCGGGCACAATTCTGAGATGAGAGAAGTCATAAATCATTTTTAAAGCTATCTTGAAAACTACCCAAGTTAAAAACTGTGCCCTGTCTATTGTTTCGTCTTAGTAAGCACTGTACTAACTGCTGTGAAAAATGATTACTTAACAAAAAATATTTTAAGTTGTTGCGTCCTACACCCAGGGTTTATTAGTTTCCAGAGCCTAGATCTTATTTCACTGAAATGAACCTAAGAAATCTGACCCTAGGAATAAGCTCATGATGAATAAACAAGTTTTCCAATGACTTTCCTAGTTGTAAAAGTCAAGATTTTCAGTTTTGACATACAGTATACATGCAGTAGGTGCAATGGTTGAGAGTCAAATGGGCTAGGTTCTATTGCTGGCTTATCTTTTATTAGCTGTATGATCATGTGCAATTATTCAGTGCTAAGTGTCAACTGCCTTACATATGAAACAGGAATACTAATACCTTCCTCACAGAATTGTTTAGAGTTTAGATAGTGTTTATAAGGCATTTAGCACTCTGCTTATTGTTGATACCATTTTATTGTTGTTATTATTATTACTATTATTGACATGATTGTGATTTCAATTCTATCTCTCCCACCCCCAAAAAGGCTTCTCTATTTTTTAAGAAAAATAACTACTTGTTCATCACCTTTCCATACATTATTTTTCTTAAATCAAACTTAGTTTATTTTAAAAACATTTCCCCAAAGCTGACAGTACCCAGTGTCTCTGGTTTCACTTCCCCATCCAAAATCTAAACACTGTTTTGATTGCCAACTCCAAGAATAGCTTCTGTACTGTCTTAAGAGCAGATGAAGTAATGTGCATCTCCCTGTTTGCTGAAATTATGCAGTCAGTCAAGATGTACTGTGAACTGAAGACCTATTCTGGTGAACTAGTCATTGAATTCGTTTCCAAAAAATTAGAATATCAAAGATTTTCAAGCTGGAGGCAACTTTACAAATAAATGAACTCTCTCTTTGAGTTCATGCCCAGAGGTGGGAATGGATACAGGTTTTGTGTGGCCTAAAGCTGATCTATTTGGAGGAGACCTCTTTAAGAAAAAGAACATGTTGCTTTCACAAATTTTGCCAAACCGTATATTCTTGTGAACACATTGATAGTCCTCTTCCAGGGTCTTTGAAGGAGCCTGTGCAAGACAGGAGCTTCTTTAACGTCACAGTAAATTTACATTTGCCAAGAGGAATCAAGTGGTAATATTTTTTCTCTCTTTTGAGATGTTTAAGATCTCATTCTGGGGAAAAGAAAGCCCCACTATGACAACACATATAGTACTAGTAACTATACAGCATTTTAGACACTATTATGTGGTATAGATTATAAGTACTAAAGGGCCCATAGAAGACAGAGAATGCTTGTAGCTGTTTGGAGATGGAGAGTAAAAGGAACATGTTTAAAAAGTTACCTACAGAAATGATGATGATAATAAATTAGTAGAGTGGGTTGAAAGTTGCATTTATGTCGAACAACCAACCTGGTATCAATCCCAGCTCCGCCACGGAAATTATATAAAAATAAATACAATCATGCTGATCAAATGTCAGGCATTATGTGAGGGGTTTGCATTATTATCTCATTTAATCTTTAAAACAGTGGAATGAAATAGGCTTATTTTATTACCTTGCCCCAAATCCTTTTGTTAGTGAGCCTTAGGGTTGGGTTTGCAGCTCAAGTCTATCAGACTTTATTCATAGCTACCTTTCACACTGCCTTGAACAACCTCTCAAGAATGCTTGGGCATAGGTAAAGATCTGTAAGTTTATTCTGTCAGCAAATGGAGGGGGTCTGGAGTTAGAATATTTAAGTCTATCCAATTTCCTGACAGCTTTATCACCTATACCCTATTTAAGAAACAAAATAGCTACTAGATCATATGCACACATTAATGGGAATTTGCAAGTAAACTCTGTGCAATTACTATAATATTCATACAATAAATGCAAGAAATAATTGATCTTAACACAAAGAATTTACCACTGAAATAGGTGATTTGCTACCCTCTTTTTAACTCACTAAATCCAAAAGTTAATTATTAACTTGAGTAAAAAGTACTTCTGCAGTCATTTGTAAAGCAAAAAATTATGATCATTGTTTGGGTACATTTTTTTTAAGGTGACAGATATGTTCCTAGACTTCTCTGCCCACAAGAACCACACAGCTGGTAAAAACATAAAATGAACATTCTTCATTCTTTCCCTGCTGTAGATCATTTCTGCCCTTGGGAGGTAGCTGTCTAAAATGAGTTATTTTGTCTTCTCGGAATATAAGCTTACTCTAAATTTATTTCTAAATAAGCAATGATAGAACTGTTCTCACACAAACTTTTGTTTGAACTGATCAGCCTGTACTTCTGAAATAATAATTTAATTGGGGACATGGTCTTCTGTCCCTGTAATTCATGCCAAAATGTGGTTGGATCTCAATTACTAGTTTTAACAAAGCATTAAAGTAAATATTCTTCAAGATTAATATTGTGTCTTTATAATAGGTTAGCACCTAATATCATCACAATCTTTCAAATTTTTTGACTGACACCCTCATGAAGAAGAAATTTTTGCCTCTCAGTACAGTTCATACTTAGCTTCCCTTTTTTTCCCTGAGATGTCTCTGATCTATTCTATTTTTTTCCCCGTTCTATTCTATTCTACCCTGTTCAGTATTGTTTTAATTCATAAAATTATAATGCTTGTTCTGATCTAACAAATTGATTTTATTAGGGTCTTGACCTTCAGTGTGAAAACACTTTTTCTGAAACCTTGAGTATACAGTAAAGGGGAATACAAAATGTAATAGGCATGTTTTTCTAACTCTTGTATGATAGGAAAATATTTATTATCATGTGAGTGTTCATAGTCTTACCCCTTCTTTGGATTACTGCTTTGTTCACTCATTTTCTTTCCTGCAGGAAGTATTTGCCAGTTTTCTTATGATTCGTTGGGATGGTGTAATGTCAAATCAAGAGAGAGAGAGGGAGGCAGACTAGAGAGATGAAAGGAGAAGAAAACTGAGGTGCAGAGGTTAAGACTGAGCCTAAGAGAGGTATATTCTCTAAGAGAGAAGAGAGAAAAGTTGCAGCCTGGGCACAGGGGAGGAGAAATTTGTTTGGAAAGGAAAAAGGTTGTTACTAAGCATTATGTCCTCTCTACCCCATTTTTGTTACATTGTGGTTATTATTACTCACTATGTAGTACTTCATGAATGCTTGTCACATAACCAGCGAATCTCTGAAAAGTAACATGCAGATATAAAGCATAGCAAGGTTCACATTAGAGTGACAAGCATGGGTCAGTTCAAAAAACGTTCACTTTGTAGACAGAGTAGATTTCACAGCTCAAGGTGGCCTTCACATATTTACTGAGTAGTACAGTCTACAGAAATCATCCATCCATCTTTCCTCTGTTGTTCAAGCTCTGCCTCTCGAAAGAAATTAAACGGTAGACACATGCCATACCTCATCACCATTCATTTTTCTTACTGTCCTTTTCTCTAAATTATTACTAACAATCCACAACTTAAAGTTCACTACCGTATGGTTTATGTATATATATAATAAGAAATATATAATAAGAAACTGTCTTTTCAGGAAATTATTCTTGAATAAATGATCACCCCTGCTTTATATTACCAATCAGCTTTAAACAAAAGTAACATTTTTAAAGTATTGATATTTTAATGGTAACATTAAAAACTAATTTTTCTATTTAGTAATTTTCTATTTAGAATATACCTTTTAAGCATCAAAACTAAAAGGAGACATCAGGTGTCTCTTATCCAGAGGTAGTTCAGCCTTCTTTCAGTTTTGTATCTCTTCTGCTATTCAATGGCCTATATTCTCATAAAGTTTATTACCCTTAATATCTGTGAGGGTAGGGACTGGCTTGATGACAATGATATTTTAATTATCTTCAGAGCTTGATCTTGGGGCTGGCAGAACTTAGGCAGCTGCACAGGCATCAACCCACAGAAATAAAAATCTATCCCATCCCCATCTAGAATCCCCATCTAGGTACCACAAGTGGAAGTGAAAACACAACACACTCAGGTACTCACACATGTACACACCTAACAACTAAATTAAATCCCTTTTTCTTTCTGTTGAACGATCTCTCTTTAGTACATTTGGGACAGGCTAATGTAGGTTCTGTATTATCTGTACCATCAATTTCTAGACTAGTGAACTGAGTATCAGCTGAAATCAGCAGTTGCCATCAACTGAAATTCTGAAACTTACTAACGTTTGGCAGAGGGTTGTTTACCGGGTTATTTGTGTGAGTAGTTTACTACATCTTCTAAGATATGTACTGCCTGGTTCATAAATACTCTTAAGTTCAGATACATATGATAAATCCCATGTTTTGAACATAAAAAGGTATATTTGTTTGAAGGAGCAACAAATTATCAGCAAGCTGAGGATGCCCACATGTTTCAGTCTGACCTTGAGTATCTGACATAGATAATGATTAACAAGATTGATTACATAAATGTGTGGATTTAATCACGTAACATTTTTTTCACAGGATAATGTATCTACTTTAGGAAGAGTTATAGAGGGAGGCAACAGGGGTTGGAGATAACGGCTTTCTCCTTTTCTTAATTTCCAAAGGCTTAATTTCGCCTTTGTCACTCTTCCACTGAATCATTTTATAGCTAATTCTTGGATTTGTTTAGGGAGGAGAGTAATGGAGGGGAAATAGAGAATTGGGGTTTGAAAACTGATTCTAAAGCTTCCTGACATGATATATATATAGTACAAGTACTCCCATTCAGTAAACTTATGTTTGTTTTCCTCCCTGCCACAGACGTGGGACACTATAAAAGGTATTTGTAAGAAGATTTTATGAAAAAATTATTAGGGATAAATGAAGACACTGGCCTCAGTTTCCAAAATGATTGATATTTTATTGGCATTAGAAATGTATGGGTATTGCTTAGAATTAGATTGTTAATTTGCATTGTTTTAACCTACTCAGGGCACTGGACAGTTTTTTATTCTATTTCCACCTGTTGCTGAAGTACAGAAACTTTAAACTCTAATTTGTTATATTTCTGTAAAGTCTAAAGGATAGTGATTTCTCCGTGAATGTTGTTTACTGACAAATCACTGATAATTTCTAAACTTTAAGTTCTCTATAAAAAGGGGAGAAAGTCTCTGGTGACTTATTTCAGCAGAATAAAACTTATTCCATGTTTATAAATGAGTTTGATGTTTTGGAGATTTTGGTTATAAACATTTAAAATTATTGATTGTCTATATATATTAGTAAAATTCAATGTGGTTTAGGTTAGGTTTCCCACAGTTTTTAATGATTAACCACAGTTTCTTTTGAAACCCTCTGCCTGAGAAGAAATCCATGTAGGAGGTGCTGTATGAAGCCTTTCTTATATTTTTTTCATACTAGTAATACAAAAAATATCGCTGTAATTTCATGTTATCATGCCACACCCTGGGGTCATAGTACTCATTTCTTTTACCTATAATTCAGCGTTTAATGACTGTCTTCAGTGCTAGACTGCCGTTTCTATGAGATCTCAAATTGTGCCTGTTGTTTTTTACACTTGTGTCCGCAGTGCCTATTTCAGCATGAGTGGCTGCCATAAAGGATTATCTTTAAATAAGAACTAATGGCAACATGTGCATATCAGAATGAGTGGTGCAGGTATTGATACCTAGGAATTCAAGCAAGTTAAAAACATGAGGGGTGAATGATGAGAATTCAGAGAGGGTTTAGGGAGGAGATGAGACTTACTTTCTTTTGGCTAAGTGGTAGATGTCATACGTGTAGAGGGGAAGAAAGAAGGCATTCCAAGAAAGTATTAGCATAAACAGAACACTAAGGAAAGTATCTTAACTGCTGAATTTACTATACAGGGTCATAAGTGTATACTAATATGTCGTATCCTCCACTAGCCTGTGAGGTCCTTGAGGGCAGAGACTGTATATTCTCAGCTCCAAGAATTTTTATCTATACATTATCAGCACTCAATAAATATTTGTTGAGTAAGTGGATATTAACCTGACTTCTAATCTGGCCATGAACTTGAAGCCAAATTTCCAGGGTTTTTTTCCCCCTTCTTTCTTCCTTAGATCAAATCTCTACATGGTTGCTTGGTATATCTAAGTTTTTACCTTCTATAATGAAATTATACAATGAAATCGTATATAATGAAATTATAATAATATAATTCATATAATGAATTATAATTCATATAATTTCATATAACGAAATTATTTTACATCTCTGTTTTAAGAATATTTTTGTGTGTGCTTAAATTCTTAATTCTCTGATCTTAGTTTGGCTTTTAGTGCTTCCACATCCCTTTTCTAGGTACTGAATAACAGACCAAGACTTTAAAAACTGCAAAACAGTTGCTATTGTATAACGAGCATTAATAAAACACTAATATGGTTTAATGATCTCGAGTTCATATCAGAAAGTGAAAAAGTGCCTATGAGTATTTTTCTTAACAGTAGTTGTGGTACTAGACCTAGATAAACTAGGGAACTAGATAAACTTTAGAAATTAAGTGCCAGGGAAGTAGTTGGGGGGAAAAGAAGATGAAAATATCAAGTTACTCATGTAGCCCATCTGCTCAATTCTACAGCAAAACTGTCATATAGGGAAGTTATATGATCAGGTTTACATTGTAGATAAATCACTTTCATGGTGTGGAGAATGAAGTGGAATTGTTCCAGATTTATACACAGGACAGTAAAGAGGAGATGATATAGGCCTGAACTGAGGATGTAATGATGGAAATGGAGAGGAGAAGGGTGGTCAGTTAGAATCAAGACATATTTAGAAAGTAATGACTTGTGTGCTTTAATGTATGAGGCTATCAGAAGGAGGCACTCAAGGAAGGAGCATCAAGGGGCAGAACCTGTACCTCAGGACCTAACATGGACACAGAGTAGGTCATCGCAAATACTGTTAAAAGGATCAGGTGACCAGGAAGATGTCTTTCCTCAAGTTAGCAGAGATTTGGCAGAGAACAGGCAGCTTGTTTTTATTGGATTGGTAGCATTCTCTATTGCCTCCTGAAGGACATGAGGCCATAAATCTCGAGTGAACTGAACCAAATATCCTCATTTTTGTTATTCTTTTTAAGCAACTTGTGGCAATTCAATTTATATTTAAGGAAGCTCTGTCAGATATGATTGATAATTGCTTAAATAATATTGATTGTTTGTGAGACAAAACAAAGAAAATGAAAAAGGAGGGCCATGCTGACACAATCTTTTTTAACACCTGGTGTTTAAAATGACTGCAAGGTATTGTGATTTCCTGAAAAGAGTGAAAACATTGTCTCAGCATTTCTAGTTTTTTGGTACGTAATTGGAATTCTACATTTATTGCACAAACATGTGGTGAGTGCTAGGAAAGTAGGATACACAGGGATACACAAATCAATAATATCAAGTAGTGGAGGAAAAGATATTTAAATTAAAATTTCAAAATAATATAATGACTTATATGACCAGAATAAGCACTGGATACTATGAAGACTTATATGAGCAGCCCTTAATCCAATAAATTCTAAGGTAATGAGCACTCAGTGATAGCTTCTCTGAGCTGAGTCCTCAAAGATGAATAGACACTAGCTAAGAAAATGGTATAGAGGGTCTAGATAAACAAGGTCAGCGACATTGGGGAGAACATAACAATTTTAGGAGATGAAAGTGGGAGCATCAGGCTGGCTTCATGAGTGTACAGGAAGGGGTCCCAGAGTGGCCAGGAACTACTCATTGAATTGAATGGAACAATTCCATTTTTTTCAGCTTTTTATATAATAAAATGAAAAATAATTAAACATGATGTGATTCTATTTAATTTCTTTGATGCAGAAGACTTGTTTCTAAAATTATTATAGAAAGTTTACAATCAATGCAAACCATATTGAAATGTGCGATTAATTTTTTAAAATGTTTTCATACGCCCCACACACACACCAATTCACCAGTGCTATTTCATTTTACTTCATGTTTTTGCCCTTGACCCACTAGAACTAAGCAAACACAATCATTTTTTTAGAGTAAGTTTTTTAATGATTTGGAATTCTTCCAGCTCACTTTGGTTTGTGTCCTCAGTCTCGGTGTACTCTGCATTCCTTCATTTAAACAATATTAACATAATAGAGCAGTGATTGTAAGGCAAAGAAAGAGGTCTTATTTCATTTAGGTCATCCTGTGTAGATACTTGGAATTCTTTATTTCTATAAAGTTTTAAAAACTGAAATACAGTCCAAACTTCAGTAAAATTTTGTTTTTCCTTATTTTTCAAAATTACACTCATATAATTAAAATATTACTCCAGTACATCTTTCCTTGATTGTACTATAACATTTATTTTCTTATTTTGAATTTTTACTACTATAATATACATTATTATATATAATTATTATTGTATAATTATACATATTATGCATATAATTATATGTATTATTATACACAGAGTTCAATAACAGAAACGTTTTCACTGTATTTCTTTTCTAGCCATTATTACTTATCCATTTTCTGATTATTAATGAAAACTTTTTACCATATGGAAAAGGGAATGTCCATTCTGAATGTGCAATATGCTTGATATGCCGTTGTTTAGTACAGTGGTTAAAGGTAGGTGTTAGTTCAAGAGACTTGGTTGTGAATCTCAGCTGCACAAGTTTCTCTTGGGGTGGCCTTGAGGCCTCAGATTCCTCATCCTCAAAATGGGGATAATAACAGCTACTGCTCAAGTCATCATAAATAAAACCCAGGACAATCAAACTCCTGGCAGCATAAGTAAGTGTAGTGAATGTGGCCATAAAAGAGTGACAGTAGACTTCCTTTGGATTTTTTTTCGTGGTCCCTTTTTACACTTCACTGAATTTAAATGAATTACCTAATCCATAAATTAAATTCAGATTAACCTAAAACAGTATTTGGAGTTCAGAAATTGAAATAAGAATATTATTTAAAATACTATACTTATCATCTCTAAATATGAAAAAGTGTACAAAAATAGAATTTAGTCTACGATTTCTAATAGTTCTGATTTCAAAACTTTACCTGTAGGCCACATGTGACCCTTTTGCAGCATACTGTCCAAAGGCTTTCGGGGTCTCTTATTTATTTTGTAATATATTATGCCTAATAAATTATAATTGTTTCATTTTACATGTAATTTTCTTTTTGCTAAATGGTTATTGCTAATTAGGGTCTAGCATCGTTTAATTGTAAAGAATCTCTAACAACTAACATTTAAGAAATAAAATATAATTACTTGTTTAGAATAGCTATTATATAAGAAACATTTAAATAACAAGATTTTTATTAAATTAAAGAAATAGAAGAATAGAAATGTGAAAATAAGCAAAATTTATCTGATGGTAATTTGAATGAAGGTCATACATATATGGACAACATTGAATACTTTTATGGGATTATATACTGTATCCTTGATCTCCAGGGAGAGTTTTGACAAAAACTGCATTAAAAACAAGATTTTAAGGGCTTCCTTGGTGGCTCAATGGTTGAGAGTCCGCCTGCCGATGCAGGGAACACGGGTTCGTGCCCCGGTCCGGGAAGATCCCACATGCCATGGAGCGGCCTGGCCCGTGAGCCATGGCCACTAAGCCTGCGCGTCCAGAGCCTGTGCTCCACAACGGGAGAGGCCACGACAGTGAGAGGCCCGCGTACCACAAAAAAAAAAAAAAAAAAAAAAAAAGATTTTATTCATTGGAGAAAAAGAAAAAAGAATGTTTCATTGGTGTTTTAAAGTTACAAGACTTTGTAAACCATTTAACCAACACACAATACAGCATGCACAAATAATTTATGTTCCTTATAGATTCTTAATTAATAATAATATGATTATAAATTAAATTTTAAGTATTTAGTTAAAAGTTATTATTAATTATTCTTATGTTTCATGTGGTAAGTAGAAAAAAGTAAATAGATTAGTTTGTTGTTTTTTAAACTCGTATTTTTAGATGATCTTTCTCTCTTTTTACCTTTGATCAGGGCTTTGAACAGTTAACTATCCCTACAAGTAAATTTGGAGGAGTGGAAGTGATGCTATTTTAGCTCCTTTTGTACTTGGATACAAAAAGATTAATTTCCAACCATTTTTCCTTTGAAGACAATCCAAAACACATTTTTCACATAGCTTCTTTTAAAAGCTAAGTGCTTCATACACTTCTATGAATACATTTTACACATATAAGTAAAAAAGCTTCTTTTATAATGTAATATCAGATATTTCCATCAGAATTGTAGCTTATTAAGCAATTTAGAATATTTAGAATGATTCTACACTTCACAACTTCTGATACATCTAAACAATCTAAGGAACTTGAATACTTTATCACACAGTAGTACAAGGGCTTTCACCCTGTAACAGTGGGGGAAAAAAAGATATAAATCTGATGAGAATAAGGCAGAACAAGGGTACAATCATTATCAGACTACTACACATATCCATATTCCAACTTGAAAATACTACACTTCAGTATAAACATTTTTTCCCACTTCTCCACCTTAGTGATCAACTTGGACATGCCTTTGAATATAATGATACAGGCATATCGCTTCTCGGCCTTTTGGCTAAGATCAAGTATAATGATACAGGCATAAAAAGATTAAACAGTGTTTTCCATGCAGGTTTAGTAATTAAGTTATTCATGGCTACAGACTTTAACCTTTCTTGTACCAGTGAAGTCCCAAACCCTGTTGGGATATGATACTTGATATTCTAACTGGAGCTTAGAATGCATTTTCCTACAGGGTTCATATTGTAAATCATTCAGTCTTTTTGTACTTCAACTATCTCATTTGTAAAACAAAGAATTGAAACAGATGATCATGAAATCCCTTGTACAGTTAAAATATTCTATAATTTTAATGAACACTGATTTCAGGTCAAGTTGATCTTGTGAGTTAATCTGGATACCTGTCATTTTTACATTTTTTCCTATCAGAATGTGCATTTTAAAATGTTAACAGCCTGCTGGTAGTATCTTTCAGACACAACCCATGTGTAAGTTGTAGATTGGTCCAACATGAGATTAGAGACAGGTTATTTATTAATCACCACTGGTTATTTATTAAATCATCAATAATTTTCCATAAGATCCAGTTCGTTGTTAATGAAAGACCACCTCTCAAAAATTGGATTTTAATAGCTCAGTGGAGGGTTGGTTTGTTTTAACATAATATGTCTATCAATGTTCTTAAAAGGAAATAAATTGATCTATATATACAAAAGTTTTGCATCAAGAGGCACAGACTCAAACAACAATAGTCTCATTGCTTATCAACTAGTGATATTAATCCAAATAAGATTTACGTGTGCACCAAGTGAAGGAAAAAACTGTCTCAAATTTGTTTCAGCCTTATCTGTATAGCAAAATGATTTCTAGTCCAAAGTGTCTTTGTATGAAAAACTGAAATATATTCATATTCAAGGTGTAGAATTTCCATTTGTTTGTAAATTTCTCAGCAGTTAATGTAGTCTTTTACACATAGTAAATAATAGCTAACTTAAAAAGGTATGCATGTTTGGAATGAAATTTTGGACGACGATTAGATGCTTTTGGTTATGATAATGATGATAATGATGTTGCCAATAATCCAATGACAAGGGCAACAACAGTGATGGTGAATATATTAAGACAACAGTAGTGAGATTTGTTACTTCAGTTGTAATTAGAAGAGTAGCTCTTTCCAGACTAACATAAAATGTTTTTTTTCTTCCTGTGATTATGGACAAAACAGTTCGAGATTGTTTCTGAAAAGAATAAAAATAACTATAGAAGAAAAGTCTTTTGGGGAACTGAAACAATAAATAAGACCATTTCTCCACTAGTACAATTCATTGTGTTCCTTGAACAATGCATCTTAGGTAGATTTATTTCAGTAATTCCTTAATGCTCCTTTATGTGTATATATATTGCCTGTGGAAGGTTAAGGGACTAAAAGAATATTTATAGAATATGATGATTTGGACTAAATGACTGATAAAGTCTCTTTCAAAACTGATATTCTATCATTCTTATTTGTTTCCATTGTTAAGATTACTACTATTACTGCTGAGCATCACGTTTGGCAAAGTTTAGAAAAAATGAATGGTTAATTTCATTTATTTACAAAACCATATATTGACTCTAAATTTTTTAAAAGAAGAGATTTGAAATGTCACAGGGTATGGTGTACGTTTGTGTGTGTGTGTGTATATGTTAGCGTTATTGTGTATATTAAGCACCTGCTGGGCGAGATGCTTTATAGGTCACCCTTCACAACAATCCTATGGAGTGGGTATCACACAATAGTAAATACCAAGACTGATCAACTCTAGCTTTACAAGGCTGCAAATCCCAGGGTCTTTATGACTAACATTTTATTTTGTAATAATTATGAGTACAAAAGTTACTTAATAGATTCTGCTACTCCCTGAATTCTTAAATCTACCCCTAAAAAGTGTTGAGCCTACAGAACATAAAACAACTTATTTATTAAGAATACATCTTTAAAAAAAAAAAAAAAAAAAAGAATACATCTTTATGTAAATTATATAAATGATATTATTTTCAAGAATATAGGGGCTTCCCTGGTGGCGCAGTGGTTGAGAGTCCGCCTGCCATGGCCGCTGGGCCTGCGCGTCCGGAGCCTGTGCTCCGCAACGGGAGAGGCCACAACAGTGAGAGGCCCGCATACCGCAAAAAAAAAAAAAAAAAAAAAAAAAAAAAAAAAAAAAAAACAAGAATATAGAAATTTACTCCTCTATTGTTAATGATACTAAATAATTATTTGGCCATTTAGGACAAATGCATTTATAAATATACTATAAAATACATTCTCCATTTTTCTCAACAAAATATCCAATATTTCATTTTTTCTTTTTTGTTCAGAATCTGTATCATGGATCTTGTCAGGTTTTGTTGTCGTAGGATTTCCTCAATGACTTTCAAGGCTGCTTGTTCACTAGTAGACTCCAGGCTCTATAGGTAATGGTTAAGACAGGCTCAAGACAGGCTCTTCCCCTTGCTGGCTTTGTAATTTTTGATAGTTGTCTTAAGTTATTTAAGTTTCCATTTTTTCCATATTTAAAAATGGAGATAATAGTGCTACCTCAAAGGTTGTTTTGAAGATCAATCTAACTGATATGAATAAGAACTTGGCACAGATCCTTACATATAGTAACGGTTCAATGAATGATAACAGATTAATATTATGTCATTTGGTTTTTAAAAAATATAACATTTGTCCATTTAGTAAATAAATGAATATATCAGATATTCTATTTTCTAAATTTCTAGCAGTAGCAAATTCTCTCCCTTTAATTGGGCATTTCTAATGGACTTTGGTCCAGGAAAATAAACCTCAGAACATGATAGGATTCTATCTATTATAAGAGTAAGTGCTCTTGGAATTCCCTCTGTTATGAATATGTACAAACATGACTCTCAGCAGGATGAGGCTAGAGCCCAAGTTAAAAAGATTTTAGTGATAACTTTTTGGAAAAACTAGGAAACTCCTTAAAAGTGTTGTTTAATGATGTACCCACCCCCATTCTGTCATCCTAAAACGGATGGAAATTCCGTGAAGTAAAAAGGCCTTAGGCAGTGGAACTTTGAGAATTCAGGGGGTTCAGGGTGCTTTGCCTGCAGAAAAGATGTGGCATATGTAGGAGGCAGTATGCAGAGTGTGGTTAAAGAATTCAGTAAAGGGAAGAATTTGAATCCAGGCTTAATGCTGGATTCTATATGAAAGTCCCAGATATAAAGCAGAGAGAAACAGAGCTGCTCTGGTTGAAATGCGACTTAGGTGGATCAGGAACCGTGTCCACATTATCAGCCCTCTTACCTCCAGAGCTGTTTTCGAAACAGAGAAAACTGCTTGCTTTAATAATTTCATAAAATTAATAACTCTCAGCAAAAACTAGATGACAGTAAAATTTTGATCAGTTGAGTTTTATCCTATTTTTATTCTCCCTGACTTCAAAAGACCATATTTTTCCATAAATATATGACAATAAAAATAAGATGGGGGTCAGAGATTTTCAACATTAAAAGAGACTTTAGTGACATATCAACCAAATGAAATCTATAAATTTTGTTTGGATCCTGATTTGATCAAAGCAACTATAAGAGTATTTTTTTCTTTTTCTTTTTTTTCTTTTTTCCCCCGCTTTGGAGAAAATTTGGGAAATGGGATCAAGAAATTGTTATTAGATGATAGAAAGAGATCGTTGCTAGTTTTGTTAGATATGGTAGTCACGTTGTTATTATTTTTTATAAGTGTTAACAATAAATACTGAAGCATTTATAGAAAAGGATGTGGTATTGGGAGTTGTTTTAAAGTATTCTCAGTATGGGAATACAGGGAAGGGGATAAGAGAAAGCAAATGAAACAAAATTGGCAAATGTTGATAAGTGTTGAAAGTAGGTGATGGGTTCAGAGGTGTATATTTTACTATTCTCTCTACTTCATGTATGTTTGGAACTTTTCATAATAATAAACAATCCCACAAGACTATATTATAGTACATGTGAGAATATTTTCCTGACCTAAATCTGTCTGGCAGACTTAGGATTTGGCAGATATATTCTGCCAAATGTGTAGAAAAATATATTAAGGATAATTAAAGAAAAACGCTCATGCAAATTGAAATTGAGGTAAAAGGAAGAGTTAATAAAATATTCCAACACTGTAAACTTTTAACTTTGCTTTTCTGTTTTAATTCTTTTAAACATACAATAGAATTTCCTATTGTGTTTTTCTAGATTTCATTGCATTTTTAAAAATTATATTTATTTATTTTTAATTTTGTTTTAACATCTTTATTGGAGTATAATTGCTTTACAATGGTGTGTTAGTTTCTGCTTTATAACAAACTCAGTCACTTATAGATATACATATGTCGCCACACCTCTTCCCTCTTGCATCTCCTTTGCTCCCACCCTCCCTATCCTACCCCTCTAGGTGGTCACAAAGTACCGAGCTGATCTCCCTGTGCTATGCGGCTGCTTCCCACTAGCTATCTATTTTACGTTTGGTAGTGTATATATGTCCATGCCACTCTCTCACTTTGTCCCAGCCTACCCTTCCCCCTCCCCATATCCTCAAATCCATTCTCCAGTAGGTCTGTGTCTTTATTCCCGTCTTGCCCCTAGGTTCTTCATGATCATTTTTTTTTTTTCTGCTTAGATTCCATATATATGTGTTAGCATACGGTATTTCTTTTTCTCTTTCTGACTTACTTCAGTCTGTATGACAGACTCTAGGTCCATCCACCTCACTACAAATAACTCAATTTTGTTTCTTTTTATGGCTGAGTAATATTCCATTGTATATATGTGCCACATCTTCTTTATCCATTCATCTGTTGATGGACACTTAGGTTGATTCCGTGTCCTGGCTATTGTAAATAGAGCTGCAATGAACATTTTGGTACATGACTCTTTTTGAATTATGGTTTTCTCAGGGTATATGCCCAGTAGTGGGATTGCTGGGTCATATGGTAGTTCTATTTTTAGTTTTTTAAGGAACCTCCATAATGTTCTCCATAGTGGCTGTATCAATTTACATTCCCACCAACAGAGCAAGAGGGTTCCCTTTTCTCCACACCCTCTCCAGCATTTATTGTTTGTAGAATTTTTGATGATGGCCATTCTGACTGGTGTGAGATGATATCACATTGTAGTTTTGATTTGTATTTCTCTAATGATTAATGATGTTGAGCATTTTTTCATGTGTTTGTTGGCAATCTGTATATCTTCTTTGGAGAAATGTCCATTTAGGTCTTCTGCCCATTTTTGGATTGGGTTGTTTGTTTTTTTGATATTGAGTTGCATGAGCTGCTTGTAAATTTTGGAGATTAATCCTTTGTCAGTTGCTTGATCTGCAAATATTGTCTCCCATTCTGAGGGCTGTCTTTTCGTCTTGTTTATGGTTTCCTTTGTTGTGCAAAAGCTTTTAAGTTTCATTAGGTCCCATGTGTTTATTTTTGTTTTTATTTCCATTTCTCCAGGAGGTGGGTCAAAAAGGATCATGCTGTGATTTATGTCATAGAGTGTTCTGCCTATGTTTTCCTCTAAGAGTTTGATAGTGTCTGGCCTTGCATTTATGACTTTAATTCATTTTGAGTTTCTTTTTGTGTATGGTGTTAGGGAGTGTTCTACTTTCATACTTTTATACGTACCTGTCCAGTTTACCCAGCACCACTTATTGAAGAGGCTGTCTTTTCACCACTTATATTCTTGCCTCCTTTATCAAAGATAAGGTGATCATATGTGCGTGAGTTTATCCTTGGGCCTCGTATCCTGTTCCATGGATCTATATTTCCGTTTTTGTGCCAGTACCATACTGTCTTCATTACTGTAGCCTTGTGGTATTTTCTGATGTCAGGGAGCCTGATTCCTCCAGCTCCGTTTTTCTTTCTCAAGATTTCTTTGGCTATTCGGGGTCTTTTGTGTTTCCATACATATTATTAAATGTTTTGTTCTTGTTCTGTGAAAAATGCCAGTGGAAGTTTGATAGGGATTGTATTGAATCTGTAGATTGCTTTGGGTAGTAGAGTCATTTTCACAATGTTGATTCTTCCAATCCAAGAACATGGTATATCTCTCCATCTATTTGTATCATCTTTAATTTCTTTCATCAGTGGCTTATAATTTTCTGCATACAGGTCTTTTGTCTCCTTAGGTAGGTTTTTTCCTAGATATTTTATTCTTTTTGTTGCAATCGTAAATGGGAGTGTTTTCGTAATTTCACTTTCAGATTTTTCATCATTAGTGTATAGGAATGCTAGAGATTTCTGTGCATTAATTTTGTATCCTGCTACTTTACCAAATTCATTGATTGGCTCTAGTAGTTTTCTGGTGGCTTCTTTAGGATCCTCTATGTATAGTATCATGTCATCTGCAAACAGTGACAGCTTTACTTCTTCTTTTCCGATTTGGATTCCTTTTATTTCTTTTTCTTCTCTGATTGCTGTGGCAAAAACCTCCAAAACTATGTTGAATAATAGTGGTGAGAGGGGGCAACCTTTGCTTTTCCTGATCTTAGTGGAAATTGTTTCAGTTTTTCACCATTGAGGACGATGTTGGCTGTGGGTTTGCCATATATGGCCTTTATTATGTTGGGGAAAGTTCCCTCTATGCCTACCTTTCTGGAGGGTTTTTATCATAAATGGGTGTTGAGTTTTGTCAAAAGCTTTCTCTGCATCTGTTGAGATGATCATATAGTTTTTCTGCTTCAAATTGTTAATATGGTATATCACATTGATTGATATGCGTGTATTGAAGAATCCTTGCATTCCTGGGATAAACCCCACTTGATCATGGTGTATGATCCTTTTAATGTGCTGTTGGATTCTGTTTGCTAGTATTTTGTTGAGGATTTTTGCATCTGTGTTCATCAGTGATATTGGCCTGTAGTTTTCTTTATTTGTGACATCTGTGTCTGGGTTTGGTATCAGGATGATGGTGACCTCATAGAAAGAGTTTGTGAGTGTTCCTCCCTCTGCTATATTTTGGAAGAGTTTGAGAAGGATAGGTGCTAGTGCTTCTCTAAATGTTTGATAGAATTCACTTGTGGAGCCATCTGTTCCGGGGTTTTTGTTTGTTGGAAGATTTTTAATCACAGTTTCCATTTCAGTGCTTGTGACTGGCCTGTTCATGTTTTCTATTTCTTCCTGGATCACTCTCGGAAGGTTGCACATTTCTAAGAATTTGTTCATTTCCTCCAAGTTGTCCATTTTTTTGGCATAGTGTTGCTTGTAGTAGTCTGTCATGATCCTTTGTATGTCTGCAGTGCCAGTTGTTACTTCTCCTTATTCATTTCTAATTCTATTGATTTGAGTCTTCTCCCTTTCTTTCTTGATGAGTCTGGCTAATGGTTTATCAATTTTGTTTATCTTCTCAAAGAACCAGCTTTTAGTTTTATTGATCTTTGCTATTGTTTCCTTCATTTCTTTTTCCTTTATTTCTGATCTGATCTTTATGATTTCTTTCCTTCTGCTAACTTTGTGGGGTTTTTATTCTTCTTTCTCTAATTGCTTTGGTGTAAGGTTAGGTTGTTTATTTGAGATGTTTCTTGTTTCTTAAGGTAGGATTGTATTGCTATAAACTTCCCTCTTATAACTGCTTGTGCTGCATCCCATAGGTTTTGTGTCATCGTGTTTTCATTGTCATTTGTTTCTAGGTATTTTTTGATTTCCTCTTTGATTTCTTCAGTGATCTCTTGGTTAATAAGTAGTGTATTGTTTAGCCTCCATGTGTTTTTTACAGATTTTTTCCTGTAGTTGATATCTAGACTCATAGCGTTGTGGTCAGAAAAGATACTTGATACATTTTCAATTTTCTTAAATTTACCAAGGCTTGATTTGTGACCCAAGGTATGATTTATCCTGGAGAATGTTCCATGAGCACTTGACAAGAATGTGTATTCTGTTGTTTTGGATGGAATGTCCTATAAATATCAATTAAGTCCATCTTGTTTAATGTATCATTTTAAGCTTGTGTTTCCTTATTTATTTTCATTTTGGATGATCTGTCCACTGGTGAAAGTGGGGTGTTACAGTCCCCTACTATGAATGTGTTACTGTCGATTTCCCCTTTTATGGCTATTAGTATTTGCCTTACGTATTGAGGTGCTCCTATGTTGGGTGCATAAATATTTACAATTGTTATATCTTCTTCTTGGATCGATCCTTTGATCATTGTGTAGCGGCCTTCTTTGTCTCTTGTAATAGTCTTTATTTTAAAGTCTATTTTGTCTGATATGAGAATTGCTACTCCAGCTTTTTTTGAGTTCCATTTGCATGGAATATCTTTTTCCATCGTCTCACTTTCAGTCTGTATGTGTCCCTAGGTCTGAAGTGGGTCTCTTGTAGACAGCATATATACGGGTCTTGTTTTTGTATCCATTCAGCCCGTCTATGTCTTTTGGTTGGAGCATTTAATCCATTTACATTTAAGGTAATTATTGATATGTATATTCCTATTACCATTTTCTTAATTGTTTTGGGTTTGTTATTGTAGGTGTTTTCCTTCTCTTGTGTTTCCTGCCTAGAGAAGTTCCTTTAGCATTTGTTGTAAAGCTGCTTTAGTGGTGCTAATTCTCTCAGCTTTTGCTTGTCTGTAAAGGTTTTAATTTCTGCATCAAATCTGAATGAGATGCTTGCTGGGTAGAGTAATCTTGCTTGTAGGTTTTTCTCCTTCATCACTTTAAATATGTCCTGCCACTCCCTTCTGGCTTGCAGCGTTTCTGCTGAAAGATCAGCTGTTAACCTTTTGGGGATTCCCTTGTGTGTTATTTGTTGGTTTTCCCTTGCTGCTTTTAATATTTTTTCTTTGTATTTAATTTTTGATAGTGTGGTTAATATGTCTTGGCATGTTTCTCCTTGGATTTATCCTGTATGGGACTCTCTGTGCTTCCTGGACTTGATTAACTATTTCCTTTCCCATATTAGGGAAGTTTTCAACTGTAATCTCTTCAAATATTTTCTCAGTCCCTTTCTTTTTCTCTTCTTCTTCTGCAACCTCTATAATTCGAATGATGGTGCATTTAATGTTGTCCCAGAGGTCTCTGAGACTGTCCTCAATTCTTTTCATTCTTTTTTCTTTATTCAGCTCTGCAGTAGTTATTTCCACTATTTTATCTTCCCGGTCACTTATCCGTCCTTCTGCCTCAGTTATTCTGCTATTGATCCCTTCTAGAGAATTTTTAGTTTCATTTATTGTGTTATCCATCACTGTTTGTTTGCTCTTTAGTTCTTATAGGTCCTTGTTAAACGTTTCTTGTATTTTCTCTATTCTACTTCCAAGATTTTGGATCATCTTTGCTATCATTTTTCTTAATTCTTTTTCAGGTAGACTCCCTATTTCCTCTTCATTTGTTAGGTCTGTCTGGTGCATTTTTTCCTTGCTCCTTCACCTGCTGTGTGTTTTTCTGTCTTCTCATTTTGCTTAACTTTCTGTGTTTGGGGTCTCCTTTTCATAGGCTGCACGTTTGTCATTCCTGTTGTTTTTGGTGTCTGTCCCCAGTGGCTAAGGTTGGTTCAGTGGGTTGTGTAGGCTTCCTGGTGGGGTGACTAGTGCCTGTGTTTTGGTGGATAAGCCTGGGTCTTGTCTTTCTGGTGGGCAGGCCCACGTCTGGTTGTGTGTTTTGGGGTGTCTGTGGCCTTATTATTTTAGGCAGCCTCTCTACTAATGGATGGGGTTGTGTTCCTGTCTTGCTAGTTGTTTGGCATAGGGTGTCCAGCACTGTAGCTTGCTGGTCATTGAGTGAAGCTGGGTCTTGGGGTTGAGATGGAGATGTCTGGGAGATTTTTGCTGTTTGATATTATATGGAGCTCAGAGGTCTCTTGTGGACCAGTGTCCTGAACTTGGCTCTCCCACCTCAGAGACACAGCCCTGACACCTGCCTGGAGCATCAAGAGCCTTTCATGCACATGGCTCAGAATAAAAGGGAGAAAAAATAGAAAGAAAGAAAGAAAGTAGATAAAACAAAATAAAGTAAAATAAAAAAATAATTATTAAGAAAAAAATAAAAAAGGACAGACAGAACCCTAGGACAAATGGTAAAAGCAAATATATACAGCAGAATCACACACAGAAGCATACACATACGCACTCACAAAAGGAGAAAAAGGGAAAAAAAAAATATAACTTTGCTCCTAAAGTCCACCTCCTCAATTTGGTATGATTCCTTGTCTATTCAAGTATTCCACATATGCAGGGTATATCAAGCTGATTGTGGAGATTCAGTCCTCTGCTCCTGAAGCTGCTGGGAGAAATTTCCCTTTCTCTTCTTTGTTCACACAGCTCCCCGGGCTTCAGCTTTGGATTTGGACCCGCCTCTGCGTGTAGGTCGCCTGAGGGCATCTGTTCTTTGCTCAGACAGGACGGGGTTAAAGGAGCAGCTGACTCGGTGGCTCTGGCTCACTCAGGCCGTGGGGAGGGAGGGGTACGGAGTGCGGGGCGAGCCGGCGGCAGCAGAGGCCGGCGTGACGTTGCAGTAGCCTGAGGCGCGCCGTGCATTCTCCTGGGGAAGTTGTCCCTGGATCCCGGGACCCTGGCAGTGACGGGCTGCACAGGCTCCCCAGAAGCGGGGTGTGGATAGTGACCTG
Source organism: Phocoena sinus (assembly GCF_008692025.1). Lineage (NCBI taxonomy): Eukaryota > Metazoa > Chordata > Mammalia > Artiodactyla > Phocoenidae > Phocoena > Phocoena sinus. Next base: position 54,062,349 of record NC_045779.1, on the reverse strand, counting down.
TGCTCGCACACAGGCTTCTTGGTGGCGGCAGCAGCGGCCTTAGCATCTCATGCCCGCCTCTGGGATCTGCGCTGATAGCCACGGCTGGCGCCTGTCTATGGAGCTCCTTTAAGCAGCACTCTGAATCCCCTCTCCTCGCGCACCAGGAAACAAAGAGGCAAGAAAAAGTCTCTGGCCTCTTCGGCAGCTCCGCACTTTTTCCCGGACTCCCTCCCGGCTAGCCAGCCGTGGTGCACTAACCCCCTGCAGGCTGTGTTCATGCCACCAACCCCAGTCCTATCCCTGGGATCTGACCGAAGCCCGAACCTCAGCTCCCAGCGCGCCCCCTGTCCCGGTGGGTAAGCAGACAAGCCTCTTGGGCTGGTGAGTGCTGGTTGGAACCGATCCTCTGTGCGGGAATCTCTCTGCTTTGCCTTCCGCACCCCTGTGGCTGCGCTCTCCTCCGCGGCTGCGAAGCTTCCCCCTCCGCCACCTGCAGTCTCTGCCCGCGCAGGGGCTTCTAGTGTGTGGAAACCTTTCCTCCTTCACCGCTCCCTCCCACTGGTGCAGGTCCCATCCCTATTCTTTTGTGTCTGTTTTTTCTTTTTTCTTTTGCCTTACTGAGGTACGTGGGGAGTTTCTTGCCTTTTGGGAGGTCTGAGGTCTTCTGCCAGCGTTCAGTAGGTGTTCTGTAGGAGCAGTTCCACGTGTAGATGTATTTCTGATGTATCTGTGGGGAGGAAGGTGTTCTCCGCGTCTTACTCTTCCGCCATCTTGAAGCTCCTCCCCTCTCATTACTTTTTAAACACCAAATTAATTTTCAGTTATTGGGAAATGTTACAACTGTCAAATTGCAGATAAGTTACTGGCTTGCAGTTGAATGGATAGTTGCTCCTGTATCAATTAAATAAAATTGGACTATCTTTGCTACAAGTTTTTGTTTTTTTTTACAATGCCTATATTTAAAATATGTCAAACAGGTAGTTTTGAATTTTTGGTAGTAAGCAAATGGTCACGTTATAGACAGAAAGCCAGCTTTAGAGAAGCCTGAAAGTAGTTATTATGGATTTATTCACTAAGCATAGTTTATGGATTGACAAGAGTATCACACAAGACATTACTGCAGGAAAATAAATTAGGATTTCATTTACTGTTATGAGTTCAAAGTAGGACTAGATTTCTGCAGCTTGTAACTTACTGGATAATTGGGTGCCATGGTCAGAACAATGAATTTTTATTAAATAACATCTTTTATTTCCTAATTATTACAAGATGGCAATAAGATTTTGTTATATTTATTTTCAGAGCCAGAATGATTTCATTGTTTTTTGTGAGCTGCTAACCTAGAATTTAGAGATTGTTTGCTCTACGGCAAAATTGGCCCCAGTATCCAGGATGGAGCCAAGATTTCGTGTGGATATTGTATCAACAGTAGCCCCTAGATAATTAATATGTGATTCACTTGGCTCACCTTAACTAAAATGCTGTATTAGTGTAACACGCCTCATTGTGAGTTCATAGTTTAATAGTATTGTACTATAATAATAACCATGAGTATTTGGAATCTCACTGATACGTAAAAATTTAAAACTTCCCAAAATACTGATGAAACTCTCACTTACTACATCAATTAATGCAACTTCTACCAAACTTTTCTAGTGCTAGATGGTGTTCTAAAAATAATTAACACACTGATTTTATTTGAGGCTGAGTTTTAAAATTCTGCTTTTTAGAACTTTTCAAAGTCAATTGTCATATATTTAACTTACATCTATTTATTTTTTTCATAAAATTGAAGGGTTTTTAATGTTTTTTATTGTGCTAAAAGTCACACAATATAAAACAACTATTTTAACCATATTTAACTGTAGAGTTCAGTGGCACTAAGTACACTCACATTGTTGTGCAACTCGAAGTTTTAATTGGATACCTTGTAATCATCTTTAAGGGGCAGAGCCTTTAAAATCATTAGTATCCAAGTGGTAGTATAATGATCCCAAAATGCAACCTTGAAGCTATTTACACAAGTAGTTTCACAGCCAGAGCATACAGAGAGCAAAGAGTTCTGTACATGTTATTAATTGTGAAAGGAAGCCTTTTGCATGCATGGACATTTCTGCGCTGTTGTTTTGAACTATTCATATGAGATGAAAGTATGAGGCAAAATTCATATAAAGCTAGACAAACTTTTGATAGATTATGTCACCAACAGTTATTTTTTATACTTTTGCACATAATCAAGTCCAGTTGTAAACACATCCTTGATTTGAATCTTACTTATTTCTGTTCTGTTGGTAGTGTGGGTGCACATGTGTGTGCCCTTCTGTGCTGTGTTAGTGAATAAAATGCAAGCTGAACAACAGAGGTGACTTGTTAAAAAATTTGTAATGGAGCGACCAACAAGCTGAGTGCCTAATATTATCAAAATGAACTCTAGAATACAAAAGAATGTGTAGATTTTGCGAAAGGAGTACCAGGCATGTTGAGAATCAAGCTGAGATCTAATAGGAGTTTGTATGTGTCTATTCCTTTTTCTGCCCAGCCTCCCTTCTGTGTGAAACTATTTCTTTTGTGATGGAGTTTCAATGCCTTTGCAGTAGAGCGGCATGGACTTCAGGTGAAGGGAGTAAATAAAACAAAAGATGAATGCTCTCTCACCTTGTAGCCCTTTTCTTAGACCTTATAGAAAGCTGCTAATTACATTTTCATATTTCATCCAAAAGGATAGAATGTAAAATCAAGTAGTTAGAGAAGTACATAGCCATTTTGAATTCAAAAGACAAATGAACCCTGGTTTAAATAGCTGTAATACTCTCTAACCCAATCAGTTCTATCATTTGTTCTAAATATGCATGTTTGGAAAGCAGAGAATTAGAAAAGATATGCTATTTAACATCAAAGGTCAATTAAATTTTGCCTATCAGTAAACATTCATGTTCAATTAGTAGCATATATATTTACAAAACTGAGTTATTAGTAACTAATATTTATTACTATGTTTCAGATACTGTTCAAAGTGTTTTACAAGTATATCAATTTATGTAATATTCACATCAATCCTGTGAGCTTAGGTACTTGTATTATCCCTATTTTACAGATGTGGATATTGAGGCACGGAAAGGTAAAGTGACTTTCTCATGTGGCTCATCCTAGGTTCAATCCTTGAGAGTCTGATTCCAGAACTGGAATCCTTCGCTCTTCAGTAGACAGTTGTTAAGGCATTTCAGATCCATAGATTGATTATTTGGAAATATTAGTCCTCTAAATCTGCTCAGCTGCAGATGCTGACAGTCTTTAAGCTGCTTAATCCATTCTGTCATGGAGCTAACAAATCTTGTCACTGCAGTACCTTGACATCATAATCAATAAGGTACTACCCATCTGACTACTAGAACTACTGCTGCCCAGAAAGACCTACTGGGCCTTCCTCCACCAAGTTAGAACCCTTTTGCATCAAAGCAAGTTTGAATCAGACCTGAATTTACCACAGCCTCTTGGACATTTTAACTCTTCACCACCTGTCCCAGAAGTGGTTAGATCAGTTCCCTTAGTTATGGCCCAGTCTGATTCTGAGGTTTTTCCTCCCTACACTAGCATGCCATTGGGATACTCTGTGAATTATTCCCTTCTGAGAGGAAAACAAATGTGAAATAAAATTGAAACCCTTCTTTATTTTCATAAACTCAATTTTTACTTTTTAGTTCAATAACTCCTATCCTGATCACTGAATAACAGTAACCATATCCACGTTTGTTTTATTATCCTCATTTAAAGTTAATTAATTGCCAAATCAGTGAGTCTCTGTACAGTGTTATTTTTTTTTTAACATCTTTATTGGAGTATAATTGCTTTACAATGGTGTGTTAGTTTCTGCTTTATAACAAAGTGAATCAGTTATACATACACATATATCCCCATATCTCTTCCCTCTTGCATCTCCCCCCCTCCCACCCTCCCTATCCCACCCCTCTAGGTGGTCACAAAGCATGTAGCTGATCTCCCTGTGCTATGTGGCTGCTTCCCACTGGCTATCTGTTTTACAGTTGGTAGTGTATATATGTCCATGCCACTCTCTCACTTTGTCCCAGCTTACCCTTCCCCCTCCCCGTGTCCTCAAGTCCATTCCCTAGTAGGTCTGAGTCTTTATTCTCGTCTTGCCCCTAGGTTCTTCATGACCTTTTTTTTTTCTTTTATTTTTTAGATTGCATATATATATATATGTGTTAGCATACGGTATTTGTTTTTCTCTTTCTGACTTCAGTCTGTATGACAGACTCTAGGTCCCTTCACCTCAGTAGAGATAACTCAATTTTGTTTCTTTTTATGGCTGAGTAATATTCCACTGTATATATGTGCCACATCTTCTTTATCCATTCATCTGTTGATGGACACTTAGGTTGCTTCCATGTCCTGGCTATTGTAAATATAGCTGCAATGAACATTGTGGTACATGAATCTTTTTGAATTATGGTTTTCTCAGGGTATATGCCCAGTAGTGGGATTGCTGCATCTATGGTAGTTCTATTTTTAGTTTTGTAAGGAACATCCATACTGTTCTCCATAGTGGCTGTATCAATTTACATTCCCACCAACAGTGCAAGAGGGTTCCCTTTTCTCCACACCCTCTCCAGCATTTATTGTTTGTAGATTTTTTTGATGATGGCCATTCTGACTGGTGTGAGATGATATCTTATTGTAGTTTTGATTTGCATTTCTCTAATGATTAATGATGTTGAGCATTCTTTCATGTGTTTGTTGGCAATCTGTATATCTTCTTTGGAAAAATGTCTATTTAGGTCTTCTGCCCATTTTTGGATTGGGTTGTTTTTTTGATATTGAGTTGCATGAGCTGCTTGTAAATTTTGGAGATTAATCCTTTGTCCATTGATTTGTTTGCAAATATTTTCTCCCATTCTGAGGGTTGTCTTTTCATCTTGTTTATGGTTTCCTTTGTTGTGCAAAAGCTTTTAAGTTTCATTGGGTCCCATGTGTTTATTTTTGTTTTTATTTCCATTTCTCTAGGAGGTGGGTCAAAAAGGATCTTGCTGTGATTTATGTCATAGAGTGTTCTGCCTATGTTTTCCTCTAAGAGTTTGATAGTGTCTGGCCTTATATTTAGGTCTTTAATTCATTTTGAGTTTATTTTTGTGTATGGTGTTAGGGAGTGTTCTAATTTCATTGTTTTCCATGTAGCTGTCCAGTTTTCCCAGCACCACTTATTGAAGAGGCTGTCTGTACAGTGTTATTTTGATGGCACAAAAATTAAATGTAACATCCAAAATTCCTGAATTGCTTAGGCAGTGGCAGAACGTTTCAACAATATTCCAGAGAAGAGTTTAGTGGAAAAGGGAGCTTTAACTTCTTTGTTCTGTTGATTCATATTTTAAACGAATGCACAACCCTCTGGGCACTACACTATTTAGTGCGTTGTGTCATACCCTAAGCACCCAGTGTACTGTTTCCCACAATGATATTTTCAGAGAGACTGTTCATGTGCACAGAGTATTCTCACAGTTAACTCCTAATGTTCAGGAGTTTCTTTCTGCCGTCCTAGGCCTCTCTTATTATTTATTGACTGACATTTGAAATGGGTAAATTAAGAAGAATGGACAAAGTCTTAGGAGTTAAATGAACATGATTAAAGGAGATGGGTTTGAAAGTGCTTGGTGTAGAACAGGAAACAAAAGCTCTTTGAAAGTTAAGTTTGTTGAATACTTAAACCATGAAGACCATCTCAGTAAATGGAACCCTGCCTCTTTGTCTTGGTTGAATGTGATATTGTCTTGATTGAATATGATACTGTAAAAATTAAATGTCAAGTAAACTTTGTTTCATATACAAAGAAGAGTAGATAGACACAATGCCTGGTTTCATTCTGAGTTTATTTGCTCATGGGAGAGCAAGTTTTAAAGTTGGGGTAAGTATCCTAACCAATATAATCTAAGTTAGAAGTTTCCTCTATTTAAGTGATTCTTAAAAATCTAAGTTAGGGATTTCTTTAAAATGCAGTCTGGGTCTCCCCCCAAATGTTGCCCATTAGAAGTTGTTGGTAGAGGACTTGCTTTGAAGAATGGATTAAACGATTAACATACCACTGATCTGTATGGAAAGATGTGCCCAAAGTACCATTGTTGGTTTATAATTAATTTAATTGGCTAGTCTAACATCTTATCATACATAGAATAAAGGTAAGCTGCCACCTAAATGACCATAAATATAATTAATGGGGCCCTTTCTGTATTAGTCACTTTTTATCCCCAACATTTAGTACAGTTCCTGGTACCTCATAGAATCAACAAATATTAGTTGAATTTAATAAACTGTATTGTAGGATAAAATATATGGGAAATAAGAGTCTTGGAAGTAGTTTCAGGTTTAATAATAGGTTATTTGCATTGGCTTGTTTGTAGAGATTTTTGCATGTTTATTTCTACCTTACTAAGTTTCCCTTTCTTCCTGTATCTAGCTTTCAGTGACACATATAACATTATAAAAATGGATTTTTAATAAAAGAGTTAGAGACATTATTCTTAACATCTATTATGCGTAAAGAAGGAGAAATTTCCTTAAAATGGTGTCTCATTTAAGAAACAGCTTAGTGTTTATAACCTATACTAATAGCGTGAGAGCAAAATGCTTTTGATATCGACATGCAAATCTCAGAGAAAGAGGAAGAAGAGCTTGGAGCTGAGCTGCAAAGAATTTTATACCTCTGTTGGAAACTAAGAAAAAGAATAGGGTTGCTAATCATTCCAGAAAGCATGGTCAGCCCAGACTTCAGGGGTTAAATGTAGCCTTAGGAAAAAAAAAAATGGTGGTCCAGCTATTAGGTTGAGGTACTAGTTTCTAGATCAGTGTTAAAAGGTTATTTTTTTTTTTTAAAGAGGGCATAATCATGGCTGCCATACAAATATAAAATAAACATGTGTTAAAATTTTTATTTAACTCATTAATTAATGAGGGACCCTGTAATATGTTACAGTGTTTCAAGAAAGAATTCAAAGAACCAAATATAGATTGATGGATGGATGGATGGATGGATGGATAGATAGATAGATAGACAGGCAGATGAAATACTGAAATGAATTTACAATGATATGTAGGATGAATTTACAAATAGTTCTGTCTATTGGATAATAATAATCCTTTGCATTACACCACAGCCCCCATAAACACAGGGGACCCAGAATGATGTACTAGACAATGTCTTGCTTACCAGAAAACAGCATCCAACTAGTTACCTTTCGGTTCACCTTAAAATCTTTACATTTTTGTTTCCTACTTTAGTCTCAGCTATGCAAAGGGTGCGGTTGGCTATTCAGAACGTTTTAGAAGCAAAGGACCTACTGTTATCTGAACATAAGAAAACTAAGTAAATTTAGACATTTAGAGGCAGAATGAGGAAGCAAGCGTTGGAGTAACCATTTAATTCTTGAGATTCTGACTGATCAGGGGAGATTTGGTTCAGAATTGTAGCATATCGGTTTAGTAAGACAATAGTTAACCTGATAATGTGTAGGAAATAAGATCACTGTGCAAGTGTTCTTTTTTTTTTTTTTTTTTTAATTTATTTAATTATTTTTGGCTGTGTTGGGTCTTCGTTTCTGTGGGAGGGCTTTCTCTAGTTGTGGCAAGCGGGGGCCACTCTTCATCGCTGTGCGGGGGCCACTCTTCATCGCGGTGCGCCGGCCTCTCACTGTCGTGGCCTCTTTTGTTGGGAGCACAGGCTCCAGACGCGCAGGCTCAGTAGTTGTGGCTCACGGGCCCAGTTGCTCCGCGGCATGTGGGATCTTCCCAGACCAGGGCTCGAACCCGTGTCCCCTGCATCGGCAGGCGGATTCCCAACCACTGTGCCACCAGGGAAGCCCTGTGCAAGTGTTCTTGATTCTTCATACTAGAAAACACTTATTCAACATGTACTTTAAAATTTCATCTTTCGTATAATGATTCAGTACCCTCTCAGAGTTTTTTCCTAATAAAAGCTATTTTTAACTTAACATTTCCATTGGCCATATTACAGCAGAGTAAGGTTGCAGTTGAAGAGAAGTAGCATACTGATTGCTTAATAAGGGAAGATTCAACACTCAACTCCCTCACCCTCTACCCTTCTCAATTCTCCCCTATCTCATCACAGAATTACTACAATAAATTACAAACTAACATCACTCAAAAGGGAGTGCCCTACAGTTTTCTTTACTTAATATGATGCAAATATATGGTGTTACTGGCTATATTATTAAAAGTTATAGTCTCAACATACCCCATTTACAGGTGACACAAAACTCCAGTCTATCTGTAGAGAAGTAATATTTGAGAACAAGAAGCCTACAAACAGGAAGAAAAGAGGGAGTATTTTTTTTTTCCTTTTTCCTTAGAAAAAGATCTTGGATCACTGTGTATATTGGTTGTTTTAGATGTTGTTTGTAAATATAGTGGTTTGCTTGGAAATTGGACATGTTTCCTAATGGAATATTTGAGATATGTAGGAAGACAGGGATAAAGGATGTTGAATTTTGACACTTTTCCCTAATGACTTCCCAGAAAGATACAGAGAAAGAATGTTATCTATCAAGAGTCTTGTTGCACAGCGTACTTGGTTTAGCAAAGTTCTTAGTGATTAGTCTACTTTGATTTTGGGGGGGATGAGGGGACACTTAGAAAGTCAATGGCAACATCTGCATTTTAATAGAAACTTTAAAAGACACATTTGAAAACAGATCATCCAAACACCAATCTAAACAAATGCAAAAATAGAAAACAAAAACTTTCTTAATATTTTTAGAAGTATATTTGAAATAACTTGGGATTTGGTAGACCATCAAATATGGATATTTTAAAAAGGTCGAACTGGAAATTTTTCATATGACTTGTAAACCATTAAAATAATTGACTACATGTATGTGATTTGATAGAAACATAAATTTGTTTCCATGACATCATGTTTTAAGGAGGATCATTTATGAAAGTCAGCCCTCTAAGGTTCAGGAATTATTGAAAGTAACAACACTCTGTGTTTGTTTTCTTTTACCCCACAAAGAACTGGACTGAGATCAACAGCTTATTTTAGCAGGCCAAAAAAAATATGTGTAGCTTTGTGTACAGTATTATGTGTGTGGCTTCAAATACAAAACTCAGCATGTTTCAAATGAACAAGCCTGTCTTCATATGACCACCATAGTATGACCGTAACCTCGATTTAAGGGGTAAAATATGGGTAAAAAAATATTTAAGGGTAAAAAAATATATATATTTGTGCAATGTATAGTTCAGTGACAGTAATATAATGTTGAATTTATAAAAGTTACCTTGCTTTTACATTATTAAACTTTTGAAAAATCATAGTCTTTTAAACCCCACAATTTTTCTATTCAATGAAATGTTTTAAGGATGAATTTTATTACCTATTTCACTTTTTAAAATCACAAAACACTAGTTGATTTCTGCTCTGTAACAGGTTCTTTCTTTTAAGTTATAGTTTGGGTAGTTTCTGCATGTAAAGTTAATATATTATTAAAGGAAAAGTACAAAATGAAGTAAAAAGGAGACCTTTATAAAACTCTGTTGGTAAGTACATCAGATCTGTACTTACCATGAAAAAGCAATCATTTTGTAAAATTTTATATCTCAATTGAAATTAAAATATCTCAGTTGCTGAGGAATCATAAATAATATGTCTTTATTTTGGCAGAGGATTAACAATAAATGTTTAGGGACCATTTTCAGAATGTGAATTAAATGCTATACATTAGAAATATATTGTTGATATTTTTCTAGTGACACTATTATTTATAATGGAATAGCATTTTAAAAGCAATCTACGATAAATCCCCTAAACTAAAACTTTGTCTATGTCATCTAAAAGAGGAAAAAAATTAGAAAAAGAGAAGAGAGTCACAAAGTGAAAAGAATCTACCAATAGAAAAATTAAAAAGTAGTTATTATAAAAAAAAAGTAGTTATTATACAGTATTAATCGCCAACCTTATGATTTCTGAGCTAAATTAAATGTTATACCCATTTAATTTAATTTAAAAAATAATATTCTTACAATTTTATTGCTTTTAGGCCACGGTTATTACTTTTATGACCTGAAGTACATGTGTCAGGCATATCAACCAATTGGCACACATCCTCTTTTAAAGGTAGAAAAAAAAAAGATGACTATTAAATTGTAATACTTTGTTCTCTCTCTCCTCCTCTTTCTATTTTTTTTTTGTTTGTTTGTTTTTTGTTTTCATTTTTGGATGGTTGGTGATTTGTTTGCTTCTCCTGGTTCCTGTTGATCAGTGGTGTTTGGCCAGTTTGTATTTTTCCAGACATCACTCCACGATGTTGTTGAGGTGTATGATGGGCCAACTCAGCAATCTTCTCTGTTATCTTCCCTCTCAGGATCCCATTCAGGTATCCTTTAATAGAACTGCCATGCATCAGTTATTGATTAAAGACTGACTTTGATTGGTATTGTAGTGAAAGTTGAGATTTATGTCATCCATATTAGAAATAAACTGAAAATAGAATCATTCTTTATTTTTAAAAAAAGAATAGAAACACAAGAATAATTCAAATTCTTGAGAAAAATATAACCAACTATTTTCTGGGATTGTAATCAAGTAAATATAGTACTTAGTCACTTAGTGTGACTTAGTCACTTAGTGTTTAATGTAGTATTTAAAGATTCTTTACAGAATGATCCAATATTATCAAAACGTAATAAAAACCTTCCAGTAAAAAGGTTGCAATTGAAGCTGAACCCAAAGAAAATATGTTGTCAGTGGTAGGATATATTAAAGTAATTTAATAGAACATAGATTGACGTTTTCAAATGACAGTGTAAATTAATATAATTTGTTAGGTTTACTGAATGAAATTATTTATGATATCTTAGTGTTTGTTTTGTTGAGTAGGAGAATCACTTCCACTGAGTTCAGGTAATCAGATCACAATTCGATTTACTTCAATTGGACCAGTAACAGCTAAGGGATTTCACTTTGTTTATCAAGGTAAGTGACTGTGTAGCATAGAAACACACTAAGGAATGATATCAGTTTCCATGCTATGTCCAGAGTTATTGAATGATGAGATCCTCATAACCATATAGGAGAGGTAAAAGTGTGTTTTTTTAAAAACAGTTTTGCCCTGTCCCCTCCCCCATTGTTAGAGCACTATTAATTTGACCAAAGTCAAAAAGGACCTATTGTTTCCATCATCATTCTCAAGTTAGCTGCATGCTTTTCCTTCCTCCCAACATACTGTTTTCAAAACATCTGGTGTGTTTTTTTGACAATGCTTCACTCTACATATTCTATTTCCTTAGAGTCTAGCACTCTAAATTAAAAAATATACAAACTTTTTGTGCTGATGTACTTAGACATGCCAAGGAAATCATTACTCCACTCTAAAATTTTAGTCTCTCATTCTCTTAGGAGAATTCAAACTTTCTTCATGACTATTAAATATTTTTGTGCAATTCAAAGTCAGTTTACATAGTTCTTTTGTCACCTTTTATAGACACACTTCCACATTACATAAAACTAAATTAAGACCTATCATCTGAATATTTTGTTTGAATTATGTATGAACATGTAGTTGTTATTCTCAAATATATCTTGAACTTTATTCCTAATAAATTTATAAACATTAGTGGTTTGATATTATTAAACCCTCTTATTTGAATTATAATATTGGCTATAATATTATACTGTTTCATTCTTAATAGTATTCCCTCTGTAAACAATTTGTGGTATTATGAATTTTAAAAGGCACTCTAACAAATGAAATTATTTTCACTCAAGTCACATATGAGGAATCTGTCTATTTGGAACTCATCCTATCATTTTTTGGGCTGTTATCAAATTCCTTAGTCCCATCTGTATGTGTTTTAAAAAGAAAAAACATCCTGTTATCATTCTATTTTACTTAATCAAAAAAAAGTCACAATTGAAGGACATACCTATAAAGCCTAAAAGCAATTTCAAATTTGATATTGTATGATTATTAAAATAAAAATTCTATTGTTGTTAATCTGTCTGACTTCTGTCTAGCCTGAACGTATTGTCTTCATCAATAACAAACATATTTTGAACAACCAAGTTTATGAACATGCTATGAAATTAATCAAGTGCTTTGTTTGCTTTTTTAAATCTGTTTTTAGGGGCCAAATGCTGTAAAAAAAAAAACTTGACGTTACCTTATGTAACCTGACATCTGTTTTTTGTAAGCTTGGTATTCCATTTTAAAAAGAAAAAAAAAGATGTATCTCTTTGCTTTCATTCCATAAATTGAAATATCTTACTCAAGCTACATTTTTATATTGATGAGTGTGGTCAAACGAAGAACAGAAAAAAAAAACCTTAACCGATGTTGTTTAAAGGATCAAAAGTGAAACGTTTTTAAATAAAAAATCTTAATGACAATAGCAATATTTATTCATTTTGAATTGTATTTCATTATGTATAAACTTTTATAAGTGTATTCAAATTGTTAACTAAAGTTCAAGTTGGTGAAGATTTCTTTGAAATCTGTTTGCATACTTTCATTTTGAAATCTCTATTTCTCTACCAAATATGAAATTAAAGTCAACAATTATTTGTACGCAGCTGTTCCTAGAACAAGTTCCACACAATGCAGTTCTGTGCCTGAACCAAGGTTTGGAAGAAGGATTGGCAATGAATTTGCAGTTGGTTCATTGGTTCTTTTTGAATGTAATCCTGGATATATTCTCCATGGATCCTTTGCAATTAGGTGTGATTCAGTGCCAAATTCTTTGGCCCAATGGAATGACTCCTTACCTACCTGTATTGGTAAGTTTATAAATTTGTATGCTTTGTGATTGTACATATTATATATCAAAATTAGTTATCATGCATCTTTCAATATTTGTTTCAAATATAATAGTTTTACATTAATTTTAAACTATTAGTTATGATATATCTAAATATGCAAATTAGAGTGGCTATTTGATGCAATTGAGATGAAATGCAATCAATGAAAATATACATACATATTTCCAATAACACAGAATTGGAATGCTATTAATATGGAATTATTATGTGCTACCATCCTTTGAAATAAATGCTATTTTTCATTTTTAAAAGTTTATGCAAAGATTTCTATGCCAATATGTAAGGAATTTACCTATCTTTTAAGGATCACAGAAGCTGATTTTTCTGGGCATATTTTATCATCAAAAAAATTAGAAAATATGCATTAGTAAATAACTGTTTTTTCTCTTCTCTATAAATTATATGTATGTATAAAAATATAAAATAATAATTTTCCCCAGTATTTCACAAATATAAGTGGAAACAATTTGAATGAGTAGATGGCGTAGGGTTAGCCAGAAATCTCATTATTTCAGACTATATTTTTGTAATGTTGTACCCAATTTATATTGATAAATAAAATAAACACTGTATGAACTTAGCCCTGCTAAGTTATTTGAAGCAGATTGAAACATTTTCTAAACCATAAAAATAGTTTAGAATCTTATCATATTTCAGGATCATTACAATGACTTTTGGATCTTGTAGAATTCCATGGATGTGGAAAATGTAGACTGTTGGGAAGTTGCTTTCTTCTTTGTTCCAAAAGCATATCTGGAAATTAAAATTTTAAATTATATAGTATTAAACTAAAAGAAGCGTAGTAAAGCTTAATCTCAGGTTAAGAAATAGTTCTAATGAGTTCTTTCTCATTAACGTTTTATTGGTATGTGACTTGGAAAATGAGAAGAAGGTTTTTTAAAATAAAAGATAAGCAAAATTTTGTCTTTATTTTAATAATGTTAATACTCCACTTTTTGATAGAGAAGACATGAGTGTGCATATAAACAATATAACATACGTTATATTGTTATATATTTATAAATATATAAAATCTATTTTTAATAACACTTCTTGCCATACCTGAAAAGAAATTACGTGTCAATAGTTTTTATTTTTAACTTTTTAAAACACATTTTACCATATTTTAACACAGATTAATACAATGTTAATTCATATTTAATTAGAATAAAATATATTCTAAATTGATTTTAATTGAAATTATATGGAACGTACACTCATTACTGAGGAAGTAAAGATAAGGTCTGGTGATATGCATTCATTGAACGTGTACTTTGTATAGGACAAAACTGCTCTAAATCTTTTACCATTCAAATCAGGACATTATTAATAATTGTGCTGGGAAAGTGGTACAAGTTGGGACTATCATATATAAAAAGGAAGGATTGATGGTCACTTATCTCTGTAGGAACTTGATATCACCACTTCCCAAGAGATATACCTAGCATATTTTACAGTGTTTTTCTTACAAACCAGTATTTTAGTTCTTCCTGCTACAATAAATGGAATGTGAACTATTCTTTTATTATTCGTTTGTTTGTTGAAAACTCCCTACAAAAAATAATTTAAAACACTGGAAAGCTGTAAATGACTCTTCAACTTTCTCGTCCTTCAGCTAAACAACCAGTTTCTAATATGATTACCACTTACTTAATGCTTCCTATTTTCCAGGTTTCATGCTGAGTAATATAAATACATATTTAATTAAATCCTCACAGCAAATCTATGGAGAAGTTACTCTCAGAATTTACAGATGAATAAGCTGAGTCTTAGAGAAGTAAAACAGTTTTCTTTTAAAGTGACATAACCTAATAAGCAGTAAAGTAGGGACAGGATTTGAAAATAAGGTTTTCTGACTCCAAACCTCAATGTACATTATAGAAGATTGCTTTTCTTTATGTTTTGGCTGATAAGCTAATTTCCTAATTGGAATTCTATATCTTATTTATAATGTGGAATTTCTTAACCTGTTCAAGTATACTTTTGACAAACAACAAGTAAAGGAGAATAAATCATCTGGACTTGACGTTCCTCCTATTTTGCACCTAGCATAGAGATATGGTTAACGGAACAAAGAGATCTTCTTCTTTACATACTTTTATACTCTCATAAGAGAAAATAGATAATGTTCTTCCTTAGGAACCACAATATATGTTGACTTCATACTCTTATAAAATACTAACAAATAAATTATCCTAAAGGACCACGAGCTGAGAGAAATGTTCCTATATGTCTAGGCCAAAATTAGTCATACAACATGTATAAATCAGAAATTACATTGCTTTAAGTCAGTTTAATAATTGAAGAAAGTCACATGATAATAAATCTCTTTAGCCTCACAATAGATTTTTAAATATTTCTCTCTAAATATCAGGAATCAGTCATTATTTCTGCCTCACTTTTCCCAGTAATTATTTGCATAATTTCTGTGTCACTTTTAGTTTCTTTATATACATACTGATAGAAAATATTAATACCATATAACGGAAGATAACTGGATAAGTAGCTGTCTTCATTTAATTTCATATATACTATGAAAATTCCCTCAAGATAATTATAAAGGTAGAGTGATATGATGACTTATAGAAAGGCATAAACTAGCTCATTAATCTTTAAATATTATTGAAAACATTCATCTATTCAGAGTGTTCAAAGAACCTACATATGCAAAGCAGTGAAATGTAAATCCATGAATTACTCTTTAAAGTTCTGTTTATGTATTTATCACATTAATGTACTAATTAATGGAGAAAAGTTGTAAAGAATCATGTAGAACTGAATAAGTCCTTATAACTGGGAATTGTAGTAGGTTCTCAGCATAAGGGTTAATTAAGTCTTGGGTAGTAGTATTAGGCTTTGACTTTAACATGAAATTGTGGTGATCCTGGAAATTGTACATAATCTCTGATTCTCAATTCCCATATCAATAAAACAGGAAAGTTATAGGTTTACTGTGGCTATTAGATGTTTTAAAGCCTTGACATAGTTCTTGGAATCATCGAAGTATTCAAAAATTAAGTTGTTTTTGTGCTTGCCAAATTCTCCACCATAAAATCAGAAGATAAGACTTCAGTTCTCAAGGTTAGATCTAAGATAGAAAATTTATATGCAGTGCTGATAAAGGATTTGATATTACTCATTTTTCATTTGTTTATATCTTGTTTTAATAACACTTTTAAGTTATTATATGTAAAAATTATCTTCCACCAAAGATTTTTGCATCTTGGAAAGGGCTAAAAGCATGGACTTGTGTCATTCTTTCTAATTCTAATAATTTAGAGTTCCTTGAAGGCAAGATTTTTCTTTCAATTAAAATTTTCAGAAAGGCTTTGGGGAAATGTAATGACAGTTTTCTAAAGGATAATAGTACTTATTTATTAGAATATGCTATTTAGGGGGATTGTGAAATTTCTTTCCATCAATTTATACATTTAAGAACAATTGGTTAAAAAGGAGCAGAGTTCTAACAATAGGCATATATTCATGATTTGGTTTGTTTTCAGTGTTTGTAAGGGTCTAAAATAAAAATAATCTTAAAGTTAAAATAATGATTACTATAATTCTAATTGGTTGTAAAAATACATGTTTAATCAAAATGTGCACTCTGCATTTTCTTCTGACCCTAAAATATTCAAACATTACATTATCCAAAAAATATATATTTTCTTTTGTCCATGAAGGTATGAGGATGAGACAAGAATTAGAAAGAGGAAGGAGATAAAAGGGAGAAATGAGCTGACATTAAAGAAGAAAAAAGAAACATGAAAGAACAGTTTAAAAGGGGAAAGAGAAAAAATAGAATATTCTGTGAGATGGAGAGTAGAGAATAAGAACTTTATACTGTAAACATAAACCATTTTTGTTTAAATCAGAAGAAAACCCCTATTCTACATGATTATTAGAAAGCTTTCTCATATGTCATATGTGTCAGTTGACTAATCCTAGTGTTTTTGCTATAAGAAATAAAAATCCATGTAAAGAAAAGGAAGCTCAAGCCATTTGATTACAGATTCATTTCAGCAAGGACCGGCACTCCTACCAGGCATTAAAGCCTTTGAGACCATGCTATGGTTGACATTCAGCTTCAGGAGTAAATGCTAATGGACTGTCCCTAGCATGGATTCAGCCTCATTTTTTACTTTTAAGGGCAAAACATGAGGGACTCAGGAGCCATTACACCACCTCTGTCAAAAGCCCATCTATCTGCAGGTCCCTGGGCTTTAAACACCCTACCGCCTATATTTCTGTTGCATTGGTTTGAAAGCGCATACTTAGAGATAGAAGAAAATTGTATCAGATGACTTCTGTTTCCTGCCAAGATCACACAAAAAGGATATATTACCTTATGCCACTTAAAAAATAATGTGTACCTTGTAGAACAGGTGTAAATACAGAAAATCGAATATATAACAGAAGGATATATGGGATTTGTGTGAGACAAGAAATAGATTTTAAATGACATTCAGATGATAGCTCAGTTTTGGTTTTACCATTTGGTCCCACTGCTAATCTTTACATAAATGAAAATATACTTTGCATTTCTATTTTTAACTATAAATATTTTTAGTTTCAAATGTTATGGATAAAAATGATTATGCCTTTAAGTGTTCAAAAATTCAAAAAAAGAAAAAGGCTTGATGTCTTAAAAATTCAAATATGAGAGTCAAGTGCAGAGTTATCTTAGGTTGATATCAAAGAATTATCTTTAATTTGTGTTCATTTTCAATATTTGTTATCTGGAGAAAATTTTAACTGCTTCAAGGCCTTTGAACTTTCTATTTTTTCTCCTTGGAACATGCATCCCCAAAATACCTTTTGGGCTTACTGCATTGCTTCATTCAAGTTTTCACCTGTGTTCCTTGGCCATCCTGTCTAAAATAATTTTCTGCTACTCATCCTCCATTCGTTCTCTACACCCTTATCCTGCCTTTTTGTTTTCTTTACAGCAACCACTCACCAGATTATATATAATTTGTTTGTTTATTTTCCTAATCTTTCTTGCCCTCCTCTCCCTGCCACTGTATTCTGTTTTTTGCTCAACAAAAAGAGGACCTGACATACAAGAGGTGTTCCATAAACATTTGTTCAATGAATGGATTTTAGCAGATAAGTGTGATGATTTCATGAATTTTTGTAGAGGTAGGACAACTGGCCAACTTCCCCAATCCAGGGTCCATGATTTTTTTTTTTTTTTTTTTGCGGTACGCGGGCCTCTCAATGTTGTTGCCTCTCCCGTTGCGGAGCACAGGCTCCGGACGCACAGGCTCAGCGGCCATGGCTCATGGACCCAGCCGCTCCGCGGCATGTGGGATCTTCCCAGACCGGGGCACGAACCCGTGTCCCCTGCATCGGCAGGCGGACCCTCAACCACTGCGCCACCAGGGAAGCCCGGGTCCATGCATTTTTAACTTCAGTCTTTCACTGCATGGTGATGCTGTTGCTCACTTTGCTTGCTTAGACCTTTACAAGCTATCTTGAAGCCACAAGACTTTTTTGAGAATCGATAGGAAAGATGCATAGGTAAATTTACATATTACATGGTTAATTTTATTCTTAGAAAGAACAAATTCTCTATTTATACTTTGCAGTTTAGATATAATCTTTGACAGTCTATTCAGGGTATTATACATAATGATTATATTTTCTCCGCCTTCACTAGTTCAATGAACACTCAGTTAACACCTTAAACCAAGTGAGCATCCAATTGAAACCAAAAGAATATAGTGCCCTACATTTCTAGTGATTTCCATCTCAATTGTAATTGTTTCAGTTTCACAGTTCTTATTACTGCTATCAACACTTTCATTTTTTTCTGTCATAGTAGAACAGAATACAATGTTGAGTAATTTTGCAAAAATATCAACATACTAAAATTAAACTATTGGCTTGAAAGCAGCCCCATTAGACGTGATGTGCAAGTTGTACTTATAGTTAAAATTTTCAGATACTAAGTTAGGGTATCCACAAATTTAACTAACCTGCATAAGAAAACAATATTTAATAATCTTGTACAAATCTGTCATATCAAGTCATTCTTAGGTAAATTACAATAAAGTACAATAATATTTTTATAAGAACATTGGACTTGGAACAGAGGTAAACTTGAAAAAGTTGCTGAAGACTGAGTTTTATCTTCCAAATTTGACCTTTTTACACTTCAGATTTCTTAAAATTTTTAGTCTCTTAAATCCCAAACTCTCCTCCCTCTGAGGCTCTGTGATAACACCCTGTAGCCACTAATAGCTCTGACAATATGTGGCCTTAGACGTAAGTATGGCAACCCATGTCTGTGCCATCTTTTCTCAGAGTGGGAAAGAAATAGATGAAAAAATATATACAATATCTGAATCCTCATTCATTGATTCATTTATTTACCCATCCATTCAACCATGAAAAACTTATTAAATATAATAATGAATAGCATTTACTAGTATTTGTATGAAGTGCTATTAAGCATTATCTCATTTAATATTGACACCAATGCCAGGAGTAAGATAAGAATACTATTTCTCTTTTATAGATATAAAACCCCTATGGTTTAGAAACAAAAGAAGAATTAATATTTGAACCCAGTTTGCTTGATTCTAAAGTTTGTTCTCTTAATCTATATATGTTATATAATACTGATTAGAAGGAAAATTTATAATGCATCCTTTTTAAAATAGAAAAGAAATGTTAGGCTAAGTTATACACATGGGCAGTAAAACTTTGTAAAATATTATTATGTGGTAATGCATATCTGGGAATACTTTTATAATGTAGTATTTTATTGGTAAAAATAAAAATGATTGAAGTAGAATTAAATATGGCTTGTTTAGGAAAATACTGGGAGAAAGGAATGATGCAGGGATGGTAACAAAGTAACTTGTAATCACAAAATATATACAGATATGCAACCAGTCACTCAATAATTTATTTAACAAGCACTTATTTAGTGCTTACCAAGTGTCAGGTCCCTTTCTAGGCACTGGCAACATAGCTTTGAATCAGAAGATAAGATCTCTGCCCTTATGGAGTTTACATTTTGTTCAGATAGTGGTAAATACTATGGAGAAAAGTAAAGCAGAGGCTGAAGATTGGAGGAAGACATCCAGGGCATGTTGCCGTTTGATATCCAAATGAGGTGAATGAAGGGGGCTGGGAGGTATATAAATAAAAGTCAAGGAGGTGGTAAGCACATGTATAGACTATGAGGGGGAGAAAGGTCTAGTCATGTTCAAGCCACAAGAATCTCACGTGTCTAGAACAGAGCGAATGATGGCAAGAGTGATAGAAGAGTTTGGAGAGGCAGAGCAGAGGCCAAGTCATATGGAACCTCAAAGTCTGGGAAGAGTTAGAATTTTTTCTAAGTAGTGTGGGAATTCATTGAGCTAGAGAGTGATGTGATCTCAGTTTCTGGAAAATCACTGTGGCTAGTGATAGGGGCAGGGGGTGAGTAGAAGCAGTAAGACTGAATAGAAAACTATTGCAGAAGGGGAGGGGAAAGTCAATGGTGATTTAGATTGGAAGATCATGATCAGTGATGAGAACTGGTGAACTTTGGGGTATATTTTTAAGATAGAACTGACAACGTTTGCTGACAGATTGAATATAAATGTAAATGTGAATTTGAAAAGAAAGATAAATTAGGTGGTAACATTTACTGAGATGGCAAATAGTATAGATGGGGGAGAATTTCAAAAATATTGTTTTGGATGTATGAATTTTGAGATACTTAGTCGATATATTGTAGGACTCTGGGTAGAAGTCATGGTTAGAGATAAACATTTAGTAGTCATAATCTATAGATGACATGTAAATGGATGCCACCACTGAGGGGCGGTAGTTACAAAGAGATGAGAAGACGGTGTAGGTCACAGTGTTACAGCATTTACATTGAAAGGATCAGAAGGAGGATGAGCTAAAAAAATATTTCTTTAAAAATACTTTATCACACTGTTTTAACAGTTTAAAAATTTAAAAAGTTTGTAGTATTCTTTTGAGTAATTACCCTAGATTTTTGCATTCAGTTTTAGAAGTGGCACAAAGCTATAGTATTACCTTTTTTAAAAAAATTATTGCAAAAATATATCCTGGTATCTCACCATTATAGCCAGATTAGGACAAATGTCCAAGAATCACAGTGCCATTGGAACCTAAAATAACAGTAGTTGTAGCGAAAGGAAATATAGTTTATTGCTTTCTTATTGCATTCCAAGCAGTGTGCTAGCTTCTTTATGTACATTATCATACCTATTTATTTTCCACAAAAGGTCCTCGGAAACAATTTCATTACCATTTCACAGACAAGGCATCTGAGTTTCAGAGAGTTCAGGAAACATGTCCAACATCACACAGTATTTCAAATCATAAGCTAGGTCATTCCCAGAATCAAGCTGACGCTACCAGCAGTGTAGGAATTTTGCTTTAAGATTAGTACCTTTTAAAACTGTTAGAAGCTTTTATTGACATCAAAGCAGGTCTCCATACTTATTCTTTCTTGTAGTAGTTGTACTAGCAGTAACCAGACTGGAACCATATTGAGTATTTTCTTTCCACTGAAGAGCATGAACGTGGAGCCAAACCACCAGTATTCAAATCCTGTCTTCATCTCTGACTAGTTGTGTGATCTTGGGCAAGTTATTTAATCTGTTAGTGACTCCATTTCTTCAGCTGTAAAATGGGGAGAATACTTACTCATATCTCATTGGATTGTTGGGAAGCTTTAATGAGTTAAAATATGTAAAGTCCTTAGAAGAGTGTTGGTATATAGGCTCTATATAAATGTTAGAACATAACTGTTATCATCATCAGTATTACTCTGCAAAGGATTTTATTACTACTCAAAAGATACATGAAGAGAAAAGTAACAAATATAAGAATTCTTCAAAAAATTCTATACCTAGATATGAACAATTTTTAACACGTGTCAGTGAACTTGTTAGTAATATAATACAAATGATATGCTATTATTGAGTTAATTATAGTATGACTTTAGGTATGCCATTGTAAGTTTTCCATTAATGTTGTCTAATTATTTTTTAAAGGTTTTTGTGCTATAAGAAGACAATTTTCATTGTTCTTATGAGTTTTAAAACATAGTATGATTTGGTTGTGTTTGCAAGTCTAGCATCTGTCTGAGATGTTATCTTTGACCTTTTCTTCTATTTTAATTCTTTGCATTAGAATGAACTCCCTTTCTTGGCTTGCTTTACTTTCAGTGCCCTGTGGTGGAATTTTAAGTAAGCGCAAAGGGACTATTTTGTCTCCTGGATACCCTGAGCCTTATGACAACAATCTGAATTGTGTATGGAAGATGACAGTGCCAGAGGGAGCTGGCATTCAAGTAAGAATATTTAAATTTTTCTTCTTTTCATTGTATAATTGAAGTTATTTTTTTCAGAGATGACAAGGATGCACGTAATTTCTAGAATTTTAGCCAGTGCTTTTGACAGATGTGGCTGAATTTAAAAGAAAGATACTTACCATTAATTTTTTCACCTGCAAGTAGCAGAAAGCCAGTTCAAGATAGCATAAGCAGTAAGAAAAATGTGTTGCTCCACATAACATGGAAACTTTGAGTAGGATGGTTTAAGGTTGTTTACTTCAGAGGTTTAGTTGTGTAATTCCTGACCCAGGTTTTTTTCCATCTCTCTGTTCTGCTATTCTTAGCATGTTGGCTTAACTCTTGGACTTCCTTTCTCATGGTTTTGAGATGGCTGCAAAAGCTCTAGGCATAACAGGCTTCCACATCAATGGCCAATAGACAAAATGGAATCTCTCTATTTTATGTACTTTTGTAACAGTTAAGAGAACTTTTCAAGAAACCTTGTAGCAGACTTTTCCTCCTGTCCTATGGACCAAAATTACAATGGTACCCATTTTTAAGCCATACACTGGGCAATAACAAAAGATTTACTATGATTTGGCTTAAAAAAATTAAGATTAGGTACCTGGATCAGGCAAGGGGCTTAGCCTTCTCTGGTGTACACAGCTCTCATTTAATTGAACAAAACCGTTCTCTGTCAGCAAGGAAGATGAATGCTATTCTATAGACGGTAAACAGTATCTACCATATTACTTCAGTTGTGACCATTTTGTGGGGGGAACAATTTGACCAGCTACTCTGTTTGAGAAGGAAATTATTTTTGGATAAGTTGGTAGCATTTTACTGCTGAGTCAGTATTTACCCGATGGAACACAATTATGCTTCACAAAGTATTACATAGTCTATATTTTATAAAAATAACGACTGTTTCTCCAACTGAGTCATAGGGTTTTCCTTTAGAATCTTGAGATATATATCAGTCATGGAAAAAGTAGCCAAGGCATCATTCATTAAACCTGAAATAAGATAGAAGTATAATTTTCAGTAAAAATAATAAACTTTTTGAATTTATAACTTTTCAGAAAATTCAAAAAACTTACTTAACAGGTGTCAGGTATAAAATAGGCCAATAAATCAATGAAAAAACTTGAAATGTACTTTTTCAGTGTTTTAAAAACATTAACAATCCAAAAACTGCTTATATTCTGGCTAGTTGTACTATTATTTTATGGTCAACTTGTAAAATTCGAAGATAACCAATCAACCCTATCCTATTATTGGTAGATTTAATAAAGATTTTAGGATTGTCCAGACAATCTGAAATGAGGTGATGCCTTTAAAACTTTCCTAGAACATTTACTATATCATCTGCCTATACATTTATGAAGATTACCCTAGAGCATCTATATAGTGACATCAGCTTGACCATTTCTATCTCATCTTAAAATAATAATACCCTTGACATTTCCCCTCTAGTTCTCATCCTCTATTTCTGACGCCCTGCGATGTGGCTTCAGCATCCAACGCTCTATTTGAGTCATTCTTATAGTGATCACTGAGGACCCATGCCATTAAATCCATTGAATTGCTCATCCTTCCTATTTTGTTAGCAACATTCTATGCTACCCATTCTCCCCTCACTCTTTTTTTTTTTTTTTTTTTTTTTTTGCGGTACGCGGACCTCTCACTGTTGTGGCCTCTCCCATTGCGGAGCACAGGCTCCGGAAGCGCAGGCTCAGCGGCCATGGCTCACAGGCCCAGCTGCTCCGCGGCATTTGGGATCTTCCCGGACCGGGGCACGAACCCGTGTCACCTGCATTGGCAGGCAGACTCTCAACCACAGGGAAGCCCTCTCCCCTCACTCTTAAAACAACTTTTCCCTCCATTCTACCCAATACTCTCGGATTTTGTTTTATTTTCTTTTCTACATGTATGGCTTCTGCTTCTACATCTAGGAACATGATCTCCTCTTCTTCACTTCATCAGATATGGTGTTTGTGAGATTCTGTGGCCTTTGTCCATCTCACATTATACCATTCTCTCTGCCACCTTGTCTATTTTCACAGCTTCAAATACCATTATGTGCTGATGATGTCCAGGACCTGAATCACAGTAGATAAACAGAAAACATCGTTTTTAAATGAAGGATTGAATAAATGATGATTTCTTTTTTTTATTATTTTGACTTTTTGAATTTTATTTTATTTATTTTTTTATACAGCAGTTTCTTATTAGTCATCAATTTTATCCACATCAGTTTATACATGTCAATCCCAATGGCCCAATTCATCATGCCACCACCCGCCCCCGCCACTTTCCCCCCTGGGTGTCCATATATTTGTTCTCTACATCTGTGTCTACTTCTGCCCTGCAAACCAGTTCATCTGTACCGTTTCTCTAGGTTCCACATATATGCATTAATATATGATATTTGTTTTTCTCTTTCTGACTTACTTCACTCTGTATGACAGTCTCTAGATCCACCCACATTTCTACAAATAACCCAATTTCATTCCTTTTTATGGCTGAGTAATATTCCATTGTATATATGTACCACATCTTCTTTATCCATTCATCTGTCGATGGGCATTTAGGTTGCTTCCATGACCTGCATATTGTAAATAGTGCTACAATGAACATTGGGGTGCATGTGTCTTTTTGAATTACGGTTTTCTCAGGGTATATGCCCAGTAGTGGGATTGCTGGGTCATATGGTAATTCTATTTTTAGTTTTTGAAGGAACCTCTATACTGTTCTCAATAGTGACTGTATCAATTTACATTCCCACCAACAATGCAAGAGGGTTCCCTTTTTTCCACACTGTCTCCAGCATTTGTTGTTTGTAGATTTTCTGATGATGCTCTTTCTAACTGGTGTGAAGTGATACCTCATTGTATTTTTCATTTGCATTTCTCTAATAATTAGTGATGTTGAGCAGCTTTTCATGTGCCTCTTGGCAATCTGTATGTCTTCTTTGGAGAAATGTCTATTTAGGTCTTCTGCCCATTCTTTTTTTTTTTTTTTTTTTGTGGTATGCGGACCTCTCACTGTTGTGGCCTCTCCCGTTGTGGAGCACAGGCTCCGGACACACAGGCTCAGCGGCCATGGCTCATGGGCCCAGCCGCTCCGCAGCACGTGGGATCATCCCGGACTGGGGCACAAACCCATGTCCCCTGCTTCTGGCGGACTCTCAACCACTGCGCCACCAGGGAAGCCCTTCTGCCCATTTTTTTATTGGGTTGTTTGTTTTTTTACTATTGAGCTGCATGAGCTGTTTATATATTTTGGAGATTAATCCTTTGTCTGTTGATTTGTTTGAAAATACTTTCTCCCATTCTGAGGGTTGTCTTTTCATCTTGTTTGTAGTTTACTTTGCTTTGCAAAAGCTTTTAAGTTTCCTTAGGTCCCATTTGTTTCTTTTCTTTTTGTTTTTATTCCCATTACTCTAGGAGGTGGATCAGAAAAGATCTTGCTGGGACTTATACCAAAGAGTGTTCTTCCTATGTATTCTTCTAAGAGTTTTATACTGTCCAGTCTTACATTTAGGTCTCTAATCCATTTTGAGTTTATCTTTGTGTATGGTGTTAGGGAGTGTTCTAACTTCATTCTTTTACATGTAGCTGTCCAGTTTTCCCAGCACCACTTATTAAAGAGACTGTCTTTTCTCCATTGTATATCCTTGCCTCTTTTGTCATAGATTAATTGACCATAGGTGTGTGGGTTTATCTCTGGGCTTTCTATCCTGTTCCATTGATCTATATTTCTGTTTTTGTGCCAGTACCATACTGTCTTGATTACTGTAGCTTTGTAATATAGTCTGAAGTCAGGGAGTCTGATTCCTCCAGCTCCATTTTTATCCCTCAAAACTGCTTTAGCTATTGGGGGTCTTTTGTATCTCCATACAAATTTTAAGATTTTTTGTTCTAGTTCTGTAAAAAATGCCATTAGTAGTCTGAGAGGGATTGCATTGAATCTGTAGATTGCTTTGGGTAGTATAGTCATTTTCACAATATTGATTCTTCCAATCCAAGAACATGGTATATCTCTCCAGCTGTTTGTATCATGTTTAATTTGTTTCATCAGTGTCTTATAGTTTTCTGCATACAGGTCTTTTGTCTCCCTTGGTAGGTTTATTCCTAGGTATTTTTTTCTTTTTGTTTCAGTGGTAAATGGGAGTGTTTTCTTAATTTCTCTTTCAGATTTTTCATCATTAGTATATGGGAATGCAAGAGATTTCTGTGCATTAATTTTGTATCCTGAAACTTTACCAAATTCATTGATCAGCTCTAGTAGTTTGAATAAATGATGATTTCTAAACCTAAATATCTAACCCACACCTTTCACCTAAGCTGCATGCCATTAATCCAACTGCACACTGAACATTTTGAGCTAAACTTCTAACATCTCTAATTCAACCTGTTCAAAACTGTCTTCATGAGTTTTTTCTCAAAGTTGTGGATCTTCCTCATTGTGGTCTGTCTCAGAATGAACCGCTTAACCATTCAGTTGCACAAGCCAACAACCTTGATGATTTTTTTATGTCTCCAGCTGCACAAAGAACTATGTCAGGTCTGTCTTTCACAAACCTCTCAAGTAACTGTTTTCTCTATCCACACTTCTACCACTCAAGATTAGGTGGCCATCATCCCTGTCCTGGGTTCATATTCTCCTCCAATCTATTCCTCACAGGGCAAAGAGAGTAATTTTCTAAAAATAAAAATCTAATGCTATAACTATCCTGCTTTACAGTACCTCAGTTGTCCTCGCTATCCTTAACTCCTCGACACAGCTGATTACACCTTTGTGCTTTATCCTCATTTCTTGCCTCTGATTTAGTTCTTTATAGAAAACTGGCTCTCTCTCTCTTGCCTCTGGGCCTTTGTGAATATTCTTCCCTCTGCTGGCAGCACTCTCCATCATCTCTCTTTATTTGGTTTATTCTTACTTTATTTCTGTCTCAAGGTTAAAACAGTTCCTGTGGAAGAACTTCCATGAACTTGAAACCACATTAAGTCCTCTTGCTATATGTTCTCACAGATCCCTATAATTTCCTTACTGTAACACTCGTCACGTTACTGCTTTTACTTAATTATCTATAAACTCATGAGGGCAGTAACCAAGTCTGTTCTGGCAGCTAACACAGTACGTTGCAGTCTGTGCTCAGTAAATATTTTAGAATGAACCAATGAATACCTGCAAAAGGCGTGGAGTTTTAAGCCACTTTAAGGAGTTAACATAGCATGGTGGACTAATATGACATCTGCAGATAATGTTATGTGATATATCACTGCCCTAGCCAAACACTGTTCAAAACTGGACACTTGTATCAATGACACTATAAAATCTTTCACTGAGAAAGAGTGGCATGGACTTATATATACTACCAAATGTAAAATAGATAGCTAGTGGGAAGCAGCCACCTAGCACAGGGTGATCAGCTCGGTGCTTTGTGACCACCTAGAGGGGTGGGATAGGAAGGGTGGGAGGGAGATGGAAGAGGGAGTAAGTATGGGGATATATGTATATATATATATATATATATATATATATATATATATATATCTGATTCACTTTGTTATAAAGCAGAAACTATCACACCATTGTAAAGCAATTATACTCCAATAAAGATGTTAAAAAAAAAATCTTTCACTGAGGAAGCATTGTGTTTAATGATTGTACTTTTGAAAACAAAATTTGAGTTTAGCAGAGCATTTATCAAACTTACAGAGTGTGAAGCATATTGGACTTTTAATTTAAATACTCTATATAACTACCAAGAGCTTTTTTCTAATTAACCTCTTACGTGTTTGCTAATTTTAGACATGTCACTAAATCATAGAAAATTATAACACACACACACACACGCAGTATATGATACATTTAAAATTTCACTAACTTAGCCTAAAAACGACCTGGCTAGTACACCAGATTTAAAGCAGTGTTTAATTTATTTTATTCTGTTGGGCTAAACATGTGTGTGAATAAAGAATTATATGAATATTCAATAAATCATATATGAAATGAAATGGGATAACCACTGGTGGAAAGAACAGAAAAAACATTTGGAATGCTGAAAAAGTTACAAATAAGATAGGATGATTGAGCATTTTGAGGAAATAATCTCAACAAATAAAATAACTTGTTGTATTACTGTTACATGAAAAGCGTGTGGAGAGGAGTGTATTCATTTGTTTGCCTGTTTATTTTAGCAAGGTACATTGGAGGGAGAATTCCAAAGGAGCTACATTTAACAGTAACAGAGTTATCAAGCAAAGAACAATTTTTATGTGATGAATCAGTTTAAAAAATGTTATTTACTTAATTGTGTCAATTTGTAGAGTGAGATGATAATGAGTCAATATAATCATCCAAACAAAGTAAAATACAATTTGCATGTTTCTATGAGGGATACCAGGTTTTAGTTATTGGAAATTCATTACCTCATAAAGCTATCCTGTTGTCATAATGGACAACTCCATCTAATTTAAAGTTCTTCTGAATACTGAATCTGTAGCTGCTCCTTTAAGTAAAAGACTTAAGGTCTTTTACTTGACTCTCATTTGGTTTTCTGTCATTGTGGGTCCTCAGCTATTTACTTGAGTCTCCTATACCCTCTGTGTGTTTAATATGCCAAACTACATTCACAATTTGCCAAGAATCCTAGTGGCAAATTGCATTAGTTTTCTGTGACTTCTGTAACAAATCCTAAACTCAACAGCTTAAAGTAACAGAAATTTATTCTCTCATGGTACTGGAGGCCGAAAGTCCCAAATCAGTTTTACTGCCCTGAGACTGAGGTGCTGACAGGGCTGCTCTCCCACCACCGTTCACTCTCCCCTCTGCTCAGGCTCTAGGGAAGATTCCTCTCCTGGCCTCTTCCAGCTTCTGGTAGCTGCCAGCATTCCTTGGCTTCTGACCACATCACTCTAATTTCTGCTTCTGTGATCACACTGCATTCTCTTCTGTCTGTGTCAAATATTTTCTGACATCTGATAAGAACACGTGTGATTGCATGTAAAGCTCATTTAAATCATCTAGGATAGTCTCCCTATCTCAAGATATTTAGTTTATTCACATCTGAAAGACCCTTTTCCGTACAAGGCAATATTTACAGGCTCAAGAGGTCAGGATCTGATATCTTTGGGAGCCATATTCATATATATATATATATATGTCCAGAATTAAACAGATTTTCTTCCTCTCTCCAAGGTAATAGGTTTTCCTGAGGATGTCTACATTTTTGTTTATGCCATCCCTCTGATCTCAATAACTCAGGAAAAAAAAATATTTTAAAATCTTTCCTGTCACTTCCATGTCCCATTCATATCACACAAGATCCAGTAATTTCCCCTATAGCAACACATGTGATGTGACTTTCGGGTCCCCCTTTCTACCATTCCTGCCTACTAACCTACTTTATTTAGTCTTTCATTGCTTCTCATGTGGACTACTGCAATAAACATTAAAGTTGTCTTTTCACTTTTATTTTCTTCACTCAATTCAGTAGTACCTACTTAAAGCACAGTCCTGATTATGCGCCTTCAATCCACCTTCTAAAACCTTCAATGAAATACTCCTCAATTGCACAATTATTATGCTGGTATTCAGTCTTTATAGCCCTCTCTCTCATTCTCTTCCTTAGCTAAGACACATTAAATCCTCAGTACGCACTAGGTACTATTCTAAGGTAAAATCCTTTCATTTTTACAGCAAACCTATGAATTATATGCCTTTATTACAGTGATTTATGTAAGAAATCTATGGCACAGAGAGAATAACAATTCTTTTCAGGTTACATGCCAGTGAGTAGACAGAGCCAGGAAGTTGTATAGCCCGGCTAATATTCTAACGCTAATATTTCTTGTATTTATCCAGAACCTTTACTCTTTCTAACTTTTCTCTACTTTTTCTAACTTTGCATGCCTATTTTCTCTTGTGTGAATACCCTCCACTGTGGCAAAATTGGACTACTGATGGGTCACTAAATCTCCCTCATGGCTTGTCTCCTCTACGTTTTTACTAACTCAGTTTCTTTCAGTGGAAAACCGCTCGATACATTTTGCTTATCTCAATTGTCAACTCTTGCAAGAATCCTTACTTTTATTTTCTCTTTCTTTTTTCTTTTTTAAGCCAAATGTGACTTTCTCTTTTCCTGAATTGAAGGAAAGGAAAATTCAGATATGAAGAGAGAATTGACCATTGTTTAAGGAGTCGGGGGTTATATTACAATCATACAGCTTTAATTCCAGTCTTCTTTCTGTCCTGGAACATTGCCATTGGGCCTAATGCCTGTCACACAGGCAGGGTATCTGTTGCCATGTGGCACTCATCCCTGGAAGAGAGGCTCCAGCATTCATTTGAATGGAAGAATGATGAAGGCCTATTTTGTGGATAAGAAATTTTTAATGAATGCAACTGTTAGAAGTACTTAGTGAATGAGTGTGATGCTTACATCTATAACAGACTTCAGCTAAATATAAATAAATTTAGTAAGGCTCTTCCTTTACCTCCTCCTAAACTATAAAATATGTAATAAAGAACAATAGATAACATCCACAGTTGTGAGGGTTTTCTGGGTTCTTGCAAAAGCTCAAGCTGTGCCAAGTGAAGTGCAACAAAGGAACACATGCCTCTTTCTTTAAATAAAATTTAATAGACATGAGAGGATTATACTCCAGCATTTTCCTTATCAACTTAATGGACCTTCACAGTGATTTAGTTATTATGATGCCATTTATAGAAATATAGCTATTTATAAAAACAATCTTTAAAAGACATACCCAAATCAGTTATAAAGTATTATTTTTGGTTATCCATATTGAAATTTATTAAATATGTGCATAGTGGATTATTATGTTAATTTTAAAAAATAAAATAAAGACAGGAAATTTAGCAAAGGTTATGCAAAGTAAAACATAATAAAATGTATCCAGGATAAACCTAGTTCAAAAAATGTATATATTGTAGGGTCTTATATGCTTATGTGGTCCTCAATGTGGACCACAAATCTGGTTATTTCCTAATACGTAAAACAAATGAGAAAACTCAGTCACTGACAAGAATCAAAATTCCAAAACAAAAAAGTTAAACAACTGTTTTGGAACATGCCTTGATTCAGATTCCAGGCACTAAGACATTAGATTAATCCAAAGCTGAGATAGTGACAGACATTTTCAATGTTATACCCATAGTGAACACTCCTAGATGCCTCAGAGGCTTTTATTATAAAAGTTAGTGCATGTAGGCCAGTGCCATAAAGGCAAAGGTCAGTTCTGTTAAAGTCATTCCATGAAGGCCCACAATGATATGGTCCAGGCTTTAAGCTCTCTCTTGCAGAGGAGATAAGTAGACTATAGTATATGTGTCTCATTAGAAGTATGTGTTCTTACCAGTAATTATTATTTCATAGGTGCAAGTTGTCAGCTTTGCTACAGAACATAATTGGGATTCTCTGGACTTTTATGATGGGGGAGACAACAATGCTCCAAGACTTGGAAGTTATTCAGGTAAATGAGAGAGCTGAGCTTAATTAAAATGCATTATAATTAGGAATGTAAGATCTTTCTCTCTCTTTGAAGAGCTCCCTAGAACTCTGACTTGGTGGTTTTAATTTTGCTTTTTACAAACTATATGCAGTGAACTAAATTACAAGGTTAGAAGTTTGAAAGGCTTTAAAGGTAATGAAATTGATGTTTAAGACCTTACTGTAGTGTTACTATATTTGTGTAATTATTTATTGATGTTTTTGTGTTACTAGTATTATTTTTAGCTGAGCTATGGTTCAGGAATAGTATGTATGCCCCTCTCCCTTAAAAAAAAGGATGAGTAGTAATAGTTAAAAATTAGACAGTGCTTGGTAATTATGGTATATTCACTTAATAGAATGTTATGCAGCCATTAGAACAATTATAGAGACTGTGTAACAACATGGTAAATGCTACCAGGTACTGTTGAGTGAGAATAAAGAAAATACAAAATCAATTCTGTGAAATGAATTAAATTATATAAAATTCATACTATATACATATGTTCCAAGACCAGAAGGTTTTAAAACTTGTTACGGTTTTTAAAGGTAGTTTATGCATTTATCTAACAGCTTCTTATAGCATATTTAGGATAAAATGAAGTTTTAATTTTAACTGTACCTTTTACTTTAATTTTGATTATAGTGTTTAACTCTAGAAATATAAACATAGCTAAACTATAAACTTACATATTTCAGATATACTGAAAGAATTTTGAATGGTATTAAGGTTTTAATAGATTAAAAATATTTTAGATATAGATTGAGAGAGAAATTTTTCTTGGAAAAATTGTATAAATTTTTGAGTATGCATTTGTCTATAATAGACTAGGTGTAATACTTTCTGAATAATAATTACAATAATGAAGATGATGAAAATGATAAATAATAACAGCTGTTGATTACCAAGTGCTAGCTCTGCATGAAGCTTGTCATACATTTCCTCATTTGATCTTTTTAGCAGTCCTGGTAGGTGATTGACACTAAGAGAAATTAAGTTGCCTGAGGTCGTACAGCTAATGTTAGAATGAGACTGGGACCCAGCTGGTGTGACTCCAGAGTCAGAGCTCTTAATCACTCAGATCCTCAGAGACCAAAGGCAGTCTGAGTGACCTTTGAGTTTCTGTTTACCTCTGTCTTCAGTGATTCAGTTAGGACACTGTAGACAGAGCAAGTTCGGGGGGGAAAAAAAAGCAATCGTGTGTTCTTTAATGAGTTTGTCCTGGTTTCTCTTATAGAAGGCTCAGTGGTTAAGGTTCATAGAGTTGTGTAAAGTGTGAAGTAGCTAGAAAATTACAAAAAAAAATGTTTGCAACACTATCAACTCAGATGTTTGTTGAACTTTATCTTGAGACTGTTGACAGTTATTTTTATTGTTGTCTTTTGAAACTGCTTGAATTGTAAAATTAAGGATCTTGAACTATTACTCAATGTCAAATAGTCAAGAAGTAATTGGTTCAAGCAGATATGTTATATTTTCAACTCAGTAATTGAATAATTAAAGTTGATTTCCTGTCGAAGTTCAGAAGAACACGATTATAAAGCATTTGCTAAGAGACAAGGCTGACACTAGTTCATAATTGGCATCTTTTTGAATGCTAACTACCAGCTTTGCTGTCAGGGTGTAAGAAACATCAAGGTACTTGACCTGGTATAGAACATAAATGTATATATTTAAATATCATAATAAAGGCCAATAAATGAATATATCTTTAAGCCCATATAAAATTTTGTTATTATACCATAAAAATCGCAAGCAGACTTTAAAACTAAGTTTATTATTAGCTTGTACATGAACTATTGAAATCCACATGAAATTCAAAATATTTATTTTAGG
Source organism: Phocoena sinus (assembly GCF_008692025.1). Lineage (NCBI taxonomy): Eukaryota > Metazoa > Chordata > Mammalia > Artiodactyla > Phocoenidae > Phocoena > Phocoena sinus. The sequence goes on along the minus strand of NC_045779.1, from coordinate 54,028,862 downwards.
TGACTAGTAAAATTTACTGCTTTGATTTTCACCAGCTTTCTTTTTTTGCTCCTACCTATTTTTAGGGAGCAATCTAACGTGCTCTCGAAGGTCTGTCTCCTTGGAGATAGTCAAGAACAGTAATATGAAAGACAAATATGTGAGAAATATTTTTACCTAAAAATTTTGTAAAACACTTTACTAATATATAATGTCAGTGATAATTTATTGGCTAATTAATAGTTAACTTAGTTTTATTAATAATACTTATTATGTGATCACTGAACTACTTTTTCAATTATCATTTCAGGAACAACAATTCCCCCTCTTTTGAATAGTACATCTAATAATCTATATCTAAATTTTCAATCAGACATCAGTGTTTCTGCTGCTGGATTTCACCTTGAATACACAGGTAAATATATCATGTGCTATTCAGGAAAATTAAGAACAACTTTATATTAATTTAAATATTACTTTTCAGAATATAGAAAGTTAATGGACTTTGTCAAAAGAGAACATTTGGGCTTACTTTCTTAAGATTTTGAAGTGTTTCTTCAACTATAAAATTATATGTATAAAGTTCTGATTATTTTCATCAGAATTTACATTTTCTTTTTTTTTAAGTGTCAGTACACTTAAGATTTACCCTCTTAACAAAAGTTTTAAGTGCACAATACAGTAGTGTTAACTATAGGTGCAGTGTTGTACAGCAGATCTCTAGAGCTTATCCGTCTTGCATAACTGAAACTTTATACCCGTTGAACAGCAACTCCGCATTTCTCCCTCCTCTCAGCCTCTGGAAACCAACATTCTACTTTATATTTCTATGAGTTTGACTATTCTATACTTCATATAAGTGATATCATGTAGTATTTGTCCTTCTGTGTCTGGCTTATTTCACTGAGCATAATGTCCATCAAGTGCACCAATGTTGTCACATACAACAGAATTTTTTTCTCCTTTTTAAGACTGAATAATATTCCATTGTATGTATATAATGTATTTTCTTTATCCATTCCTCCCTTGATGGACATTTAGGTTGTTTCCATATCTTAGCTATTGCGAATAATGCTGCAGTGAACATGGGAGTGCAGATATTGAGATTCTGATTTCTTTTGGAAATATACCCAGAAATGGGATTGCTAGATCATAAGGTAGATCTACTTTTAATTTTTTTGAGGAACCTCTACAGTGTTTTCCACAGTGTCTATACCATTTTACCTTCCAACCAACATTGTATAAAGGTTCCAATTTCTTCGTATTCTCACCAACACTTACCTTTTTTTTTTAAGATAAATAAGAGCATTTTATAGTTATCATGAAGAGTACAAATCATAGCAAAAACTCCAGTTTTGAGTATTTTTGCACCAAATGACATAACAACAACAATTCTTAAAGTAAATCAGCATGAACTATAAGAAGAAATAAACAAAAATGCATTATGAAATTTACCAAAATTGACACTAGTAAAGACGGATATTCTAAATAGACCAATTATCATAGGACCAATATAGACAATAGTTATTAAAATACAAAAAAACATACCTGGTCCAAAAGACTTCACCCAGAAATATTACAAGATCTTTAAAAACCAGGTAATCACAGTGCCATTTAAATTATTCCATCTACTTTTTGTGGCGTATACCATAGGTTCCAATACTTGTCTCAGTATAAAACTATAAACCAGCCTCTTTTGTGAACATGATGCAAATGTTTTAGTTTTCCAGCTTGCTGAGATTTAACTAACATATAACATTGTGTAAGTTTAAAATATACAATGTGAATTGTTCAGAATGTAAATTGGTGCAGCCACTATGGAAAACAGTATGGAGGCTTCTCTAAAAACTAAAAATAGAGTTGCCATATGATCTAGCAGTCCAACTCCTCATATATCCAAAGAAAACTAAAATTCAAAAAGATGCATGTACCCCAATGTTATACAACACTGTAAATCAACTATACTTCAACTAACTAACTAAATAAATAAATAAAATATATGATGTGTTGATTTGATACATGTATCTATTGCAAAATGATTACCACAATAGGGATAGTTAATACTTCCATTACTTCACATAATCACTTTTGTTTTCTGTGATGAGAACATTTAAGATCTAGTCTCCTAGTAACTTTGAATGATTCAATATCATTAACTATAGTCACCATGTTGTACACTGGATCCTCAGAACTATTCATCTTATAACTGGAAGTTTGTACCATTTGATTCACATCTCCCCATTTCTCCCAATCCCAGCCACTGGCAACCACCATTCTACTCATAGTTTCTAAGAGTTTGTCTTTTTTAGATTCTACGTGTAACTGAGATCATATGGTATTTGTTTTCTCTGAGTTATTTCACTTAGCATAATAACCTGGAGGTCATTTTTTGTTATTGCAGATGGCAGGATTTCCTTCTTTTACATGGCTGGATAATATTTCATTGTATATATGTCCCACATCTTTTTTTTACTCATCTGTAGAAAGACACTTAGGTTGTTTTCATATCTTGGCTATTACAAATAATGCTGCAGTGAACATGTAGTGTAGGTATCTCTTTGAGATCCTGATTTCATTTCCTTTGAATATATACTAAGAAGTGGGATTGCTGGATATATGATAGTTCTATTTTTAATTTTTTGAAGAACCTCCATACTGTTGTCCATAGCGGCTGTACCAATATTCATTTCCACATCTATAGGTGGCTTTGGGTAGTATGGACAGTTTGACAATATTAGTTCTTCCTATTAATAATAAATATGGAATATTTTCACATTTATTTGTGTATTCTACAGATTTTTTTCATCAATGTCTTATGAGTTTTATTGTACAGATGTTTTACCACCTTGGTGGAATTTGTTCCTATTTTACTATTTTTTTTCCAATGCTATTATAAATGGGATTGTTTTCTTTCTTTCTTTTTTAGATATTTTGTGGTTATTGCATAGTATCACAACTGATTTCTTTATGTTGATTTCATATGCTGCATTTTTTTTTTTTTTAAACATCTTTATTGGGGTATAATTGCTTTACAATGGTGTGTTAGTTTCTGCTTTATAACAAAGTGAATCAGCTATACATATACATATGTTCCCATATGTCTTCCCTCTTGCGTCTCCCTCCCTCCCACTCTCCCCATCCCACACTTCCAGGCTGTCACAAAGCACCGAGCTAATATCCCTGTGCCTTGCGGCTGCTTCCCCCCAGCTATCTACCTTACTACTTTTGTTAGTGTGTATATGTCCATGACTCTCTCTCGCCCTGTCAAATCTCACCCTTCCCCCTCCCCATATCCTCAAGTCCGTTCTCCAGTAGGTCTGCGTCTTTATTCCTATCTTACCCCTAGGTTCTTCATGACATTTTTTTCCCTTAAATTCCATATATATGTGTTAGCATACGGTATTTGTCTTTTTCTTTCTGACTTACTTCACTCTGTATGACAGACTCTAGGTCTATCCATCTCATTACAAATAGCTCAATTTCATTTCTTTTTAAGGCTGAGTAATATTCCATTGTGTATATGTGCCACATCTTCTTTATCCATTCATCCGATGATGGGCGCTTAGGTTGTTTCCATGTCCTGGCTATTGTAAATAGAGCTGCAATGAACATTTTGGTACATGACTCTTTTTGAATTTTGGTTTTCTCAGGGTATATGCCAAGTAGTGGGATTGCTGGGTCATATGGTAATTCTATTTGTAGTTTTTTAAGGAACCTCCATACTGTTCTCCACAGTGGCTGAACCAATTCACATTCCCACCAGCAGTGCAAGAGTGTCCCCTTTTCTCCACACCCTCTCCAGCATTTATTGTTTCTAGATTTTTTGATGATGGCCATTCTGACTGGTGTGAGATGATATCTCATTGTAGTTTTGATTTGCATTTCTCTAATGATTAATGATGTTGAGCATTCTTTCATGTGTTTGTTGATATTCTGTATATCTTCTTTGGAGAAATGTCTATTTAGGTCTTCTGCCCATTTTTGGATGGGGTTGTTTGTTTTTTTGTTATTGAGCTGCATGAGCTGCTTGTAAATTTTGGAGATTAATCCTTTGTCAGTTGCTTCATTTGCAAATGTTTTCTCCCATTCTGAGGGTTGTCTTTTGGTCTTGGTTATGGTTTCCTTTGCTGTGCAAAAGCTTTGAAGTTTCATTAGGTCCCATTTGTTTATTTTTGTTTTTATTTCCATTACTCTAGGAGGTGGGTCAGAAAGGATCTTGCTGTGATTTATGTCATAGAGTGTTCTTCCTATGTTTTCTTCTAAGAGTTTGATAGTTTCTGGCCTTACATTTAGGTCTTTAATCCATTTTGAGCTTATTTTTGTGTATGGTGTTAGGGAGTGATCTAATCTCATACTTTTACATGTACCTGTCCAGTTTTCCCAGCACCATTTATTGAAGAGGCTGTCCTTTCTCCACTGTACATTCCTGCCTCCTTTATCAAAGATAAGGTGTCCATATGTGCGTGGGTTTATCTCTGGGCTTTCTATCCTGTTCCACTGATCTATGTTTCTGTTTTTGTGCCAGTACCATACTGTCTTGATTACTGTTGCTTTGTAATATAGTCTAAAGTCAGGGAGCCTTATTCCTCCAGCTCCTTTTTTCGTTCTCAAGATTGCTTTGGCTATTCGGGGTCTTTTGTGTTTCCATACAAATTGCGAAATTTTTTGTTCTAGTTCTGTGAAAAATGCCAGTGGTAGTTTGATAGGGATTGTATTGAATCTGTAGATTGCTTTGGGTAGTAGAGTCATTTTCACAATGTTGATTCTTCCCATCCAAGAACATGGTATATCTCTCGATCTATTTGTATCATCTTTAATTTCTTTCATCAGTGTCTTATAATTTTCTGCATACAGGTCTTTCGTTTCCTTAGGTAGGTTTATTCCTAGATATTTTATTTTTTTTGTTGCAATGGTAAATGGGAGTGTTTTCTTGATTTCACTTTCAGATTTTTCATCATTAGTATATAGGAATGCCAGAGATTTCTGTGCATTAATTTTGTATCCTGCTACTTTACCAAATTCATTGATTAGCTCTAGTAGTTTTCTGGTAGCATCTTTAGGATTCTCTATGTATAGTATCATGTCATCTGCAAACAGTGACAGCTTTACTTCTTCTTTTCCGATTTGGATTCCTTTTATTTCCTTTTCTTCTCTGATTGCTGTGGCTAAAACTTCCAAAACTATGTTGAATAAGAGTGGTGAGAGGGGGCAACCTTGTCTTGTTCCTGATCTTAGTGGAAATGCTTTCAGTTTTTCACCATTGAGGATGATGTTTGCTGTGGGCTTGTCATATATGGCTTTTATTATGTTTAGGAAAGTTCCCTCTATGCCTACTTTCTGGAGGGTTTTTATCATAAATGGGTGTTGAATTTTGTCGAAAGCTTTCTCTGCATCTATTGAGATGATCATATGGTTTTTCTCCTTCAATTTGTTAATATGGTTTATCACATTGATAGATTTGCGTATATTGAAGAATCCTTGCATTCCTGGAATAAACCCCACTTGATCATGGTGTATGATCCTTTTAATGTGCTGTTGGATTCTGTTTGCTAGTATTTTGTTGAGGATTTTTGCATCTATGTTCATCAGTGATATTGGCCTGTAGTTTTCTTTCTTTGTGACATCCTTGTCTGGTTTTGGTATCAAGGTGATGGTGGCTTCGTAGAAGGAATTTGGGAGTGTTCCTCCCTCTGCTATATTTTGGAAGAGTTTGAGAAGGATAGGTGTTAGCTCTTCTCTAAACGTTTGATAGAATTCACCTGTGAAGCCATCTGGTCCTGGGCTTTTGTTTGTTGGAAGGTTTTTAATCACAGTTTCAATTTCAGTGCTTGTGATTGGTCTGTTCATATTTTCTATTTCTTCCTGATTCAGTCTTGGCAGGTTGTGCATTTCTAAGAATTTGTCCATTTCTTCCAGATTGTCCATTTTATTGGCATAGAGTTGCTTGTAGTAATCTCTCATGATTTTTTTTATTTCTGCAGTGTCAGTTGTTACTTCTCCTTTTTCATTTCTAATTCTATTGATTTGAGTCTTCTCCCTTTTTTTCTTGATGAGTCTGGCTAGTGGTTTATCTATTTTGTTTATCTTCTCAAAGAACCAGCTTTTAGTTTTATTGATCTTTGCTATTGTTTCCTTCATTTCTTTTTCATTTATTTCTGATCTGATTTTTATGATTTCTTTCCTTCTGCTAGCTTTGGGGTTTTTTTGTTCTTCTTTCTCTAATTGCTTGAGGTGCAAGGTTAGGCTGTTTATTCGAGATGTTTCCTGCTTCTTAAGGTGGGCTTGTATTGCTATAAACTTCCCCCTTAGAACTGCTTTTGCTGCATCCCATAGGTTTTGGGTCGTTGTGTCTCCATTGTCATTTGTTTCTAGGTATTTTTTTATTTCCTCTTTGATTTCTTCAGTGATCACTTCATTATTAAGTAGTGTATTGTTTAGCCTCCATGTGTTTGTATTTTTTACAGATCTTTTCCTGTAATTGATATCTAGTCTCATGGCGTTGTGGTCGGAAAAGATACTTGATACAATTTCAGTTTTCTTAAATTTACCAAGGCTTGATTTGTGACCCAAGATATGATCTATCCTGGAGAATGTTCCATGAGCACTTGAGAAAAATGTGTATTCTGTTGTTTTTGGATGGAGTGTCCTATAAATATCAATTAAGTCCATCTTGTTTAATGTATCATTTAAAGCTTGTGTTTCCTTATTTATTCTCATTTTGGATGATCTGTCCATGGGTGAAAGTGGGGTGTTAAAGTCCCCTACTATGAATGTGTTACTGTTGATCTCCCCTTTTATGGTTGTTAGTATTTGCCTTATGTATTGAGGTGCTCCTATGTTGGGTGCATAAATATTTACAATTGTTATATCTTCTTCTTGGATCGATCCCTTGATCATTAAGTAGTGTCCTTCTTTGTCCCTTTTAATAGTCCTTATTTTAAAGTCTATTTTGTCTGATATGAGAATTGCTACTCCAGCTTTCTTTTGGTTTCCATTTGCATGGAATATCTTTTTCCATCCCCTTACTTTCAGTCTGTATGTGTCTCTAGTTCTGAAGTGGGTCTCTTGTAGACAGCATATATAAGGGTCTTGTTTTTGTATCCATTCAGCCAATCTGTGTCTTTTGGTGGGAGCATTTAGTCCATTTACATTTAAGGTAATTATCGATATGTATGTTCCTATTTCCATTTTATATATTGTTTTGGGTTCGCTACTATAGGTCATTTCCTTCTCTTGTGTTTCGTGTCTAGAGAAGTTCCTTTAGCATTTGTTGTAAAGCTGGTTTGGTGGTGCTGAACTCTCTCAGCTTTTGCTTGTCTGTAAAGGTTTTAATTTCTCCATCAAATGTGAATGAGCTCCTTGCTGGGTAGAGTAGTCTTGGTTGCAGGCTATTCTCCTTCATCACTTTCAGTATGTCCCGCCACTCCCTTCTGGCTTGTAGGGTTTCTGCTGAGAGATCAGCTGTTAACCTTATGGGGATTCCCTTGTGTGTTATTTGTTGTTTTTCCCTTGCTGCTTTTAATATGCTTTCTTTGTATTTAATTTTTGACAGTTTGATTAATATGTGTCTTGGCGTGTTTCTCCTTGTATTTATCCTGTATGGGACCCTCTGTGCTTCCTGGACTTGATTAACTATTTCCTTTCCCATATTAGGGAAGTTTTCAACTATAATCTCTTCAAATATTTTCTCAGTCCCTTTCTTTCTTTCTTCTTCTTCTGGAACCCCTATAATTCGAATGTTGGTGCGTTTCATGTTGTCCCAGAGGTCTCTGAGACTGTCCTCAGTTCTTTTCATTCTTTTTTCTTTATTCTGCTCTGCAGTAGTTATTTCCACTACTTTATCTTCCAGGTCACTTATCCGTTCTTCTGCCTGAGTTATTCTGCTATTGATCCTATCTAGAGTGATTTTAATTTCATTTATTGCATTGTTCATCGTTGCTTGTTTCATCTTTAGTTCTTGTAGGTCCTTGTTAACTGTTTCTTGCATTTTGTCCATTCTACTTCCAAGATTTCGGATCATCCTTACTATCATTATTCTGAATTCTTTTTCAGGTAGATTGCCTATTTCCTCTTCATTTGTTAGGTCTGGTGGGTTTTTATCTTGCTCCTTCATCTGCTGTGTGTTTTTCTGTCTTCTCATTTTGCTTATCTTACTGTGTTTGGGGTCTCCTTTTTGCAGGCTGCACTTTCGTAGTTCCCGTTGTTTTTGATGTCTGTCTCCAGTGGCTAAGGTTGTTTCAGTGGGTTGTGTAGGCTTCCTGGTGGAGGGGACTAGTGCCTGTGTTGTGCTGGATGAGGCTGGATCTTGTCTCTCTAGTGGGCAGGTTCACGTCTGGTGGTGTGTTTTGGGGTGTCTGTGGCCTTATTATGATTTTAGGCAGCCTCTCTGCTAATGGGTGGGGTTGTGTTCCTGTTTTGCTAGTTGTTTGGCATAGGTTGTCCAGCACTGTGGCTTGCTGGTCGTTGAGTGAAGCTGGGTGCTGGTGTTAAGATGGAGGTCTCTGGGAGATTTCCGCTGTTTAATATTATGTGGAGCTGGGAGGTCTCTTGTTGACCAGTGTCCTGAAGTTGGCTCTCCTTCCTCAGAGGCAGAGCCCTGAGTCCTGGCTGGAGCACCAAGAGCCTTTCATCCACACAGCTCAGAATAAAAGGGAGAAAAAGTAGGGAGAATTAGTAGAAGTATGAGTAAAGAAAGAAGGAAAGGAGGAAAGGAAGGAAGGAAGAAAGAAGCAAAGAAGGAAAGAAAGGAGGGAGGGAGGGAGGGAGGGAGGAAGGAAGGAAGGAGGGAAAGAAGGAAAAAAGACAGAAAGAAAGATGATACAGTAAAAATAAAATAAAGTATAATATAGTTATTGAATTAAAAAATATTTAGAAAAAAAAAAAGGGACGGATAGAACCTTAGGACAAATGTTGGAAGCAAAGCTATACAGAGAAAATCTTACACAGAAGCATACACATACACCTTCACAAAAAGAGGTAAAGGGGGAAAAATCATAAATCCTGCTCCCTGAGACCACCTCCTCAATTTGGGGTGATTCGTTGTCTAAAGGAGGGAAGGAAGGAAGGAAAGAAAGAAAGAACGAAGGTAAAGTATAATAAAGTTATTACAATTAAACTTAATTATTAAGAAAAAGAATTTTTAAAAAAAAGTCATGGACGGATAGAGCCCTAGGACAAATGGTGGAAGCAAGAGTATACAGACAAGATCTCACACAGAAGCATACACGTACACATTCACAAAAAGAGGAAAAGGGAAAAAAATCATAGATCTCGCTCCTAAATTCCACCTCTTCAATTTGGGATCATTCCTTGTCTATTCAGGTATTCCACAGATGCAGGGTATATCAAGTGGATTGTGGAGCTTTAATCCGCTGCTTCTGTGGCTACTGGGAGAGATTTCCCTTTCTCTTCTTTGTTCTCACAGCTCACAGGAGCTCAGCTTTGGATTTGGCCCTGCCTCTGCGTGTAGGTCGCTGGAGGGCGTCTGTTTTTTCGCTCAGACAGGACACGGTTAAAGGAGCCGCCACTCAGGCCGGGGGTTGGGGGATGGGGGAAGGAGGGGCTCTGCGTGCGGGGCGGGCCTGCGGCGGCAGAGGCAGCATGACGATGCGGCAGAGGCCGGCGTGATGTTGCACCAGCCTGAGGCCCGCCGTGCGTTGTCCCGGGGAAGTTGTCCCTGGATCCCGGGAACCTGGCAGTGGCGGGCTGCACAGGCTCCGCGGAAGAGGGGTGTGGAGAGTGACCTGTGCTCGCACACAGGCCCCTTGGTGGCGGCAGCAGCAGCCTTAGCGTCTCCCGCCCGTCTCTGGGGTCCGCGGTTTTAGCCGCGGCTCGCGCCCGTCTCTGGGGTTTGCGCTTTCAGCCGCGGCTCGCGCCCGTCTCGGGGGCTCGCGCCCTCAGCCGCGGCTCGCGCCCGTCTCTGGGGTTCGCGCTTTTAGCCGCGGCTCGCGCCCGTCTCTGGAGTTCCTTTAAGCAGTGCTCTTAAACCCCTCTCCTCGCGCACCAGGAAACAAAGAGGGAAGAAAAAGTCTCTTGCCTCTTCGGCCGGTGCAGGCTTTTCCCCGAACTCCCTCCCGGCTAGTCGTGGTGCACTAACCCCTTCAGGCTATGTTCAAGCCGCCAACCCCAGTCCTCTCCCTGAGCTCCGTCCAAAACCAAAACCCGAGCCTCAGCTCGCAGCCCCGCCCGCCCCGGCGGGTGAGCAGACAAGCCACTCGGGCTGGTGAGTGCCGGTCAGCACCGATCGTCTGTGCAGGAATCTCCCCGCTTTGCCCTCCGCACCCGTCGCTGTGCACTACTCCGCGGTCCCGAAACTCCCCCCTCTGCCTCCCGCAGTCTCCGCCCGCGGAGGGGCTTCCTAGTGTGTGGAAACTTTTCCTCCTTCACAGCTCCCTCCCACTGGTGCAGGTGCCGTCCTTATTCTTTTGTCTCTGTTTTTTCTTTTGCCCTACCCAGTTATGTGGGGAGTTTCTTGCCTTTTGGGAGGTCTGAGGTCTTCTGCCAGCCTTCAGTAGGAGTTCTGTAGGAGTTGTTCCACGTGTGGATGTATTTCTGGTGTATCCGTGGGGAGGAAGGCGATCTCCGTGTCTTACTCTTCCGCCATCTTCAAGGTCCCCCTCCGCTGCATTTTTATTAAATTGATTTATTCTAACATTTTTTGGTGGCATGTTTAGGATTTTTCTCTATGTAAGATCATATCATCTTCCAAAAGAGACAATTTTACTTTTACTTTTCTATTTGGAAGCCTTTCATTTCTTTTTCTTGCCTAATTGCTCTGACTAGGACTTCCAGTACTATGTTGAATAGGAGTCATGAGAGTGGTCACCCTTAGTCTTGTTCTTAATCATAGATGAAAAGCATTTAACCTTTCATCATTGAGTGTGACGTTAGCTGTGGGTTTTTCATATGTGGCCTTTATTATGTCTTGGTAGGCTGTATGTTTCTTGGAATTTATCCATTTCTTCTAGGTTATCTAATTTGTTGGTGTGTAATTGTTCATAGCAGTGTCTTATGATCCATTGTATTTCTGTGGTATCAGTGTAATGCCCTCTCTTTCATTTCTGATTTTATTTGAGTTCTCTTTCTTTTTTAATCTATTTAAAGTTTTCTAAATTTTGTTTATGTTTTAAAAACCAGCTCCTTGTTTCTGTGGTCTTTTCTATTGTTTTTATATTCTTCTATTTTATTTCTGCTTTCATAATTGTTATTTTCTTCATTTTGCTAACTTTTGGTTTAGTGTATTCTTTTTCTAGTTCACTGAGTTGTAAATTTAGCTTTTTTTGTTTTTTTTGAGATCTTTCTTTTTTCTTAATGCAGGCATTTATTGCTATAAAATTCCCTCTCAGAATGGCTTTTGCTGCATCCCATAAGTTTGGGTATATTGCATTTCTGATTTTGTTTCTTTCAAGATATATTTTGATTTCTTCTTTGACTCATTGATTGTTCAGGAGTATATTGTTTAATTTCAAATAGTTATGGATTTTCCAGTTTTCCTCCTGTTACTGATTTCTATTTTCATGTCATTGTGGTCAAAAGAGATGTTTGATATGATTTCAATCTGAAATTTGGTAAGACAGTTTTTGTGACATAATGTATGATCTGTCATGTAGAATATTCTGTTTGAACTTGAGAAGAACTTGCAATCTGCTACTTTGGAAGGAATGCTTTGTATATGTCTCTGTCTCTTCGGTCTGTGTGGTCTAAAGTATAGTTCAAATTCAGTGTTTTCTTAATGATTTGATGTCTGGACGATCTATCAGTTGTTGAAAGCGGGGTATTGAAGTCCCCTACTATTATTCTATTGTCTATGTCTCCATTCAGAACTGTTAACATTTGCTTAATATATTTGGTTGCTCTGATGTTCGGTTCACATATATTTATGATTGTTATATTCCCTTTTACTTCCCTTTTATGTTTTTTTTTAAATTAATTAATTAATTTATTTATTTATGGCTGTGTTGGGTCTTCGTTTCTGTGCATGGGCTTTCTCTAGTTGTGGCAAGTGGGGACCACTCTTCATCACGGTGTGCAGGCCTCTCACTATCGCGGCCTCTGTTGTTGCAGAGCACAGCCTCCAGACACGCAGGCTCAGTAGTTGTGGCTCACGGGCCCAGTTGCTCCGCGGCATGTGGGATCTTCCCAGACCAGGGCTTGAACCCGTGTACCCTGCATTGGCAGGCAGAGACCCACTGTGCCACCAGGGAAGCCCCCCTTTTATGTTTTTGATGTCATAGTTTACCTCTTCAATATTTTGTATTTATTAACAAATTATTGTAGCTATAGTTATTTTTAAAACTTTTGTCCTTTAACTTTTATAATAGTGTTAAATGGTTAATCCACCCCCATAGTATTAGAGTATTCTGAATTTGAATATATACTTACCTTTACCAGTGTGTTGTACCTTTTCATGTTTTCATGTTACTAATTAGTGTCCTTTCATTTCAGCTTGAAGAACTCCTTTCAGTACTTTTTTGTAAGGCATGTCTAGTAGTGATGAACACCCTCAGCTTTTGGTTGTCTGGGAACATCTTTATCTTGCCTTCCTCTGAAGTCCTCTGGTGAACTGCTTTGCTGTATAGAATGCTTTTGCTTGGCAGTGTTATTCTTTCAGCACTTTGAATATAACATCCCTCTCTGTCCATGCATGTAAGGTTTCTCCAGAGAGAGTTGCTGAAAACCTTATTCAAGTTCCCTTGTAAGTTACAAGCTTTTTTTCTCTTACTACTTTAAAGATTCTCTATTTGTCACTGATTTTCTACAGTTTTATTGTGATTCATATTGTAGAAGATCTCTCTAAGTTGAGTTTGTTTGGGGACCCATGACTTTCATGAACATGACTGTTGAGATCTCTCCCCAGATTTAGGAAGTTCTCAGCCACTATTTCTTTAATAAGCTTTCTATTCCTATCTTTCTCTTTTCTCCTCTGGTAGTCCAGTAATTTAGAGATTCTTTTCTTTTGATAATATTTCATAGATCATTTAGGCTTTCTTCACTCTTTGAATTTTTCTTCTTATTTTCTCCTCTGATTACATAAATTTCAAGCATCCTCTCTTCTAATTCACAGATTCTTCTACTTGAACTCTCTTTTGCATTTTTTATTCATTAGGTGTATTTTTCAGCTCAAGAATTTCTGTTTGATCCTTTTTTATAATTTCTATCTCTGTTAAATTTCTCATTTTGATCATGTATTGTTTTCCTGGTTTTGTTCAATTAATTTTTGTGTTTTCTTGTAGCTCCTTCAGCTTCCTAAAAATTTTGAATTCCTTTCTGGGTAAGTTACAGATCTCCATGTCTTTGGGGTTGGTTACTCTCATGACTGACTTCAGGAGAGAAGTAAGTACCTTTCCTCAGACCTGCTAGGGATTCTGAAGGTTTTTTATACTTTCTATGGATATGCATGCTCCACTTCTCGCTCCCTCTGTGGCAGAATTCTTAAGCTTGTATGACTTCTCTCAATCCTGTAGACCCTTGCTTTCCCAGGGGTAGTGACAAATGCTCAAGTCTGTAGTCTTTTCCAGATCCACAGAATCAGGCCAGATTTCTGTGTATGCTCACTAGCCATCTGCAAAAGCTTGCCCGTGGTCCAGCTAGAGGGATCCATAGGCAAGGTGTCCCCACTGGCTCATGGGTTTGCCTCCTGATGGAGTCCCTGAATTGTTTAATAAGATCCATATCCCCTTGATATGTCCCTTTCTGAGTCCTGGCTTCTGTTTTCCAGTTATTCACAGTGCATGTCATAACTCAGTACTCAGGTTGAGGTGAGAGAAAAATGAGCCTTTTTTCTATTTGGTAGCATCCTGCACAGCTGGGGAAGTCAGGCACGCACTCACAGACTCTTACTTCTCCCACAAGAGAAGTCATGGGTCAAAAAGCGATCTCTTGGCACCAAACCCTGTTCCCTTGGGGGAAGGGTGGAGCAGATAAAGTCAAGCTGTTCCTCCTACTCTGTGCAATGTGTCCAATCTTGAATTTTTGCTCTAATGATGTGCTGGAACTTCTCTGCTGGACTCCTTTACTTCTACAAGAGTCTCTCCTTCATGGGTGATTGTGCAATTCAGTGTTCTTCAGAGGCTCCCAGACCATGGCTTGAGAGGGGATGGAGCTAGCTCAAGGAGAACTTTAAGGTCCACAGCCAGGACCAAGGTCTGTAAGCCTATTGCCTGACGAACGGGTAGGTGAGACTCCTCCTGGGTCTCTTGGCACATGGTACTGGTGAGAGAACCAAAAGCAAATGGGGTGTTGCTAAATTATCAGGGCTTTGGAATTATTTCTGAGTTAGCCACCTGGGTCTGACTCAAATGACTCTTTTCAAAATGGCTCTCCTTGTTCTTGCACTGCACTGGGGTTTCCTAATCTTCTACCTGTATTCCCACATGTCCCACAGGCACTCTTGTCCATGAATGATTGCCATATTCTTGTTGCTGAGGAAAGAACGTGAATGAGAATGAGAAACATATTAGGCCATCTTGCTGACATCACTCCTCTTTTTTTTTTTTTGACAACAGCTATCCTAATTAGGTGTGAGGTGATATCTCGTTGTGGTTTTGAGTTGCATTTCCCTGAAGATTAGAGATGTTGAGAATCTTTTCCTATCCCTGTTGGACATTTGTATGTCATCTTTGGAGAAATGTCTATTCAAGTCCCTTGCCCATTTCGTACCATTTTTGATTGGATTATTTTTTTTATCAAGTTTTAGGAGTTCATTATGTAGTTTGGATATTAACACTGTATTATATACGCAGTTTGAAAATATTTTCTCCCATTCTTTAGTAGGTGACTTTTTAACTCTGCTGATTGTTTGCTATGCAGCAACATTTTAGTTTGATGTAGTCCACTTTTAAATTTTTGCTTTTGTTGCCCTGTGCTTTAATGTCATATCCAAGAAATCATTGCCAGGACCAATATCATGATGCCTTTTCCTGTTTTCTTCTAGGAATTTTACATTTTCAGTTCTTATTTTTAAGTTTTTAATTCATTTTGAATTAACTTTATATATGATGTAAGATAAGTTTCTAATTTCATTATTTTGCTTATGGATATCCAGTTTTCCCAGCATCATTTGTTGAAGAGATTATCCTTTCCCCATTGTATATTTTGACACCCTTGTCAAAGATAAGTTAACTGTGTGGGGGTTTATTTTTGGACTCACTCCTCTGTTCCATTCATCTATATGTCTATTTTTATGCCAGCACCATACTGTTTTAATTATTGTAGCTTTTGTAGCTATATTTTGATATCATGAAGTGTGATATCACTTTGTTCATCTTTTTCAACATTGATTTGGCTATTTTGGATCTTTTGAGGTTCCTTATGAATTTTAGGTTTATCTTATTCAGTAAAAAACACCATTGAGATTTTGATAGAAATTGCATTGAATCTGTAGCTCATATTTAAACAATATTAAGCCTTCTAGTTCATGAACACAGTCTATCTTTCCACTTATTTGTATCTTTTAAAATTTCTTTCATGAATAGTCTGTAGTTTTCAGAGTAAAAGCCTTTCACCTCCTTGGCTAAGTGTTTTCGTAAGTATTTTATTCTTTCTGGTGCTACCATAAACAGGAACATTTTATTTATTTATTTATTTATTATAAATTTATTTGTTTACTTATCTATTTTTGGCTGGGTTGGATCTTCATTGCTGCACGGGGGTTTTCTCTAGTTGTGGCAACCGGGGGCTACTGTTCATTGCAGTGCATGGGCTTCTCATTGCAGTGGCTTCTCTTGTTGTGGGGCACAGGCTCTAGGTGCACGGGCTTCAGTAGTTGTGGCATGCAGGCTCAGTAGTTGTGGCTCACGGGCTCTAGAGTGCAGGCTCAGTAGTTGTGGTGCACGGGCTTAGTTGCTGTGTGGCATGTAGGGTATTCCCGGACCAGGGATCAAACCAGTTGCCCCTGCATTGGCGGGTGGATTCTTAACCATTGCCCCACGAGGTAAGTCCCAGGGAACATTTAAAAGTTTTCCTTTTAGAAGAGTTTGATGTTAGTGTCAGTGTATCAATTATGACTGATTTCTGTGCGTTGATTTTGTATCCAGAAACAACATAATTCATTTATTAGTACTAACAGTATTCCTTTGAAGTTAGGGTTTTCTACGTTTAAGATCATGTCATTTTCAAACAGCTACCTTTAATTTTTACTTTCTGATTTGGAT
The DNA here is from genome assembly GCF_008692025.1 of Phocoena sinus. NCBI lineage: Eukaryota > Metazoa > Chordata > Mammalia > Artiodactyla > Phocoenidae > Phocoena > Phocoena sinus. Next base: position 54,012,732 of record NC_045779.1, on the reverse strand, counting down.
GCTTTTTATGGCTTTTCCTCACCTAATTTCTTTGTATATGATTCCAGTATTACATTAGTAGAAGTGTTAAGAGTCGGCATCCTTACCTTGCTCCTGATCTTAGATGAAAAGCTTTCAGTACTTTACTGTTGAATGTGATGATAGTTTTGGGCTTTTCATATATGGCCTGTATTATTTTGAGGTACATTCTGTATGTAATTTGTTGAGAGTTTTTATTATGAAAGAATTTTGTATTTTGTCAAATTCTTTTTTCTGCATCTATTGAGATGGTCATGTGTTTTCATCCTTCATTCTGCTAATTGGTGTATCATGTTTACTGACTGAATTGTCTTTGTATCCCAGGAATAAATTCCACTTGGTCATGGTGTATGGTCCTTTTGATGTGCTGTTTAATTTGGTTTGCTAGTATTTTGCTGCAGATCTTTGCATCTATATTCATCAGGCATATTGTCCTACAGTTTTCTTGTAGTGCCTTTGGCTGTGGTATCAGGGTAATGCTGGACTCATAAAATGAATTTGTGACTGTTCTCCCTTCAGTGTTTTGGAAAAGTTTGAGTAGAATCAGTGTTAATTCTTTAAATGTTTGGTAGAATTCACCCATGCAATCATCTGGTCCTGGGCTTTTCTTTGTTGGGAGATTTTTGATTATTTAGTCAATATCCTTATTCATTAGTGGTCTATTCAGACTTTCTATTTATTCATGAATTAGTCGTGGTAGGTTATATGATTTTATAAGTTTACCCATTTTTTTTTAGGTTATCCAATTTGTTGGTGTCCAGTTGTTCATAGTAGTCTCTTACGATCATTTGAATTTCTGTGGTATCAATTGTAGTGACTCCTGTTTCATTACAAGTATTTTCAAATTGTGAAAAAAAGAACTGGATCCTGAAGAAATTTTAAAACTGAAGTTGGAGTAAGTGGCTTTTCTTGTTGGCATAGAAAATATATATTTGTCTCCCAACTTCCTAGAAAACTTTCAAACACAAAAAGGGCTTACATACTCTAATTAAATACATATATGAGACAGTGTGTTTTTTGCTACATAAAATTATCACAAGTGTAATTGGGTGATTATTTTGGAAATTTGGGGTTTATTTACTGTTTCCCTAGAATGTGAGCTCCAGGAAGACACGATTGGCCATTAGTACAGGACCATGTCCACTTAGGATATCCTTTTGTCTCTTGCACTGAGACCAGTCCTTGAATCTTATAATGCATTCACAACACATATGTTGCCTGAGTAAGGAATAAGTGACACAACACCTAGAAACAAAAGATAACAAATATGTAATGTTGATATATATTATTGACATCAGTATACCTACACCTATGCTAGTGTTCATAGAGGAATGTAGCACGTTGGTCTGTACACATTTTATAATTCTGTTGGTTTTTGCTTTCTGAAGGTATCCCATTGAGTACTATCTCCTCAATATCACTTTGTCCAGGCCACTCAATCCATCATTGTAACATCATTACTTACACAGGAAGATCTGATAGAAAAGAAATGCCCTGTGGAAACGAACAGAGGCTACGACAAAGATGGACATGTACTAAATAAATAGTAATTAATTGATTTTTGACAATTATTTTTGTTTTATGTTGTGGTTCGTTTTCCAGCTATTGCTAACCTCAGATATATTAAATGTATCATTGTGGTGTAAATAGGTGACAAATAAGTATAAAAAGTTTCATTCATTCATTTTTCATTCAACCAATACATATTTTTGAATGCCTACTATATAATAGGCACAATGCTCAATATGGGAAGTGCAAAGATAAATATGTCACAGTATCAGTTTTGAGGAGATCACAGTCTAGTAGAAGAGACAGAGATAAGCAATAATATAGTGCTATGAATACAGGAATAGAGATATTTATGGTAGAGTGCACAAAAGCAATAAGAAATCAGCTCCATTTAAGAAGTTCAGGAAATACTTCAAATAGGAGGTAACATTTTGGCTGAATCTTAACAAATAACCAGGATGTTTACAGTTAAACAAGAAAGAGTGGATATTTTTAGCATGCAAACTTCAGGTTTAGACAGAGCTGTGATACGTGGCATGTTACAAGGATTGCAGCCTTGTCTGCAAGGATTGCAGGCAGGGCTACTCCTGAAAGGTGTGGAATGTCATAATCAGAAATTTGACATCATATAGGTGATGTAGTTCGAAAGCAGCATATGTTTTGATAGTTATTCATGATATAAACTATTAAATTATCATAATAACAAAAAAATTGAAGAAACTTTTTTAGTCTATTTTATAAACTTTCAAATTTCTAAAATAAAATATTTTGTTGAATGCCAAAAAGGTCCTTTATTTGTATAAGGTAAACAGTATAGGGACATTACAGTTTAATGGAATTATTTATCCAGTTATCTATAATATTTTTCAAGCTGTTCTTTTGGTTAGAACCTCTTATTTATATCAATAAATGAGGGAACTTAAGCCATATCTTAACAAATAATAGGTGTTAATCACTCCTAGAACAAAGGATTGAGAATTTGCTACTCTTAAGGGAAAACAGTGACTAGTGGATTTAAATCTCTCAATTTTAGGTCTTAGTAGCTAACATCTTTGACAGAGTAGGCAAAATATAGTAGAAATATACAATTTAAGCATATTTAATTATGATATTTAATTTTAAAAGTAAAGTTGAGTACCTAACCATGTCAAGGAAAGTCTGATTAGAACTGTAGAGGGACTGGAAGATGAATGAGATAAATCTCTGTCCTAATCAAGTGTAAACTTTATTACGTGAAATGTGTTTTTTCCCTATATTTGTGATTATTATCCAACTATGTTACAACTAGATACTTCTGTAAAATGAGCAATCAGGGAATGCTAATATTTTCTAAATTAGTTATCTGAATACCACTCAAAAATGTGGGAAAGAACTTACCATTGGTAATGAATGAGCATAAGAACAAATGGTGTATCAATGTATCTTACGAGCAGTTGCTTTAAATAATGACTACCAACTCTCCTAATGATCTAGAGGCTACTCATAGGGACTGGCATTTAATTTGTTAGGAATGAATTCACATAATCTAAAGTAAATGTTCACAAAATGATGCTTTAGTTTCAAACTGGTCCCTGGATACTTCTTAAGAATTATTAGATATCTGGATTCTATACCCAAGAGAAAAACAAGCAAAATACTAGACACTGCATTTAAGCAATCTAAGGACAGTACTAACTATATTTTTCAAAAACCACAAAGTGGAATCCTATTAGAAGATGATAAGATGATCACCACTTTTTAAACATTGTTGAGAGGCCTTAACTAAGCCATCAAAACATTTGCTGAATGCTCACTTTTTAAAAATCTGAAGTACAGTTGATTTGCAATATTGTGTTAGTTTCAGATGTACAGCAAAGTTATTCAGTTTTACCTATATATATATATTTATTTCAGATTCTTTTCCGCTATAGGTTGTTACAAGATGTTGAATATAGTTCCCTGTGCTATATAGTAAATCCTTGTTGTTTATATATTTTATGTATAGAAGTGTGTATCTGTTAATCCCATACTCCTAATTTATCCCTCCCACAACTCGTTGCCCCTTTGGTAACCATAAGTTTGTTTTCTATGTCTGTGAGTCTGTTTCTGTTTTGTAAATAAGATCATTTGTATTATTTTTTTAAATCCACATACAAGTGATATCATATAATTGTCTGTCTTTTTTAAATCCACATACAAGTGATATCATATAATTGTCTGTCTTACTTCACTCAGTATGATAATCTCTAGGTCCATCCATGTTGCCGCAAATGGCAATATTTTATTCTTTTTCATGGCTGAGTAGTATTCCATTGTATATAAGACTTTTTTTTTTTTTTTTGTGGCACGTGGGCCTCTTACCATTGTGGCGTCTCCCGTTGCGGAGCACAGGCTCCGGACGCGCAGGCTCAGCGGCCATGGCTCACAGGCCCAGCCACTCCGCAGCATGCGGGATCCTCTCAGACCGGGGCACAAACCTGTGTCACCTGCATCGGCAGGCGGACTCCCAACCACTGCACCACCAGGGAAGCCCTATAAGACATTTTTATCCATTCATCTGTCAGTGGACATTTCGGTTGCTTCGATATCTTGGCTATTGTAAATAGTGCTGCTATGAACATTGGGGTACATGTATCTTTTAGAATTAGAGTTTTTGTCTTTTCCATATATATGCCCAGGAGTGGGATTGCTGGATCATATGATAGCTCTATTTTTATTTTTTTAAGGAACTTCCATACTGTTCTCCATAGTGGCTGCACCAATTTACATACCCACCAACAGTGTAAGAGGGTTCCCTTTTCTCCATACCCTTTCCAGAATTTATTATTTGTAGGCTTTTTTTTGTGTGTGTGGTACACTGGCCTCTCACTGTTGTGGCCTTTCCCATTGCAGAGCAACAGGCTCCAGACGCACAGGCTCAGCGGCCATGGCTCACGGGCACAGCCACTCCGCGGCATGTGGGATCTCCCCAGACCGGGGCATGAACCCATGTCCCCTGCATTGGCAGGCGGACTCTCAACCACTGTGCCACCAAGGAAGTCCTATTTGTAGACTTTTTGATGATGGCCATTTGACCAGTGTGAGGTGATACTTCATTGCAGTTTTGATTTGCATTTCTCTAATAATTAGCGATGTTGAGCATCTTTTCATATGCCTATTGGCCATCTGTATGAATTGTTTGGAATGTCTATTTAGGTCTTGAGTCAATTTTTTGATTGGGTTTCCTGGTTTATTTGTTTGTTTTTTTTTTTGATACTGATACTGAGTTACATGAGCTATTTGCATATTTTGGAAATTAATCCCTTGTCAATAGCATTGTTTGCAAATATTTTTTCCCATTCTGTAGGTTGTCTTTTCTTTTTTTTTTGGTTTTCTTCTGAATTTTTGAATTTTATTTTATTTTTTTTTTATACAGCAGTTTCTTATTAGTCATCAGTTTTATCCACATCATTGTATACATGTCAATCCCAATGGCCCAGTTCATCACACCACCACCACTGCCCCCTGCCACTTTCCCCCCTGGGTGTCCATACATTTGTTCTCTACATCTGTGTCTCAATTTCTGCCTTGCAAACTGGTTCATGTGTACCATTTTTCTAGGTTCCACATGTATGCATTAATATACGATGTTTGTTTTTCTCTTTCTGACATACTTCATTCTGTATGACAGTCTCTAGACCATCCATGTCTCAACAAATGACCCAATTTCGTTCCTTTTTATGGCTGAGTAATATTCCATTATATATATGTACCACATCTTCTTTATCCATTCATCTGTCAATGGGCATTTAGGTTGCTTCCATGACCTGGCTATTGTAAATAGTGCTGCAATGAACATTGGGGTGCATGTGTCTTTTTCAATAATGGTTTTCTCTGGGTATATGCCCAGTAGTGGGATTGCTGGTCATATGGTAATTCTATTTTTAGTTTTTTAAGGAACCTCCATATTGTTCTCCATAGTGGCTGTGTCATTTTACATTCCCATCAACAGTGCAAGAGGGTTCCCTTTTCTCCACACCCTCTTCAGCATTTGTTGTTTGTAGATTTTCTGATGATGCCCATTCTATCCATAGGTTATCTTTTCATTTTGTTTATGGTTTCCTTGGCTGTGCAAAAGCTTATAAGTTTGATTGAGTCCCATTTGTTTATTTTTGCTTTTATTTCTTTTGCCTTGGTAATATGATCAAAGAAAATATTGCTACGATTTATGTCAGGCAATGTTTTGCCTATGTTCTCTTCTAAGAGTTTTATGGTGTCACATCTTATATTTAGATCTTTAAACAATTTTAAGTTTATTTTTGTATGTGGTGTGAGGGAGTGTTCTAACTTCATTGATTTACATGAGGCTGTCCAGCTTTCCCAACACCACTTGCTGAAAAGATTGCCTTTTCTCCATTGTATATCCTTGTCTCCTTTTTTGAAGATTAATTGACCACAGGTGTGTGTGTTTATTTCTGGGCTCTGTATTCTATTCCATTGATCTATACATCTGTTTTTGCACCAACACAGTGCCGTTTTGATTATTATAGTTTTGGAATATTGTTTGAAGTCTGGGAGGGGTTTGTTTTTTTTCCTCAGGATTGCTTTGGTAATTCAGGGTCTTTTGTGGTTCCACATAAATTTTAAGATTATTTGTTCTGGTTCTGTGAAATGGTCATGGGTAATTTGATAGGGATCACATTAAATCTGTAGATTGCTTTTGGTAGTATGGCCATTCTAACAATACTAATTCTTCCAGTCCAAGTGAATGCTTTCTTTTAATAGGTACAAAATTCTAAAATAATCCCTGGATTAAGGTAAATATAATAAAAATACCAGTACTACAAAGAGCTTATAAAAGTATATTAAAACATTAATTTTTATCAAATTATAACTTAACAGAAGAAGTTAAAATATTCTCCAGGTAGAAAATAACTTTCTTTTTGGAGAAATTAAATAAGTGCCTCACTAAATAGTTACATGTGGTAATATTGTCTGAAAAATATCCTCCAGTTTTGTGTGTTGTTTTTAAACAAAGTCAGTGAACCTGAATTAAAATGGGAACTATAAATAGAGAAATGAAGAAATGTAGAGAATTATATGAGAAAAAGAAAGTTAGAAAGTATGGGGAAAAAGAGCCCAAATAGGACAGAAGGACAGATTAAGAGAGGAGAGGAAAAAGAGATACATTTAGTGGACAGTAGAGAAATTGGTGCCGAAGAATGCCTACTGTTACTTTAATTAATTAAATACATTTTGGAATATTCTAAATGCATTATTTAAATACATTTAGAAAATTCTAAATTCAAATCTATTGTCTAATCAATAAGGGCATTAACATAGTATTTGCAAAATATTGAGTAAGTGCAAGAGAATGGGGAAAAGTTGAACAAGGAAATTTAAATAGAACTTTACAGAATTAAAACGACTAATAACCTCTGCTCTAGTCTTTAAAGACAAATATATAAAACTAGCTATGGCATGCATTTTTAACTGCTTTGTCAATAACATGTTGAAAAGCAGTTTCAATGGATTTGGTGGATCAAATGCTGGGTAGAGCAGATGTGGTTTTGGTACAGTGTCCAGCACGGCAATCTCAAAGTCTGTCTGTTCACTGTTTGCAAATTGAGTGTATTATTTCCAGAAACTTGAGAGAATATACCCAAACACAATGATTTTTTTGCAAATAATCTGACTTATTTGAGGAAAGGGCACCTTAATTTCTGTTTCAAAATGGTAATATCCACTTAGTGGGAGAATATTTTGTGGTAATGCAAGAGTCTGTCCACTTGTGGAGGCAGACTGTATTAACTAGACATAAAATTTTTGAAGGACTTCCTTATGTATTCAGAAGCCTCCCAAATCAGTGGTTGAGATCTAAGAACACAATATCCTCTGTAAGAAAAAAATATATATGTTTTAAATGAGTATAAACAAGGATTTTAAGAAAAAATTTTTTAAATTTGTTTCAATATTTAGAAACAAAATGCTTAAGCAGTTGGGTACTGGGAAAAATAATTTTGTGTGTGTGTGTGTGTGTGTGTGTGTGTGTGTGTGCGTGTTATAAACAAGGTAGTTATATTAGCTTTTCTCCATTGAGAGACACCTATTTCACTGCACATCTTTGGTATTTCATTTCTGACAACCCCTGATATAACAGTTCTGCTCACAGGGTAACATAAGGAAGTAATCACATCGGGGAAATAACAGTCTCATAATCACACTATGAATACCAGCAACAGATGCAAAAGACATTAAGGTTTGCTGTAAAAATGACAGATTTCATGATTTTTTTCCTTTTAACCAAGAAAGTGGACTCTTTCTAAATTCCTAAAGGAATATTTTAAGTAAATTTTAAGTAAATGTTTCAGGAAACACGGCAGATGTTCTTCTGTCTTGAGAAAAGGAAGTTTGGCTGAGATTCCTTCTAGCAAGTTAATATTTTCTCTGTCTGATTTTCCTACTCAGTCATGAGGTTTTCAGAAAAACAACAAGCTAGATTGTCTGATGGCACATACTAGACAGATAGGCCTCGCTTTGTATTTACTTAAAAGGGAAATGCTGACAAATGGCTGATGTTTATCATATAGTGCAATTTTTCTGCTTTGACTTGAGATCATGCCATTTTACCTTTGGGATACCTGACTATGAGTATGATTATGATTATGATTATACAGATCTGATTTTCCTTCTGCCCAATTTATCCTTCTCATGCCTTGGTCTCGTTAATATTTCTAGAGGTCCATTTTGATAACTTCATATCATTGTTTTCCTATTATCTACTGAAGAAAGGCAATAATTAATTTCCTCCCATAATTTTCCATCTCCTTATTGCTTCCAAAATATAAGCACAAACATACTTGTTTCTTAAATTTTTGTTGACTACCTACTAAATGTTAGGTATACTTTCCAGGTGTTAGTGCTGCATATTTGCATAAGACCCAGCCCTAAAAAAAAATGCTTCAGACTAACTGAGAGTAAGAACACGAAAGTAGCAATAATTGCAAAACTACAGTGTAAACACAGTAACTATAGTTTAGATAAATTGGTACTTCTCAGATAATTGTGCACTATAGTTATCTTGAAATCTTGTTAAAAATCCAGATGATGAGACTCCACCCTAACAGATTGTCAGTCTTTATGAGATTCAGCCAAGCATTTGCACTTTTCACCAACCTTCCAAGATTACTCTCACAATGGCCAAAGTATGAGGACATCTTGTATAATGTAGGTGATGACACAGAGAAGGTAGTGATCAAAACTGTTAGGGGTTCCTGGTGGTGGGGTCAGGGAAGACTTCACAAAAGGACAAATCTAAATCCTTTTGGCAGATAAGAAAGTATATATATGGAGATAGCTTGGTACTTTGAAGGGACCTCCAAGGATGTAGGTGGACATAAGATACTTTATCCTGGAATCAGACTTAGGTTTCTGTCTTGGAACTGCCACTTGATAGCCATGTGACATTAGGTGATTTGTAAGGTTCCCTAAGAACTCAGTTTCCTCACCTATAATATGTGATAATAATAGCATATAACTTGAAAGATTGTGTCAGAGTTAAATGAGATCATCCATGTAAAGTGTTTATCATAGGCCCAGGTACATAGTAAACCCTCAAGAAACATCATCCTTTCCTGATAATGAGATGAACCCACTTGACTGGGTTGTATTTGTCATTGTCATTGTATCTTAAGTGCCAGAAGATTAGATTAAGGAGATGACAGACAGGTTTATTTTGTAGAAAGAGGAGATTCGTTGAAGGGTTTCAATTTGAGGAGTAGCGTGGTCAGTTTTGAATTTTCAAAGGCCCTTTTATTTTGGAAAGTGGGGAATGCATTGCAGGAAGAGAATATGCCCAAGGAAAGGAGTAGCAGTGGTTCAAATGAGAAACTGAAGATGGTTATTGTGGTTGTGTAAATGAAATGTTAAAAGATGCAGGAGATGGTATGGTAAAATTGAAAGATTTATGGCCAATTAGATGTTGGAGATGAGAGAGAGAGAGGTGTAGAGAATGGTTCTTAGGTTTCTGGTGTTTTGTTTTGGTTTTTACTTTAGATATCACTTTGTATATGATCACAGTTTTGCTTTATTCCTTTGGAGAGCTGGCCTTTTAATTTTTTAGACTTTTTCTTTGATTTTTAGATCTTAGATATTAAATTAAATAAATTAAAATCAACATAACACTTTTATTTATCTATAATATTAGATCTCACACCTTGCAGTGGGATCTAGGAACCAAAAGTACTTCCCAGTTTAACTAATGATAATGCCAGTATAGGTATAAGCGTTCAAGAATGAAACTTATATGGAAGGTGCATTTGGTGCTACTTGCAATGTAAGAAAAAATGGTAAAAGGATACCACATTTTACATATATATATAAAATCATCCAGTAATCATCCAATAACCTGTATATTTTATGGTCAGCTTATTAGCCTTCTTAATTTTATCCACAAATTCATTTTGCCATGTAACATAGCATGCTTGCTGGTGTAACATCATGGGAGCCAAAATCCTTTCTACCACACTAGGACACTAAGTACAGGCCTAGTCAGTAGACTAAGGATGTTCTATAGGAATTTTGAAGATAATTCATAGCGATTCATGAAGAGAAGTTCAGTTTGGGTAAAGCTTTTTTTCTGGCAGTAAAAAGTGTTAAATGTTAGTATCAGTTATTGAAAGATTATGTAATCCCTTCTGGGAACTTTTGAATTTAGGATTAGACACCTGTCTTCCAAGATGGCTTTTTTTTTTTTACATCTTTATTGGAGTATAATTGCTTTACAATGGTGTGTTAGTTTCTGCTTTATAACAAAGTGAATCAGCTATACATATACATGAGACAAATACCAAGATGGCTTTGAAAGCTGTTTTCCTAAAGATTGGAAATGGGTTGAATGCCCTGTCAAACTTATTTATTTACCAGTTAGGCTTTTAGAAGTTAATCAAACTATGATAATCAATAAAAAACTGATTTTTTTTCTTTTAAACTATAAATTCAGTGTTCTCTTAATACATATCCCAGATAGATACTTCAGAGGACATATAATGTAGTGTACAAAAATGATTTAGAATCCCATTTTTATATCTATTTGAATCTTTAGCTTCCATAGATAGAAGAACATTTGAAATTGAGTAATAAAATTCTAGAAAATAGAGATTAATATTTCTACCTTTTAGTCTCCAAATACTTTTTAAAAAATCTTTTCCAGTTTTATTGAGAAATAATTTACATACATCATTGTTTAAGTTGAAGGTGTATGAAATGGTGGTTTGATTTACGTATATTGTGAAATGATTACTACAACAGATTTAGATTACTACAACAGGTTTATCTGTCATCTCATATAGATACAAAAAAAGAAAGGAAAAAAATTTCTCCTTGTGATGACAACTCTTAAGATCTACTCTCTTTTAACTTTTCTGTATATCATACAGCAGTGTTAACTGTAGCCATCATGTCGTACATTGCACCCCTAGTACATTACACTTATTTATCTAGTAACTGGAAGTTTGTACCTTTTGACCACCTTCATGAATATATTTTTTAACATTTATGGTCATACTGCTCAAACTATGCTCTCTTAGAGGTTGTAGTTGTTCCACAAATCAGAGCATTTTTTCTAAGTTACAGACACACAAAGTGACGTAATAAATATAAATTTGGAAATTTACTCCAATTACATGTTTCTGAAACTTTGATGAATTCTATTAATTTTATGCTAACAAATTACCTGATATATAATGCAGTAGCCAATATTAATTAAAATATTAAGAAAAAAAGTCGATCTTGCTTTCTGTTAATAACAAATGGGATTGAATGTTGAAGAAAAAGAAGGTAGGGAGAAGAAATGTTTGCCTAGCAACCTTAGGAGACACAACTACAGCTAAGGCAAATATACCAGCGTTCCAGAGGTTAGAGAATACAGTTTTCTCTGCTAAATCAAGATAAGCTGAAACACTTGTTAAGAGAGTCTGATTTACATTTTCTGATATGGGCTATCATAAGTTGACATGAAGCTACATCATTCTTTGTGTTGGGAATGTGTACTGGTTTAGTAGTCATGTGAATAGATGTAGCTGCCCTGAGTTAATATATTTTTTCCAACATTTTTCTTGTGTAAAGTTATCACATTTTTTTCTGTTTCCTGATCCACAAGAGCACTGAGAGATGGGAATCTATTCTTCAATTTGTGTGAGTGTGTTTTAGACATATATGATTCTGGTTATAATTGCATGTCTTGCACAAATGTATTTGTTGCTAGGGAAAATGTCCCTAGTGCAAGAAAGGCCATTAATTATATCAATTGTTAATAGGCTTCCACAAAGAGAACTTGTAGTTTCTAGTTGCTTTGCCACTTGGATTCTGGGTCCAGCCTCATCATTAACAGTCTTGAAATGACTATTTGATTATAATATACATATGTAATTTCCCTCACATTTCCTAATATTTGTGGAGGCACACATATAAATCTCACTACTGGAGAATCCTAGAGGGGTAATGAACATCAATAAATCAATGAGCAGTTTTGGGTTTTGAACTTATAAAATGTACATATTTTAAAAGGAGAAACTGCATGCAGTAATGGGGTTACAAATTTAGGGGTACTCAAAGATCTCAGGATGTAGTCTCTGAGGAAGACAAAGGTAATGTTACCTTAAGGAATAGATTTTTTTCTCCTCCCACACCTGAGAGCACTCATGATACCTGCCACTAATAATTTCTCTGTCAATCTTGTGAAAACTCAGGTGGTCTGAAAACATCTTTTCATCTTGTGCAATAGTTAGAGGGCTAGTCTGAATACCCAAATCATAAAAATAGTCATAAAATATTAAATGCTCAGAAATGTATCCATTTAACTGTAGCTTATAAATTACAAAAGATATCAATTCAACACGATAGTTATTTTACTGCTCTCCTTCCTTGAGCAATATGCTTAAGACATAATGCATTAGGTCTTAATGAGTTTATTTTTATAATCACTAAAAATGTTTTCCTCCTTTGGGCTAATTAGATAATTGATTATTTGTGAAAAATAGTGATTGTAAGATTTATATTTTTACCTAAACTTGTTTTCTTGTTCCAATTTATGCATATCATCTCATAAAATATTAATTATAGAAACATGTCCTGCCCAAATTAAATTATTAATATTTGTCATTTCTAATTTAAATTGCCATTAACTTAGAATATATTACACACAAATAAGTGTAATTGATCTTTATAAGCACATTTCATTCCTGAATCATATAGGGCCATTCTAGTTTTAGCATAGTTTGCTCTTTTCTTTTAACCAAATTTATTTCATGATCATCTAACTTTTCATGTCTTTGTGCTGTTGACTTAGAGATGTCTCAGCCTAAGCTTCTGAATTCAGAAAGCATTGTGCTTTTGTATTCCTAAAGTTTCTCTGGTTATATCTTGAGGCAATAACACTGCTCTTGGTCTCCTGGATTTTCTCATAGAAAAGCCAATATGTTTAGCTGTATATAGAAACTTTTCATTGTGAATTAATTATAAAACTGAAGGTACTTCAGTTTTGGGCCCTCTATAGAAATCTTTACATGTGTTCTTTATACTCCTAGAGTATTTATGTGAGACCTATTGATCTTAAACATACAGAGACATACTTTCATGAGAAAGAAAAAAGAAATGTCCTTAGTAGAATGCAAATGGACAACCTCACTTCCATGCTTAAAACCATTCACTAATGCCAGTTAACATTTGTTGAGAGCTTCCTATGTTCCTGGGACTATCTAAGTGTTATGCATGTATTGTTTTCTTTATGCATCACCATATTCCTATGAAGTTGGTTGGTATTTTTGCATCCATTTTATAGGTGAGGGAACTGAGACATAGAAATCATCTCAGACTTTATAAAAATAAAAATTAAAAAAAAAAAAAGCAAGAAACTAGTGAAACCAGGATGCACACAGAGGACAGAGGTTGTGTTCTTAATAACTGAATTTTCCCTCCATTACTCACAGAAGGAAACTACAACTTTCTACACTGGTTAAGATTATAAGACTGTTTACACAACCTGCATCCTGCCTCCCTTTGCAGCTTCATTTCTTGCTGCCTTTCCCAAAACACTACAGTATGTTTTACCAAAAAACACTCCCTCCTTTTTTCCATAAAACAAGGAAAAATAATTTAAAACATTATTCATTTAACATGCCAGGACAGCATATTCACCTTCCCCTTCATTATCATGAATTGGTAAAATGTAATTATGTTTTGGTATTCACATAGGTTAGTTCTGTGAAATAATTATTTAAACAGAAGACAACCTTCATATATTGTGATTGTTCAACTACACTGAAATCATCTTTTAAACCAACCCCCTCTCTTGCTCCACCAAGAGTTTCTTCAGAGCGTGACTGCTTATGTTGCTAATTGATCTTTGCATTTTCCAGCATGTATGTAACACAATAAGAGTACACAATAGGTACTCAATAATTACTTATGTAATGAATGAATGGTACCTACGTGCCAGATTCTATTTATTTTATCATTTCACTTATCCTTATCTGTAGGCTAAAATTTGGTAAGTAGTATCTATTACTGAATACTCAATTAGTTTCTCAGAGTAATGCTGAGTTAAATGTTAAGTAAGGTAAACGAAAGTAAAGTAAGTAAATAAAAGGATCAAGGTAAACGTGAGAGAAACCTGTACCACATGTTCCTGAACTTAACACCGCTGCTCATCAGTGACTATTGATGTTCTGAAGGAACAATTCTGAAGTCAGAATTGTTCCTTCTAAAAGAATTTAATCAACATTCAATTACATGTAACAATAGTATTTGACAAATTTTCTTTAGTAGATTAATTAATTAATCCAAGGTACATTATGGTGAAAAAAGTCTGCATGCTTACCATTGCTGATTTCTACAAGCCCAGAAACTAGTAGCCCAGCTCATATTGAATTCACCCTTTGATTATCACCAACTTCTACATTATTCTCAAACTGTTATAATGATAAATATGGAATGCCAAATGATAATTCTAGCATATTAAAAACACTTAAATATGGTGCAAACATAGAAATAATGGTTGTTTGTATTCATTATTTAGAGAAAAAATTTTAAATTGAAGACATGTGATATGTTTAAAATAACAAGATCTTCACTATTACTGAATACAACCTCTTGTTCAAAGACGTGGTTCAGTTCCTGTTCTTTTCTCACGTGAATGCAAATCCAGTATTTTTGGTCTTCATTTTCAATAAATTTATACATGGGTTGTCATGTCAAATTCATGAAGGGGTTTTTCTTTTACAAAACAATGTTGCTGGGAGTCTTAGCAATAATTTTAGCTTTCTTATCCTCCCTGTCTCCCTCTCTCATTGCATTAAAGACTCATTAAAATCATTATGGAATACTATATATATATATGCAGAATGATCAGATATAAATGATATGATTAACACCATTTTCTCCTCCAGGTTGCCTTGTGGTCAGAATTGGAAAGAATAATTTTTGTTTATAAATAAATGTTGGAAATTAAAGAACTGAGGTTTTAATGTTTTCAGCCAGGGTAACTAACCACAGTAATTTGACAGCAGGTGTAATTAACTCTGTGCAAATTTTATAGATTTGTCCCTGTATTCATTTCTGTTTGTTTTTGGCTACAACACCTAGTTAATTGATCCAATTCCCATTAAAAAAATTCACTCAGAGAGCATCTTTGATTGCCAAGGACATAATTTTACAAAATTTACACTCATAAGGATGAAAATGACTCAATATGCTGATTGGCTTGGTTAAGTAGGAGAGAATCCTTTGCAGCACTTTTACAAATACCTTTTCTTTGTTGATTCCTATGAATAAGTTATTGCTATTGTTACTTATAAAGAAATGAAAAATAATTATTAAAGAGGACATTTTTTAAACTATTTAATCACTGTTTTGTAAATTAACAAATGACTTTAAAATAGGAACGGTAGCATTTTCAGATATCTCTGCTTTATTTTCTTCAGTGCATGTAAAATAATTAAATGCAAAAAAATGAGAGAGGTCATCAACATGACTTCTCTTTCTTATCTATTACTTCATTACCTTGGTTTCGTCCCTGAGACAATCATATTAAACAGCTTAGCAGGTCCAACTCAATCTCTTCTAGAAAAATAGAAAGCAGTATATTCTTGTACCCCCAAGTTCTCTGCTAATACTAATTCATCTAATAGATAAGTGATTTTATTATTTACATTCCATTATAAAAATTTCAGAAATGTAGGAATATACAAGAAAACACATAAAAATCACCAATAATCTCATATCAAGAATCATAACCACTGCTAATATTTCACATATTTCCTTTTGGTTATTTTTCCCTGTGATTATTTGCATATAAGAATTTTTAACCTACGAAATTGTTATTGCATAGTTTATAGAGTTTTATATCACATTTTAAAGTCAAAACTCTTTCATAAATATTTTGCTGTGTCTGTATATAATATGGAAAAATCTCACTTAAAAATATCTCAATATTGTATGGCATCACTGTGCCGTAGTTTTTTTGTTTTGTTTTGTTTTTGTTTTTTGCGGTACGTGGTACACGGGCCTCTCTCACTGTTGTGGCCTCTCCCGTTGCGGAGCACAGGCTCCAGACGCGCAGGCTCAGCGACCTTGGCTCACGGGCCTAGCCGCTCCGCGGCATGTGGGATCTTCCTGAACTGGGGAACAAACTCCTGCCCCCTGCGTTGGCAGGCGGACTCTCAACCACTGCACCACCGGGGAAGCCCTGTGCCGTAGTTTTATTTATCCTCCCAGAGGAGGAAATCACCACTTATGGATATTAATAGTTTTCTGTGTGTATGACCCTGAATGGAGTACTTGATAGAAAGAAAGAAAAGAGAAATGAATGTGTACTAAATTTGGCCTTCTCAGCAAGAATGACCACATAAATGGCCTTAATGGTGAAGGGTAATAAATGTACTGTTCAGGACTCCCAAGAAACTAAGGAATCCTTACCGAAGGAAAGTGAAATCATACTGACAAGACATATATGCGTACATCATAACTTGTTTTTGATTAGTAATTCTTAAAAAGGACTCTATTAAATCAGATAAATTTAATGTGTAAGACCCATTAGTGGGTGCTGAATGAGATGAAAGTAAATATAAGACAGTTCTTTCTTGGATCTCAAAATCTAGTAGGGAAGTGAGACATTTAACCCTTAAAATTTTAACAGTAGGTCACAACTTAATGGTAACTTATCTTTCCTAGTTCTATAAATTCAAGATTACAAAAAAATCAAGAAATATGGAATTTGACATATGTTAGAGACCTAGCTAATTGCCGCACCAGGCATTGGAATTGCAGTCCACATGACCCTGTCTCCTTTAGGACTGCCTCAAATGCATTCCCAAATGGCCAATTTACTTCCTCCTCTTTACTGCCTTACTTCTGATCTAACCATAACTCCATCATGTCACTGCTTTTATTTAATTTTCTATCCTTTAATGTGACATCATTTTTAGCTACTCTGACCATTATGTTATTAGATAAACTATCTTCCATTTGCAGAGATAGACGTTTGTATTTATTAAGAAATAAAATAGGGATGCACTTTCTTTTATATACTATTCATTCCTCTATACAACGAATGTTTATTGAGTCCTTGCTTAAGACTGTGCTTCAAGCTGCCCTTCTGGAACTTATATTCTCAGAGGGGATAAACATTGAACAACTACTTACATAATTATTCATTATTAGTTTATGTCAAATACAACAAAGGTGATGGAGAGGGTGGTGTTATGTATGATAGCATCTATCAGGGAAATAACATGGTCAAAGAAAGAAGGAATATATACGATATAGTCATACTTTAGAATTTAGTTTTTAATGTTTTTTAATAAATATATAGTGTGAATATTTATAATGAATATATATATTCACACATATATATAATGATTTTGGAGTGGTGACTGCTTCCTCCCTCCATTCAAATATGTATTAGATTAGTTCAAAATGTGAACTACAAAGAAATAGATAATAAACATTGGCTCTTATTGAAGATAAAAAGTTTTAAATAATAATACATTCACATGTTTGAAAAAATGTTTTGGCAAAAACATCAAACAATTTTTATTCCTTTAAATGAATCATTCTAGAAATAATGCCATTTGCAGGAATGTAGATGGACTTAGAGATGGTCACACTAAGTGAAGTAAGTTAGAAAGAGAAAGACAAATACCATATGATACCACTTAAATGTGGAATCTAAAATAGGACACAAATGAACTTATCTATGAAACAGAAACAAACTCACAGACATAGAGAACAGACTTGTGGTTACCAAGGGGGAGGGAGGGTGGAAGAGGGACAGAGTGGCAGTTTGAGGTTTGCAGATCCAAATTATTTTATATAGAATGGATAAACAACAAGGTCCCACTCTGTAGCACAGAGAACTATATTCAGTATCCTGTGATAAACCATACTGGAAAAGGATATAAAATAGTATATATATATATATATATATATATATATAACTGAATCACTTTTCTGTACAGCAAAAATTAACACAACATTGTAAATCAACTATATTTCAATTAAAAATGCTAAACTAAATGAATCATTTCAGAAAAACCTTTTACTTTTGTATGCTTTTATTCTTTTATGTTGAAAAATAAGTTGTTGATGTAAAAATAATGGAAGTATTTTGAATTATATCATAATCTCCCTCTCAGAAGAAGTACCAGGTGATATGGACAAAATAGCAAATATTTTTTTAGCCATTTTACTAAGAATGTTTTACAGATATAATTTCACTTTATTATCACAATAAATTATTATTCTTATTTTTATTTAGGGATTTTCTTTTAGGAATTTTTAGTTTCGTTTCACAGAGACATTTAAGCTGTGAGTTTAAAGAAGAATTCACGTATTATCACACAGCTAATTAATGATTGGTGCCATGAAAATTGAAATAGTTCTGTGGTGGAGTTCCAAAGCACATTGCTCTAACCATATACCGTTAAATCTTGTTCACAGAACATTCTTAATGTCTCAATGTAAAATCTAGTTTTAATGACACCAATATTCAGTTTTGGTAATTTAATATGCATGATTTAAGCATTCATCATTTGAAAGTTACTTATATTATTATCACTAAATATTCTTAGCTATTGGTTTGGATTCCTGTCCTGAACCACAAACTCCTAGCAGTGGGAATAAAATTGGAGACAGATACATGGTTGGTGATGTAGTATCCTTTCAGTGTGATCAAGGCTATTCTCTTCAGGTAAGTCTATTTTAAACTTTTAGCTTTGACTTCCATTACCCTTTCAGAATATTTTAACAGACTAATCATTGATAATACACAGGTTATAAAACAATATTGATCTCAGGCTGCATAATTTAACATTAAATCAAAAGTTATTCAATTTGTCAGTGAGATATTCATGAGAGAAATTGCTGGAATGAATAAATTTGTTGTGTTTGCAAATAACCAAAAATGATTTTTGAATCAAAATAAATGTTCACTTTTCTCTCTGTTCACATTGGATGTGACCACTGAACTCCTGGATTTTCAGAATTTGAAATAAAAATGAAAGTGATACTTAAAGCATTAAATGAAACTTCCATGATAATAAATTCCCCGAATCAGTAAAAATCAACTACAAATAAGTTTTGCTAAAACTGTGGATTTGCAATGTATATTCTGACTTTACGTATTTATATTAATACTCTTTTGTAGGTGTTTTAGAAGGTCTCAATTTATGACCTCATAAAAATCTCCCTAAAGCATAGACCTATTAAGAAATTAAAAAAAAAATTGAGACAGAATTTCACATGTTAAGTAAATAAATTCCTTAGAGGAAAGAAAAGTAAAAATTAATAACTTATAGTCTTTAAACTTGTAACCCAAATTATTAGTCTCAGAAGTGAAATCAAGTTTTTCTGGACTTTAAAATTTAATATACCTCAGTTGACTTTTCAATTTTTTATGAAAGAATTTTATAATCATTTTTAATCTATCTCACCTTGAATATTATTGCAATTTATTATAAATCACTATGTATATGGCCATTTCCTTCGTATAATTATTGCAGTAGCTTAGTAGAAAATGTTTTGGTAGAACAATGTTAAAACCACAGTTTTAATGTGATATAGAGTCTTAATTTTTCTACCAAAAGCTTGTTATTTTTTACATTTTATCACAAGTGTATATAATTACCTTTCTTGTTTTAAGTCACACTAATATTTCCAGTAATGTTGAAAAATATTAAAATGTAATATATTATTGTTTGTTTTCATAATTATCATTCACTATCCTATTGTTATATTTACACTTTTAAAAATGTGTGCTGAACTGCATTGTCTTGTTTATGTAGGGTCATTCTCATATTACATGCATGCCTGGGCCTGTGAGAAGATGGAATTACCCAATCCCAATTTGTTTGGGTAAGTTAAAGAACTATAAATCATTTATTAGCTGTATCAAATTTTAAAGGTACACCTTATATATGTTGTTGTTCAAACATATAGTTTACCTTTTGTCAGGTTTTATGGAAATTATATTTTGAGATAAGTGCTTCACATTTTTTTTCTTTTTTAATTTTAAATTTTTACTTTTTTTTTGCCCCAAACTTTAATATCAATGGATGACTTAAAAATACAAATTGAGAAAAGTTATTAAGTTTTTTGATTCCCAGAGAGTTTTCTCAATATGATGTAGTAGAAGTACTCATAGATCAGGAAAATATACTATTGCTTACTATTGAGCCAAAATAGATAAGGAAGCTGGAGTCTACCAAAGGGAGCATGACACCCCATGAGATGTCTTCATTGGTAACAGGCAATTGAGATATAGGATGTATCAAAAGAACACTTGGGGCTTTGAAAGTATGGGCCCAAATTTTTGTCCTAATTTAATGCAGCTTCCAATTATTTCTATCCACCTTAATTTTTTTTCTCTTTTTCATTTCTGGTGTCTGTATGCAGCCATTAATATACTGGGCTCTATAGAGTAGGAAAAAAAAAAGTTTGAGGTATGGTCTCCATAATTAAAACATTTGTTTACCATTTAGAGTTGTAGAAATAAAAGAAATGAAATAATAATTTAGTGTCAAATAATACCATTGACTATGTGATAGAATTCAAGAAAGATGAGATTGGTATTGATTGAAGTCATTGGGAAATATATTCAGTCCATAAAATTTACAAAGAGTTTTGGATGATAGGTGTAATTAAGATAAATGAATGAAGAAGACTACCCTTTCTGAGTAGGAAAAAGGGCAAAAACAAGAGAATTGGTGTGACTTGTATACCCTACCAATGTACAGTGAACAAACCTGTATTATATTAGTTTGCTTGGGCTGCCGTAACACTACAGACTGGATGGCTTCAACAACGGGAATTTATTTTGTCACAGCTTTAGAAGCTAGAACTTCAAGATCAAGGAGCTGGCAGCGTTGTTTTCTTCCGAGAGCTTCTTTCCTTGGCTTGTAGAAGACTATCTTCTCCCTACATCTTCACATAGTCTTTTCTCTGTGAAGGAGCTCTCCTATCTCTTTCTCTTCTTATAAGGACACCAATACCATTAGATTAGAGCTCCACCCTTATGACTTCATTTAACCTTAATTACCTTCTTTAAAGAAGGTGTCTCATTTCCAAATACAGTCGCATTTGGGAGTTAGGGCTTTAACATATGAATAT
This sequence comes from Phocoena sinus, assembly GCF_008692025.1. Lineage (NCBI taxonomy): Eukaryota > Metazoa > Chordata > Mammalia > Artiodactyla > Phocoenidae > Phocoena > Phocoena sinus. The sequence goes on along the minus strand of NC_045779.1, from coordinate 53,991,585 downwards.
AGGGGGGAGACACAATTCAGTCCATAATGCCTCTGTACCATGTGTGCAATTTTTGTTGGAGAGTACTGGAAAATAATGTTTAAGAGTAAAGATGTGTTTAATTGGCAAAAGATATTAAAAGCATTCAGACTTTAGATTGGATGACATTTTTTGAATGATATATTTCTTCAGGTATTATCATTTATGCATATAATGCCAGTTATAAAATTGTATGTATACATATAATGCCTATTATAAACATTTATATATACAGATAATGCCATTTATGTGTGTGTGTGTTATGTATGTGGGGTCTGTATGTGTGTGTATATCCAATTAAGTATAAAAATTGAGAATATAAAAGAGTACAAAGGACAAAATAATTACTATATATATTCTGCTGATATAAGAGCAGAGTTTTGGTCTTTTGTTCATTACTGTATCCCCAGTGCCAAGAACAATTATTATCTTAAGTAGGCATCCAATAAATATTGTTTAATGAACAAATTAAAGTTTTGGGATTCTACAGTATGTATATTTTTTATAATGTTTTCCTTCTTGACATTCACTTAGAAGAATTTCCCATGCCATAACATGTTTTTTAATTTTTTTTTTTTTTTTTTTTTTTTTTTTTTTTTTTTTTTTTTTTTTTGCGGTACGCGGGCCTCTCACTGCCGTGGCCTCTCCCGTTGCGGAGCACAGGCTCCGGACGCGCAGGCTCAGTGGCCATGGCTCACGGGCCCAGCCGCTCCGCGGCATGTGGGATCCTCCCGGACCGGGGCACGAACCCGTGTCCCCTGCATCGGCAGGCGGACTCTCAACCACTGCGCCACCAGGGAAGCCCCATAACATGTTTTTAAAAATTTGATTTTTTAAAATGGCTTTATGGCACATAGCATAGTCTAATTTGTATAGTTACTCTCTTTTGTTAGCTTAGTTTTTTGTCTTTTTGATATACATTTATACACATTTGGTACACATTTACACATTTATACACATTTCTTTATTTATAAGTGTTTTTCATGTGCTTTCCTGTCATTGCATATAACTACTTAAAAGCTTTAATATTTCCAAATTGCTTTCAGAAGGTTGTATCAATTTAAATACCACTCAATTATGATATGACAATTTCCATCTTGCTATATTACTAGCACCAATTATTACTGTTAACAAATTGCTCAGTTTTTAGGTAAAATACTACGTTTTGATTGCCTGTATTCCATTGTATATCGTTAACAAGGGAAGTACTAGATGGAAGTGATATTTTAATAAAATTAAACTGGAAAATTTACATTATATAGGATAAATTTGTATGAAACTGTATTAAATACTTATATTTTGATGTCCAATATATCTTCATTTGATTTTCAGCTAAGGTACAATAGCTGTGTATGACAAATGTATTATTCTGTTTGCTCATCTGTTGAATGGGATAGTAATGTCCACCTCCTAGGCCCATCGTGAGAATTAAATGAGAGAATGCATAAAAGTATTTAGCACTGAACCTGAAATACACAGGGCATTCATAGCATTAGTTATTATAGTGAAAATATGCAATAACTTAAGGGTCCAATAATGGGGAAAAAGGAAGTGAACATTATAATGGAATATTTAATAACTCAAAGTTTATAATATATAGTAAAATATAACAAGGCTTAAAGTGATTCACAGTATGATCCTATTTTCATTATATATGTAAGCATATAAACACATATACATGCATATGTATTTTTCTGCAGAGAAATAAGAGAATATAAAGGTAGACAGGCTATCTATGGGTAGTGGAATTCCAGAGCACTCATTTCTTTTGTATTCATTTTTTTTTTTGGTATTTTATAAATTTTGGACAGTAAACTTGTACTATATTTGATAGACAAAGTGTCTAAATTGACATCATGGCCATATCATAAGGAGAAACTGAAGGCAGGAGGCTGATTCAGAGAATGCCTTAAAACTCTAGTCATCGGGTATCAAGGTTACAGTCTCATGAACTGGAAAATAAACAGTCTGCCAGATATTTTGATAGAAGGAAAGAAAAGTCACTTGAGATTTTTACATAATAGAGACAAATCTGAAGGAAGAATCAAAGATGATTTTATCTCGGAGGACTATGCTATGGTTGTGTCCTTAAGAAAAACAGTATAATGGGCCTCAAAAAAGTCTACTGTGAAACTTCTGGTGAAACACAGCATTCTCTATCAAGGCCTAGGGGTGCATGAAATTGCAGAGTCTCTGAGAAAATAGACATGAGTACGGAGCTGAAGGCAGATGCACTTTTTGGATTTTTCTTCTTGTCCTTTATGGTGTGTTATTCTTTTTCTTTTCTTTCATTATCTGTTTACTTTTTATTCTTTCCTTCTTTCTTCTCTGATTTTGGGATTTACACTCTAGAAAGGTGGACAATGCAGAGGCCAGGATTTTCGGCTCATTTCTAAAGAGATGGAAAACAGCAGAATTAGAGGGGCAGTGAACAGCTCAAACACTTGTGATAGTGAAGGCAAGAAAGCAAAAGAGTCCTTGTGTTCTTTCACTCAAAATTCAGAATAAAGCAAAACAAACCTACAATTGCATTCTTGCCAGAAACTTAAAAGTACTTTTCATTGGCCAAAATATTTTCTCTACCACTCCCTAATTATCAGATTGTGTAATGAACATATGTGGGCAATCAAATTTTAGGAAAATGAATTGGTGAACATTAGTGGTTTATATATGTTGAAAATTGTTCTGGTTTAAAGATGGATGAACTGAGATTTGAGAAGGATGGAAAAATATAAAGGTGTACCTTTAGATCTCAATGGTGATTACAACTTCAAAAGAAAGGTTTATGTGCACATTAACTACAAGGTTATATATATCCCCTTAGTAAAATCTGCTTTATACATAATTTATTCAGTTCACATAGTTGAACATAGCTTTCAAACTGGCTATTGATATCACATAGAACATTGATAAATTGTTCTACTGAATTTGCCTTTATGATATATAACCTGAAGTTTGATTATCTATCTGTTGCTCTTCATAACAATAAATAAATGAATGAAATTGTAGGTAAGTGTATGGGTAACTTTCAAACTTGATATGCAGTCATGAAATTTGATTCTTCAACCCTCAATTGAGATGTGTATTTTAGTACTTCTATGATAAAATGATAAAAATGTATACTTAGAGGAAAGAATTAGCTTCTAAAATGCAATTGGCCTATTAATACATGTTAAATAGTTCTATCTAATCATGTAAAAGTTAAAACTTGGGTAATTATTTGTTCTTATAATTTATGGTTAGCTTATCAATTGTAAATCAGTATAATTCGGATTCTACAAAAAGCATACATTTATGCCTAAATTCTCAAACATGGGTTCATCTTTTTACTTGTTTTATACTTCCCTATTTTTTGTCCAGATTATTTTAGGGTAAAGTGAGACAATATCTGATGGTCTGTGAATCCCTTGCATATTACCGATAGAAACCAATATTTTTCTTAAAAATTTTCAGCCTCCTCACAAAAAGAGGAAAATGAATTCATTTATTGTGAAAATGAATCCCTCATCAATATAGTATGTTGCTGGCTTGATTTTACTATAAATTATATTAGCTTTTGAATGAATCACAACATTTCTAGAAGTACTTCAGGATGAGAAATGTACTGCTTGCTATGGAAAAGGATATGTGCTCCTTGTTTGATTGTATTCACTGCACATGAGCTACTCCTTTCTGTACAATAATTGATTTAGCTTGTATTTACTGCTGAGGAAAGAAATATGTTACCCTTTTATGCTATTTTACAAAATGCCTCGTCAATTGATTATATTTGATTACTAGTATATGGTGAATGAGAGTTGACAATATTCAAATTTATACCAGTTTTAACTCAGACACTTGATTCAGACTTGAAATAATTTCAGTCTGTTTTTAATACAATAAAGCACTTTGGCTTAAGTGGGACCTCTATTCTCTTGCAGCGCAGTGTGGTGGTTCTATGTCAGATTTCAGTGGTGTGATCCTCAGCCCTGGGTTTCCTGGAAACTACCCCAGCAGTTTAGATTGCACGTGGACAATCAAGCTGCCCATAGGTTTTGGTATGTATATTAAAAACACGTGAAAGAGTATTTTTATATCATTAATGCATCCTTAAGAAGAAATAACAAAGTCTAATAAGAACTTATGAAATATTCACAAATTATAGTTTACTTTGGGATTATATACATTTCACTTGGAGTACTTGGATAATTGAAAGAATATGGCCTTTTTAAAATTTCATACATAGATGATAAATAGATACAGTTTATGATACTTTCCAGTCAATATGTACAGATATAGCCTAAGTTAGATGTGTGTGGCAATGATTAAGTTCAACATGATTTTCATGTATAATTGTTTCTGTAACTCTTTTCTACTTGTTGAAACCAAGCAGTACATAGATAAATTATTTTCTGGTAATCTATTGAATCCAGTTGCCATTGTAAATAAATAAGATTTACATTTGAAAAGTATTAGTACAATTTTTCTACTGTTAGATTTAAATACCTGTGTAGATGTAATACCTTTCTAATTCTAATATTACAATTGCCAGTGTTTGGATATATTGCATTATATATATATTACATTTAATAAATTATTTTCCCTCTTGTGTCACTAACGTATTCTTTTGCAGCTTTTTTATATCCCATTAGTCTGTAAATGCATAAATAGAAGTGTTAGATTGAGGGTAGACTTATTCATTAAATCACAGAAGAATAAGATGAGTAGATACTCTTTGAAATACAAACCTGGTGGATTTAGAGCAATTAAGATAGTCTGTACTATCTCACTTATTGAGGACTAAATTTAGGTACCTCATTTACCCAAAAGCATCTATAGCCTCAGAATGAAAATTCATGTTGAAATGTTTTACATAAATTCACAGAAACTCATAGTTTTGACAGTTCTGTACTGAGCATGTACACATTATACTCCAGGTATTGTGCTAGGTGCTAGGGATAAAATGCGTAGTAAAACAGACTTTGTACCTTTTCCCAGTTAAGTTACAGTCACAATGAGGAGACAAATAGTCAAATATGTTATTGCAGTGAAGTATAATAAAGGGTACAGGATTGTACACAGGCATCCAGCCTAGTCCAAGAAATGCAAAAAAGGTTTATCAGAGGAAGTGATGTGTGAACTGTGGCTTTAAATATAAGTAAGAGTAAGCCCATAAAAGAGGGTCAGCTTGTGAGGAACAGGAAAGAAATTCTAGGTAAACAGACTGCCACGTGGAAAAATGCAGATAAGAAAGCTAAAGAAATTCAACAAACTTGAACACTATATGACTGGCCTGAGGTTTTGGGAGACCAGTAGGCCACTGAGAGAAGAATGCTGGGGGGCTTTCTAATGAGAATTATTCTGGCTACAACATGGGAATACCCTTAATTTGAAGTTGTAGTCAAATTCTATACCCTTTGATTGAAAGAGAATAAATGAATAATAGATTTGAAACAGTATGGTTATCCTTATGTCTTTTACTAGCCACTTAAGAGGGCTCATCCCATGTCACTTATGGAGCTAAGTGAATTATTTTAAAATAAATTATTACGTGTATTTGCAATAGTGTCATTATATCACCTTCAACTTAGCTCTTGCTGATACTTCATTGATTTTAAAAACCAAGTTTATTAAAAATTAAAAAGAATATGTATCTCTCTCTATTTTAGAAATGAAAACATGAGACCATTTCTGATTTGGTTACATTTAAATAATCCCACTGTTTTCTTTGAGTTTTGGCTAAATCAAATATTGCTTCTAATGTATTTGAATAGATAATTTATAAATGTTTAAAAGAAAATTGAATACACATCAACAGTTAAAGAAGTATTTTCTCTTGCCTGTGAAACAATTATGGACAACATAATTTGTGAAAAGGGGCTCAGGAAAATTTTAGAAAAATATGCAGTTCTTGTAGCCTCACATATTAAGATAGTACATTCAAAGTTTTAAGAAGATTGTCTGATTGTCCAGGAATGTATTTAATATTTTAAAGCATATTTTCAGTAATTCCCAAATTTATTTGTTCATGGAACTCTTTTTCAATGTAACAGCAAATTTCCATGGAACTCTTTTTCCAGGAACAAAATATGACTTCACTTGAGAACCTCACTAGTTATTAAGAGCAAGAGCTCAGGAGCCAGAATGTCTGCATTTGAATTTCACCTTTTTTAGGATGTTGTGTAAACAGCATATTATTTAGCTTCTCTGTGCCTCAGTTTCCTCATTCTCGTAACTATAAGCATTAAATAAGTTAGCATGTATAAAAACTTAAAACAGTGCCTAGCAAAAAGAAAACAAATGTCAGATTTTATTACTAACAATTTGCAGAATGGTAGTTGTAGGAAAAAAACATCAAATTCAGTAAAAATCAAATATTAATTGAATTAAGGAAACATACCTCAATAAAGGTTTTATTTTTTTCCATCCCAGAGATATTTAACTATCTCATATTCCAGTTATGTTTATAAAGATATTAAGACTATTTTGTAATATGATAGCATATAGCAATAACCCCTAGATTTTATTGGGAATATTACATAAAATTTGGCTTTTTCTTCTGATGAGAAAATACTAAAAGAGCACGCTGAAAATTACATGTTTAAAAATGATATTTTGGAGAAGTTAATTTATCCCCTGTATATGACTAATTTCTAACACAGTCATGAAATCTGATTATGTTAATATATAAAACTTTGCAATCATATTTTGGCTTCAAATTGCCCTTTTACAAAATACAAATTATTGAGTGGCTTTTCATCTTTAAAAATTGGTTGATACAGTTTTAAATGGTATTAAAGAGCAAGAAAGCCACTTTCTTGATTAGTTTTGCTATGGTGACAATGTAGTAAAAATGAGATTTTCCCATGTGACAAATAATGGGCATTTGAGAACAGTATTCTGTTACTTTCAACTATAGCACAGCTAATTGCCCTGGGCAGACAGCAGACCCATGGCCCAGATCTTGAGAGTATGCCTCTCAACTTAAATGGAAACGTATCTTAAGCACATTAATGCGAGCATGTGTTTGTGTATTTGTGTGCATTTAATTTGGTAAAAAAAATAGAGTAGCATTATGTTTGTTTTTCTTCCTTAGGTGTGCATCTGCAGTTTGTAAATTTTTCTACAGAAACCATACATGATTATTTGGAAGTAAGAAGTGGATCTGCAGAAACTAGTACTGTTATTGGCCGACTTAGTGGTCCTCAAATATCATCTTCCCTATTTAGCACGACCCATGAAACCAGCTTGTATTTTCACAGTGACTATTCACAAAACAAACAAGGGTTCCACATTGTATACCAAGGTGAGAGGAATAATAAAAATATGAAAGCTTTTTAGCCTCCAAACAGCTATTAACGATCTAACTCTAAGCATTTTCTATATTGTGTTTTAGAAAAAAAGGGAACCTAAATCAAAGCAAGCTTCAGTTAGGAAGAGTTTTAAATAATGCTATTTTCAGTCAACTATATAGGGGGAAATGATGTCTTTCTGAGGCCTTACAAATTCTAACCATGAAAAAAGGATTGAATTAATTTTAATACACAGTCAAATTAAGCAAGTCAAGGCAAGGCAGCCAAGCAAGGCATGGTGGATAGGCAAGATTTATCTCAGCTTTTATACCAGAATGAATATATTGAAAAGATATATTGTGGTACTCATCTACTATATGTAAAGTTATTTTCTTTTACTTTATAATGAAGGAATAACATAACCTTCCTTGATACCATTCTATTGCTATGAGAATATAAAATAAATAATTTGACAATCATATTAGGCCTATTTCTAGTATAAAACTGCTGCATGACCTTGAGCATGATTTTCATCCCTTTGAAATATACAGCTGGGAGACCTAGGCTTAAATGCTGATTCTCTATGTTCAGTCTTAAGTGGCCTAGGGCACAAGTCCATTTCTTCATTTTCATAATGGTGTTAGTAATAGTACCTCTCAGATAAGTTGTTTTGAACTTTATATGATAAAATGAATGTAAAATATTTATCGTGATGTATATCATTAGTAAATATTTAGTGCAGTTTAGCTATTTCTACTATACTATTTCAGATCTTAAAAGTCTAAGATTTAAAATTAAATATTTAAAGTTATGATGATATTTTATACAAACAATGCAGTTCCAATGACTGTAATATTTAATCAAAATTAACTTAAACTTTGATTATGTATCTGCCCTAACTATTAAGAATTTAATGAGTATGTGATATTTTTGTTGTTTTTAAATTTTAAATTAAAAGTATTTTATTATAATTAAATTATAATAATTGTAATATTATTATATAATTAAATTTTATATATATATAAATAAATTAAATTATTTTTTATTGAGGTATAGTTGATTTACGAGTATGTGATACATTTGGATGTGAGCTCCCCCAGAGCAGTCATCTTTGTGTTGTTCATTGAGGTATCTCAAGTGCCTAGAAGAGTAAGAGCACAATAAATATTTGCTGAATAAAAGTATATACACAAAAGGAAATTTAAGAGTAGTTAAAATAGACATTGTAACATCCAACTACATGGGTCTAAAATGATTACAGTTTGTATTATGCTTGCATACATAATTTAAGAGCAGCATATCACACATCATCCTTTACATAAAATAGGAATCATTTCTGTAACCTCTTGGTTCAAAATTAACCGTGTTCCCAAGGAACCTAATTATTTCGAAAATAGTTGGGGAACTGACTGAGTTTCTTTTTTGCTGCTGGAGGACTCAGAGCTATCTATGTGGTCCTTCTCTAGCAAGTGCACAGGGCTTGATGAACCTGACTTCATCTTCATTTCTATGCCGTCAAATTCCCTCAACCTCTCAGGGCAATATTCTTATTTGAATGAGGTAAAACTAGAGTCTGAACTTTATTAACTACATTTCTCAGGCAATGTGCCCTTGAAAAAAGATTCACTATTTCCATAATAAAATCCTAAAGGATATAGCATTTGTTACTGTTATTGATATAATGCTGTATTAATATTTTTGACATGTGCCACAATGTATTACAAGGATCACTAGATATTATTTGAGAATTACACTGAATTTTATATTATTTTTTTCACTAGTTCTTTATTCTATTTATTTTTTTTAAATAGATCTTTATTGGAGTATAATTGCTTCACAATACTGTGTTAGTTTCTGTTGCACAACAAAGTGAATCAGCCATATGCATACACATGTCGTCATATCCCCTCCCTCTTGAGGTTCCCTCCCATCTTCCCTATCCCACCCCTCTAGGTCATCGCAAAGCACCAAGCTGATCTCCCTATGCTATGCTGCTGCTTCCCACCAGCCAACTATTTTACATTCGGTAGTGTATATATGTGGATGCTACTCTCACTTCGCCCCAGCTTCCCCCTCCCACCCCATGTCCTCAAGTCCATTCTCTATGTCTACCTCTTTATTCCTGCCCTGCAACTAGGTTCATCAGTACCATTTCTTTTTTTTTTAGATTCTATATATATGCGTTAGCATACAGTATTTGTTTTTCTCTTCCTGACTTACTTCACTCTGTATGACAGTCTCTAGATCCATCCACCTCACTACAAATAGCTCAATTTCATTCCTTTTTATGGCTGAGTAGTATTCCATTGTAAATACGTGCCACATGTTCTTTATCCATTAATCTGTGGATGGACACTTAGGTTGGTTCCATGTCCTGGCTATTGTAAATAGTGCTGCAAAGAACATTGTGGTATATGTCTCTTTTTGAATTATGGTTTTCTCAGGGTGTATTATATGCCCAGTAGTGGGATTGCTGAGTCATATGGTAGTTCTAATTTTAGTTTTTTAAGGAACCTCCATACTGTTTTCCATAGTGGTTGTATCAATTTACATTCCCACCAACAGTGCAGGAGGGTTCCCTTTTCTCCACACCCTTTCTAGCATTTATTGTTTCTAGATTTTTTGATCATGGCCATTCTGACTGGCATGAGGTGATACCTCATTGTAGTTTTGATTTGCATTTCTCTAGTAATTAGTGATGTTGAACATCATTTCATGTGCCTCTTGGCCATCTGTATGTCTTCCTTGGTGAAATGTCTTTTTGGGTCTTCCGCCCAATTTTTCAGTGGATTGTTTGTTTTTTTTTCATATGGAGCTCCATGAGCTATTTGTATATTTTGGAGAATAATCCTTTGTTGTTTTATTTGCAAGTATTTTCTCACATTCTGAGGGTTGTCTTTTTGTCTTGTTTATGGTTTCCTTAGCTGTGCAAAAGCTTTTAAGTTTAATAAAGTCCCATTTGTTTATTTTTGTTTTTATTTCCGTTACTCTAGGAGGTGGGTAAAAAAAATCTTGCTGTTTTATGTCAAAGAGTGTTTTTCCTGTGTTTTCCTCTAAGAGTTTTATAGTGTCTGGTCTTACATTTAAGTGTTTAATCCATTTGTAGTTTATTTTTGTGTATGGTGTTAGGGAGTGTTCTAATTTCGTTCTTTTACATGTAGCTCTCCAGTTTTCCCAGCACCACTTATTGAAGAGGCTGTCTTTTCTCCATTGTGTGTTCTTCCCTCCTTTGCCATAAATTAGGTGATTATATGTGCATACGTTTATCTCTGGGCATTCTATCCTGTACCATTGATCTATATTTCTGTTTTTGTGCCAGTACCATACTGTCTTGATTACTGTAGCTTTGTGGTGTATTTTGAAGTTGGGGAGCCTGATTCCTCAAGCTGTTTTTCTTTCTCAAGTTTGCCTTAACTATTCAGGGTCTTTTGTGTTTCCATATGAATTGTAAAATTTTTTGTTCTAATTCTTTGAAGAGTGCAATTGGTAGCTTGATAGGGATTGCATTGAATCTGTAGATTGCTTTGCGTAATATAGTCATTTTCACAATATTGATTCTTCCAATCCAAGAACATGATATATTTCTCCATCTGTTTATATCATATTTGATTTCTTTCATCAGTGTTTTATAGTTTTCTGAGTACAAGTCTTTCGCCTCCTTAGGCAGGTTTATTCCAAGGTATTTTATTCTTTTTGTTGCAATGGTAAATTGAAGTGTTTCCTTAATTTCTCTTTCTGATTTTTCATTATTGGTGTATAGGAATGCCAGAGGTTTGTTTGCATTAATTTTGAATACTGCAACCTTACCAAATTCATTGATTAGTTCTAGTAGTTTTCTGGTGGCATAGTCAGGATTTTCTATGTACAGTATCATGTCATCAGCAAACAGTGACTGTTCTACCTGTTCTTTTCCAATTTATATTCCTTTTATTTCTTTTTCTTCTCTGATTGCTGTGGCTAGGACTTCCAAAACTATGTTGAATAAGAGTGGTGAGACTGGACATCCTTGTCTTGTTCCTGATCTTAGTGGAAATGCTTTCAGTTTTTCACCATTGAGTATGATGTTTGCTGTGGGTTTGTCATATATGGCCTTTATTATGTTGAGGTAGGTTCCCTCTATGCCCATTTTCTGGAGAGTTTTTATCACAAATCAGTATTGAATTTTTTCAGAAGCCTTTTCTGCATCTATTGAGATGATCATATAGTTTTTATTCCTTAATTTGTTAATGTGGTGTATCACATTGATTAATTTGCATATACAGAATAATCCTTGCATCCCTGGGATAAATCCCACTTGATCATAGTGTATGATTGTTGTTGGATTCTGTTTGCTGTATTTTGTTCAGGATTTTTGCATCTCTGTTCATCAGTGATATTGGTCTATTATTTTCTTTTTTTGTGATATCTTTTTCTAGTTTTGGTATCAGTGGAATAGTGGCTTCATAGAATGAATTTGGGAGTGTTTCTCCCTCTGAAATTTTTTGGAAGAGTTTGAGAAGGATCATTGTTAACTCTTCTCTAAATATTTGATAGAATTCACCTGTGAAGCCATCTGGTCCTGAGCTTTTGTTTGTTGAAAGATTTTTAATTATGGTTTCAATTTCATTACTTGTGATAGGTCTGTTTATATTTTCTAATTCTTCCTGGTTCAATCTTGGAAAATTGTCCATTTCTTTGTGGTTGTCCATTTTTTTGGCATATAGTTTTTTTTAGGAGTCTCTTATAATCCTTTGTATATCTTCAGTGTCAGTTGTGATTTCTCCTTTTTCATTTCTAATTTTATTGATTTGCATCTTCTCCCTTTTCTTCTTGGTGAGTCTGGCTAAGGGTTTATCAATTTTGTTTATCTTCTCAAAGAACCAGCTTTTAGTTTTATTGATCTTTGCTATTGCTTTCTTCATTTCTATTTAATTTATTTCTGCTCAGATCTTTATGATTTCTTTCCTTCTACTGAGTTTGGGTTTTCTTTGTTCTTCTGTCTCTAGTTGTTTTAAATTTGGGGTAGGTTGTTTATTCGATATTTTTCTTGTTTCTTGAGGTGAGATTGAATTGCTATAAACTTCCCTCTTAGAACTGCTTTGCTGATTCCCATAGGTTTTGGGTCGTCATGTTTTCGTTGTGACTTGTTTCCATGTATTTTTAATTTCTTCTTTGATTCTTCAGTGATCTCTTGGTTATTTAGTAGCTCACTGTTTAACCTCCATGTATTTGTGTTTTTTACCATCTTTTTTTCCTGTAATTGATTTCCAATCTCATAGCGTTTTGGTCAGAAAAGATGCTTGATACGATTTCAATTTTCTTAAATTTTCTGAGGCTTGATTTGTGACCCAAGATGTGATCTATCCTGGAGATTGTTTCATGTGCACTTGAGAAGAAAGTGTATTCTGTTGTTTTTGGATGGAATGTCCTATAAATATCAATTAAGTCCATCTTGTTTAATATGTCATTTAAAACTTGTGTTACCTTATTTATTTTCTCTTTGGATGATCTGCCCATTGGTGTAAGTGGGGTTTGCAAGTCCCTTACTATTATTGTGTTACCGTCGATTTCTCCTTTCATGGTTGTTTACATTTGCCTTATTTATTGAAGTCTCCTATGTTGGGTGCATAAACATTTATAATTGTTATATTTTCTTCTTGGATTGATCCTTTGATCATTATGTAGTGTACCTCCTTATCTCTTGTAACAGTCTTTATTTTAAAGTCTATTTTATCTGACACAAATATTGCTACTACACCTTTCTTTTGATTTCCATTTGCATGGAATATCTTTTTCCATCCCCTCACTTTCAGTCTGTATGTCTCCCTAGGTCTGAAGTGGGTCTCTTGTAGACAGCATATATATGGGTCTTGCTTTCGTATCCATTCAGCCAGTCTGTGTCTTTTGGTTGGGGCATTTAATCCATTTACATTCAAGGTTATTATCGATATGTATGTTCCTATTACCATTTTCTTAATTGCTTTGGGTTTGTTTTTGTGGGTGTTTTTCTTTACTTGTGTTTCCCACCTAGAGAAGTTTCTTTAGCATTTGTTATAAAGCTGGGTTGGTGGTGTTGGATTCTCTTAGCTTTTGCTTGTCTGAAAAGCTTTTGACTTCTCCATTGAATCTGAAAGAGATCCTTGCTGGGTAGAGTAATCTTGGTTGTAGGTTTTTGTCTTTCATCACTTTATATCCTTCCACTCCCTTCTGGCCTGCAGAGTTCCTGCTGAAAACTCAGCTGATAGCCTTATGGGGATTCCTTTGTATGTTATTTTTTGTTTTTCCCTTGCTGCTTTTAATATTTTTTCTTTGAACTTAATTTTTGTTAGTTTGATTAATATGTGTCTTGGTATGTTTTTCCTAGGGTTTATCCTGTATGGGGCTCTCTGTGCTTCCTGGACTTGGGTGACTATTTCCTTTCCCATGCTAGGAATGTTTTAGACTATAATCTCTTCAAATATTTCCTCAGACCCTTTATTTTTCTCTTCTTCTTATGCTACCCCTATAATTCGAATATTGGTGCATTCAGTGTTGTCCCAGAAGTCTCGGAGATTGTCTTCAATTCTTTTCATTCTTTTTTTCTTCATTCTGCTCATCAGGAATTATTTCCACCATTTTGTCTTCCAGCTCATTTATTCGTTCTTCTGCCTCAGTTATTCTGTTATTGATTCCTTCTACTGTATTTTTCATTTCAGTTATTGTGTTGTTAATCTCTGTTCATTTGTTCTTTAGTTCTTCTAGATCTTTGTTAAACATTTCTTTTATTTTCTCAATCTGTGCCTCCAGTCTACCTCTTGAGATTCTGGATCATCTCTACTGTCATTACTCTTAATTCTTTTTCAGGTGGATTGCCTATTTCCTCTTCATTTATTTGGTCTTGTAGGTTTTTACCTTGCTCCTTCATCTATGACATATTTTTTTGCTGTCTCTTTTTTTTTTTTTTCTTTTTTTATGAGTGGCATTGTGTTCCTGTCTTACTGGTTGTTTGGCCTGAGTTTTCCAACACTGCAGTTTGTAGGCTATTGGGTAGAGCTGGGTCTTGGTGCTGAGATGAGGAACTCCATGAGACCTCACTCTGATGAATATTTCCTGGCGTCTGAGGTTCTCTGTTAGTCCAGCAGTTCAGACTCGGAGCTCCTGCTGCGGGAGCTTTGGCATGACCCCAGCTCATGAACCAAGATCCTACAAGCTGCATGGGGTGGCAAAAAAAAAGAGAGAACAATAACAAAGTGAAAAATAAAATTAGACTAGGATACTAACAGATGTTTTAGAATGAATATAAAAATAAAAATATAGATGAATCAACATCCAGAATGTACATCAGTACCACAATAGTAAAAAAGAGGAGGAGGGAAAAGAAAGAAAAAAAAGGCAGAGGGGGAGGTCTTGGCTGTGCAGGGTGGGGCCTAAGTAAGGGCAAGGTTTGGGCGGTGGGTGGGCCTATGCTTAGGACCCACAGGTCTGGATAGGCCCTGGGGGCAGTGGGGGGTGAGGCTTAGGCTCAAGGAACAGAAGGGACCCAGGTGTGCCACCCACTCCTGGTCTCAGAGGACAGGGAACTTCACCTGAGAGCCCAGCAGGCTTCCCGGGCTCAAGTGGGCAGGGCAAATGCCCTCCTCTCCTCTGTTGCTCCTCCAGTCTAGGAGGGCCCCTCCTGCCTGCCTCTCCTGATCTCCCCAGCCTCCTTCCTATACCCCCAGGACAAATGGGGCCAGGGAGGCGGGGGCGATGGCTGTGGAGGGCAGGGGACCAGCCTGGGAGCTCAGCAGGCTTCCTGGGCCAAGTGGGTGGGGTAATTGCCCTCCATCCCTCTTCCATTCTTCCCGGAGGGCCCCTCCTGCCTGCCTCTCATGCTCTCCACTCAGCCTCCTTCCTATGTCCCCAAGGATCAACACAACCTGGAGGGGGCTTTGGAGGGCTGAGGATGGGTCTGAGAGCTCAGCAGGCTCCCTGGGCCCGAGTGGGTGGGGCAATCGCCCTCCGCTCCTCTCCCACTCCTCCTGGATGGCTCCTGCTGCCTTCTTCTACTGATCTCCCCAGCCTCCCTCCTATGCCCCCAAAGACCCACGTGGCCTGGAGGGGGCTTTAGAGGGGGGTTACCAGCTTGGATGCTCAACAGGCTCCCCAGCCTGAGTGGGCCAGGCGATCGCCCACTGCTCCTCTCCCGCCCTTCCCAGAGAGTCCTCCCGCCTGCCTCTTCTGATCTCCCTGGCCTTGGGGTGCCAATCCTGTCTGGCCTCTACTTCTTCTCCCCTCTCAGTCCCCCCACGTCCTACTGGTTCACTTGGGGATTCCTTCTATCTCCTTGGGCCTCAGAGTCCCCCATCAGCAGCAGGCAGGCACCCTAGTTGTGGGGAGATGCTAACTCCACATCTTCCCACACAACCATCTTGACTGACACAAGTACACTGAATTTTAAAACTATCTTCTTTTACTGAATTTATATTGTTGAGCTAATGACATTTTTTTGAGATATAGGTTAATTGATACAGATTCACAGAATCAATGTTATTTTTAGATGATTTCGCGATTAGACCTTAAAAACATTCTGAATTTTGGAAAAATGCATAGTATACAATTAAGTGTACCCTTCTACTAAAGAACTTGGTTCCAAAGTTAACGTTATTACTGGCAACGTTATTGGGTTTGTTAAGCCCTGTATTATATATGATATTAGGATGGGAACTTTCTCCTGAACATTTAAAATCTATTTCTTATTCATCCTTATTAAACTAAATAGCATAGAAAGGTGAAATGTTATATAAAATATCACAGGATCATACATTTGTCTATGAGTCTTACCCTATTCAAGATTATCTAGCTAACTAAACGTATCATGATCATTTCACAATACATCTAAATCAAATCATTTTATTGTATACCTTAAATTCATGCAGTGCTATATCCCAGTTATATTTCAATAAAACTGGAAAAAAATTATCTTTTACATGTGAGTGAAAATTTAAAGTGTTTGTTTCATAGAATAATATATCCCAACTCCTAATGATCAAATGATATACGTTTGTCTTCAATTGACATGATTCTTTTGGTTTTGATATGTTTGTGGAATATTAATTCAAATGAAAAAAATTAGAATAAAAGCACTAAATATCTTAAAAAGACTGTTCATTAATTCTGAAACCTTTAATTTAAAAATTAGAGTAATATTTTAATAAGCAACTTATGGTAGCTTATTCAACTTTAAATATAAGTTTTTGATTTTGGGAATTTAGAATTTAATGGTCTCAACGTTAATTTTCTCAACTTTGTGGTTACATAGAAGTATCCTTTTCTTTATGAAGTAGCAGTGATGGGTCAACTTATTCTCAACTAATTTGGAAAGAAAAAAGTGTTTTCACACATACATATATATATATGTATATATAGATGGGGGTGGGTGAGGGGAGGAAGAGAGAATGATGAAGAAAATGTGTCAGAGTTAACAATTGGAAAACGTGGCTGAAGGCATACTGGCGTTCTTACTAATCTTGGAACCTTTGTGTAATTTTGGAATTACTAAAAAATAAAAAAAGTTTTTTATAAAAGGAATTTAATGGTCAGTAGCAAAGTAGTCTCTGCTGGTAATTTAAATTTTATTAATTATAATGTGATTTTGAACTTCTTAAAAATAAAGTCTCAAATATTAATACGATATGAGTATATGTACGGTTTATAGGTTCAAAATTTATTCAGCAATGTTTATTAAGGACCTACTATGTGAAAAGCAATAAGCAAGGCTTTTAAGATACAATGATAAAAAAGCAGGAACTTTGATCTCATGCAGAATGTAGAACAAGAGTAGTATGAACAAATAAACAGTTACACTACAGTGCCAAAAATATCATGATAACTGAAGTGCAAATTTTATATTAGAAGGAAATTTGTTTCCTAATACTTTATATTGTTAAATAACTTCTTTGGAGAAACTCAATAGAGAGATAGTGTGGTTTGTTTCTTTTAGAGGAAAAATTAGCTAAAAAATGGTTCAAAAAGGCTCAGAATTAGGCTTACACACATATTTATTTTATTTTATGTACATACAATGAACCAGGAAGCAGTTGCATTATAGGTAAAGGGATCAGAATATGTTTGATTAAAATTATGGCTATAGGGTAATTTACATTTTCACTAAAACTTATAATTTAGATAGATTTCATAAGTGGGAGAAAAAACAATGCATCTTAATAAATTGTACTAAAAACTTAATATGAAAATTATACATAAGAAATTCATATCATGCACTGACATCATTTATTATAAACCTGAATTACTATTTATATTCAACTGCAAGCAGCACTACATCTATTTTGCAGGTTGTAAATAATACTCTTTGGTCTTTCGAAATTCAAAACGGAAAAACTTTCTTTTTACCTTTTCCAGCCTATCAGTTGCAAAGCTGTCCTGATCCACGCCCATTTCGAAATGGTTTTGTAATCGGCAATGATTTTACTGTGGGGCAAACCATTTCGTTTGAATGTTTCCCTGGTTACACGTTGATTGGAAATTCAGCTCTCACTTGCCTTCATGGAGTGAGTCGCAATTGGAATCATCCACTTCCAAGGTGTGAAGGTATGCTTCTAAATTGAAGCTGTCTTTTAGGTGATATCATCTATGTTTAATAATTCTTGATTTGGTACTCTTTTCTTGTTTGTTTTCCTCTTCAAATAGCATGCTAAATATACAGTTTTTCTTTTAGTTGTAGAATTATAGTTAGTACCCAGATCAAAGACCTAAGGCTTCATAATGAATAACTGGTTTTGTCATTATTGGCAGGAGACTTAACCTTCTTCACTGGATGCGAAAGTAAAGTTTGTTAACACTTCAGAGCTGCTTCTGTGTGATGTCTGTGTGAGTGCATCTGTGTTTGTTTAGTAATCATTCATATACAAACCAGTAACCCAGATACTACTACTGAATTTGGGCTCATTTCTTCTAAAGAAAAAAAGAAAAAACCCTTATAAATAAAAATGGCTTGAACCTCTTTATAAGGTCTTATATTTATACATGATATAAGACAAAAGTTGAACAGTGTATATATGGATAAAGTATTTGAAAGAAGAGAAAACAGTGCAATTTACTAATCTAGTGATAGTGAATAACTATGTAGCATACCTCATGCTGAAAAATAAATAAAAGCTCACTGTTTGATTCATGGTTTCCAGCTTCATTTTACATACCTTAACTGTGGTAAAAACACAACACAGATGTCTTTTATACTGTTTGAGAGGTATGAAATGTTTACCTTTTTCTTTATAATCAGTTTATTGTGATTCTACTTAAATATTTTGTTTTGTGTTTTTTTCTGTAGCTCTTTGTGGAGGGAATATAACTGCAATGAATGGCACCATTTACTCTCCTGGATATCCTGATGAATACCCAAACTTTCAAGACTGTTTTTGGCTTGTAAAAGTACCCCCTGGGAATGGAATCTACATCAATTTTACTGTTCTTCAAACAGAACCAATCTATGATTTCATTACTGTATGGTAAGCCAAGACCATTGTTATTGATTGATTCAACTGTATGTAGCAGTGAAACAAGGAAGGAATGAAAATATATCACAGTCCTCTGTACAAATTGCCATCAGATGTTTGAATTGGTGTAACTGAGGGTGACAGTGTGTGTTTTGCAGAATGAGACAAACAAGAGAAATAGATTTGCCCATGAAGTAGCTAAACACGTAGAACAAAAACTTTATGGGTGAAAAAAATGGTTTAAATTTGTTATTAAAATAATGTGCAAAACCTGGGAATTAAATCAGAGTAAGTTTAAGGTAAGAAAGTTCTCTATATACAGAACTAGTGAAATTTAAAAGCCTGTATTCCAATAAGTTATTTAATACAACTACTGAATTTCTGTCATAATAATTCATCATAAAATATTATGTGTGTATTATTATTATCCTGTTAATTAAAACATCTCTATTTAAACTAAAAATAAAATAGCTGAATTAATTATTGACAATTGGTTAATTGAACTACCATGTGACTTCTAAAATTCATTCTAAGTTTAACAGTCTATGGTTCTCAAGATTATTTTGAAGAAAATAAAAGGAAGGCAGACTTCAAGCATTTGGGAAGATCTGGGTTGTGGTCAGGAAACCAAAGACAATTTAATTGATTACAGCTAATATGGGTACATTTCTTTTGGGTAAAAATGTGATCTTTTTAAATATGTTATCACCTAAATAAACATATACCAATATGATTTGGCACTCGTTGATTATTTCATCCACTGCACCTTTATCATCTCATATGTAATACTTTCATTAAACTTTGTGTGAAACTTTCCAAAAAAATCAATCTCACTCTCCCTTTCTCCCCTCCCTGCTCTATGTCTCTCCTATAGGGATGGACCAGACCAAAACTCACCTCAGATCGGGCAATTCAGTGGCAATACTGCTTTGGAATCAGTCTATAGCACTTCAAATCAGATTCTAATCAAATTCCACAGTGATTTCACAACAAGTGGCTTTTTTGTGCTCAGTTATCACGGTTGGTATCATCTAGGCATTTCTATTTTGTCTGGCACTGTTTGAAATTGTCCTTGAAAAATTGAGTGTAATATATATATTCAACCAATGATTGCAAAGGTATTAAAATTTGACACTTTTTTATCATTTCAAATACATTTACTTGCAAAGAACGGCCTCTTCTAAGCATTTAGGGACATTAAAATGTGAGCAAATGGAGATAGGAAATAAATCAGTCAGTAATTACCCCAGTAGAAAATAATTATTTTTGCATGGAAATGCATAAAAGAGAACCAGCTGTTCATATTTTATTGCATGTAGTCTTAAAACATCAATCGATTTTTTTCAATACAAAATGTTTAATCTATTTAACCTGCTGTGAGTCTTTCTAAAATTAGCATCGAATAACTTTATGCTTTGGATCACATGACTCATTCATTTATACTCTGTTTCACAACTATATCTATTCTAGAATCCTACAGCTTTAAGTGACTATTTCAGATCATTAAGTTCTTAGCTTTTACTCCCGTGAAATAATTTATGAAGAGTTTCAATTTCAATTCTTTGTATATAATTATTCTGGAATCTCTCTTCATAACATTAACTTTTTGAAAGAACATTCAGATGGTTTCAGAGGATTTTTTAAAATTTCCTGTTATGTTAAATTGTATTTCATTATAAATAAGAAAATGTTTATTTCTAGTGATTATATCCTTTCATCTGCTATGACCATAGTTTCATAAGCACATTCTGTTTCATATGACTTTGTCAGACCAATTCCATGAGCATCACAGGATCAATAAACTACTAAATTAAATTTGCAAAACTTATATTAAAATTTCCAGGGTGAATGTGTACCTTGTCCATTACATTAACATACAATTTAATATTTTCTTCTTTTTTTAACACAAAGTAAGAAAATCTTTGATACTCAAAGCTTATATTACATGAAAAATATGGTAAGTCAAATATGGTTATACACAAAGACACTTAAAGCACATTGGGTCTAGAAATACTCAGAGAACAGACCAGAAAATATTTGATTTGCTTAATCTCAGCACTTATCAATCAGTAGATGGTGCCCAATTTGTGCTTCTATAGTAGCCAGAGCTGCATGTATTATCTGGCATAGCCAATTAGAAAGCAGGGAGTTCAGTTAGATAACTTTGATTCAGGCTGTTTATTTTTTTAAATAACTCCTTTGCCTTTTTTAATGAATTGGTCATTTGTACTGGCAGTATGTATATACAGTCTAAAGCTGCAACAATAGCTTTATTACTTTGAAAGGTAATCATAGCTCAAGAACTACTAAACTAAATGATTTTAAGTTCAAAAGATGAATTCGTTCCTGAACTGTATTTTGTACATTTTCTCTCTTCACAGATCCCCGCATAACTTTTTATTATTTTGTATCTTGCCTGAACAAGTGATAAAGAAGGGACTGTTCATTGATGGACTGTAAATATCCATAAAATAACCTTATAGGGAGTGGAAAATTCTTATAAAACTTAGGAAACATTTCAAAGGGGAAACATTGTCAGAGAAAAGGATGTCAGTATCTGTGTGTGTGTGTTTGTGTGTGTGTTTGTGTGTGTGTAAAAATGTGAAAATCTTTACATAGAAAATACAAGGATGACAGAATGTAGGTAAACACATACAAAATATGAACATAGATTTACATAGACACTTATGTGAATGTATATACATATATTCTCACTCCAAATTCTGTTTCACATGATTTTTGTTACTAGGTTCTGAATCATGTATATTAAAAATAGAATTATTTTAGGAATAAGGAAGATCAAATATTTGTTTAGGGCTTTGTTTTTCAGCTGACTTTGGACAAGTTATCCTTTGGTTTCCACTTTCTTCAGCTATAACACAACATGATATAATTGCTGAGAAGATTAACGAGATACTGTATATATAGAAATTACTCCAATTGCTGGCATGTATTAGGTTGAACCATATGAAATTGTTGGCAGAAATGCTGAATATTGACAATTTTGTATAGCTCAACCCATGTAAGTGCTGTCATTATCACTATCATCAACATTGCGTTGCAGAGATGAAATGATTGGAGAGAATGAGTAATATACAGTTAGCATAGTTCCTAGAACAGTGTATGTTCAGTAAATATTCCTTTCCTTACAATATCTTACCTCACATATTAGTTTTTCTAATAGAGTATTTATATTTATTTATACTTATATTTTAAATGTTATAATAAGGCCCAATTGCCAGAGCTTAGAGAAGCCTAACATTTGAATCAACATCTCTGGCAATTTTACCCAAACCTTAAAATAACCTTGAAATTTGGAGAGGTAGCCAGGGGTCATGTTAAAAATTGACAGATGCCTTATATTCTACTAGCCCTAGTAGGATAATTTTCCTAAGCGTGCTTTCACCCTGACTCACCTTTTCAAGAACGCATGATGCCTTCATTAAATCAGATTTAAAGCTACCCTATCATCTGGTTCATTGATTCTTATTCCCCAGTGCCTACTCTGACTCCCATTAGATTCTTACTCTCACTGCCCCCTGAACTTCCATTCTTAAATGGTTTCTTACTCATCTTCAGTTCTTTAACTCTACCTATCTTAAGTCCCCATTTCTCCTTTTCTTGATACTTCAAACTCATAGGGATCACTACCATCTTTTCTATGATTGCACTTACTCTTTTCACCAAACTTTTCAGAACTTACGTATGCTGTATTGTTTTATATGCCTTGTGAGTTTAATAATAGTGAGTGCTTTTATGAGGACACAGATCACACTTATGCTTCTTAATCCTTTCATAGCTTTATTATTGACTAAGTAATTATAGTTTAGTCTTATGGTCATGTGTGTTCGATTCTTTTTTTTTTTTTTTTTTTTTTTTTTTTTTTTTTTTTTTTTTTTTTTTTGCTGTGCGCGGGCCTCTCACTGCTGTGGCCTCTCCCATTGTGGAGCACAGGCTCCGGACGCACAAGCCCAGCGGCCATGGCCCACGGGCCCAGCCGCTCCGCGGCACGTGGGATCCTCCCGGACCAGGGCACGAACCCGTGTCCCCTGCATCGGCAGGCGGACTCTCAACCACTGCGCCACCAGGGAAGCCCCGATTCTTTTTAAAATGTCTAATTGAGTTTATTTGAGCTGTCTTAGTGACAACTTTTAAAAAGGTTATTTTACAATTATGTACATGTGTGCTCATCCCTCCTCACAAAAACAAAAAAGATGCCTGTTTTCAAATTGGTATTAATATAATTAGTACAATTTAATATAACCGAAAATATAATATTCATATCCATGGCTCGTATTCAGTAGCTATAGCTTAGTGCCAAAATGAGCTCTCATAATGGTAAAAAAAAAACAAACAAAAAACTGGTCAGGTCATTTGGTACTTTTTCATAAGTTAACCAGGGAGATAATTCACTATTTAACACTTAGTTTAAGATGATTTAATATACCTAAGCTTAAAATGGTTTACTACCCCACTCAGTTTTCTTTATATTCTCTTAGTGATATAATAGCTCCTTCTGTTATGCCCAAACCTATAAGTCAGAAGTGGTTTCTTAGGACTTGTGTACTTATTTTATAAATTTAACAGATCAGTATTTTCATATATTTTCTTAAGGTCACATTAATTACTTAAGTTTTATTTATTAATATATTTTTAATATGTCTGAAAGGAGAAAAATGTGTTTTTATGAGATCTAGTCAGATATCTGTCTTTTATAAAACATCACCTTCATAAAACCTTTCATGATCAAAAATAACATTCACAAAAAGCTTTGGAAAATGAAAGTTCTATGCAATGAAGAAATAGGGCAGGCATAAATGTTGAGGCACTTTATCTCAGATACCGTATTTCTTCTTCATCTGAGGAAATCTGCTAGTCTTTCTCTGTATTACTATAACCGTAATTCCCTAAAGAAAGAGCTGAATTTTCTTTTTTTTTTTTTTTTGCGGTACGCGAGCCTCTCACTGTTGTGGCCTCTCCCGTTGCGGAGCACAGGCTCTGGACATGCAGGCTCCGGATGCGCAGGCTTGGCGGCCATGGCTCACGGGCCTAGCCGCTCCGCGGCATGTCGGATCTTCCCGGACCGGGGCACGAACCCATGTCCCCTGCATCGGCAGGAGGACTCTCAACCACTGCGCCACCAGGGAAGCCCCTGAATTTTCTTGATATCTGCCATAGAGTCAAGATGGGTTTGTCTTATAATAAATAATAACAGTATTCAGTCCTAATCAATGACTTCCTGAAAGTAAATTACACAAAACCTGTTTCAACTGCAAGTTTTTGCAGACATTAACTTTGTATAGTCACTCTAATAGTGATAGCTACCATTTGCTGAATACTTAATATGCCAGGCACTATGCTAGATGCTTTCCATGCTAATTTTTGTAATAACTCTGCAATATAAGTATTATTATCCCTATTTTAATAATTAAAGAACCAAAAGACAGAAATTTGTAACATATATAAAGCCAGAGAACTAATATATAGAAGGGCTGCCGGGAATTCAAAATAGGTCTGTCTGACTTAAGGACTGACCTCTTTTTAAATAATGACAACAATAACAGCAATCATAATAATAGCTAAACTATACTGAGTTCTTACCAAGTGCCAGGTAGTGTCCTAAGCTGGTATTATCTCATGCATAGATTATAGTTAATGGTATGTAAACATAATTTTTCTTTAAAAATTAACAATGATTTTCATTTTTATCAAGATAAGTCATCTCACTTTCTAGAAAATACCTCTCCTAATTACAACTTTGAACTTCGAACTTTTTAGTGCTTCTCTTCCCCAGGACCTACAGGCTAACAACAATATGTTGGTAGGTTTATCACAAATTAGTGTGTTCCTCTTTGTAGTTTCCAAAATGTGCTATGGTCCCCGTGTGACGAGAAAATAAGATAAGTTTATTGGGAATCTGACTTATGCCAACCACTGTAGTATAGCCAGAATATATATTTATTAATTTAAACAAAAGGTATCATTTTAATGCTTAAATCTATTATCCAGGGTACCTCTTTTTCTAATATCAGATATTAGGGAACCTCAATTATTACAGAAGATTTTCTTAGGATAATACAATTTAATAATATATATTATCCATTGTTTTCTGTTATTGGCACAGTTTCTGTGAATGAGTGGGTTGATTATATATTGAATTTCAGATTATTTTTAAGAAGTGTATTTTAAAAGCCTGTAATACCTTTTAGGTCATCTTTTAAGGTTATATTGCCTTTACAATGAATGCTGTATTTGGGGACAAGTATATTTAACTCCACAAAGTCTTATCCTAAAAGAGTCTACTGTAGATATAAGGACACATTTTATATAAAACATAAATCACCATTGCTTTGAACTGTGTGACCCCATTACCTCCCACAACGTAAAGATCAGACCTCCTTTCATATTTCAGTAGATAGAGCATTGAGCTGATGAAATGTTTCATTGTTTGATTTCCAGAGAGCATAGTGGGTATGAACATCATACAATTATATATATATACAGCTAAAAAACCAAACTAGTAAAACTATAATGATGAAAAGATATTGCCATTTACTATTATTTAAATGACTACTTAGTGATTACTTAAATGACAAAAAGTCATGTCAAAATTGCTTACCATATTTTGGTATTTTGCTGTGTGTGATAAGATGGCATTTTTATTCTACAGTATCTCAGCCCCCTCCAGCCAAAGTCCATCAGGAACATCTCTGTAGTTAAACAAAGTTGAGTTTATAGGCTCACTGTAATGTGTGGGACAACATACCATGAGAAACCCCATGGAGTCTCAGTGAGAGGGTGTTAGGTGGGCCTTGTTATAGGATTTGGGCTGTGTAAGATGGTTCTGGAAAGTTCAAGGAAGCATGCTTTTCCTCTGGGTTGGGTGCTCTTAGAAAATTGCAGCAGTTCTATAATTGGGTATCTTAATTTTTTTCTAGAAGGTGGAAGGTATGGAACACACCTAAAACTATGATTGGCGTGGGGTAGCAGCATTCTCTTGTACTAGCTGAGATGGAGGGATCTTGGTCATATTGGTGGTTTGGATAGCGTTTTCATTTTGTTTTATGGTTTTTGTTTTGTCTTTTCTATGCTCAGACATGATTTGGGAAAGGTCTTATTTTTGTCTTGTTCCAACAAGGTCAAAGAGCTATCATGTCTGATGTTAGTTGTTAGTTAAATTGATTACAGTCAACAGTAGAAAATCATGGCCTATCAGTTAGAGCCAAGGCCGGCTCCAAGCCAACAGCATACAGGGGCTGTGCTTTGTTTTCTTTTGCTTTGTTTTCTTTTGCTTTTTTTTCTTTAGTCTTTTCTTTTCAATGTGCAGAATAAAGTGATGGTTAAAGAGCTAAAACGTGTTCCTTCATAGCCAAAACAAACCAAACTATGGTAGTAAACAGAAAAAGGAAAATAGATACTGACAAAGAAAAAATTGTCACCTCTGATGTGCTCTGTTATCTACTAATGTGCCAGGCAACTCAACCATGTAGAGAAGAGACCTTTAGCACATTACTTTTCAGACTCTAATGGTCTCAGTACTAAGGTAGGATACTTTCCATTAGCTACTGGAATATGGGGAAGTCACTTCATGCAAAAGATATTGGAATTTTCTTATGGATAATTCAGGATATTTCCCAAAAGCTTGTTTACTATACTTCTGTTTTTCCATCTCTAGGAAAATACCTAGTAACTTCTTGTTGATCCATTTCTAATGATCCATTCCATTTCTCTGTCTCATCTCCAAATCTAGGGCTGAACATTTTCTCTTGAATTCAAAGATTCTCCCTTCTATAGGCAGAGAAACAAATGGATTATAAAATACTAACAGATAAAACGTGATATTTGTAAGTAATTTAAGCACCACTGAAACTTACCTGTATGGTTCATATCAATTCACTAGCAGACTTTCTCCAAAATGGAAAAAAAATTACTAATTATTTTTTCTTCTTAGTTAGAACTCAGATAGCATTTGTTTAAATACTCCTAACTCTACTTTCAAGTGGAGCTGCTTAAAGTTATTTTACATAACTTTTGAAATAGCATTACCAGAATTACATAACTGAGTATGTAATTATCAGTGCTTTTCCTCCTCCAAATCTTCCCCAAATCATGAAGTTATCATACTTGAAATAATCTGGGTCACCACTGAAGTACAACAGTGGTTATAGAGAACTTAGAATTTATAAGAGCACATAGAACATTTTCTTTTCCTCTGTTAAGAAATACTGCATCCTTATTTGGCAGAAAGGTTGTGCACTTGTGCTTCTGTGGTTTAGAGAAGGAATGGCAATTTGCCAGTGTCCTGTTGTGTCTTTTTTTGAAGAAGCCTTTAATATTAATAGCTCAATTGAACTGAAGTAGATAAAAGCAGCAGCATTCTTTTCTGGAATTGGGTTGGTTATTTCATTACAAAGAAGATAGGAATTGAAAAATAACCAAATATATTGCCAGAATTAAACTCTAAAGTGATTTTAAGAAGCAAATTTTTTGGACCAGGAACCAGACATCTGTACACATTTGAATGAAAACAGAGCACTGTTCAAACAATGGTCATCCTCAAAAGATACTGACATGCACTCTAACCCACAATTGCCTCTGTTTCATCCCCATTTGCAGTTTTAGAGGTACTTTTTAGGGAAGACTATTTGTTTAGAGACTCTTTCCCTCCTGAAAAAACCTATATTTTGTGTATTACTTAGCAAATATTTGTTGGATTATAAGTAAAGTGAAAGGAGCTTATTACTCAATTGTGAAAAAGACACATGAAGAGTCTCCCTTATGTTACTTAAAGCCTAGATGGAGTCACAAATAGTGAAAAAGTAAACTAATAAATGGAAAATAATAAATGTTGAAACAAGTCATGATATCCAGTTACGGGCAGAATTGAAACTTTTAAATTGTATCATAGTGCTCGCTTCGGCAGCACATATACTAAATTGTATCATCAAAATTTTAAATAGCACGAGCATGTATTTTAGTCCATGTTTTCCATGGATTGTTCTATTTAGAAACAGTTCAAAGTGATGATCATTAATGAAAAAACTGCGTAACATAGATATTTACACATTTAAGCTAAATCTGTGTTCTCTTTTACATGAATCATTTTATTTGACATGCCATTCACCTTTAAGACACCATTGACTTATTTAATAACTATGCAAGGGCATCGTATCCTACATGTCATGATTGTATGTTCTACAAAACAGTGTTCTGTGATTAGAAAATAAGAGTAAAGGGTAGGAGGAGGTAGGTAGTGAAGAGCTCAGAAGACATGTTTATCCTGGTGATGTAAAATTGGGAATTGAGACACAAAGTCAGACTTGAAGTCAAAAGGATCAGTGAAATCACTTAGGTGGAGATTGTAGAAAATTTGTTCGAAGGAAAGTTTATTCAGAATTCAAATCTATAAAATTGATGAAAATAGAATTGCTCTTATTGAGGTAGAGGAAGGAGGTACGGACATTACACCTCCTCACACCCTCCATGACCCCAAGGTGATCCCTTGTCTCTAGGGACAGTTTATAAAATGCTGATGTTACCAAAGAATGGAGAATAAGAGAATTTAGCTCACATCACCCACGCGGTCATGGGAAAATAACACAGTATCTCTGAGCATCATCTTCCTCATAATAATGATTTCCAACCTCTAGTCTTTTAAACTCTCCAGCTAAGTTATCTAAGTCATTCTAAGCAGGTTCTACAGATGACAGGAGTCATGAATTCCTCATTGATAAAAATGTGCTTCTTCTTTAAAATAAAATTTTTGATTAGCATGAAGAATAAAAACAAGTTTACAGGCAAACAAAGATCAGGTAAAATGCTCTCCTCTAAAGCAATTATACTCCAATAAAACAATGAATAAATAAAGCATAATCTCATAAGGATTTCTCCCTGTATGGCTCTCTGTATCTTCCTCTCCCCCTTCCCTTACCTCTCTGGCATTTCTCACAACTACCTTTTACCTTGATAATTGTAATTTTTGCTCATGTTTCCTCCTCTATCTGAATGCTCTTCTGCCAATGATTACCCTTCAGCACTGGAAAAAATCTTACTCATCCTTTAAAATTTATCTCATTCATTTCTTTTTATCGGAATTTTCCTTAACTAGTCTAGTTGATATTCCTCAGTACTCTCATAATACTCTCACAATAGGGCCCATACTGAAGATATGGGCTTTCAAGTTAAAGGACATAGGCTGAGCTTCTGGATAAACCCTGTACTAGTTGTGTGATCTCGGGCAAGTTACTATGCCTTTAAACCTCCTTCTTTTTATCTCCAAATTGAGGTACATAAAGAAATTAACTCCTAAGTTTAAGTAATAAAATTATGCATATAAAACACATTTTTCTTCAAAGGTTATAGCAGCATAAAATGTGTTTCTTAAATTAATAATAGTATATTACATCTTTGAAGACAACTAGTGAAAACAAGGCTTTAATCAAGCAAACAATTGTGATACAGATATCATATAGGGCCAGTAGTCATGATACTTAGATTCATAGAGACCTTTTTTCAGTGGCCTTTACCTTATGCCAAATAAGAATCTACCTAATCTAATGGGATGACCAGTTTAGAAACATAAAATTTAACATAAACATACTAATCTAGCATGGTGAAAGAAGGCTCCGGAGCCAGACTGTCTATGTTCAAATCCCAGCTCTGCCATATTATAGCTGTATGAGTTGGACAAATTCTTTAATTCTTTTAACAGTTTTTCTTTTATATAATGGGAATAATTATAGAACTCGTTACATAAATTAAGTAATAAAATAAATAAAATTTTTGTGAAGACTAAGAGTTAATATAAGTAAAATGTTCATAATATTCCTTGGAATAGAGTAAGCCTTGAGTATTGTTCACAATTATGACTGAATGCTAGGTACTTTGCTAGATGCAGGGAATTCTGTGATGAACCTTGGGAAGCTAGGCATTGAGCACATAAACAAACATGAGTGTATAATTCCAAATTGTGATTATGCCAAGATAGAAGCACATAATCAGAAGGACTAGAATGAGGGTGAGAAATAAGGAGTTAAAAGGTAAGCATTCTTACCATGGGAAAATATTTAAGGAATGATTAATTTTCCCTCAATGTTGTAGCATTTTTTAAAATAAAGAAATAGTTGAAACTTGATAAATTTTACCATATATTTTTATTTTTATAAGTAAACCTTATGTAATTTTCTTTTTTCACATATGTGAATATGTATAGCTGCTCAGAGAAGGAATAAACATTGTCTATTTTTATAGCCTATCAACTAAGAGTGTGTCAATCTCCACCACCTGTACCCAATGCTGAAATTTTGACAGAAGATGATGAATTTGAAATAGGTAAAGTCTGCTAAATTACTTTCAAAGAAAACATACTGTGAGCAGAGGTATTTACTTTAAAAGAAATAAGAATAAAGAATAGTAGCAGCCTGTCTTAGACCTTCTTTCCCTGGATCGATGGGGATTGTTTAGAATTCTTAAGACTGGGTAACAATGAAAAGAGGAAAGGGAGTATTAGGCAAGAAGAAAGAATTCTGTATTTCCAGGATGTACAGTTAGAAAACAGTGCAGGAATTTGAACCATATAACTATTCTGGTAGTTCCTTCCAAAGTATTATTTTGCTACCTTCCAACACTGTAGTGTTGAATTCAGGCATAAACCTGATGTGTATAATGAAGGATATGTAGGGTGTATTAGAAGACATGTTTTATTTCCATGTCTTTGAAAACAATTGGTTGGTTATGCTCAAATTGATCGTAAATAAAGTCCTTTTAAAATTTGGTTGGAAATTTAACTGTAATAATATCTAATAGTTTGAAAAATTATGTAAGAAAAGAAGACATCCTAATGTTATCATAATAAATTTTTATCATTATTATCCTAGTAATATTATTATTTGTTGAGAAATGTAAGAAAACATCAATGACCAATGTACATCTAATCTTAATATCAATAACTAGGAATCTCCTTTTAACTGCTTGATATATTTTTAATGAATACCTTACCAGTACCAACTGGATTATTTCCTTGCTACTATTGCTTATATCTAACCAGATTGCCCCAGTACAGTCTTACTTGTAGTTTATTATTGGCTTCAGTTCTGATTGGTCAGTGCTTATGACATACTAGTAGTTCAATATTTTGAATGTCATCACTGCTTATAACTAATAGAATTTTTATATTGATTGAAAATGACTGAAAGAAAAAATATTCTAATTTTATATCGAAACATGTTTATTTTAACCATTACCTTGTTGCTTATCAGAAGCCCCTTCTACATTTTTTTTTTAAATAGGTGATATTATTAGGTATCAGTGTCTTCCAGGATTTACTTTGGTTGGTAATGCAATTCTGACATGCAGATTAGGAGAACGACTCCAGATGGATGGAGCGCCTCCAGTTTGTCAAGGTACCAATTCTTATGATTATTTATTTCTAAATATCTGTTTTATGTTTAATTCAGTACTAGCAAAATAGAGAACAATCTATTTTATATAATTATATATTTAACTGACAATAATGTTAAATATTATACAACTCATAAGTGGTATTTTTCATTCCATTATTTCTCAGATTTAAGTAAACATTTTTAATTCATCCAAGGCTTAAGTTTTCTAGTTTATCCTAAACTCAATTCAATCTATTTAAATTATTTTTGCTGTGAGGAGTGGAAATGGAGGTAGAAAGCAAGAAAAATCACTTTAAATAAAGATTCCAATGTTGACTGCAAGTAGTTTCTATTCTGGCCACTAGAATCATTAAACTTTTTTGAGCACCTGTTAAGAATGAGGATCTGAGGGAAAAAACAAACAAACAGAAAGTTGTAAATGGTCCCTGCTGTGAAAGCAACATAGTGTAAGGGATATGACAGCCATACAGCTTGTAGCAATACAGTACTAAGGAAACAGGCCAGGGAGCTATAGAGTCACATAATTTTAAACTGTTTATAGCACAGGGAAAGCTGGATGGAGGCATTGCTCCCTGAGTCATAGGTTCCAAATGAAAAGTGATACTTACTTTGGTAGAACTAAGATAGGGAAAGTGTGGTCCAAGTGACAGAGGTATATGCAAAGACACAGAAATGAAAGACAGTGAGGTACAGACTTCAAGGCATTCACTATGTTATAAGGGCAAAACCATGATGGATCTTGAATGATGTACTGGGATTTTGATGTTCAGGAATCATGTATTATTAACTTGTATAGCTCCTAGGGCCCATAACAGTGCCTAACACATAGTAACTAATTATAAATATTGGTTAATTTGAATAAAATTGAATTGAACTTGATTATACATCTCCAGATTTTCTTGGATTACTTCCTTCACTGGGGTTTATTCTTGAGAAATAGAAATCTGTTTTATGCAGTATCTTAACTGTTACAATGAGCCTAAAACAAAAATTCTGTTTATTATTACAAGCGTGTTGTAAGTAGGAATAAGCGTTTGATTTTTCTACCTCACTGGAATCCTTATAAGAAGATAGAAGGATTTTCATAAGGGGCTTTTACAGTATCAAAAAGAAAGACATGTTTGGAGGTATAACCAGCAACAATATAAGAATTTTCCTTGCTCTTAGTCAATGATTTTTTTTTTTTTTTTTTTTTTTTTTTTGGGGTTTGCGGGCCTCTCACTGCTGTGGCCCCTCCCGTCGTGGAGCACAGGCCCTGGAGCGCAGGCCCAGCCGCTCCACAGCATGTGGGATCCTCCCGGACCGGGGCACGAACCCGCGTCCCCTGCATCGGCAGGCGGACTCTCAACCACTGCGCCACCAGGGAAGCCCTTAGTCAATGATTTTTATAGGCCATCTTAAAGTTGTTTGTTTATTCTGAAGTCTACCACCTTTACTCCTGAATGAACAAGCAATTACATACCAGGATTTCTTCCTTGACCCAATGTATAAACTTCATTGTGAGCTCTTGGAGAGCAACACTTCTTTTTTATATATCTGGATCCCAATTCAATATTATATTTAATTAAAAATACAAAACAGTTTTGTTATTTGAGTCCCTCATCTCTCAGATTTTCAATATCATATTTCTAAAATCAGAATTTCCTGTAGATTAGTAAATGTGTTTCTTCTTATTCTATCTGCTCTGGAGATACAAAAAAGGATGATCAATCTTTGTCTCATAATAACACTATGGGTACTAGCTAAAAGTTAATTATCCCTCAGAATGAGTTTATGCAGCGTTACTATATTAATTAATTGACCAGGCACTTAAGCTAAAAAGCTGAGTTAAAATTTTGTTTGAGTTAATTCATAATCCCACTAAAAGATTGTCATTCATTTGGAATCTGTTGTAACTAATCTATACTGTTTTTAGTCTATTTTAAATTATTTGATTTTTTCACTTTTCCTAAAAGAGGCTATATCATTTTTGTTATTCCTCCCTGGATCCTCTTTAGTTCTTTATATCACACTTAAAACATGGAAAGCAAGTCTAAATATGGTGCTCTTCAAAGGGTTTGATGTAAATGAAATATAATAGGTAACTACAGATAGTTAAAAACATGGGGTCCATCTAGCTGAATATGTGAGACTTTCTGTACTTTAAACTTTCTGGGCATTAGTTTCCTCATACGCATAATGGGGATAAGAATTGTAGACATTTCTTAAGGTTGCTGTGACAAGTAAGTGATATAATGAACAAAAGGTGCTTAACAGTATCTAATGTACACATATTTACTCTTGATGATTGTCTTACTCTTGACGTATGTTGGTTAGTGTGAGAATAGGTTAATTTGTGTATTTACAGTAAATTATATTGAATCATACCAGTTTTTCAAAAGTAATATGGAATATTTGTTCAATTGAAAACATGGGGACCATTAAGATACAGCACCTGCTTTTCAATAACAATAGCCTGAGAAGAAAATCAAAAAAGTGATGAAATGATAGCCATAAAATTGCTAACTGCAATAACAGAAGCATACATGACAGAGGTACCAAGAAGAAAATCAACAGTTCTCCTTGGGTTGATGGAGGAGAGGTTCAGGAAGTGTTTGTTTCACAGAGGATGAGACTTGATCTGGGTTTTGAGATGTGCTAACATTTCAAATGCATCAGACAAGAGTAAGACTTTGAAACAGAAGCACTAATGGATAGGCTGAGTTCAAAAAAATTATAAGTCATCCAGTATGTTTGGAGCATTCTGTTTCAGAGGAGGAGCTGCAGAAAACAAAGCTGGAGAAGTAGGCAGGGACTGAAGTTGAAGGGCTTTGAAGGTGCTGAATGGCTTTTAGTAAGGGAATGACATGTTCAGTAACCCAGTTACTCACTTAGTTAAATATTTCAGAAGTATTAAACAGCAGGGCGCACACAACAGAAACCCTTTCTTAAAACTTACTTCAGTTTGTCATATGGTTATATATCTTTTATTTCAATATGCCATAACTATATATTCACTAATGTTCTTCATCTTTGACTCAAGTTTTCCATTCCATTTCTAGCCTTCAAGTTTCGTTGTTTATTTATTTATTTTACATATTTTTCATTTTGTGAAAAGCAAACATCAGGTTTCTCTTTTTAGACTGAGAAGGACTTAATACTATTTGCTGAATTATTTTTTTTTAAATCTTGAAATCACATCCAAGAAGCAAATGTCTTAGATTCAAATAAGAGAAATAGAAGTTTAAAAAAAAGAAAGGAAACAACTCTTAGATTAGCTATACTGTATTCTATAGTAAAAATTTAAATATCTGTATATGAAGTTATGGCAGTTATTTTCAAGTTATTTCAAGTTATTAACTTGATTAAAGAACAATCATATGTTGCCATAATTCACTATTTTACTTACTCTTTTCTACCCCTATACTACTTGAAGACTTTATGATTCAAAATATTTCATGTCCTTCCACCCTGGAAATGACAAATATATAAATCCTTCATCTATTCGTCTGTATTTTAGCAACAGTATTTGGTATTTTGAAGCCTAGTTTATTTGAACAAACATTGAGAAACAAGGATGTACGCAGTAATAACACTCAAAAATTGGTCCAAGCTACATTTAAAAACTATTTATCAGTGATATACATAGGACATTTTACTGTAGTGGCTACAGTGGCTTCCAGGTAAAAAGTTCTATATCATATTGAACTAAATCCTGTTTGGTATATATTGGTTTACTTCTATACTGTTTGGGCTATATTGAGCACTTCCAGGACTCTTCCCACACCATAAAACTCAAAGTCTTAAGTGAAAAAAAAGGGCTGAAATGGCATCATTTGAGTGGTAAGGATTTGATCATCTTGGTCACATTCTCATTCGAAATGCAAATTTAAGTATATGTTTCTATTTGGTCCAATGCATAATGCTATTGAGGCCAACAATTAAAGTATAGTAGTTTACTATACCTTGGAGATACACACACACACGTGCACACACACACACACATTCTCAGGATGTACAGCAGAGGTACTGTTATGAAATGAAGGGCTGTGCTTTGTCTTACACTTATGATCTGGAAATAGCAGGAAGAACTGAAAGGTAACTGGTGACCCAAAATTGTGTTAAGTCCTCGTGGCTTAAGTATACTCATGAGATTAGAAGTGACTTTGCCTGGAATGAATACTCTGAGATGGGGCAGTTTCCTGTCTGTCCTCACATACCTGAGTGAGTTAAAGTTTGAGGACAGAAGAAAAAGTAAGGAAGGAAAAGGACAGGGTAAAGACATAGGCAAGAGAGGCAGAGGGGAGAAAACGTAAGAAGATGAAGGAAAATAGGGAAAATAATATAAAGAAATAGAAGGTAATAAAATACCTTATCTTTCTATTATCTATGTATTTATTGTCCAGAAAAATAATGTATCTTCCATGTAATAATAAAAGGAAATTAATACCATAAAATTTTAGGTCATTCCTCCATATTTTGAACTGCAAGCTTATTATACAAGTTGTCTTTTTATACAGATAGCTCAAGATATTATCTCCTTTATTGTTATTTAATATGAAGACATTTAAAAACTGGGTATTTAATGCAATTTTCACTTAAATACATTTCAATTAAAGTATTGAAATGCAACTTTAAAATGCAACTTTCAGTATTTAAAATGCAACTTTCACTTAGGTCTAAAACACTAGCATCATCTAATGGTATATATTTTTTGACAGTGGTCTGTCCTGCCAATGAATTACGCCTGGATTCTACGGGAGTCATATTGAGCCCTGGATATCCTGACAGTTACCCAAATCTTCAAATGTGTGCTTGGAGCATTTCTGTGGAAAAAGGATATAATATTAGCATGTTTGTAGAATTCTTCCAGACAGAAAAGGAATTTGATGTTCTTCAGGTGTATGATGGTAACTATGGGTTATATTTACTGGATATTCATAAATTCAATTCAACTACTCTAATTATACTTTCAGACCTTCAGTAGAAACACTGCTTATATGATTTTATTTTATCTTATGGGTATTTTTAGAAGTATCAACATCAAACTTACCTATATACCATATGAAAATTGTAGTTAGCTTGATTATTATGTTATAAATTGTAGCTGCTTTAGCTATGGAATTAAAATGTTTAAACAAACATTTTATGTTATGTTTTAAGTTATTATTGATGAAGTAAATTGGTTCTGGATTAATTTCACCATATTTAATACTATTCTAAATATATAAAATACTAAAGATGAATTATTCAGTTACACCTAAATTGTATTATTTTCTTTCTGAAGGACCAAATATTCAAAGTCCAGTGCTTGCTTCACTCAGTGGGGATTATTCATCTGCTTTTAATATAACAAGCAATGGTCATGAAGTATTTCTTCAATGGTCAGCAGATCATGGCAATAACAAAAAAGGCTTCCGGATAAGATATATAGGTATGTGATATTTATAACTTCAGTACAGATCTCACCTACATCCTCAGTATGGTTGTGATTAAAGAGCAATGACACATACACTATTTAATTAGGTATGAATTTAAATCATATTTCTTCCATTGATGTTTCTTGAGCAATTTATGTAACATCTCTATGCCTCAGTTTCCTCATTGTAATGATAATAATGCTCTGTCTTTCATATAATTTTGAAATGATTAAAAGGACTTAAGTTATTTATGACTTATCTAAGTTAATTATAAATTAAACTCTGGGGCTTCCCTGGTGCCGTAATGGTTAAGAATCCACCTGCCAATGCAGGGGTCCAAGATCCCACATGCCATGGAGCAAATAAGCCTGTGCACCACAACTACTGAGCCCACGTGCCACGATTACTGAAGCCCATGCAACTAGAGCCCGTGCTCCGCAACAAGAGAAGCCACTGCAGTGAGAAGCCCACGCACAGCAACGAAGAGTAGCCCCGACTCGCTACAACTAGAGAAAGCCCACGCGCAGCAATGAAGACCCAGTGCAGCCAAAAATAAATAAATAAATAATTTAAAAAAAAATTCCAGCCAAAAAAAAAAATTAAACTCTGATATTTTAAGTGCTTTATTTCCCAGCAGAAATTTCCCTTGAACTCTCACAAAATGTTAATAGTGTTGCTCAGTTGTATCTGATCTACTTAATATATATAACTCCTTTAAATGAGAAGTTTAAACAAAAGATAAACATGCAGTAGAAAAAATCTTTGTCTTCACTCTTGCCCACCTATTTATGATACTTGCTAAAATATATTAAATTTTAAAAGAGAAAATGATGAACACATCACTTAGAAACATTTAGTTTTAAAAAAAATGTTTTGTCATCATTGCTTTTCATTGAGTAATATCTAGAAAGATGTAGGCTGAAAATCCTTCTTATTATCAAGATGAAATAGCTTTTCCTATATGCCTTCTTGTTTATAAGGTCTACTAATACTGAGACAGTAATTTTCTTGTTAAGTGTACATAGTTTTCCATTATGCAAAGATTATATCCCTTCTCTTTATTGCCATCCTAAATCATGTCAGATGCCATAGGTATGTGCTCAATAACAGAATACTTCAGACCCAATCAACCATCTCTATCTCTCCAGTGTTCAGACCATGTCTCCCCAAGGTATGGGTCATTGCTAATCAATTCTACTGAAAATTACTTTCTTAAATATTTTATAGATTATTCTGACACAACAATTGTAGACATGGACTTAAATAAAATTTTGAATTCCAGTTGTAAAGATAAACTCATGAATTTTACTCATTTATATAAATTTGCATATATGTGCAAATACCATTTTTGTCTACTTTGATTTTAAAACTATAAGGTGATAATTTGCCTTTATCAACAATTTGTCTTTTACATATTAGAAGTAACTCGTCACTGACATTATAGCATGTTTACAAGTTTTATCCTATAATAGATATCTATTAAATTTGAAAAATGTTATTAGGCATGCAAAGGAGAAATGTTTAAAAATTTAAACATACGCCCAAGTCATTCTTGAGGTTTTTCATATTTGAATGTGAACTTTGTAAATGTCTTTTTATTAAAGTTGTGCCAGACTGTATTTAAAAAGTCAGAATGTTAAATTATATTTTTAATAACCATAATAACTTAAAGGGAAATCATTCAAATCCAACAGTTATAAGCATAAGTTCACTATATTAAAGACTAATCCTTATTTATGTTGATATTCATGACAAAGTTAGATATAAATGTAATGAAAACATCATTTTTGGCCCCAAGAACAGCTTGACATATTGAATATAAATTTTTCCTTTAGAAAATGACAGGTTATGACATATATATTCTAAGTCCAATCTGTTTCTTACTATTTACCCCTAAAGCCTCATTTTTTTCTCAGATGAATACATTGAAGTTTCAGTTTCAAAGGGTAAATGGATCCTGCCATGCTGAATAGTCTCAAAAGTACATATATATGAAAAAGCCATTTCACGTTATCTTTTGACATTCTAGACTTCAGGAGATGAAAGAAGTTTTATTTTATTGGCATTTTTTATCACCATATATAAGCACTCTTGGCAGCATGGAACTCTTTAATAAACTGGAAGAGAGGATTATGGAATGTGGAGGGACTATTTTAGACATCCACCAAAATGAAATGCATGAACTAACATGACATAGGTGTCTGCAGGTAATTTCAAAGTGACA
The DNA here is from genome assembly GCF_008692025.1 of Phocoena sinus. Classification (NCBI taxonomy): domain Eukaryota; kingdom Metazoa; phylum Chordata; class Mammalia; order Artiodactyla; family Phocoenidae; genus Phocoena; species Phocoena sinus. Next base: position 53,952,819 of record NC_045779.1, on the reverse strand, counting down.
TGTAAACAACATGCTCTAAAATATTTCTACTAAACTGTGGCATTTAGGCCCTTCAGATGACAGGAAATACCAGTTCCAAAATTCAATAAACTATTTGTAGGGCTTTTGAACCTCCAGGGTATTAAGAAGGTATAATGTATTTCAATTAGGAGACATCTCCAGTGATAATAAGAATCAGAAGAAAGCCCAGAAATAGTTATGTCTCCTAAAAGTTATGTCACTAGATTGTCAAGTGGATGGAAAATAATATATGTCCATATGAAGTAAAACTCACATAGATGGCAATTGAATTGGCCAATTTTTATGAACTAGTATTTACTTTAAGGTTTTTATAACTCTAGATTGTAAAGAGTTTCTGATTCATTAATTTTATATGATTTTTATTTTTTTCTTTTAAAAAGCTTTCTACTGTAGTACACCAGAATCCCCACCTCATGGATACATTATCAGTCAGACAGGTGGACAGCTTAATAGTGTGGTCCGCTGGGCCTGTGATCGAGGATTCCGACTTGTTGGGAAAAGCAGTGCTGTGTGCAGAAAGTCTTCCTATGGGTATCATACATGGGATGCACCGGTCCCTGCTTGTCAAGGTGAAGTATATTAACCAGAAATGGCACATTAATAAAAGATTAACCCCGTTTAACTTTTATTTGGATTGCTGAAACTTCCAAAATTATAAATATGCAGAAGCATATTATAGATACCTCTAAGGAAAATAAGGCTGAAAAACACAGACTGATAAATTTGAGGAGCTTGAGACACATTGTCTTATAATTCTTCATTTGTTGTTACGTGATTTATGCCTTTACTCTATCCACTTATATGCATACTTTACTCATGCATCTACCATTCCCGTCACTTTGCTGTCAGAAAATGAATGACCCAGAGCTGGAGTGTGTGTTAGTGTGGAGTCTGCAGAGAGAAAAGAGGGGATAAGAGTAGGCAAGGTCACTGATGATGTTCACTCTCAAGTATGCAAATATGTGCTCTCAGTGCAACAAATTTAAAAGAGGAAAATGTAGCCAATTACCACATTTTTTCTTCACTGTTTAGGTAACTCAACAGAGATGTCTTTCATTTCCATTTTATTTTGTTAAAAAGCAAGGCACTCTCTGAGCATTGTATCCGGCTATAGCAAAAAAATGACAAGTCAACAAATGGCACATTTTAGAGCTTTGGACTAGGTCTTGTTTTTAAAGAGCAGTTGAGTCTCTTAGCTAGGTATAGTAATAAAGACAAGTTCAACATAAAGAAAATGTAATGTCATTGGACTCTGAAAATTTTTGAACATCACATTATTTTGTAATATGAAATTTAAATTTATATTTGATTTATTTTACCCAGCCTGTGGAGGCATATATAACAACTATGAACCCTCACATAATAGCCCGGAGATGGAAACAACCTAAGTGTCCATCATCAGATGAATGGATAAAGAAGATGTGGCACATATATACAATGGAATATTACTCAGCCATAAAAAGAAACGAAATTGAGCTATTTGTAATGAGGTGGATACACCTAGAGTCTGTCATGCAGAGTGAAGTAAGTCAGAAAGAGAAAGACAAATACTGTATGCTAACGCATATATATGGAATTTAAGAAAAAAAATGTCATGAAGAACCTAGGGGTAAGACAGGAATAAAGACACAGACCTACCAGAGAATGGACTTGAGGATATGGGAAGGGGGGAGGGTAAAAGCTGTGACAAAGTGAGAGAGAGGCATGGACATATATACATTACCAAACGTAAGGTAGATAGCTAGTGGGAAGCAGCAGCATAGCACAGGGAGATCAGCTCGGTGCTTTGTGACCGCCTGGAGGGGTGGGATAGGGAGGGTGCGAGGGAGGGAGACGCAAGCGGGAAGAGATATGGGAACATATGTATATGTATAACTGATTCACTTTGTTATAGAGCAGAAACTAACACACCATTGTAAAGCAATTATACTCCAATAAAGATGTAAAAAAAAAAAAAGGATGCTTTCAGTTAATAAATAATGGATGTTACCTATCATCTACTTATTGGAGGCAATTTATATAAAACAAATAAAATATAAAAGATATCAGTTAAAATTTAAACAGCAGCAAGTTAAAATGAGCAGAGAATAGGTATTACCAGATACCCAAAATGGTTTATTTTACCTGTTAAATTGCAATTTCTAATTCATGAAAATATAGCTTTCATAGGCATGTATAAATAAATGAGAAATGAAAGAACTGTTTCCTTATATTGCTGATCCAGAAACATTAATTACTTACTATAATTCTGGGATGTATCCTAAAGTTAATGGGTTACCATAATTGAAGGTACTGACTTCATGTAGAATAGATACATTTTAATAAACTAGCAAAACATCTGCTTTCCTTTGACCAATGAATAGCAGGAGTATTCATACATTTTTAGTATTAAATGGTTTCCCAGAATTGGTTTGAGAAAGAATCATGATCTCATAATTTTAGAATCACAGGAATTTAAAATATAATAACTTCTAAATCATATAGATTTTAAATAAACATTTAAATGCACTGAACTTTGAACAATTAAATTTCAGTTATTAAGGATTGTTTATATATATATAGATAATCTTTGAGAAACCTTTAGTGAAAATAATTAACTGTTGGTTAAAATAAAAAATTATCCTGAACTTTCTGAAGTTTTGAAATTGCTTTGTAGTGTCAGCAGTATAATTTCATTGATTTTTTAATATAATATGGCATTTATATATGGAGCATTTTTTAATTGTTCTTGATTTGAAATTTTTCTAAAATTACAAATAGGTTATTTTTTTAACATCTTCATTTGAGTATAATTGCTTTACAATGGTGTGTTAGTTTCTGCTGTTTAACAAAGTAAATCGACTATACATATATGCATATCCCCATTTCTCCTCCCTTTTGCATCTCCCTTCCACCCTCCCTATCCCACCCCTCTAGGTGGACACAAAGCTACTAGCTGATGTTCCTGTGCCATGCAGCTGCTTCCCACTAGCTATCTATTTTACATTTGGTAATGTATATATGTCCATGCCACTCTCTCACTTTGTCCCAGCTTACCCTTCCCCCTCCCTATGTCCTCAAGTCCATTCTCTACATCTTTATTCCTGTCCTTCCCCTAGGTTCTTCGGAAACTTTTTTTTTTTTTTAGATTCCATATATATGTGTTAGCACACAGTATTTGTTTTTCTCTTTCTGATTTACTTCACTCTGTATGACAGACTCTAGGTCCATCTACCTCACTACAAATAACTCAATTTCATTTCTCTTTATGGCTGAGCAATATTCCATTGTATATATGTGCCACATCTTTATCTGTTCATCTGTCGATGGACACTTAGGTTGCTTTCATGTCCTGGCTATTGTAAATAGTGCTGCAGTGAACATTGTGGTACATGACTCTTTTTGAATTATGGTTTTCTCAGGGTATATGCCCAGTAGTGGGATTGCTGGGCCATATGGTAGTTCTATTTTTAGTTTTTTAAGAACGTCCATACTGTTCTCCTCAGTGGCTGCAGCAATTTACATTCCTGCCAATAGTGCAAGAGGGTTCCCTTTTCTCCACACCCTCTCTAGCATTTATTGTTTGTAGATTTTTTGATGATGGCCATTCTTACTGGTGTGAGGTGATACCGCATTGTAGTTTTGATTTGCATTTCTCTAATGATTAGTGATGTTGAGTATACTTTCATATGTTTGTTGGCAATCTGTATATCTTCTTTGGAGAAATGTCTGTTTAGGTCGTCTGCCCATTTTTGGATTGGGTTGTTTGTTTTCTTGATATTGAGCTTCATGAGCTGCTTGTATATTTTGGTAAATCAAAATGTAGCTGAAAAATAAGATATTTTGCATAGTAACATGATGAAATATTTATAACTCAAAGAATCATTTCCAAAATTGATCCTTTATTTTCACTGAAACAATTTTAAAACATTAATTATTTTATAAAATTGTTTGTTGTATATGACCTGTGTTTGGGCATAGCTAATTGAAATGAAAGGGTTAAATGTCATTGGGGAGAGCTATTCACACAATTTTTGTTTTGTTCCAAATTTGTTTTGCATTCTTCAGTTATTTTTATTCTTCTTGTCTCTTCAGTCTCCTTATACATCCTCACATATATTTACTTAAGCTGTGGTTACGCAATGTGAACACAATTCAAGATAGAATATTTAGTCTGTTATCTCTATTTCGGTTTGAGAAGGTGTTTTGTTTCTTTGTCTACACATCAACTAATCATTCATTGACTCCCTGCCCTGTCACTAATTAAACCATTATCATCCCTGTATACAATCGAGTATTGTACAGGGTTATGCAGAAACAGTCACTTTGTATTCCCTGTTTCACTTTATTTTTTTCAAGTTCTAACACATTTCTTTTATTGTCTTCTTAGTTATTATAAAAAGGGAAATATCAGCCAACATTCACTACCAACATGAGATATACGTGAACATTTGAGATATACGTGAACATTTGAGATATACAGCTGGCAAATGAACACATTAAAAATGTTCAACATGATGAACCGTTAGGGAAATGCCATCAGACCATAGTAAGATAACTCTATACACTTTTAAAACAGGTTAATATTTAGTACATTTAATATAAAAACCAAGTACAGGTATGGGGACATCTTTGTTTCACTTTTAATTTGTGCTTGTTTCAGAGTTCTGCAGAGAACTTCTGACAATCACTCAGTGATGATGGTTCTTCTGAACTCTGTTTGTTTTCCTTTTTTTTTAGCTAAGAAGTTAAATTGTATAGTATCTACAGGCACATTTATCCTATCATTTTAGTATGTTGTCTTTTTTCAATTCTAAAATACAATCATTATATACTAAATACATGTATGGAACCTATATTATTTAAACTAAATTTCATTGTTACTTTGCTCTAAGTTTAACCTACTCTACCCCAACAATGTACAGCTAATTTTTAAAAAATGAGTAAATACATGATCTTTGGTGGGGATTCAGTGGGGAAACAGTTTATTACAAATTGAAATACCCAGAAGTCCTAAGTGGAAATACAAATATTGCTTTAACAGACATCAGGGAACCATTTACCTTTGCAACACTGTTTTAGAGGTCTATAATTAGATAGCAAGAATAATAACATAATTATATGAGATTGCTTATATAATTTATTAAATCAACAGTACTACTTTTCTGTTTATAATTTGCAGGTTATCAAATTACAAAAGATCAAGCTATTCACCAGTAGGGAGTCTGCTATTCCACTTTGAGAATTTTATATGTGTTTTACTAAGATTTTTTTTTTTACTTTGTAGTCAATTTGCATGAATTAATTAAAATTAAACACCTAAGTGGTAGATTTTATAAGAGAAGTAGAAACAATTTTAGGTTGAAATGGAGACAGAATATTTACAGCTTTTGTAAATACTCAAACTAAACTCGTATCTTTCTATTATTTATTTTGATACGAGAAAAATAGTTACACGTTTAGAATCTCTTATATGAAACCAATAAAACTAGTTATTTCAGAATTTAGAGGTTTTCTGATTTTATACAATAAACTATTGAAATATAAATTTATACTGTAATTATCCCATTATGGTAAAACTAACTTTTACGTAAATCAGATTTATTGTAGATAAAAACCAAGACATCTGAGACGTATCAGTGAAATGCAGGAAGATCCAAACTAGGTTTTAAGACGATAAGTCCTGGCCCTATATTTATTAAATATATCCGTACACATGATATTCCATGGGAGGTGCACAAGCACATAGAGTTTGGCTGGACCTAAGACAAAGTAATATCCAGCTTCCAGGTAAAATAAATCTATTTGTTTTACTCCTGGCCGAAACCCTGATGAGTGTTGGTTACCACTACCTTTATAATCTTTAATACTGTCAAATTGAATTGACCGAACTTGCTAGGTCCACACATGTATTAGCACTAATACACTCTATATTTACTTAACTTGCCTTCTCTTATAATCTGTGTGCATGCTGATAACCATGCACATGCTGACAAGAAACTAAGTAAGAAACCAAGAAATAAAGTTTTAATAGTGTATAGATTCACCAATTTAAAAAGACATTCAATCAGAGTTTGAAATAATTGATTCAGAAAGTTGTAGTTCAAAAAAGGTTTTGCTGAAGATATTCTGAAATTGTTTCAGAGGAATTAATAAAATTCCAAATAGTTTTACATGCTTTATACCCTATGAGACTTATCTAATTATTTTTCTGTTTCTTTGGTTTTGTATGTATGTATTTATTTTAGCAATTTCCTGTGGGATTCCTAAAGCTCCAACAAATGGAGGAATACTCACAACAGACTACTTGGTAGGAACCCGAGTTACCTATTTTTGTAATGATGGATATAGATTGTCATCTAAGGAACTTACCACTGCTGTCTGTCAATCAGATGGAACTTGGAGCAATCATAACAAGACTCCTCGCTGTGTTGGTATGTATGTTAAGGAAATTTCATCACTTGTGTTTCTACTGGCATCTTATATGATCTGAAATTTTATGTATTTTTCAGATTTTAGAACCATTCCCTAAAATGATGTCTAAGAGGGAAATAGAAGTAAATTAAGCTGTCTTGTACTAGGAAGAACTGAAATACAGTATAAGGACAGTTTTACTCATTTTCAGAAGCTCCAGAATATTTATGTCAAGAAAATAAAGTGGCATTTTATTTTACATAGCAACGTTTTATTTATTTTGTAAAAAGTCATCCATCAATCAGCATGTGTTTTCAATACATAGGTCTTTGAAAAAAGATTTTGTTTACATTAATAAAATTATATTTTAATACATTCAACTGATTTTTATAAACATAAATGATGCTAATGAGATGATCCATAATATTCAACTTTTGTCAGAATTCTTCAGGTTACTTACATTTAGAATAGTTCTCATTCCTGCCATCAATACTGTAATAGGTAAATGAATATTATATAATGGTTATAGAAAATAATTCAGATAAAATATTTGGTAGAAAAGGATTAGAAAATGAGTCTTTAAATAAGGTCTTTGATTTTTCTCTATAAATCAATTACTTCTTCTATTTAGTACTAACATTTCAACTTAGCTGTGATTTCATTTAAAATGGGGTTGTTAAATTATTTGCAATCTTAACATAAGTGTCTAATAATGTGTCTGCTTATGCTGAGCAAGTTTTGAATTAGCTGAAGTTTATATCACAAGTCTTGCATAAAAAGATCATTCTCATAAAACAAATTTCCTCAAAATATAGTCCTTCCAAAACTTTTAAAGAAAAGAGAGTAGGTTATTTCTGTATCTTGCCTATTGTGACTAATGCTGCAATGAACATGAGAGTGTAGATCTCTCTCTGAGATCTTGATTTCATTTCCTTTGGGTATATATCCCGAAGTGGGATTGGTGATTAATATGATAGTTATAGTTTCAATTTTTGAGGAACCTCCATACTGCTGTATGTACGTATTCCATAGTGGCTTTACCAGTTTACGTTCACAACTTGTACAAGTATTCCCTTTTATCCACTTTGTGTCAAATATAACTCAGTAAAGCTGGGAAAAAAGGAAAAAGAATACTTTTAAATCAGCTTCAAGAAAGTCAGACAATTTTAACAAACTAATGTTATTGGTTTGGTTCATCACTAAAATATACTTCATGTCTTCCTGTACTAAGGAATAAACTTGGATATGATAATCCAAAAAAGGAAGAATGGAAAAGTCAATAATAGGGATTCTAGGTGCATAGAATAATATGTACAAAGACTTTCAAGTGTGAAATAGCATGACATGTTCACAGAACTGCCAACAGTACCATAGAACTGAAGGAGTGGAAAGATTAACATGAAAAAAAATGCTTTTATGGCACAATAGTGAAGGAACTCAGGAAATGGTGAACTAAGAATGGAATAGACATGAGATATAATTAAGAGGTAGAACAGACATGACTGACTTATTAGCATTTATCTCTTTGGTTTTTATATAGTTGTTACATGCCCAAGCATCAACTCCTTTACTCTGGAACACGGAAGATGGAGAATTGTGAATGGTTCCCATTATGAATACAAAACCAAGGTAGTTTTCAGCTGTGATCCTGGTTATCACGGACTAGGTCCTGCTTCTATTGAATGTCTTCCTAATGGTACTTGGAGTTGGAGAAATGAAAGACCATATTGCCAAAGTAAGTAAACACTCCGCTAAACATTTCATATGCAATCATTGGTGATTGAATTGCTTGATCACTTCTTTTTTCTACATATGCTAGAGCAATATTGAGGTAATATTATTTAAAAAGGTCATTTATTCCCAAGTCATCTTAAAATTTTGTAACTGTTTTTGGTATTTGTAAATGCTTATTAAAAAAAAACAACAACAGGGGCTTTGGATTCAGAAATCCTTCCCTTAGATTCTAGGTCTATCATTTATTAAAACAACTACACACTGCTTTTAGCCCTTTACATGCATTGTTTCATTTACTCCTTAGTTCCCATTCTATAAATAAGTTGACATTATTATATTTATTTTATCAGAAAGGAAACTGAACCCAAGAATTTTTATCTTGTTACACAAGTCACAGAGCCTATAAATAGTGGATAATTGGGTTTCAACCCATGGAGTCTAATTAAAACCTTGCCTTTTGATGTTATATGATGTTTATTCTATTTCTTAAACCAGAAAATTACAATAATACCTATCTCATAGTTATTATTATGATTTAATTGTGTTACACGTTGAAAATATCAGCTAGAACCTGATTCAGAGCAGGAGCTCAATAAATATTTATTGAATCAAACTGAACATCTTAGTCATTCTATTTTCATACATTCTTATAAATAGCTAGTGTCTAATGTAGATAAGCTAACTTAACATAGGATAATCAGATGAAATATCTTGATCTTCCTTTGAACTTTCTTTACTACATTTACTGAGTTTACTTAGTACCAGGAAATATGCTAGGCTGAAAATTCATCCTTTCATTTCATGTTCAACACAGTTTTACAGCATTTATGATATGGATACATAATTTATAAATAAACTAATAAAACATTTGAAGTCTGGATTATGGAGACTAAAATTTTAACATAACAGATAACCATATATAGTAAGTACACAAGTACCTAGTAATATTTTACTTAGGAATATTTATTTTCTTAATCTCCATATTAAGCATAGGATTTGGGGGTTGCCATTTTTTATAAGATAATCATATTGATGAATTAAAAATCTCAAAATACATATCTAAATTATACTACATATTCTAAAAATATGGCATATGTATTGTAAGTTTTTGCTTTACTCTCTTCGGTTTTCACCCAGGATCTTCCTCTAGGCTCATTCTTCTTCCATTATAATTTCATTAAAAGGGCACATGGGATAAGGATGTTTCAAAGAGAAGGAAAAAAATTATCTACAGCGGAAGCATTTATTGAACAAATGTTTGTCTGGTTTCTTTGTGTTCAATCCTTTATTATATAGAAAAAATTTAAGTTCTACATAAGATCAGGTACCTGCCCACAGGTAAGAACGCAGGAAAGACAGGAATCTAGGAATTACAATTCATTGAGAAAAATGGAAAGAACAGTATTTTTTTTCTGGTCCTCCATTTATTCATCTTTGAAATTAAAATATATAAATATCAGTATTATTAATATTAATAAATATTATAGCTACCTCAAAGGATTGTTTGGGGTATTAGTTCAAAACAATCGGTACATCTTAAATTCTACATGCAATTTTTTAAAGTCTGCAAATTTTCTATTTGTTTAATAGAATCCTAAAGCCTAGAGCTGAAAGCCAGAGCTGGAGCCAGAATAAAGACTGGTGGTTAAGTATTCAATTCTTGAGTTAAATGGCTAGGTTTAAATTTTGATTTAACTGTTTATAGGCTGTGGAATCTTATTAAAGTTACTTTCCTCTTATGTGTCCATATCCTAGTGCACACAATTCAGATAATGATTGCACCTATCTCATAGAGTTGTTTTGAGAATTGCGTAAGATAAAGTGTTAGTGTCTGGTACAAAAGCACTCAGTAAGTGCTATCTATTATTGTTTTTATTCTAGAAAGAAATTTCATTTGTGGTCTTTAAATATGAAGGTGTTATAAGAGCTGGGTTCTGAATGACCTAGCAAGTCAGTTAATCTCTATTTTTTAGTTTTTTAAAACCTAAAACCAAAATGTGAAATATAATTATAATCTAATGGTTCTAGTGAGAATCAAATGATATTTCACATGTAAAGGGCTTTGTAAACTGTAGAGTGTACAACAAAAATTATTTGCACTTATGATCTTAGATAATGAGGAAACTGGCTCAGGTAGGTCAAAGGGATTGCCCAATGTCACTTGATAAGTCAGAGAAAGACTTTGGACTAATAAATTATCCTCTCTTAATCTTGTTATTATTATTTTTTCATTACAACCTGTTGGGTGACCAGGTTGGCTACGCAGAAAATGCAAACAAAATATCTTCATCACATGTCACTGTTACTTAGAAGATTTATGGGGACTCAAAGGGGATAAATTTTAAATTATGTCATCTATTTTCTCTCCACTTTCATAATCATTCAAACATGTTTTACAAATGTCAATTTCAATTGTAAATATATCAGATCACAGCATGGTTTTGTTACAAGTTCATATTGACTATGTCTTTAAGCGTTTTTATTTTTTTATTGTTTTCAAGTTATTTCCTGTGGAGAACTACCTACACCTCCAAATGGAAATAAGATTGGAACTCAAACTTCATATGGCTCAACGGCCATCTTTACCTGTGATTCAGGATTCATGCTTGTGGGCTCCGCTGTACGTGAATGCTTTTCTTCAGGTCTTTGGAGTGGATCGGAAACCAGATGCTTAGGTACAGGTTTTTAAGTCATTTTAACCAAACATTTTTTCTCCCTCTAGAAAGGCAGCCCTTTTTCATAATAAGAGATAATAACTTATATTCACTCAGTAAGGATAATAAAAACTGGAAAATATTTAACTTTTAAAATATCTCATGGTAGAAAAGCTATTAAACAGATAACTCTTAAAGTTAATCAACTAGCATTCCAAATGAGAATCTTATGTCATTAAGGAGAGACACATTTATCTTCCAGGCATGGTGAAAATAAAAGGTAAAAACTAATTGCTGAATGTCTGCATACTCAGCTGGATTAATCACTGTAACAGTTAATTCATTCTAAACCATAGTCAATTCTCCTTTCACCTATTTGCTTAAGGTAATGACTAAAGAAGAAAAACAAGTTCCACGTTTAAATATCTTTCTCCCTTCTTATTTCCTAACATTTCAACATGTGTAGTATTACTTTGTATTAAAACTTTAAAAATCTATTTTTCAAACCTGATTTTAGGAAAATAGGGTTTTTTTCCCTTAGGTTTTTTAATTCACTGTAAAAAGCTGTTCATTAAGAGACTGAATAGCTAGTTCTTCTTACCCCTTCTCTTATTATTAAAGGAATATTATGATTTAGGCTTTATCCCTTTTTTCAGAGACTTCAGTAATTATCTTAAGAGAATTGTATGATTTATGCTTTATTTTTCTCTAAAGTTATTTCAAGAAATGACAGCAAGTATTGAATTAGGTAATAATAATAATTGTTATAATAACTACTCACTTGCCTTTTGGAAACAAGGCATAATCTTTAGGTTTACTAATTTAAAAATTGCTGATTATTATGAACAAGGTGTTGCTAAATTTGTACAATGTTTTGTCTCTAAAATTTTACTATTTAAAAATATGACATGACAGAAAAGTCTATATTTTAGCAGTTTAAATACATATTGTTTTGATAATAAGCTTGAAAATATTTATGGTGATACATTCATTATTTGAAACTTAAAAGGGTATAGCTAGAGATTTTGGTTAAAATTCTTTTTTTCAACTCTCAGGAATATTTGTTAGTAGGTGTACTTGGAAACCCAGTAACAATGGTTTCTTTATAAGAGTACACATATTTATTTGACTATGCTATAAGACTATTATATAAAAAAGAAAATGGTAAAGATATTAAATCATTATGTGTTAATATAGGATTAGATGATAAAATAAAATATTTCTTACTAGTTTCTAACCTGGTTTTGGTTCTGCTTATTTCAATTACAGATTACTTAGTTTACTTCTGCATTTGAAAATATATGTAAACTAAATTTAAGATACTATATTTTATAACTCTTTGCCCCGATGAACTACTACTGTATGTTATATGTTATTTATTGAATATTGTATATAGGAAGTGGTTTTATTCACCTATTTAGAATCCTGATTCTGTTCTGTGGAAAGACAGGGCATAAAAGGAATGTTTGTAAGCAAACATTGTCTCTCAGTCTATAAAGACAACAATATTCTTGCATAGGATGTAGTGTTGACGTCTAATATAAACTCAAAAGTGTGTCAGTAGGAGGAAAGTGCAATTGCCGAATAAGCAGATCCTAGAATCTTATGCTTTGAATTAACCTTAAGAAGTCATGTAGTCCAGTCATTCTTCTCATGACTGCAAACAACTTGTCCTTATAGCCCCAGACACTTTTGGCCTAGAATGGCCACTAGAATGTGCTTATGATTGTTTCTTTAAATATAGTGTATTTATTCCCAAACTCCCAATTATTATGAAATTTTCAATTCAGAGTTGACTATGTATATACATATGTCTACCACCTAGATTTCATGATTAGCCATTTGTTGTATTTGCTTATCACATATCTAGTCATCCTTCAATGCCTCTATCAATCCATCAATTCATTTTACTTTTTGATGCATTTTGAAGTTGCCAAATTCAGTACACTGCATTGTTAAACGTTTCTATATACATATCAGCTAGAGTTCCATATTTGCTCATGGTTCCTTTCTTTTTTTATGTTGGTAAATGTACATATGGTGAAATGCACATATCATAAATACACTTGTTAGATACGTGTTGACAAATGTGTACACCTATGTAACTAAACACTCTATAGTTGTAGAACATTAACATTACCTCAGAAAGCTTCCTTGTGACCCTTCATAGTCAATCTGCAGGTCTCCTCCCCTACCCACTGAGACAGTCACTGTTCTGTTTTATTCACCATATGGTAGTTTTCCCTGTTCTAGAAATTCATATGAAGGGAATCCTAAATTATGTACTCTTTTCGTGTAAGGTTTCTTTCATTCTCTTTCATTCATGTTGTTGTGTATATCAGTAATTAAAAAAAATTCTCTGAGTAGAATCCTGTTGTGTGTATATGCCAAACTTTGGTCATTCCCCTGTTGATGGACACATGGACTCTCTCCAGTTTGGGGCTGTTATGAGTAAAGCTGTTATGAACATTTGTGTAAAAGTCTTTTTGTGGACATGTGTATTCCTTTCTGTTGCATAGTCTGGAATAAAATTTCTGGAAGAGTTCTGGCTGTCTCACATTTTCTGCAGCATATGGTATAGCCAGTCTTCTAATTTTAGTCATCTTCTTGGGTGCAAAAAGGTACCTTACAAGGTTTAATTTGCATTGTCTTGATGACTACTGATCGAGTACAATTTCTTGGTCTTATTGGTCATCTGTAAATTTTCCTGAAGTATCTTTTATATTCAATTGCCTTTTATTATGACTTATAGCGTTCTTTATATATTCTTATTTTTTTTAATATTTTTTCCCAGCCTATGACTTTCCTATTCATTTCTTAATGGTGTCCTAATGAGCACAAGTTTTCAATTTTTGTAAAATCTATCTTTTTTTCTTTCTAGCTATTGCTTTCTGTGTCTTGTTTAGGAAAACCTTGTTCAACCATAAGTCACAAAGATTTTCTTTTATGTTTTCTTCTAGAAGCTTTACAGTTTTCAGTTTTACTTTATAGCTATGACTTATTTTAGTCATTTGTTGTTTTATATATCATGAAGTAAGGTTGAGGGTTTTTTTGTTTGTTTGTTTGTATTTTCCAGAAGAGTGTCTGGCACTTTTGGTTGAATAGCTTCTATAATAAATCTTGAAATTTTGTGTGTATGTCCTCAAAATTTGTTCTTATTTTTCAGGATGACTTTGGATACTCTATGTCCTTTGAAGTTTCATATATGTTTTAGAATTTGGTTATTAATTGTTTATTTTAAAAATGACTGTAGGATTGCATTCTATCTGTAGATCGTCTGGGGAGAATTGGCATCTAACAATGTTAACTCTTCTAATTCCTAAACATGGTAAAGTTAGTGTATTTATTCATTAGTATATTTATTCATTTATTAAGGTCTTCTTTCTTTTTTTTTGCAATAGCAAATATTTTTTTTTACCATAGAGATTATGTATACCTATTGCTAAATTTATTCCACAGAATCTTTAGTATGTTTACACTAATATAAGTGATATTGTTCATTTTTAATTACATTTCCAATTGTTTGATGTTAGTACATAAAAATAAAATTTACCAAAATATTTATCTAATATCCTGCCTCTTTGCAAGTTCACTTACTTGTTTTAGGATTTTCTTAAAATAACATTGTCTATGTATATGTCATCTGAGCATGAAATAGTTTTACTGTTTTGTTTCCTACTTTATGTTTTTACTTTCTTCCTTTGTATTAGTGTATTGAACTAGATAGGGCCCACCAAACAATGTTAAACAGAACTGGTGAGAGTGGTCATCCATGTCTTGTTCCTTATATCAGGAGGAAAGAATTCAATATTTCATCAATAAATATAATATGAACTTTTTTCTTAGATGTATTTATAAGGTTGAGAATATTTCCTTATATTGCTAATTGTTGTTAGTTTTTATCATGATTGGGTACTGAATTTTGCCAAATGATTTTCATCTATTGAAATAGCCATGTATGTTTCTCTCTTTTTATTCTGTCAGTATGGTAGATGACAGTGGTCAATATTTCATCTTAAACCAACTGGTCATTTCTAGATAAACCCCAGATAATCATGATGTATTTTACATGTATTAATTTTCTAATTTTTTTTAAACAGTGCTGCATCTATGTTCATGAAGGACATTTTTTTCTGTGTCTTTTACAGGTTTAATATTGGGATTATGGTTACCTCATTAGGCAAGTTAGGAAATGATTCTTTTTCTTCTATTTTCTAAGAGTTTGTGTAAGATTGGTGTTTTTTTGTTTGTTTCTTTGCTTGCTTTTTTACTTAAATATTTGATTGAATTTACTGTGAAAAAAATTAGTCTGTTTTTTTTGGGGGGGAGGTTATTGTTTAAGAATTGCAATACTTTAATAGATAAAGGACTATTCATATTTTCTATTTTATCTTGTGTTAGTTTTTGGATGATACAATTTTCAAAGATTTTGTCCTTTTATTCTGAATTGTTAAATGTATCGGCATAAAGCAGTTCTTAATATTCCCTTATCCTTTTAACATCTGTAGGCTTTGTAGTGATGTCACTTCATTCATTCCTGTTATTGGTAATTTTGTTCTCTCTTTTTTGTGTGTGTTGATAGGATTAGCTAGGAATCTAACAATGTTGTTGACCTTTTCTTTTTTAAAGCTTCTAACTTTTGACTACCTTGATTGTGTTACAGTGACATATTTGTCTTTGCTTAGTCTACTATAGTTTTTTTCTTTTTTTTCTAAATTGAGATATAACTGGTATACAGTATTATATTAGTTTCAGTTGTACAACATAGTGATTCAACATTTGTATACATTACAAAATGTTTATGACAGTAAGTCTAGTTACTGTCTGTCACCTTACAAAGTTAATACAATGTTATTGACTGTATTCCCCAAACTGTACATTACATCCCCATGACATTTATTTTATAAATGGAATTTTGTACTTTTTAATCCCCTTCACCCATTTCACATTCCCTCTAACCCTCCTCCCTCTGACAACCTCTAATCTGGTCTCTGTATCTATGACTCTAGGTTTTGTTTTGTTTGCTTTTTTTGTTTTTTTGGATTCCAAATATAAGTGAAATCATGTGATATTTGTCTTTCTCTGTCTGACTTATTTCACTTAGGTTAATACCCTCAAGGTCCATCCATGTTATTCCAAATGGCAAGATTCTGTTCTTTTTATGGCTGCGTAGTATATCATTGTGCATTTGCGTGTGCGTGTGTGTGTGTGTGTGTGTGTTGTGTGTATCATATCTTCTTTAACCATTCATCGATTGAGGGACACTTAGGTTGCTTTCATATATTGGCTATTGTAAATAATGCTGTGATGAACATGAAGGCGCATAAATCTTTTGGAATTAGTATTTATTTTTTCCCTTTGGATAGATACCCAGTAGTGGAATGGAAGCTCTATTTTTAATTTTTTGAGGAATCTCCATACTGTTTTCCATAGTGGCTGGACCAGTTTACATTCTCACCAGGAGTGCAAAAGAGTTCCTTTTCTCTACCTCCTCACCAACACTTGTTATTTCTTGTTGTCTTTCTGATAATAACCATCCTGACAGGTGTAAGGTGACACCTCTTTGTGGTTTTGATTTGCATTTCCCTGATGATTAGCGCTATTAAGCATCTTTTCATGTGCCTGTTGGCAATTTGTATGTCTTCTTTGGAAAAATGTCTATTCAGATCTTCTTCCCATTTTTTGAATTGGACTATTTGGGTTTTTTTCTTATTATTGAGTTATATGTGTTCTTTATATAGTTTGGATATTAACTCTTCATCAGTTATATGATTTTCGTATATCTTCTCCAATTCAGCAGACTGACTTCTTGTTTTGATGATAGTTTCCTTCACTATGCAAAAGCTTTTTAGTTTGATGTAGTCCCATTTGTTTATTTTTGCTTTTGTTGTCCTTGTCAAAGAAGACGGATCTTAAAAATTATTGTTAAGGATGATGTCAAACAGCACACTGCTTATGTTTTCTTCTAGGAGTTTTATGGTTTCAGATCTTATACGTAAGTCTTTAATCCATTTTAAGTTTATCTTTGTATATGGGGTAAGAAAGTCATCCAGTTTTATTTTGTTGCATATAGCTGTCTAATTTTCCCAATACCATTTATTGAAGAGACTGCCTTTGCCCCATTGTATTTTTTTGCTTCCTTCGTCATAGGTTAACTGATCATATAAGTGTGGGTTTATTTCTGGACTCTCTATTCTGTTCCATTGGTCTATATGTCTGTTTCTGTGCCAGCACAGTGCTGTTTTGTTTACTGTAGATTTGTAGTATAGATTGTAATCAGGGAGTGTGATACCTCTTGCTTTGTTCTTTCTCAAGATCCTTTTGGCTATTTATGTTTCCATACAAAATTTAGAGTTATTTGTTTCAGTTCTGTGAAAAGTATTTTGATAGGGATTGCTCTGAGCCTGTAGATTTCCTTGAGTAGTATGGTCATTTTAATAATATTAATTCTTCCAGCCCATGAACATGGGGTATCTTTCCATTAGTTTGTGTCATCTTCAATTTCTTTCATCAGTGTCTTATAGTTTTCCAAGTACAAGTTTTTTACCTCTGTGATTAGACGTATTTCTAGATATTTTCTTTATTTTTATGCAGTTGTAAATGGGATTGTTTTCTTAATGTCTCTTTCTGATCATTCATGGTTAGTGTATAGAAGTACAACAGATTTCTGTATATTATTTTTGTATACTGCAACTATACTGAATTCATTTATTACTTCTAATAGTTTGTAGCATCTTTAGAATTTTCTGTATATAGTATCTGCAAATAGTGATAGTTTTATTTCTTCCCTTCCAGTTTGGATGCCTTATATTTATTTTCCTTGTCTAATTGCTGTGGCTAGGATTTCCAATACTATGTTGAATAAAAGTGAGGAGAATGAGCATCCTTGTCTTGTTCCTGATCTTAGAGGAAAAGATTTTAGATTTTCACTGTTCAATATGATATTGGCTGCAGGTTCTTGTCATATATGCCCTTTATTGTGTTAAGGTACATTGTCTCCCTATATCCACTTTGTTGAAAGTTTTTATCAAAAATGGATTTTGAATTTTGTCACATGTTTTTTTCTGCATCTCTCGGCATGATCATATGATTTTTATCTTTTATGTTGTTAATGTGGTATTTCACACTGATTGATTTGAAGATGTTGAACCATCCTTGCATCCCTGGAATAAATCACACTTGATCATGGTGTATGATCATTTTAATGTATTGTTGTATTAGGTTTGCCAATATTTTGAGGATTTTTGCATCTATATTTATTAGGGTTATTAGTCTGTAGGTTTTTTTTTTTTTTGTGGTGTTCTTATCTGGTTTTGGTATCAGGGTAATGCTGGCCTCATAAAATAAGCTTGGAAGCTTTCTCTGCTCTATAATTTTTTTGGAAAAGTTTGAGAAGAATAGCTATTTAATCTTTGAGTGTTTGGTAGAATGCACCAGTGAAGCCATATGGTCCTGGATTTTTGTTTGTTGAGAGGTTTTTGATTACTGTTTCAATCACATACTAGTGATTGGTCTGTTCAGATTTTTATTTTTTCAAGAGTCATTCTTGAAAGATTGTAAATTTCTAGGGATTTATCCATTTCTTCCTGTTTTTGTAATTTGTTGGTGTATAATTGTTCCTAGTAGTCTCTTATAATTCTTTATATTTCTGTGCTATCAGTTGTAATTTCTCTTCTTTCATTTCTGATTTTATTTATTTGAACCTTCTCTCTTATTTTTAAAGAAAGAATTTTTAGCTTAGGTAATGCTCGCTATTATTTTTCTATTTCCTTGATTTCTGTAAATGTCTTTAATATATTCTTCTGTCTACTTATTTTGGCCTTTTTTTTTCTCTTCATTATTTTGCTCTTCTTTTTCCTTTTCATAAAGTGAAATATTGCTTGTTTCATCCTATATCTTTCTTCTTTTCTAATAAAAGCACTTAACACTGTAAAGCTCCTCACTAAGCATACTTTATAGGTATTCCTCAAAATTTTACATGCTATATTTTCATTTTTATACATATTGAAATGTTTGCTAATTTCGTCCAGGCCCAACTGTTACTGGAAGTGTGTTTTCTTTTAATTCCCAAATAGTAGGCATTTTGTTAAGTATATTACAGTTACCTTAATATTATATAATTGTGTTTGCCTTATTTGTGGCATACTTCTAAGTAAACATTTAAAGATTAATAATGTTATATATGTATACAAATATACAAATCGTAATAAAACTTAGATCACAATATTAAAAATATTATTTTGACCAATTTCAGCGGGCCACTGTGGAATTCCAGAGCTTATTGTGAATGGTCAAGTTATTGGAGAAAATTATGGATACAGAGACACAGTTGTTTATCAATGTAATCCTGGTTTTCGACTGATTGGTTCTTCAGTGAGAATATGTCAACAGGATCACAACTGGTCTGGTCAACTTCCATCCTGTGTGCGTAAGTAAGCATGGCAAAAGTAATTAGAGACTTCTGTTTAGTTCTCTTGCAATTACCAGTAATTTTTTTCTTAGGTAAGAGAAATGATTATATAGACAGATCCACACATATGTACATGTGTGTGCACATGTGTGTGTGTGTATTTAAATAACTAAGTTCTCACTGTGCATTTTTTTATACTGACACACACCAGTCTTTAAAGTAGGGTGTGTTCAGAAGCATATAAAACCATCCACCATGAAAGTGGAAGAAATATTAGAAAGTCTGTCATTACTTTGTGGATTTGGAACAATTTTGGAATTGTTTTAATAAAGATCTTACTAGTTCAACAAATATCCATCTGATCTTTTAAGTTAATTTAGATGTGAATTTACACATGAAGGATAAAATGAATTTTAAAATAGCTGAGTAATAACTCTAGTATTTTTTCTTACTCCACTGAATACCCAGCAGTACACAGTATTTCATATCACAGTCTATCCTATTTTGGATCAGAAAGTAAATTATCCATAATTTCTTATTTTTTTCTCCTAATAATTTCCATCAGCAATCACTGACATTTGTATTAAAAATGGTGTTAGAAAATTAGAATAAACACTGTAAGTACGTTGTAATTTTAACACTATAGGATCAAATGATAGAGATTTTGGATGCTTCAGAGAAATAATGTGTGGGTCTTTAAGTATGAGTTCACAGGAAATATTTAATTTTTGGCCAGTTACATCCATATTTATAAATTCTATCATTGTCAAATTCTTATCCAATCAACAGAAGTTTTTTGGAGTTCTAGTTTAATAGAAAATACATTAATGTGTTGAGATTTAATAGGATAATAGAACGTATAGTTAGCAAAATTGCTTCTCTGTGGTGTGTGTGTATAGGGGGCAGACAGTTTAATGATTTAAAGACAGCAATATTATGCTGGATCCATCCCAGATTTTTTGCCTTTCATTATATCAAAGCATAGGCAACTCATACCATTATTTTTCTTACTGAATAATTGAGACTATAAATGGAAATTGGCCCTTGGGGTAAAACAGGTTTCTTTATCAATAATTTTAAACAAGAATAAGATGCAGTTACATTTTCAAATGAATAGGTTGACGTTAACAATACAGCTGAAAATTAATTGCTCTTGGGTCATTTTTAAAGTACTAAAAGTGACTTGGGTCTTACACTGTGCCCAGTTATGAAGCAGTATTACTGGACTTCCTGTGATTAATAAAGTGAGATAACGCAATAAAACAGTTCACAGGAATACAGAGTGTTTGGGAAAAGCCAGCACTAAATGAACTCTAAAAAAGAACCAAAACTCTAAACGATGTAAATAATGCATCTAATTGATACCATTATTTCCAAACAAACCTGTGCTAAATTATTAAATATCAATAGTGAAGAAACTATACCAGTAAGGTTGATTGGTTTAGGGAATCTTAATATTGGTATCTCAATATGTTAAGAATTCTACAGCATAAGGCATCATTTTTTATTGCAGTCACATTGTTATTCTTCAAGCACACTTTTGCTAATCTATTAATCATAAAAATGGTTGGATAAATAATATTAAAAGAAACTATTTCAAAATTAAATACAAAAAATTGCCTTCATTTATCTGCAATTCTTAAACTTAACTAGAAAAGGAAATTTGGTTTAGTTTCATTCCTTTTGCCATTAACTAGTGATATGAATTTCAGTCATTCCCAAATTTCTTTGAATTTCAGTATTTTTCCCTAAAATGAAATAGAATGAAAAGCTATCATAGAACGTTAAATATCTGTGCACTACTTGCATGTAATTACCACAATTATAAATAATTGTCTACTTACTAATATGATACTTCTATATTAGACTATTTTGGCATTCTAAATTGTTCCTTTGCATTAGTAAAATTACTTTAAGTATATTTTCATACGAAAGTGGCCTTCTTTCTATATTCTTTGAAATGATTAAGTGTAATTTTCATGTAATAATTGATAACTAATTATTCTGTTCTGTGTCTCTCCCACCCTGGCCCTGTTGCTATTAGCTGTGAGCTGTGGTCACCCTGGTAGTCCAATTTATGGAAGAACAAGTGGAAATGGATTCAACTTTAATGATGTGGTAACATTCTCTTGCAATATTGGGTATCTTATGCAAGGGCCAACAAAAGCACAGTGCCAGGCCAACAGACAGTGGAGTCATCCTCCACCAATGTGCAAAGGTAAAAATCTAACTATATTCCAGCTTAGGGCGTGGTAATAATGAGTCTGTTTAGACACGCATGATAACATTTGAAACAGTTTGGACAGAACAGTAGAAAGTTTTCAGCTAATAAAGCAAAAATATTTAATATTGATGTTATCTCATTAGCAATGCTTTCCTTTTTCTTATTTTTTAACATTTTTAGAAGTCAAAACTGACAAACTTTATTTCAGCTGCTTAACTATGTTATCTTGTACCTATTTTATGGCTGTATATAAAATCATTTATATCTTTTTTACTTGCAGTTTGCTTCATAATCAATGGAACTTTTCAATTTTTAAAATATTTTTTATAATTTTTATTGGAGTATAGTTGATTTATAATTTTGGATTAGTTTCAGTTGTATAAGAAAGTGAATCAGTTAAACATATACATATATCCACTCTTTTTTAGATTCTTTTCTTTTCCCATGTAGGTCATTACGGAGTACTGAGTAGAGTGAGTTTCCTGTGCTATACAGCAGGTCCTTATTAGTTATCTATTTTATATACAGTACTGTGTATATATCAATCCCAATCTCCCAATTTATCCCTCCCCCTCTTTGCCCCTGGTAACCATAAGTTTGTTTTCTGCATCAGTGACTCTATTACTGTTTGGTAAATAAGTTCATTTGTACTGTTTTTTTTTTTTAGATTCCACATATAAGCAATATCAGAAAATATTTGTCTTTCTCTATCTGACTTACTTCACTCAGTATGACAATCTTCATATTTTTGGTTAAACAGTATTTGAGGCCTAGGGCTTCTCTGGTGGCGCAGTGGTTGAGAGTCCACCTGCCGATGCAGGGGACACGGGTTCGTGCCCCGGTCCAGGAAGATCCCACATGCCGCGGAGCGGCTAGGCCTATGAGCCATGGCCGCTGAGCCTGCGCATCCGGAGCCTGTGCTCCGCAACGGGAGAGGCCACAGCAGTGAGAGGCCCGCGTACCGGAAAAAAACAAAACAAAACAAAACAAAACGATGTTTGAGGCCTAAATTACCATGATACCTGCATTAGACGTTTATTTATTGTTCTCTCTATAGAAGTATATTAAAGATAATTGTTTTGTGTTTTTTCCACTTCCAAAGACGTATATTTCGTACTGTCTGATAAAGTAACAACCAAATTATCATTTTCTTCCATTTTCTAATTGTTTAAAGCTTGATAGGTTAAATCTGTACTCAGTGTAATATTTAGGAGTTGCTATTATTCAAAACGATTTTGCAAAGAAGTTTTCCTTTTTCCAATATTTTCAGCCAAACCAATTTCAGTCCATTATATCCCATTATAATGTTATTATTATTCCTTGAATCTTTGGTTTGTTTGATTAAATTTATCTTTGAAGCTACGTTTCTAATGGAAATCTATATAAGTATATGTATATTATTCCAAACATATATTTCAAAATTTGTCATTTGTTTAGTGGTCAACTGTTCTGATCCCGGAATTCCAGCCAATTCCAAAAGAGAAAGTAAAATAGAACATGGGAATTTCACCTATGGCACTGTGGTATTCTATGACTGCAATCCTGGATATTTCTTATTTGGATCTTCAGTTTTGATATGTCAACCAAATGGACAATGGGACAAACCTTTACCAGAATGTATCAGTAAGTAGATAATGGGAACTCTTCCTTGATATAATGCTGTGGAAGGAACATGTATATTGACTGTCTTTATGAAATATTTAGGGCTGTGTATCAGAAGGAAGCATATTGATTGTATTGTTTTATTTTGAAACTACACTTCCCTATATCCTACCAATTCAATGCCCAAATGCCATTTTTATTAGTAATAATGTGATTAATATTTCTCTGTCATCCCTTGATTTTGAACCTTCATGGAGCAGATAGAATATTAAAAGCAGATGTATTTCGTACTCTATGATGTTACCATCCCATGAGAATAAACTACATTTTAATTTTCTATTGTATTAATATTTCAAATTTCATTTAAAGCAAAATTAGTTTAATATAAACAGCAACAAGTGCTTGAAAATACTTGAGAAATTAGACAAAGGTGTTACTTAATACTTACTGACTTTAAGTATTTATTATATACAGGTACATGCACATAAGAAATGTTAATACACATCATCTTTCAAGTCAGTCAGCATATGAGTGCATTTTGTTATATGTTGTGTTGGAATTGTAGAATATAAATAAAATAAATTATAGCAGCTTTGCGTATAATTAACATGTGTAGTGAGACAATAATTTAACAGAAATAAATCAAAATTTTGTGAAGACATAGAGAAGTGAACATGAATTCTAGGAATTCAGCTTATTGATAGGTCTCAAATATATTTACATCTCAGAGCTGATGAATCTTGGACATGATAGGAGAGGGAAGAACTTTATAGATTGAAGGAGTAGTGTATCAAGAAAGCATTGTGCAAGTAATTTTTGGTTATACTAAATTGCTAAATTATAAAATTATTTTATGATCATGTTTTATTTAAGAGGCACTTTCTTTATGTTCATGGGGTAAGATTTTTTGAAAAATTAGTGGCATCATTCATGTACTCATTCACAAACTAACAAAGAAACAAAACTTTATACAGTGTCTATCTAATTTCATATTCTATGCAGATAATTAAATCAATTGTTGATCCCTTGCTTAAAATGCATTTGATTTCTTTTTGTAGACTGACTAGTCTAATGGTTTAAGTAATTCACTTAGCCTTGTGTGGCTACAACATTAAAGTTAAAAATCTTTTGTAGGACCTGAAAACATGAACTCCTTCAGGTTTTCTTAGCTCTTATTTACTTTTTACCTTTTCTTTATTTCCTATAGCACTCCCTGGTACTGTGCGAAGTACTCAGGGGTTTTATTAAGTTTATGTCTCCTTGTGTGCTATTTAATACTTTAGAGTCATATTGTGCTCAGTATTTTTCCAAGTTACAACTAAAAGGGGGCACACAGTAAGTTCCCAAGCTACTTCTAGCTTATAAAGATAATTCTCAATGTGTTAACATCTGATTCTGCTAGGCTTAGCTGTGTTTTGGTTGATAAGCCACTGAGTATTTTCTTTATACAGGATAATTTATTCATTAATGGCCTGGAGTGGAATTATTCTGGACTACATTATGTGAGGTCTACATTGTGTGTCACAGATCCACCTTCATTCCCTCTCCTTTACCCTTAAGTTTTTCCCTTTTAATTTTTGTATAGGCTCATTTTGAATCCTATATGACCTTATTTAGCCAATCCACATCACTCCTCTCCCTAACTTTCACATCCTTATCTAGACACATACATACTTCCAACCCATGTACATATGTATATAAACACACACTCACTACCCCCACACATACAATCTTATACTGATTCAATCATTTAAGTTTACTTACAATGTTCCTGTTAAACTCATGCTCAGGGTGAGTGGGCTGACAGAATAACTCCTGTAACTTCAACTGTCATGTAGATATTTGATTTCTGGATGATGTGTATATTAGAGCAGATAATTCTGATTTATTTCATAAAAAGTTGGTGCAGGTTGTTTGATAGAGATATAAAAAATTTTATATTCAATAATTATGTATTGTAGTGATTGACTGTGGACACCCTGGCGTTCCTCCTAATGCAGTCCTGTCTGGTGAGAAGTATACCTTTGGGTCCACTGTTCGCTATTCCTGCACAGGAAAGCATACCCTTCTTGGCCAATCATCAAGGACTTGCCAATTAAATGGCCATTGGAGTGGATCACAACCTCATTGTTCAGGTACCACTTGGAAAATTGGATGATATGTGTTGGAAATTACATTAATAGTATTATTATTATTTGGAATATATACACAAAACAATCTAAAGAGATACGATAATACATTTCTCTTTTAAAAATCTCATGGGAGAAGCTGTAACATTTTTACATTTATCGGAATTCTTCTTAAGGTAATATGAATTTAGAACACAAATTAATACTGATCTTGTAAATGATAAATTACAGGTATATGTTTTGAACTGTGTTGTATCAAATGTAAGTGGTGTTCGGATGCTACTCTCTGTGAAGTGCTTTTTTTATTCATTAAAATAGCTAACCATTCAAGCTTAAGTAGCTATTCCATTTTAGCAGATATAAAATATGTTTCCCTATAAAGCAATGTTATTTCAGTGGTTTCCTGTTAGAATTCAGTTCTTTGTAGATGAACTTTGTAAGCAATCAGTTACTTAATAGCATAATTTTAAAATAAAGCCCTAAATGTTTTAAATTAAACTAAGCCAATAATTTTTATGAAAAACATTTATTTTCCTAATTTTATTTGTTATTAATAGACAACATATAACTCCTGAGTGTCTATGATCCCAATAGAGTTTTCTTAGAATAAGTAAATATTCAGTCTACTTTTAATTAATAATTTGTTCACAGAGTGAGTATTTGAAAATTCTTTTTTGAGCTGTTTAAGTTACTGTTTTTCTTCAGAAATGGTATTTCAGTTTTAGAGCTGTGGTTTCTCCCTACTTGATACTATTTATTCTGTTTTGACCTATCAGCCAGATATTGGTGCTTATTTTTCTGCCTGTTCTTTCTACTTACATATTGTCCATTATCTTTATATTATTTTATCTCTGTGGAGATCATATGATGACTTATTAGGAGTTGTTTCACACTGTTTTTCCTTTAGAGGTAAAAGTTGTGAAATACTTAGTTTCAGATTCCCCTTGTAATTGTGGTTAAACCCTATGAAATAACTACCTGGTACTTCAAATTTAATCTATAGATTTTTTAAACTATCATAGTTAATTTACTCACTCAGCTAACTGAAAATACATATAACACACATCTCTCTCTGTGTCTCTGTCTCTGTCTCTGTCTCTCTCCCTCTCCCTCTCTCCCTCCCTCTCTCTCTTTCTCTGTCATATACACACACACAGGATTGATTGGGAAACTACTACTTAGTTGTAAAAATAATGTGTACATATATATTTAAAAGTGAAATAGTGACCTTAAATATTTATGTGATTATTAATATTGCATCACATGAAGATGAGGAAATATTAAGAAGGATTCCAAATACACAGGGCGTGTCAAAATAGGCATCTAGATAGACAGAAAGCACTTTCAATGCTTATGTATTCAACTTTCTCTCTATCTCTCTTTCTGTATCTCTCTCTCTCTCTCTCTCTCTCTCTCAAAAGTATACTAACACTGTGGCAACTTTAATTAAAATTATTTAAGAAATGATAAAGAGACAGTAAACCCTAAACACTATAATCAAAAGAGAAACGCTTTGGCATGAGCAAAAAATCCGTATTAAGAACTTAAGTCAGAGTTTCTAGTCTTTGTTTACAATTTATTTTTATATTTTCATGTATGAGAAGTATGCAGCTTATTCATTTTTGGTCAGTGGTCATTGATAGAGACGATTAGGGGGTGAAAGTTTAGAAATACTATATTTTAACATTTATATTTTCCAGTATATCACAGTTCTATTTTAACAGAAACTGATTTCAGTTCAGAGAAAGATGAAAATTGCCAAGTCCATGTTTTCAATTTTAATTGTATAAATCCATTCTCATTTGAGCCCAAAGAACTGTCAATTATAAATTTTCCATTATGTTGGTTAAGAACTAGATTCTGGCAATACTAATGAAATATCTTCAACTTATTGAACATCTCCAAATATCACTGATATGGAAAATAACACCATACTCTGCAACTATTTTCTTTTTCCTTTAGGCTTTTTCTTATGACTGGAGTCAGATAGGAAATATGAATTACGATTTTACCCAGTCAACTTAGCATATTAAAACACAACATGCACAAAAACAAATTCCTACAAGAATGTTGGACTAAATCATAACTTAGTAAATGTTCATTGAAATAAGTTAACTTGAGCTGTACTGAATTGCAGGTGATGCTACTGGTACATGTGGGGATCCAGGTACTCCTGGTCATGGTTCTAGACAGGAAAGCAATTTCAGAACCAAAAGTTCTGTACGTTTTGCCTGTGATATTGGTTATATCCTTCATGGCTCAGAAGAAAGAACATGTTTACCCAATGGCAGTTGGACTGGAAGGCAGCCAGAATGCAAAGGTAATCTCAAATAGAAACTAATAACATTGATGACGCTGGAATTTAATGTGTATCAAATTCAACTGGGTGCTGCTCATGAAATTACTCCTACCAGTTCTTATCCTCAACCATGGAATAAAAGCAGTATCATTCCAGTTATACCAACACTGTCCTATAAGAGAAATATGATAGATAACAATTATTAAGTTATTAAAATTATCTCTCATGGATCATTTATATACATTGTTCACATCACAGTAGATATCAGGATTGGAAAAGTTAAAAAGATTTTGTCTTTCCCTTTATCACAGTGCTCTGTATTGTTGACACCACTAGGAAGAAATTAGGTTGTTCTCACATCAACATTATCTCATGATCTGTTTTAGTCTTCAGGTTTGTAGAAATGGAAAAATATAAACAGATGTCTAAGTATAAATGATATTTTTATTTATAGGTATTGCTCATAACTAGAATTCTTAATATTTGGGGTGTTTAAGTAAAATTGTTAATTGTTCTGACTGATTCAGAGTAAACATAATTTTTACAACACTGCCTAGAAAAGGAAATGTTGCTGGAAAATTACCCTTATAATTTAAATTGGTCTTTTTGAGATTATTTTAGTGCAAAAACTAAACTTGCAAAGGTATGTATGAAATGTACTTGATGTTATACCAAATGTATGGGTTTTATAAATAGAAAACAATTCCCAATAAAACCTCCTTGGCAGTTTTTTGATTGACTATATTTTCAGACACTTGTATTATGTTTAAAATTAATATCCATATTCTAGGAAAGATAGTTATATTTTTTATAACTGGACTAAATTAATAATCTTAAGAGAGAACTGCAGCTCAATTTCTATTATAGGGAAAGGGTGGGAACAAAGTTGTGGAGCAAAAGACACTAAGCACACTGTCTTCACTTTATTTCTCAAACTTACTTTCCAAAGGCAAAGTCTTTATAGTGATGTCGTACATTATGTGGTTGATATCTAAGCCAGCTCTTTGCTCAGCTGAACTGCAAAATATTTTTAGACGAAATGCAACCTGGTGCTGACCTTGTTTTGTTAATGTACACATTACAGACAAAATAGACCTAGGAGTTGTAGCAAATAAAACAGAATTAATATTTTCCCCATAAAATGGAGTTCATACAAATCACTTAGAAAAAGATTCTAGCAGATGACTGGAAAGAGGAAATGAACAGAAAATACAGAAGAGCAAAAAAAAATTGCAAACTATAGAAGAAATTCTACATAACTACTAATCAGAATATTACAATTAAACATCTAACCATCATTTTTCACCTGCTTTAATATGAAATTGTAGCATATGTGCAGCAAAACTAGAACTTTAAAACATTTCTAGAGGTTTTTTAAAATTATATTTTAGATTAAGTTGATAAAAATGCATATATATTCTTAGCTTTGATTTATTAACTCCACTTTTGAGGAATTTTTTTTTCCTAAAGAAAATAAAAATATTGGGGCTTCCCTGGTGTCGCAGTGGTTGAGAGTCTGCCTGCCGATGCAGGGGACACGGGTTCGTGCCCCGGTCCGGGAAGATCCCACATGCCACGGAGCGGCTGGGCCCGTGAGCCATGGCCGCTGGGCCTGTGCGTCCAGAGCCTGTGCTCTGCAACGGGAGAGGCCACAACAGTGAGAGGCCCGTGTACCAAAAAAAAAAAAAAAAAATGATGGGACATGGTATTGGAGAGGATGTGCGAAAATAAGCAAACTTTCACACTATTGATACAAGTGTGTATTTTTCTAATATCTTGGATAACACTATATATACTTAAAAATATTTTTCAGAATTAAAATTTTCCAGAAATTCCACTTTCAGAAACTTATCATAAAAATAGGATCAATGTACATAGTTGTATATATAAGCTAGAGTACATTATAACCAAAAATGATAGAGAAACTAAACTAAACTAAATTTCATGTTTATCAGCAGATTAGTTAGGTAGATTATGAATACACACATAATGGAAAACTCTCCAGGTACTAACCTTTATGAAAGAAAGCTGTCCTAATTGTAATGTGCAAGATGTATAAGTTTTCTGTCTACACACACATACACACAAACATACAGCACCACTACCAATGATCGACAAAATTAAATATTTAGGATGCAGCAAGAGATAGATATATGTGGTACTTTCTGAAATTATAATTACACTTCATATTCGTATAGATAGCAAATTCTGTAAAGTATTAAGATGCCTTCTTATACTACAACAAAATTAGGTACTGCATTTGACATAGGCTTGCTTTTAATATATTTAAAAAATTCACTGATGCCATTGATGGCAAATAGTTAAACATAATACAGAATAATCATATAAGGCATTTGTGTTTCTGACTCCTATTTAGGATACATTGAAA
Organism: Phocoena sinus; assembly: GCF_008692025.1. Classification (NCBI taxonomy): domain Eukaryota; kingdom Metazoa; phylum Chordata; class Mammalia; order Artiodactyla; family Phocoenidae; genus Phocoena; species Phocoena sinus. The sequence continues at coordinate 53,922,964 of NC_045779.1, read as the reverse complement.
ACTTAATGAAAATCATTCCTAGAATTTTAGTGACTTTGTTTTTACTCAGTTAATATTTTGTACACTTTGGTCCAGAAATAGAGATTATAAAGTTTTAGTGCAAATCAGTTATATACTTATATAAATAAAAACATACATGATGCTTATAATATTTAAGCGTGTTTTATATCTGTTTTATTACAAGTATAATTATAGTAAATCAGTGTATATTTTATATCTGTTTTCTTACAAGTATAATTATAGTAAATCTTTGTTTCTTCTCGTTACATATCTTCCAGTTTTACATGAGCTGCTTTTTAGGCAGAGACTCTTAAAATTCTTCTCTGAAAGACTTTGTGTTACCCCAAAGCAATACTCTCAAGTAATTACTGTACAAAGTTTTACCAAAATGACTCACAAAATTCTTTAAAAAGTAGCTTTTATATGATTTGTATCCCAGTAATAAAACTAATAAGATATAAATTCATCTTGAATTTCAACTCCTTATAAAAGAGAATTCAATGCTTATTTTAGAGGATTTTATTGCTCCTTTGGATAATCTGAAACAATCATTTAGTCCTTAACTTTTTGTGAGAGGATTCCTAAATGCATTATTTTTATATATACTCTTAACCATTTTGTTTTATAGCTGTACAGTGTGGTAACCCAGGGACAACAGCCAATGGAAAAGTCTTTCGGATTGATGGCACAACATTTTCTAGTTCAGTCATTTATTCCTGCATGGAGGGATATATCCTTTCTGGACCTTCAGTTAGGCAGTGCACAGCCAATGGAACGTGGTCTGGAACTTTGCCTAACTGTACAAGTAAGTTTCTTCTCAGTATTTTGAAGTATCATTAGATATGTGAAAAATAGTTATATAAACATGTATGCGTGTGTTTTGTAATTAATCAAACCAGGCAGGGTTTTGAATATTTGTATTGTCCTTCACATTAAAAGATGATGATAGTGTTATGGTTCAAGTGTACACTAGTGAGTTTAAGAATCAGTTGGCTTCCAAGGTATCACATTGGCAGAGAAAAGAGGGATCACAGAATATCAGTGCTATTAAATGTAATTTTACAGTATGTTAAAAACAGAGATGAATTATCAGCTATAATCAAGACTAAAAATACAAGGAATGTACTTTCGTTTTGCCAGTGTAGCACATATTAATTGTTGACTTGGTTTTTGAAAAAGCAGACTGATTATTTTTGGGTTCGTGCACTATTGTCGGAAGTCCTGATGGCTGATTTGCCCTCTTGAGATGTTAAAAAATGTGGCATTTCAGAGATTCAGCATCATAATGAAATTACCCACTTGTTGGATTTTTTTAATGTATTTAATATTCCTATATATAAATTAATGCCTATATATGGAAAAGTAGAATTTATTTAACTAACAATAATCTATCCATTGGAAAATCACTGCTGCTTATATTAAGAAGAACTGCAGTAGCATCATGTAAATCATGAAATTTTTGAAAGAAAAGCTATTTTAGGATGTGTTCAGAGACTCATTCAAGGAGTCATGAGACGTTGCTAAAGCCCTTGAGTGAAATAGGCTCTGAGGAGATTAATGGAAGTTTCTTGCGTGTTGAAATTTGAACAGATTATACTTTTGCTGTAGAGGCCCTCATTAAAAGTCGTTTGTGAATATTAACATAAATGGGCGTAAGTAAAATTTGTAAATGAGAAGCATGTTGCTTCCAGGATCCAAAAAGATGCTGGGCTTATTTTAATGTTGTGGTGTGGAGAAGGTCAATAGTTCTTGACAGTGTCAGTGGTAGAGCAGCCCTTTGCTGACCTAGTAATTCCCAGAAATTTACTAAGAAGGCAGGGGCTTGTACCATGTTTGGGCGAATGATGCATCCCCCACCTTTTTCTTTAGCTCTTTTGTGAGTATTTGTATTTCCTGAATAAATAGCTGAAATAATCTATTCAGAGGAGGATGCTGTCAAACTAATGCCATGTCATATCTGTGATTCTTGAGAAAGTTAGTTGTAGTTAATATCTTGCCTGAAAACTGTTGAGATACTTCGTGTATTGTGTCTCCTCAAAGGTAAAGGCACACTATGGCTGGAAGGTTGTTGAAATAAGCACTGAATAGAACATATCAGCCAAATGTGCAATAGCAAAATATTTCTCAGTTGTTGATTTGAATCAGTAACAAGTTATATTCCTGGCCTTGTGTCAGCACCAGATACTGTTACATCTAATCTTTGCGAGTAGTTTTTTACTTCACCTTGGGCAGTTTTCTCATGGCTTAATCAGTATTCTGCCAAATAACTCAAGGAATTTTCTCCTTACGTCTCCAGAGATCTGTGTGTGTGTCCTCTCTTGTATTCTGTCTCACTAAGTCTGTCCACTTTGTTGTCTCCTGTCCAATCCATCTTTTCAACTCAGGGAGTCTGCCGGGCTCTGCATGGGGTCCTTCTCCCTGTGCCACAGCCTGGAAACTCTCTTTGGGCAGTAAGACGAGGCAGTCATAGCAATCACCCCATTTGTTTCCTGTCACTCAAGGATCACTGTGCTTTGCTGCCTGATGAAACTTGTACTTTTTTTGAGGGGGGTAGGATTGGGAAGCTGCTTCAAATGGAGAGTAAATTCTTCCTTGTTTCTCCATCTTGAAGGAAAGAAGTCCTCCTACTTACTTTGAAAATGTCTCATTTTTTAAAATACTGAACATTCTAACAATTAAGAAATATGCTTTACTGTTTTCATAGTACACCACCCCAATCTGAGCCTTTAAAACTCTTACCTAGTACCCTTTAAGTATTAGCTCAAATGGCACATTTGGCAAAAGCCTTCTTAGGACACTTCTTCCTCATATCTGCTTTGCTAAAACTGATCTCTCTACATTGTATAACTCTTTTATGGCAGTTCCTTACATCACTAAACTATAAACTTAATAGGACATTAGTAACTGGGGCTGTTTATATCATTGACCCTCTAGCACCTGATACATAAATTGACCAAGTAAATAGTTGTTGACTGACTCAAATATCTCATATGAATTTAATTTAGCTATTAGTGCACATGACTTACCATTCCACTCCATTTTAAAATACTTGCAGAGAGGGCTTGTAATTTATAGATAACATAGCACACAGTTTCTGGTATATAGTATGTTTTCAATATATAGTTATGAAAAAGGAGGAAATAATGAATATATTCAGAATAAAGGAAATATACTGAGTAACATTTTTTTCACATTGAATAACAATTTTTTAAATTCATGGATAAATACCTAAGTCTTTTACTTAAAGTATTTTCCAACTTTAGTAAAGAAAAACACATACTAGTTCTTAAGATTGAAAATTAGATTAAATTTTTTACTGAATTGTTTTTGGTTTTCCTTAGGATTTTTAAACAAGTTAAAAAACACTCAATTCAACACAGACCGGGAGCAAATGACGTATCAAAATTTAAAGTCTCTTTTTTATGTCAGTTCTTCAAGGAGAAATATTGTGTTGAGTAAGGTATTTCAAGCATTAGCTTTTAAATGATGAATTGCTATTAAACTAGAAACTGAGAATTTTAACAGTTGATTTACTTCACAGCAAACACCTCAGTAGCAACCCAAACCAAAAGCAAAAATAAAAATATCCTTCAAAAAGAAACACAGAGAGAGGTTTCAGTGGAAATTAAAATAGATTAAACTCCTGTAATTAAAGAATCTAACATACTGAAAATTTTATATGTGGTGATCTGTTGTTGATTAGAACAAGTGTTTCAGGGTCCTTCTCATTAATTTGCAGTGGAAGTTAATTTCAATATATGATTGATAGAATCATGTAATTTTGGAGCTGGAAGAGATTGTATCGTAGACTTATATGCATTGGTCAGGAAATTGAGGCACCAAATCATTTAACTGATTTACTGAATACTGACAGAGCTCACCACTAAACAGTTATTTCTGCCACATAAATGGATGAAATTTCCCAGTAAATTAATTTTTTCATTTCTTATATATACCAGAAACATTAAATTCAAATAAAGCATATGTTTAATAAATTTTGATTTAATGTAATTGCCTTTTGTAGGCATTATTTTTCTAGTATCTGTATGCAAGGACATAAACATGAATTTAAAATGAATTAAATTAAGTATGAAAAAATTTAAAGTATTGAACTAAATTTCTAAACCAAATTCCTAATTCCAATTTTTGGAAAACCCACCTAAAGAAAACAAAACCTTCCTTTTTTTCTTTTCATTCAAAGTGTTACTATTTGTATTCATAATAAATAAATTTGTCATTGCTTACCATTTGTTAGGATTTATGTTAAGTGCTTTACACAAGTTCTCTCACTTAATCCTCAGAACAGATCTATAAAGTATATACTATTATCCTTTCTATTTCACATTTGAAGAAATGGTATCTTACAGAGAAAATATAACTTTCTTTCCTGTGCTAACACAGCTAGTAAATGTAGATTCTAAGATTTAAACTCAAGTCTTTTTAACTCAGGAAGCAATGTTATCAAGTTCACTTCACTTTCTCCTTCTGTATTTTTCCTCCTCCTTGTTTTCTTGCTTTATTTCCTATTTTTTTTTTTTACCATGGTCAAATATATTTGACATGATATAGATATAGGGCATTGCTTATAAGGCATATGAAAATGTTTTGTTAATTTATAGCCTGTTCCTCTCTTACTTTTCCAGTTTGTCTACATTTACCAATTGGAGTTCTGCAAAGTTATGTCATTTTTTAATGAGCTGATCACTTATAAAATTTGTGTTTTCTCAACAGTACTTTCCACTTAAAATTGCAATTTTCTCTATATAGCTTAGCAATAATTTTTTGGTTATCTCAAGATGAGAGTTCAAACATATAGTACAGGTATGTCAATAATAAATCTAAATCTTGCAGGAGATGAAATATTTTAATATGATGAGTCAAAAGAGAAGAACAGGAGTACTGTTGAATCACATATATTATAATTGAAAATAGGGATCTGATAGATTTAGGACAATATCAGTTGAAAGAGATAAAATCAACAAGATTGATTACATGACACACGTTTCAATATAGGATGATTTGAATAGGAAAGAATTAATAAAAGTCTTAAAATATAGTTGAATAAATCATCTAGTTACAATGGTTGAATGAAAGTAAAATATAAAGAGTTGAATTATATTTAGATTTTTTTTCTACATTTTAAAAATAAAATTTTGGCCACTTTAAATATTTTCCCCCTCCGTAGCTGGGCTAGTTATCCTTGGGCTAATTATCCTTAGGCAGCTAGTACCTCCTGCATAGTGATAATCAAAGGAGTGATCCAATTTTTAGAATATTATTTTATTTTTAACTTATTATAGTAATATAGTTTATATAAAATACAGTTTAAATGAAATAGAAAGAGAACCGTGGGTATATAATATAATTGGATGACTTATGGATTCAGTTAATAAAACATCATTTACCCAGAACCTATCATAGAGCCCTTTGCCAGGAACTGGCAAAGTTTAGTAAGGTTGGTCTCTGGTCTCTAATATTTCACACGCAGTAAAGTAGCTTTGGCATTTCAAGCATTTTTGCCCTTTGAGAATTTCCTACCAGAGTGATTTGCAAATATACCTTTTATTTGCTTGATTTCCCAGCAGCAAAACAAACACACACAGATTTTTTTGTTCTTAAAACACTCCTTTCCAATCACATGTGTAGATGTGTCACCTGTGATTTTCCTTATCCATTTTCATGATTTTAGAAAACATTTTTGGAATAAACATAATTTAATAATAATGGTAATGCCCCTACTTTTCTTCCTCATATCTAGCCTTATTACAGATATTGGTAAAAGGATAAAATGTTCCTCACATAAATTCTAACTGCTAATATTCTGCAGCTTCAGATTATAGAGGAATTGAGAAATTGTACACTTAATCTTTCTCTAAAAATATGCCTCGAAACCAAGAACTCTTCCCTCTTCTCTACGCCTATCCTTCTGCATCTCCAGACAGGTCCTTATTAAACCCACCACCAGTGCTGGAGTATATTAGTTAAAATTAGTATAAAATTAGTATAACTAATTTTCTCATGGGTGAGTAAAAGAATATATCATGAGATCAAAACCATGCATTCAAATATCGTGAACACTTTGGCAGAGAAATTATAAATGTTAAACATCCACAGAACTTAAACCAAGCTGGAAGGAAAAGATATTTGCTACAATACCAAGAAGCTTGTAACAGTGTCCTGATTTTAAGATTTGGTGAAGTCCCCTACTGTAATGTTCAGACTGAGAGAGAAGATCTAAAAACTAAGCACAAGTAAATACTCATTAAAAACATATATACATTTTTTGTTAACACAGAAACCCTTCAAGATACTAATAGTATGGAAACATTATCTTTCACAAAATCTAACAGGCAGAGCCACCTCTGGTACCTAGGGCACATAGTGTTTGGGAAAAAGATACAATCTGTGCCAGGACAGGGCTTGTCAAGTAAGGATTGGCTGTCAGGTCTAAAGAAAAAGAAGAAAAAAATATATATATACATATCTGTATATGTATATATATATATATATAATTTGTTTCTTGGATTTTTTTTTAACCTACCAGGACTTCTGCTTCCAAACTGATCAATGCCCTGCATTCTACAAGTTATTTGGGCCAGGGACAGCATACTTAATCATATCCAGTGATGAATGAAACTACAGCTTTTTGTTCCAAATACCCAACACAGAAATGGCTCTTACCCAATCTTTTTTTACCAGCCTGAGAATTCTCATGGATTTTTTTTGTAGAGGATAGGTCAGGGAGCTGGGCTAGTCTTACACAAGAGAAAGCTGGGGGCTATCCCAGAATGAAACTGGGGGAGATGAAGCTAAAAAGTCATCTAAATCTTCTCAAGAAGAGAGAATTATCCTTCAGGGCAGCGGTTCTCAGACAGGGGTGATTTTGCTTCCCAGGGGCAATGTCTGGACATATATTTGGCTGTCACATTGCAAGTGAGTGGGATGAGCTGTTGGTATCTAGCAGGTAGAGATCAATGTTAAACACCTCCCCCATGCATAAAGCAGCCAAGAATTATTGGTCCCAAATGTCATAGTGCCAAGGTTAAAGTTGAGAAAGCTTACCTTACTAAGATATAAAAAGGGAACTAACTTTTGCATTGGGAGATTGTGTAGAATCAAAAGTGTTACCAGGGAAGTGGCTTGAGCACCTTTCTGGAACTTCATTGTGCTACAGAACTCTGTTCTGGACTTGAAACCCAGCAAAGCACATGTGTAATAATGTCCAAGCAAGCATGTCCATTGCTGCACTGTGTACAGTGGGAAAATGATGGAATAACTCAAATATCAGTCACAGAGGTTTGGTTACATGAATCATATTGCATGTATATCCATGCAAGGGAATATCATGTCATTAAAAACAAGTTAAATGGATCTATATGTATTAACATGCAAAAATGTTCATTAAGTATTGAGTAAAAAATGAATTCTGTTGTAAAAGTGTGGGTAATGTGATCATATTTTTTTTTAAAATGCATATTTATAATGTTCATTTAAGAAGTTAAGAGAAAGTAGTTTTGAGGTGGCATAGATTGACTAGAATTAGTACAATTATGTTTTATATTTAGCATAGAGGTTATATACTTAGATTTATCATAAATGATGCCAAATAAGCATCAATTACATGATAGAAGCTAATTAGAAAAGCTCACACAAAACCAAACTCAAACCTTTCAAACAATTCATGTGTTTTTGAGAATTTGAGTTGTTTATTCCTTACATACTCATTCACTCATTTATTCTTTAAACAACTATTTTACTTAATCTCTTATGATAAGTCATGCCCAAGACTAGGCTCAGAGAATACAGTAGTGTAGAAAAGAGACAAAATAACTGCCTTCATGGAGTTTATTTGGTTGTTGGGTGTGTGGATGCATATGTGTGCGTGCGCTTTTGCTGTGTGCGTGCACTCTTGCTGTGTGCATAAGGGATTTGGTGACTTTAGAAAAGATTCTCTTGCATTAAACCACAGCACCCTGTTGTTAGGCACTAATGTCTCTGAATTTTAGGGGAAAGCCCTAAAGAGCTACTATTCTAAGATTTTGCCTAAAAAAACCCGAAAGCCTCTTTTTGTTGCTGAAAACAAGCTGGTGGTGACTGAATTGACTTGTGGAGCAGGTGCTGTTTACAAAGATTGTTGCTATTGGAAACTTCCTCTTTGACCTTTGCTGCATTATGAAACCACCAGAACAAATCCTTCTGAAGCTGTTGTTATCAGGCATTTCATTCATGATGCTGCCAAGATATGCAGAACTCTTCCTCAGTGCTTCTCTAAAATAAACCCTCTGTCTTCTTTGGGTGGCTACATCTCACTCAGCTCATGTGCCTTACGACTGGGTTAGCTGTTCTTTCTTGCCAGAATTCTAATTCAGTCTGTAAAGCACTGCCCAGAAAACAATAACTATCTGTTGGTGTTCTCTTTAATTTTCCTTCTTCTTAGCTTTGAATCTAGATTAAAAATATAAAATAACAAGTAAAATAAAATAAATTGAAGTCTTAAACTCATTTTTATATGATTACACGTTTTAAAACTGCAAAAAGAATTGACATCTTATGGTAAACAAGTAGGATTTGATTTTCTATTCAACTCAGTTGTACGATTTAAAAAATATTTTCCTTGTCAGTAACTAAAAGAATTAAAGTCTTCCTATATACAAAACTCTTATTAGGAGTCAGATAGAAACACTCAATGAGTGATTTCAGCAAACTCTTCAGGGCTCTGAGGATTAGCAGGCGGAATGTTGTGAATATTATTCTTTAATTTAAATGTCATCATTCATGGTCCTAAATTTCTTAGGCTCAACAGATTAGAATAATATGAAAAAAACCTTGACATTCATAATTTTAATGGTAAATTAATAAATACAATATAATTTAATTGTCATTAAGGTCTTCTATGTCTTAATCTATTTTTAGTCTTTAACCCTAGACTTCCAAAATGGGAACTATTAATTAATTACTGTTAATTCAAAATAAAAATGAGATAGTATAACTTAGATTTACCTGGTAAAATTATTTGTCCTTTTATGAAAAAAAAAATTCGAAAGGCAAAACAAATACTAAAAGGTAGGTATGCCACATGTTTTTTGTCTCCAGAAAAGGAAAAGTGATGTGACCTTTTGTGTTTTCCTTTTTCTCTTAGCCACCAGAAAGCGTTTAGCCAAGCATGCTTAAATCATGTTTCTCAAAACAGCAAGTGCTTTTGTGGCTTATATATGATCTCTGTTATGCTTTGTTCTTAAATGCCATATTTAGACTTAATTCTGTTTCCTATGCTGTAATCAGTCTTTTTGAAAGTTTTTGTGTGGCGTCATTTTATAAATGAGAATATTATATATGTAATTTGAGACAGCTTTATGGACCAGCATGATTGTTAGAATCTCGTGCTCAAAAGCCTCCTGTGGTTGATGTTTAATGCTCTGTGATCACTGTCTCAAAATTTTTAATGATTTAATCTTTGAATTTGTGTTTTATAATTAAAGCCCACTGGGACAATGGAGCATGTGCTGAAGGTTTGGAGAGTCTGCTCTTGTACAATTTGCCTCCCTGCCTCCCTGTCTTTCTAGGATGGGTTATAGGCCTTTAGCTCCCTACCACCTGCTGCCCCTGGCCCTGCCTGGCCTTCCCACTCCCACCCCTGCTCTGGGCCACTGATGCCTTCTGCCCAGCCAGTCCATCATGTCATTAGCAGAAGGAGGCTCACACTGCACCTCTGTTCTTCATCCCTTTGTGGGGTCTGGGTGCAAGCGTGGGTGGGGCTGCTTGGATTTGGCTGTACTCATGGAGTCTTGGGGCAGAGGCAGGGCAGCAGCTAACCCTTTCCTAGACTGGCGATACAAGGCAGATTTGGCAAGTACTTGACAGAGGCCTCTTACTCACCCCTAATCCAGGAAGCAAACACATTCCAGAGTGGAGGTCGCAATTTCTTGAGGATTTTTCTGTCACTTGGGATGGCAATGAGATGATGGAAATGGGAAATTGATTTCTCTATCCCTAGCTCTGGCATTTTCATTTTTCACTAGGCCCACAAATTATGTATCTTGCCCAGTATGTGATAAATAAATATAGTTTATTCATTCTTTCATTTATTCAATAAAATTATTATTTTTGCACCTAGCATTATGTTAGTTAAAAACTATGATAATATCCAGTTGAGTGGCACTGTGCAGAAAATATACCCTCAGTCCAGCAAGCCTGATAAATTAGAGATTTCAATAACCATATATAAGAGTATAAATTTCAAATATTATGTTAGAAATCTCGATCCTATAGGAGAGCTTCTCCACGATTATTTAATTCAGGTTAGAAGAGGTTACCACATCAGAGTTTTTTACAACATAACAGCATACTAACCTGGCCTTTTTGAGTCTAAATGACAGTTTCTGAGCCATGTGTATAGAATCTGTAATAAGTAACTGATCATAATCAGGAATTGCCAGTATGTGGTTTAAATATGCTTATGTTTTATCATTAAAAATGAGCATGATAACTAATTTTCCCTACTTTTATAGTAAGTATGGAATATGCTTACTATTTCTTTCCATTAAATACATGCCACATTAACTATCTGCTCTTCCAATCCAATATTGATAGTAATCAGTTGTGGAGACCCAGGTATACCAGCCAGTGGACTGAGATATGGAGATGATTATGTGGTTGGACAAAATGTTTCCTACATGTGCCAGCCAGGCTATACAATGGAATTGAATGGTTCCAGAATCAGGACTTGTACAACTAATGGCACTTGGAGTGGAGTAATGCCAGTTTGTAGAGGTATGATAATGATTTCTTCAATATTTATAAGTGATAACCACCACATATTTTCGGCATTAATATGCAAATTTAAAGTAAATTTAAATAGTGTTTTTTTGTATTGTTTTGCTTTTTTTTCTGGTACCAAAATTGAGTGCTTTAAACCATATAGATAATAACATATAAGATTTTAAAACATTTTAACAAAAACATTATATCTCATTGTAAGTAATGATAATGAACTGTCATTCAACCAAAATAACAAAAATATCATGTTCTGTGCTATGTAATCACCATCATCATTTATATTGATTGATGAATACTTCAAAGAGAATATAATCATAATGAACTAGAACTTTAACTTGATTAGCTACCTGGGTCGAGTTATTCATGGATGGGAAGAAAAACTTTCTGTAATTTGAAAACAATCAGCCTGAATTGTAGAACTGTACTTTTTCTTAAAAGGTAAACCTGTTTCTTTAAAGAATGCAATCTAGAAGTAATATTTTAGTCAATATAGGTGTAAGTTTACTACTTTATGCTATTTGTTTTTCCATTGAAAATATTTTCAGAATTTTTTGTCAACTTTTTTATTATTTGTGAAATACTGTAGATACAATGTCAGATAATTTATACTGTTTTATAGTAATACTGATTGTTAATCATCGAGATTTCTCATTAAGGTGCATCTCTAAATGCCTATGAATTGCGAGTTTAATATCTCCCTGACGTAATCTAACACAAAAGAATAATACCAATGTGTTTCTTTTCTTCTTGATTACAGTTGCCTAATCAGATCACTATAAATATACAGTTAGTCTGTGAAAATATATAAACAGACATTTTATATTTTATACATTATTAAAATATAAATATAAAATATTTCATAGATTATTAATTGATTCTGATAATGACAATGTTATACAACTCCCAAAATTTATTTATATATGTTGCTAGTCATCAAAATAAAATCATTCCTCATTTTTAGATTTTATAATTGGTACCCCTCTTTTTCCCTTCACCTCTGTCACCTTATCTAACTCATCTTTGCTCGAAGACAACTTAATTTTAAAAATGAATGTTTAAAAATTTTATAATGCATTTAGAAGCTATATAGTAAGTTTTAGCATATGAATCTAAGTGGTTGATAGAACAAAATTTGGATATTTTAATGAGATACATAATCTGTGTTTTCAAAAATGTCACAGAATTACTCCCAAATTCCTTGCTACAATGCTGACACTTTATATAGCCAAACAACCCAGCACTTCAGTCTTTCTAAATGTCACTGGAAAATAATTTTATATAAAACCAGTAATTTATCAGTTGCAGTATACTGGATAGAAGGTCACCCTCTCTTCGCCTTCCCTTCAATGTCAGAAAGCTTGTTATTTTGTAAGAGAATATCTGACAACCAGTAGCCATTATGTTGCCAAGAAGTAGTCACATCCTGGAAGGACTGATTCCAGGGATGTTTCAGGAATACTACCAGGAGAATAAAACATGCCACACCATATTGTCCTCCAAAAGGTTAAATTAGCACATATGCCTCTTCTAATGATATTTATTTTTTTAACACCAGGATATTTCAACAGCTGTGTCTAATCATTTTTAATGTAATTACAGCTGTTACCTGCCCAACTCCTCCCCAGATTTCTAATGGAAGATTGGAAGGAACAAATTTCGACTGGGGTTTTAGTATTAGCTACATCTGTTCTCCAGGCTATGAACTATCCTTTCCTGCTGTTTTGACCTGTGTAGGGAATGGTACCTGGAGTGGGGAAGTACCACAGTGCTTACGTAAGTATACTTTCCGTACTTAAAATTATATGTTTTCACTCTCCTAGAGCTACTTTACTGTGATTACAGCTGTTACATAATTTTTTTCAGATTTTGCCAGGACAAATATGAGATTGTTAAGCTCTTTCCCATGCATAATTAAAATTCAATTAAAATCAGCATTTACCAGTGTAGCTATTTTTATGCAATCCAACCATTATGTTCCTTCTGCTCTAACTTTTAGACTAAACTGCTTTGTTTGCAAAACACACTATACATTTTACACATCTTGTTTTTTTGGGTGATGTCCTCTACTCAGGTTTATGTTCCTTAAAGGCAGAGATTTTTGTTTTTGTTCACTGTTGTACCTCTGGTATATAGTGCAATCCTTGGCAGGTATCAAACTTAGAATGCTATAGTAATTAAGACATTACAGCATTGGTACAGGGATAGAAAGTAAACCAGTGTTAGAGAATAGAGAGCACAGAACCATTTATTGATACTTGATGTATTATAGAACAAATCAGTGGGGAAAGAATGGACATTTCAATTAACGCAATAAGGCAATTCGTTTACACAAACACACACACACACACACACACACACACACATACAATCTTTGTCTCACACCAAATAGCAAATCAATGTCAAATCATTAGGGAATTAAATATAAAAGTTTTAAATATTACAACACTACCTAAATGACCTTGAAGTAAGAAAGGATCTCTTAAAATGTGATGCAAAAGCTCCACCCATAACTGAAAAAGTGGAAAAAATAAGCTACATTATTAATTTTAAATTTCTCATTTCGAAAGGCCAATCATAAACCTGATAGTTTATTTGAAGAGCTTCCTATTAAGTGATTGCAAATACTAGGCATGCATGCCACCATTTTGCTGGCCCATCAGATCATTCATATCACATTTGCTACCGAGAGTATTACTAACCAGTTTTATTGAGCATGAGACATAAAACTAATTTACTTCTGCAATTGTGGTCTGTTAGACTTCAATTTATGCAACATCTAAAGAAGCTCCTTCTAGGTAATATGATTTATTAGAGTGTGTTCCAAGCCTCAAGGTTGATGTCACACAAATTGACCCTTAAAATTCTGATGCTAAGGATCATCTTAAAACAGACCAATGTGTTCTGAATGAGACTAGATATTCTATAGCTACTTCAGAATAAATAGCAACAAGGGGATTTTACAGAGATGAGTTTATGGTAAAGTTTGTTTGATATGAATGAAAAAATCTCAATCAAAAAGTTTCTTGATATAATGTTTTATTTTTTGACCTATTAAAATGCAAATAATAATAAAATACATACTATAGACATTTAAATTGTAATAAATATCCAAATATAATAAGGCTCACTTTGTCCCAATTGCTTTACATATATAATTTTTGGTACATAGAACTCCTGGCTAAGTATGTTTAGTCATGACATTTTAATAGATAATGACACAGGCTCAGAGAGGTCAAATTGTAAGGACACTGGGTAACTCTGCTATCATTTAGGGGACCAGCTACATTATTGTGTGGCCTAAAGTCATATTACTAGTAAATGGCAGAGTATGAATTCCAGTTCAGAGAGGTAGACCTAAGAGACAATTCTCTTATCCATTGAATAGCCAAATTCAATAATTTTAGGTATTTAACAAAGAAGAAAATCTTTTCTCATTAAATCTGTTCAAACTATGCCTTTTTATCTTAAAGTTTATATCACTGTGAACTGAAGCCTTTTGAAAATAAACCCTGTGTCTTAAGCCTCTAAACTTGACACCAATAGGTTGTTTGGTTTAGTACATGAAAATCTAAAGATAGAAAACAGATTGAATGATGGGGGGTCCGGGAAGGGGGATTGAAGAGTTTATGTGGTTGCATCTCTCCTCCTTTCTTTTTTTCATTGAATAAAGATAAGATTCTGAGTTGAATGACTCAGCAGAAATATGCTAGAGAAACATTTCAGAAGTAAATTATAAAATAACTGTGAGATAACTTAGTAATAGAAATGATTGCTAAAGCTGAAGTACCCATTGATAATGTTCACTGAGGAAATATCCATTGAATTTAAAATGTGCTAGAGATACAAAGACTAAGAACACAAGGAGCCTGGCCTTTGGGGTTTGATATTATGTTGCTAGAAGTGCTTGGATGCCAAGTACCACTAAGGCTTACAATATCTAAGAAATGGTGAAAATTAAAACAGAACACAATAAATAAATATTTATTTTACATATGTTACTATACTTGGAACATTTCCCCAGTTTATTTTATTTTAATATTTACTTTATGATTACTTTTCATCTTAACTGTTTTAAAAGAAAAAAATGTTTCTAAAAAGAGGTTTAAAAGTCCAAGTTTCTCTTAGAGTCTTGAATTTCAGAGAAGGTCTTTGAACACTGCGTTTGAGACTAAGGTATTCTATAAATAAGGTATTCATTTATTCCAGGTTTCCTGGAGCAATTCTTGTTTATTCTGTTATCCTGGTAGGTGTCCTATCCAGTTAGAATCCTCCTTTTACTCTCAAAAGTGTCTTGGTTTGGGGCTTCCCTGGTGGCGCAGCGGTTGAGAGTCCGCCTGCCGATGGAGGGGATGTGGGTTCATGCCCCGGTCCGGGAAGATCCCACATGCCGCGGAGCGGCTGGGCCCGTGAGCCATGGCCGCTGAGCCTGCACGTCCGGAGCCTGTGCTCCGCAACGGGAGAGGCCACAGCAGTGAGAGGCCCGCGTACCGCTAAAAAAAAAAAAAAAAGTGTCTTGGTTTGGATGATGCATTTTATAGTCACTCAACCTATAACTATCTTAAGGCTACATTTTTACTTAAAAACATTTGGTTGTTTTCGTTTGCTTTATAGGGGAATAAGCTTTCAGGTGCTGAATCTGCAAATTTAAGAATTGAGTATACTTTTAAAACATAGTTAAAATAGTAAATTTTATGTTATGTATTTTTGACTACAGTAAAAAAGAAATTGAAAACATGCTATATGTACTTCGCCTCAGTTATCTACTAGATTTGAAGCCATCTGATCTCATCCTCTCCTACACTTCTGCGTGCTTACTCTGCTCCAGTCTCACTGGCCTTACTCTCCCTCCAGCATGCTAGATTTGACCCAGCACAGGGCTTTGGCAATGCTGTTTCCTCTATCTGCAATGTTCTCCCTTGCGAGACAATGGATGGCTAAATGGTTTTTTTCCTCCAAATTTTTTCTCAGTGAGAGACACCCATGCTACCTTATTAAAATCCACTACTACTACTCACCCTCTAGCACATCCACATGTACAGTCCTGATCTCCTTTGCCCACAGTATTTTTCCCCATGGGACTTATTATCTTCCCATATACTACCATTTTTACTTATTAATTATGTTTATTCGTTTGCTTTCCTCACAAAAGCATAAACTCCACAAGTGCAGGAACCTTAGTTTGTTTACTAATAAGTGCAAGCACCTAATATTACCTAGAATAGTGCTTGTTTTTTAGTACTTTAAAAATATATGTTGAATGGAATCATCTAATCAATTTGTTTAGAACTATTGTCAAGTTGATTTCTTCAGTGATTGTAGAACATTGAGATTCCTTGGTTTTGTATGGATCTGGATTCTGATGGCCTTCTTTTCTCTTTAAAAAACTACCACCACCCCCCGCCAATATTTTGAAGAGGAAGAAAACCAAATACTCGGGTACTAGGATACGTGATCCGAGTGTTCAACAGAGCACGTATCATTGAAACAAATAACTATATCTTTTATATACATTAAAAAATACATAGCAATCTGGAGAGTATATCCTAGACCATTATGTTTTTTTGTTTCTGATAGAGCTATCTGTGAATCACATGTCTTTTCAAGAATACACTCCAACTTTGTACCATGTATGTACAAATATGTGGTTTGATTCTGGTCAGTATAGAACAAAAAAATACCAAAACATCTACAATTGTTAAGGTGGTCTACTAGGTGGAAAAATATTTGAATCAGACTAATTTTTAAAAAGTATTATGCTGAATTGAATATTCAGCATTTATTCATGTAGACAAAAGATAAATTTTAATTGGGATAGATTAACATGGGTAGCATGTCACTTTAGTGCAGTATTTCAGTTATTTTTGTCATTTTTCTGATGACATTTACTCTGATGAATCTAAATCACTGTATAATTCTCTTTCTTTCCACTTCCAGCAAAGTTTTGTGGTGACCCTGGTATACCTGCCCAAGGGAAGAGAGAAGGCAAAAGCTTTATATACCAGTCAGAGGTTTCATTCAGCTGCAATTCTCCTTTCATATTAGTGGGATCTAGCACCAGAATATGTCAAGCAGATGGCACTTGGAGTGGTTCATCACCTCACTGCATAGGTAATATTAATTAAAGATCAATAATGCTCAGTAATTTGGGAATTAATAGATAGTAGGGAGGTTTAATGATTTTCTTTATCCTATAAACTATAGTTGGCTAAATGTGAAAAACAAATGTAAAATATAGAAGCCATTGGAAGGCACTGAAAATTAATATTGTTAAACATATATTATTTTGAGTACGTAAAACTTCTAGAATAAATGCTTAAAATAGTTTCCCTGTTTATCAGTAAAATGAAAAAGAAAAAATCTTCCAGATTAATATCATGAAATATCAGTACTAATATTTGTATAGAGCTTTATAGTTAATAAAGCATATTCAAGTGAAATTAGACTTTCTTCAAAAATATTAAAAAGGTACTTTGATTTCAAGATGGCTCTAAGTACATTTCTGTAATCCTAAATTTTTTTGTGTTTTGTTGTCATATATTTTATTGAAGTATAGTTTATGTACAAAATTGTGTAAGTTACAGGTGTTCAGTTTAGTGATTCATAATTTTTAAAGGTTATACTCCATTTATAGTTATTATAAAATATTGGCTATGTGTCCTGTGTTGTACAGTATATCCTTATAGCTTATTGTATATATAGTAGTTTGGACTTCTTAATCCCCTACCGCTATTTTGCCCCTCCCTCCTTCCCTCTCTCCACTGGTAACCACTAGATTGTTCTCTATATCTGTGAGTCTGCTTCTTTTTTGTTATATTCACTAGTTGTATTTTTTAGATTTCACATATACGTGATATCATACAGTATTTGTCTTTCTCTGACTTATTTTGCTTAGCATAATACCCTCCAAATCCATCCATGTTGCTGCAAATGGCAAAATTTCATTCTTTGCTATAGCTGAGTAGTATTTTATATATATATATGTGTGCATATATATATATATATACCATATCTTCTTTATCCATTTATCTGTTAATGGACATTTAAGTTGCTTCCATATCTTGGAAATTGTAAGTAACACTGCTATGAACATTGGGGTATATGTATCTTTTTGATTTAGTGTTTTAGGTTTTTGGGGGGTATATACCCAGGAGTGGAATTGCTGGGTCATAGGGCAGTTCTGTTTCTAGCTTTTGAGAAACCTTCATACTGTTTTTCACAGCAGCTGCACCAATTTACATTCCCACCAACAGTATATGAGTGTTCCCTTTTCTCCTAAAATTAAATTCCACATTGAATAAACTAACCAGATAACCTGTCATACAAGCTAGCCAAACCAGAGACTACCAGCCCTACCATTTTTATGCCTGAATCTCCTACAGGTGTCAGTGAAAAATGCAAATAACTAAGTCCTGTTTCTGGAAAAATAATTTATTTCTTGAAGGGAATATTGCCCTACTTGATATTATAACTTAGTAAAGTCGTTGAGCAAATGTTTTATGTATGCGTTCCTCTTTCATATCCTTCATTTTCCCTTAACTTTTTATTCACAGAGTTAGTTAGATGTCAAGTGCTTTTATATTAGAAGGGTTCGAAGTTCAAGAATTGCATAATTCATATAAACTGCAGTCTACCTGAATTTCCTGCTTTAAGATTAGCAGGCTTCTGTTCATGGAGATTAGATTTTACTCTTTATTATTACCCAGGGCCCTTTCATTAAACCCTAGATCTCTTAAAATTATTTTATGTAAGAGAAATATACATTTAAATAAAACTATAAATTTTAAAGGAATATCACGTTTTTAATCTTTATTTCAGAACCCACACGTACCTCATGTGAAAACCCAGGAGTGCCACGTCATGGATCTCAAAACAGTACATTTGGATTTCAAGTGGGTACTTTTTTATCATTTTTTCCAGTTTTATTGAGATATAATTGACATACATCACTGTATAAGTTTAAAGTGTACAGCACAATGGTTTGACATATATATTGTGAATGATTACTGCAGTAATTTTAGTTAGCAATCCAGAGAGTATGTCCTCCATTATCTCATACACATACAATAAAAAAAAGCAAAAAAGAAAAAAAATTCCTTGTGATAAGAATTATTAGGACCTACTCTCTTAATAACTTTCCTATATACAATACAGCAGTGTTAACTATACTCATCACTGTTGTATATTACATATCTAGTACTTACATATCTTATAACTAGAAGTTTACACCTTTTCACTACCTTCCTTCAATCCTGCCCCCTCCCCCCGCCACTGCTCTGGTAACCACATATCTGATCTCTTTTTATGTGAGTTCAGGTTTTCATTGTTGTTTTAGATTCCACATATAAGTGAGATCATATTGTATTTGTTTTTCTGTTGTCTAAGTCATTTCATCAAATGGATACTTCAAATATTTCCATTTAATATAAGCTAGATCAAAAGGCTTTGGTTCATGTGCACAAATCCTGTTAATGTAAACAGAAAAAAAAGTCATGCTTATATCTGCATTCAAAAACACCTTTTAAAAAAGGCAACAGGAAACGAAAGAGTGGAAATAAAAAGAAATTAGAAGCAATATATGCTTCAAGATATAGCCTAACTGACCATGAGGATAAAATTAAAATTGGAGAGAGCTGTGAGCATAGGAAAATCTGTAAGCAGTAGCTAGTATGTAAGAGAAATATTAAGTGAGGGAGTAAATGGGTAACCTCTACAGGAAGATATGGGGACAATGAGGAAAAGTGTAGTTGAAAGTGATCCGGTGACCTCGGCCTGCAGCAGCTTAAAGCAGGATTTCGGCTCCCCACCAGAGATTGAGGTCAGGCAGCGGCAGTGAGAGCGCAGAATCATAGCCACCAGACCACCAGGGATCAGCCATGAAGAAATGAATTTCTACATAAGACAGAAAGTAGTGAAGCAACTGAAGTGTTTATTAGGAGGAAAATGAGTACAGTATGTGTGGATAGACACACGAGCGGGCTCAGAGAGAGAGATCCGCACCCTCGTAGCAGTTTGAATCAATTTTATGGGGTATTTCTTCCGGGTTTCTTTGACCAATCATCTTGTTTTGCCTGGTTCTGAGTCCGTATTTGGTTTATCTCAGGGTCCTCCCCTGTGTGCGTGCACATCTCTTAGCCAAGATGGATTCTAGTGAAGAGGGCTATGGGTAGTTGGCATCACTTACTATGGGATGGCGCCCCCTCCCTTTTTGACCTCCAAGGAGCCTTTCTGCGCATGTGTAGTTGGGAAGGTCTCCTTGACTTTGAGAATGAGGAATATGTGGTCTCTTATCTTCTATCTGGGAAGGGCCCAGCCCCCTCCATCATCCTGCTTTTATGGAGTTTCTGCTATTATGGAGTTTCTGTCCATAGGGGAGAACCTGTTCAGCCTGAGACCCATCTATCTCCTGCCTCAAAAGAGGTTTAGAGAAACTTCTGAGACAAAGAGTTACCAAATATATAAAAATGTGGTTATTCAAGAAGGCAATAAGACTAAAAGACTTTTTTCTTATAATATGTATATAATATTAAAATAATTTTTAAACATTTTCATTGATGTGGGAAATTTCTGTAAAAATAATTTAACTGTAACCTATTATTATACAACACAGAGTTGGATTGTAATATTAGAATTCTTTAACATGCCCAGTCACGTGTGGCTGACTTTCTTTTCTTTCTTATTCCAGTTTAGATTTTATGTAGAGATTCAGCAGGATTTTCATTACAGGGGCCTAAGGGGAGCCAAAGTGCATACCAATTCCAAAAGGAAATAGCCAGTTTACATGCTAACCGATTGCCTTGTGTCGCAGGGTTTTCTAAATTGTGCTATTTTGTGCGGAATTCAATGTGAACCCGAAGAACATTCATTTCTAAAGGAAGTACTCATAACAGGTGCCATATTTTTGTTGCTAAAAATAGTTTCCACTTATCTACAGTTCAGGCACAGTATGAGCATTGATTTGATAGCTTTTCCAATTCTTCCTGTTTGCCTCAGGTCTGTCTAGGTAATACAAAAGTGTGAAAAAGCATCTCGGTCTCTATTATGTTGGTGTTTTCAGAAAACTTTAGATTCGTATCTCCATAAAGTGTTTTATCAGTTGATCGAGATCTTGAAAAATGAACTAGCTAAACAGTATTAGACCTCATCATATAGACCGAGAAACTGAAACAGAACATGACTTAACTTTGATCACAGAGCAAGTCAATGGCAGTATTTTTACAGAATACAGAATTTTGATGTCAGTGTCTGTACACTAAATCAGATGATTTTCTGAAGAATCTGAGTCCTTTTTAGGAAATACCCTTTGAGATAATGGAAATTGAAATAAATAAGACTGAGTTTAGAATAGTCATTCAATGAAATGAATAGACTCATTCACTCTAAATTTTAAGAATTCTATTATAATCATTGAAAAATGTTATCACAAAGTTAAACTAACCCTGAATTCATACTATTCAGCTAATAAACATACATTACATCATTATAGTCTATCTAGATAAATATGAATAGACTAGATTTCAGATATGGTAAAATCTAATAAAATTGTATAATCTCTATTAATCTCTATTAAAACTACAAATGATATACTGAGTATGTTAAATTAAGGGTGTCAACTTTCATACATGGTTATGGCAGATATGTGCTTATGTCTGTATATATACTTATTTTATATATTTATATATGAATTATGTTTACTAAACCTGTATAGAGTCAACAGAATTTAAGAAGTTATGTAATTCTAACTAATATCAATTTATAGATGGATTCCAAATAAACATGGCCTTATATAACTAGAAAAGACTTCTCTACTGGTTGACCAGAAACTCTTGCTTACAAGTAAGAAAAATTATTTTGAGCTAACTTAAACCTAAAGGCATTAAAAGCCATGTGTAGGTGTGTCCCAGGCCACAAGAGAAAGGATCTAGGTGAGACTCATCAAGCCTAGAATCTAGGAACTGGACAACAGTACTCAGTCTCTTACACTACTCTGTATTTATCTACTTTGTTTTCTTTCTCTGTAGATTGGCCATATGGCAGAGGGTGCATCATTTCTATTTACATCTCAGCCACATACAGCAAGTGATTAATTGTCTCAATCTCAGTTTCAAATATCCAGAGAGAGAATCAAAATGTTTCAACTTTTGTATCTACCTCTGGTTTGATCTAGTGACCAGTAGCGAGTTAAATAAAATCATAGCTGTAGTTAGCCCACTTCTGGGAGGGACAAGAGGAAGGGGAAAGTTATAAATTACAGAGGCACTCTGCATTTCTTAATTTTCTCTTTAATGTGTTTATTTTGTTCACTCTCCTTTTCTATAAAGATTTATATAGTAGATTTTTGGACATTGATATAATTACTAAAATATAAGAATATATCACCTGTTGCTAGAGAATGCAAAAACTCTAGTTTTAGAAAAAAGTACTCAAAGTAATTTCTCTTTTTATTTAAAATATTATAAATTGGAACAATTTTAGCTAAAAATATATTAGTAGTAAGGAGAATAAGTATCAAAATGATTGATGCAACATCCAGATTAATTATGGAGGAAATGCCAAACACAAATATTTCACTAACTGCTGTATTACTCTAAATTGAGCTCTGGGGTTTGGAAGGCACATTACACTGATTTAGGACTTGTTACGTAAAATTATTATAAATATAAAATATTTTTAATCTGATTTTAGATATTTAATTCCAAGGTATTAAACATAAGATATTTAACCCTACCAAAATAACCATTATGAAAAAGCTCTGTCTTGACTACAGAGACTACAAAAGCATCCTTGATTGAGGGGTAGGGAGACAGAAATAATCAACTAAAGATAACATGATCAACTATTTGTGACTGTTGACACCTTTCATTCTCTGGCTTCTGTTTCCAAAAGCAAGTCTGGACCACCCAGTTTTATAGATACAGGACTCCTAGGTACAACAGTAGCCATCTTGGCAACCACAGTTCACCCTACTGTTGAATGTTTCATGAGCAACCATATTACCCGAGTAGGTGGAGAACACTGAAGAAACCAAACAGCTTCTTAGCTACCTGATTTTAAAAGGAATGTCCTAGGTGTTCTATCTAGGCAGTTATCTATTGTATCTGGCAAACTTGACAGTAATCAGTTACCTAGACAACCGTGCCCCACATCTCTTTTAAGTAAACTCGGTGTTCTGTCACACACCTTCTGCTAATGTTTAAAAAATTCATCTTGACATGCTCAGATGTGTTTGGCAATCACTAGTGTGCTGGGTGCTGAACCACTTCTCTGTAAATGTAGCATCCAAGTGACAACAGCAGCAGCGTAATGGACCTTGCACAGAGCTACAGCATGCCTGAAACAAGACTCCAACAAGTAATAATTAGCTTTTTTCCTTTCACCACTGACAGTGCTTGTCTAACTAAAAAGCTTCCCAAAGCAGAGAGAGAAGCCATGTAGAGAATCCAGACATAATTCAGGGTCAGCCCTGGCTGAAATGTGGTCTTATAATGGAAACACTTCTATTCTTAGAAGAAAAAACGATTGGTTATAAAGTAATGCTAGAAGCAGTTAAAAAGATAAGGCCGAACCATACTGAATAACTTTGGGTTATTTTTAAAAGGGGTAAATATAGTTCTTAATAGGAGAAAACAATCTATCACAGAAAAAGTTTACAACTAATATTTTTACAAAAATTTTACAGTATACTACAAGATGAAAACATCTTTCAAGGTGGAATGCTTTAGAGAGCAAAGGCTTGGCACAGTCCTAGACCCATGTAAGAGCAGCAATTACTCTTATGCCAAAATTATCTTTAGTGTAGTCAGTGAGAACCAGAATATTGATATTGTAATAAAATGTCAGGAATAGCTGGAGCAGTCTGGGAGAGCCCAAGATATTCAACACCATTCTACATTGACCATTTCTGTAAAATAATCTAAACGGACACCTACAAGCAGCTTCCTTGGGTATCCAGATACCAGGGTCAACCCTGTACCTCTGAAAAGAGGTTCATCTGATGACCCTTAAGTACATGTGTGTTAGAATTTGTGTATGTGTATGTACAGCTCACATTTACATATGTAACGACATCGACTCTCTTCTAGAAACCCACATAAGCTGACAGTTGCTGAACTTTTACAGCTTTTAAAATTTGAAGGTTGGGGACTAGAGAAACAAGAGAGGCTATTCATTGACTATTGAAGTGATCAAAGATATAAATTAAGTACCATTTTAAAACTTTGTTCCTATTTATCAAATGGTTACTATCTATAGCTGTAGTACTTATTAACTTATTAAAAATCATGTTAAAAAATCTAACTCATAAACGGTTAGCTAATACTAGACTAATAATACTAATACTAGACTAAGACTAATACTAGAGTGTTCAAAAGCACTGTAAAAGACATTTTATTCATATTTTGGAGAATAAAATATTTGCATGTTTAATTAAGTTAGGCTACCTGTAAAGTACTGTGTGATATAATGTCAATAAAGTACTTAAAATGGCACTTTAATGTTTTATTTAAAACCATATATCACGGGGCATCCCTGGTGGCGCAGTGGTTGAGAGTCCGCCTGCCGATGCAGGGGACACGGGTTCGTGCCCTGGTCTGGGAAGATCCCACATGCCGCGGAGCGGCTGGGCCCGTGAGCCATGGCCGCTAATCTGGAGCCTGTGCTCCGCAGGGGGAGAGGCCACAACAGTGAGAGGCCCGCGTACCGCAAAAAACAACAACAATCATATATCACGCACTTTTAAACTTTAGTATTGAATACTGACTGGTGTGTAGAATCCAATTTCATAGTTAAAAAGTAATTTGTGACTAGAACTTTTTCCCTGGTATTCACAAAACCGTTTTGCTATTTCAGGCTTCAAAAGAAAAAAAAATGTGCCTTTGCATCTCTAAGCATATCTGTAAAGAAATACAGATTCTGTTGAGTAGCCTCTGAAACTTGGCTTTCTTACATTTGGTTGGTTCATGTGACAATCCCTGTGAAATGAATGGAAATATGATTTTTAGATTAAATGACTTTTCCAAAATAAAAAAACAAAACAACCATGGTGATTATGTATGACTTCCAGTTTATAATTGAAATAAGTACATAAGTACATTGAATGAGGCAGGTGTGTTACATAGTGTTTTATTACCTTAAATGGTGAATATCATAACATGAATTTTAAAACAAAAAAGTAAAATTAAACATTTAAAATTGAAGTCTTCTGATTATTTTTTAATAAAAACTGATAAAACACCTTAATTCTGTTTTTCTCATTCAGGAAGCTCAGGGTCCAAAATTGATGCTCAGTCAGCGAAAATCCCTTGCACCTCATCTTAAGTATATGTGTTATCCTTTCATTTTTATGATTCTGCCTTTCTACTTAAATTTTATTAATTTTAATGTATTAAAATTATATTAGAAGCTACCTCAACTTTTCTTGGGTAAAGTATTTAATATAAGCATAATAAAAATACCAATATAAAATAGTTGTTTAAAATATATTACAGAGGGAGCATATGAATTTTTGATGCCTTTATTATATATATATTTTGATAAGTTGCTAGGAACCATACTGCGTACTCCAGTTAAACAAATATTTGATATTGAAAATCAGACACAAAAAAATACAGTGATGAAAATTCTAGCAAAGTAAGAGTAATTTGCTATAAAACATCATGAAAGGGAAGATAGATCTTATTCAGAATATTTTAAATTTCTAAAATTTTGATTAATCATATGATTAGATCTCTAACTTCATGACTAAGGAACTGAACTGTAACATTTTAAAGAGGGAATAAAGAGTTAAAGAAGGTAAGTCATATTTACTAATTAGACATGTCTTATAATTTTATAGTGCATTTGTAAGCAACATGCTAATTTGGGCCAATTTAAAGAAAATTTTATTTAAACATTAACTGCAATTAAAACTTGATATGGATTTTTTTAAATCTTGATATAAAAATAATTTTTAAAATTAATTTTTACATTTTGTATAATTGCTTATACAAATAACACTTTTATTAGTAAATATTGGCAGGAAAATTGTACATAAATTATTTTACAAGAATTTTTAAAATTATATAATGGAAAATTTTATAATGTTACTTATTTTTCTACAAATATTCAAATTATATTATTTATGTTAGAAATTACTTATAGTCAGAGGAATTTACATGACAAGTTGGAAAAGGATGGAGAGATATGTAAAATATACTATTAAGTGGATTTATCACTGGCAAAATTATTAATTCACTAATATTTAGAGAATATTTTGATGATTGATTTGAATACAACAAATGCTGAATAAAAATCAGTTACTAAATTTGTATAACTCTAGGTATCTTAAATATTAGGTATGAGTATTTGTGAATTTGACAAAAATTTTGTTATTAAGTGTGTTGATATATAGAAAAACTTTAAATAGATTTTAGTTCTATGGTATCTGGTTAATATGTAAAGCAGTATTTATCGTGATTTCAGAAAAGATTACAGACATGAGGAAAAAGTCTTAGAAGTAAAAAAAAAAAAGAAGTGTATGTAATCGATCATGTCTCTCATTCCTTACTAATATAAAGGTTGATGAAATAACCCAAATGTACTCTTCAAAGAACAAATAATGATTTAACTTTATGTTAATTAAAGTATGGAAGGGATATCACTATATTTTAAGAAACTGATAGACATGTTAAATCTTTTTAAGTAATCAAATAATTTTATACTAAGTTCTTAGTCCCCATTCCTTCAGTTGCTCCAACATTTTCAGGACACTTTTCTAAGCTCTTGGTGTATAATGGTGAATAACATATGGTCCTTGGCTGAGCGGAGCTAACATTTTGGTGTGTGGGTCAGATGGAATAGATGATTTTATAGGATAGGTTGATAATATTGATAACATTGAAAGCAACTAATAAAGCACATAAGAGACAGCTTTCCTAGTCTGCTTGCTGCAGGGAAATCTTTCTAGAAATTTTGTCTGAGCTAAATCTTTTAGGGTAAGATCTAGGAAAAAATAGTTGGGAAATGCATTCCATGTGGGAGAGACAGTGTAAAAATATGCATGCATTATGGGAACTACAGAAATTCAATATTATATGAGCACAATTTGAGTAAAAGTAAGTGGTCAATGATGATGCTAGAGACAGCTAGTGATCAGTTTATGGAGGCTTTTATCCACCAAGTTAACATAATGTAACTTTATCCTATGCGGGATAAGCCAGTAAAGATTTTAAGAAGGATAATGATAAAGTAAAACTTTCATGTTGAATAAATCAC
This sequence comes from Phocoena sinus, assembly GCF_008692025.1. Lineage (NCBI taxonomy): Eukaryota > Metazoa > Chordata > Mammalia > Artiodactyla > Phocoenidae > Phocoena > Phocoena sinus. Next base: position 53,895,940 of record NC_045779.1, on the reverse strand, counting down.
TCTGACTTTAGAATGAAAAATAAATTCAATGGGGTCAAGACTGGAGAAGTGGAGACAAGTTAGATGATTATTATAATTGGTTATAACAGTAATTCTCAAAGTGTGGTCCCTGACCAGCAGCAGCAGTATTACCTGGGAACTTGTTGGAAATGTGGATTTTGGGGTCTCCCTCAGATTTAACCCAGTCAGAAATTCCTGAGGGGAGCTCAGCTCTCTATGTTTGGATAAGTCCTTCTGGTGATTATGTTATATACTAAAGTTTGAGAACCATTGAGAAACCATGTTGAGGACTAAAACAAGAGGTATACGTGGGAAAAGAGGGAAGGGGACAGTTTGAGAAAGATTTAGGAGGTAAAATTGTCAGTCTTTGGTGGTAGATTAAATGAGGGGAGATTTATGGGTGAAGGCTGGCCATTAACTGAGATCTAGCCTAAAGTAAGATTGCTGGATTAATAGAGGTGATGGGTTTTATGGAGCCAGTTTGACTAAAGGATGGAATTGCAAAGTCCACATGATCAGTTGTATAAACTATATGAGGAAGTAAAAATCTGTAGCACCATATTGCACAACTTAAGGGAGTATGTGAATGGCTTGCTCTGGAGCACAATTTGAAGGGTTATATTGAGTACAGCATGAAAAGTGCTCCCTGGAGTGGAGCAATGTAGTAGCCCTGGACAAAATCGGGCATTAAGAAGATAAGAGATCTCCTGGATGCAGAGATGATGCTGTCACGGAAGGCATAATATGAGATAACTGGAAGGATAAAGGTTGTTATAAGAGAATGACTATTAGAACTGAGCATTTCAAGTGTAGCATAGTTCTGGGTGGTAACGAGAATAAGAAAGATGGTGGAATATAGCTAGTCTCAAGGTCCAAGTGGAATCTTGTATCAAATTATGTCACATTAAGCTTAGCCTCATGTTGCTTTAGCAGGTGGGAGTAGGAACTAATGGGAAAAAAAGGAAACACAGTCTATGTGAAAAGCCCTAAGACAGCAGTTGAACATGGTCAGACTCCATATGCTGGGGAAGGCTGAAGTGGCAGACTCTAAATACCCCTTATCTTCTCCTCCACCTCTAATCATTTAATAAATCCTGATGATTTTTCCTTTTAATATATTTTGAGTAAACAACTTCCTTCCCATGTCTATTGCCACAGTTGGTCAAGCTTTATCCACTCAAATCTAAAATGGCAATTCAAGCCTCATAATTAGAATTACTGTTCATCATTCTTTTTGTTTCATAGTTTCCCCATACAGTGGTTAGTTTAATTTTTCAAAGATTTTATTTTCTACATAAATTTTAGTTGCTCTGAAAGCTTTAGCAACTTTATGTTTTTATTTTAAAAATTCAATTGCTATAGCCTGCTATTTGAGAGTCTTCAGAAACTGATTATTATGTCTCTGACTGAATAATTATAGCTGGAATTTATTTAAGGCTTATGTTCCATGCCCATGTGGAGCGAATTGTATATCCTATTTTATTTAATCCTTAAGTTGCAAGAGAAATAATACCATCTTTATATAGAGAGAGTTAAGTCTCAAAGAGGAGATATACCTTATTCAAGATCAGAGTCAAAGTTAAAGCCGAGTATACACACCTCTGGGGTCTGTTTTCTTTTTTTACCTATATCTCACAGCTTTCTACTTTACTCCCAAATTCCCACCTCACTGTGTAAATTATCTATGATAACCAATCAAAAGTGTTCTCTTTTTTTGCTAAACTATATGATGTATGTTTTAACCACCATACATTTTCTCATAATATTCTTATCTTTTCTACTTATATCAGTTGTTTTCAAACGTTAGTTTGCATTAAAATCACTTGGAGGGCTTTTTAAAACACAAATTGCTGGTTGCTACCCTAAGAGTTTCTGATGCAGTGGGTCTCAGCTAAGTTTCCAGAATTGGCATTTCTAACAAATTCCTAGGTTATGCTGAGGTTACTGGTCTGGGGACCACACTTTAAGAACCATTGTTCTATATATTTATCTAAATTACGCATCCCTTAAAAGCTTAATGCAAATAGCATGTCTTCCATTGTATTTTTCTGCTACCAATCCAACCTTCAATAAACACCTCTATGTTCAATCTCATATTGCGTTTACTGTCTTACATATTCACTGCCTCTTGTGTTGTTAGCTATCTTTATTTCCGTATCTGCCTTTATCCATCTTCATTTATCTGTCTCTATTTAACTGTCTGTTTGTCTATCTTATATTCATATGTAGCTTATTGGCCTTTTGGTATCATATATTTTCTTCAAATCACCATGGCAAATATTTGGCACCTATGTATACATTGTATTCAAGTATTTAATGATGATATGCACACAAAGAAATCTAAGGGATTTTTTCTTCAGTTTTTTTCTGCAATTTTATTTTAAATCAGATTTCAGTTTCTTTTCCTTCCAACCTCTACCTTGCAGAATTTCTTTTGAAAGCATTTTCTCGTCCATGTTTTTATTCTATCTGTTGCTGTATTTAAAGTTGCATTGGAACATTTGTTTTTCTCTCTGTAATTTGCTATAGGTAGGAAGTGTTGTACAGTTCCACTGCAAAAAAGGACATCTTCTCCAAGGGTCTACAACACGTACTTGCCTTCCTGACCTCACGTGGAGTGGAATTCAGCCTGAGTGCATACGTAAGTATTGTGGCTAAGAAAATTATACTTATCAAGGATAAGAATTTATATGCATTTTTTTCCACATGTGAAAAATAAGCTTATATGTATGTAAAAGAGCTGTTGCATTGTTTTTTTAGGTTATTATAAAATATAATTCATGCATATAGTGTTTTACTGTAGCATACCCCCATGGCTAATGGGAACATTATTCTTTAAGAAGTCAGAAGGCACAGGGCAAAATTTTGTTCTTTTTGAAAAGCTCTTGTAATTGCATTCAGTTTGGTCACCAGGTAATTTTAGATGATGATTATTTTTTAGGTTCATAGATCTGCACCTATGAATCTGAAGTACTTGTGAGATACAGGAGGCTCCAACATAGTAGAGACTCAATCTTTTTCACTTGTGAAATTCTCTGAGAACCTGAGGAAAGCTAGAAATGTCCATGAAAGGATATATGCATGAATACCTTAACCAAAAATTTGAATACTACTTAGGATTTCCTGGAGCTTCTAAATGTGCACTGACTCTAAGTTGAAAACACTTGCTGTACAGATTGAATAAGAGCAAAGATCACTAAACAGTCTTTTTTGAATACAGTTAGAAATAAATTTTAGCTGGTGAGTTATCTCTTTTTTCCCTCCTACTTTCTCTTTTTATTTCCTCTCCATCTTTTTTGCGGGGGAGAAAAATGAAGAGTAAGCAGGAATAGAAATACTCATCAGAATGGTTTCTAGCTTTTAAGATTTACTGAAGTCCAAATAAGTCCTGTGAATTTACTCCATCCCTGTTCAGAACCACCCAAATAATCACAGGGGCCCCTGTGGATCCTCAGTTTACTGAAAAGCAGCAGAACACTCCACTGAGAAGTCGTGTCACATGTCTGGCTGGCTTATATTTAAATACGGCAAAATTCCTTGAAAGAGAATTGTGTACATACTTTAGAACAGCTGTGTGGGATATACTGAGGTATTTCATAGTAAACTAAGATTCTTTGATGACCTGCATGTGGGATATGATGATTTAAATAAAATTAAACGGCTTCTGTTACTGCAGAGCATCTCAGAATATCTAATAGGTGCATAATGGGGCTTAAGAATGTAGCAGAAACAGACTATTTGTGTTTATTCTTAGCAGTATTTCCTCAATAAGAATTAAATTTTATTAACTGAATTATATTAAATATAAACCACATAACAAAATGTTTTTCACATAATGTTAAAAATATTAGCTATTTTTTATAGCTTAGTACATATCCACTAGGAAACAAATGGAAAAAAATTTTTCCAAACAAATTTGTCCACAGAACACTTTTTCTCAGAGACCATCTTTAAGGGTCTATATCCATGAACAAATGATCAGAAATGTTGTCTTGCTTAGGGGGAGAATTCTTTGTAGCATCTATTTCTGATTAAGAAGGGAATGGTCATCATAAGACACAGGTGAACTGAGCGACAGGGTCAGAGAGTGTCATAAGTGCAGGTTTAGTGGAATCAAAAAATTAAATGAATGAAAAGATACTCGTAGCATATGGACCCAAAATATGGCCAGAAAATTCCATATGCAAAAAATTATTAAATTGTACTTTCTACATTAGGAAATATGAATATCAGAGCAACGTACTAAACTGTGGTTGAATTTACCTTTAGAAGACATGCTTTTTAATTTAAAATAAATATAATAAATAAAAATTAAATATTAATATTTCCTAAACTGGTATAGAAAATCTGAGTTTGATCAACTTTAAAACTTATCTTAAGCAGGACTTATTAGATCCTTTAAAATGCTAATATATATTGTGACTCTCTAAAATGGTGATATAGTATACATTTATTAGCTTAATTATCCAGAGTTAGTCTTTTATTTTTTCTCTCAGTTTATATGTTAACAACCACCAGTGTTCCACAGATGGTCATTTATGAAATGCTAGTCTATGAAAACAACATTTACATTTACATTGATAAGCTTTCCTTGATTCATGAGAATAACAAGTTATATTTATATAAAAACATTAACATACCTATAAAAATATATTGTGACTCCGATCTCAAAAGTTTCTTAACATGTCTATAAAAATGAACATTTTTTCGCTTTTCTTGATATAGCCCACAGCTGTAAACAGCCAGAAACTCCTGCTCATGCAAATGTAGTAGGAATGGACCTTCCATCCCATGGGTATACATTAATTTATACCTGCCAGCCTGGCTTCTTCTTAGCAGGTGGAACAGAACATAGAGTGTGTAGATCTGATAACACCTGGAGTGGAAAAGTTCCTGTTTGTGAAGGTAAGTTTTCTCTATAAAAGCTTTCAACAGAAGATTTTGTACTGTTTAAGCTTTCCTCAGATACAAGAGACCAAAAAAAATCAATTTAGATTAACTTAGGAACAAGGTAAATTTGTTCGCCAACTCTAAGAGTAGGAGTGATGTAGACACTTTTGGATCCCGGGGCACAGAAATGTTTTTAGGCCTTTTTATAGCTTCTTTTGCATGCTCTATTTTTAATTCTTGCCTTTATTACTTTTCCTAGTTCTCTATTCACAGAAGTTATATTAGTTTTCTAAGGCTGCCATAACAAAGTACCACAAGCTGGGTGACTTAAAAGAATAGGAATTTATTCTCTCACAGTTCTGAAAGCCAGAAGTCCAAAATCAAGGTGTCAACAAGGCCATGTATCCTCTGAAGGCTCTAGGGAAGAATCATTCCTTACCTCCTTCGAGCTTGTTATGGCTTCTGGCTATCCCTGGCATTCCTTGGTTCATAAATGCCTCACTACAATGTCTACCTCTATCTTCACATGACCTTCTTTCCTATGTATCTCTATATGTCCTGTTCTCTTCTTATAAAAACACTAGTCATTGGACTTAGGGATTATTTCAGGAATATTTTACCTCAAGATTCTCACCAAATTACATCTTCAAAGACTCTGTTTCCAAATAAGGTCATGTTCTGAGGTTCCTAGTGAACATGAATTTGGAGTGTGTACTATTCAACCCACTATAGTAGGGAATATTGCTGCCAGCATTCCTGGGTTTATATCCTTCTGGTAGAATAACCCTAGTAGAAAGAGTCTTTCCCAAAACTTGGTCAGGAAAGCACTATATGAAAGTCTGATTGCCACAATTTTTAATGGAATCCATCTCCAAATTCATTTCTCAGCCACGATGATATGACAGTTTGACCAGATCTAGGTGATGTTCCCACCCAGGTTGGTGCTTTGGTTGATCAGGACAATCCCCATCTGAACAAGTTGTAATGAGTTTACCAGAGGAAAAAAGTGTTATGTTTCCAGAAGAAGGAACAAAGGAGGTTTTTCTAGAATTCTTGATAAAGTCATCAATACATTCTTTTTTTTTTCAGTCCTTCTAATTCTTTACGTCTTGTGGCCTTCACAAATGTAAATGACTTTCTCCTCTTGAAATGTTTTCACTCTCTTCTCTTAGCTAGAACATTACAGGTTTCTTTTTTCTTTTTTTTTTTTAATTTTTCATGATAGGAATCCCTTCTGTGTGAGATCTTATTCTTTTATTTGTTTACTTGTTATTGTCTTTCTCCACTCTCCTGTCCTTTCATCTGCCCTTCCCCGACTAGAATATAAGCTCAAAAGAAAAAGAAAAGAAAAAAAAGAAAGTTTAATAAATCTAAATATGGCCCATTTTAGGGTTCTTTTACGTAAAAATAAAAAAGAAACTTTGTCAAAGTATTTACAACTGTGATTTTAACCACTAGATCAGTGCCTTATATGTGAAAAGTGTTCAATCAATATTTGTTGAATAAATAAATATTTTATCTCCTCAAATTTCTGGCTACCTATTCTCCATTTCCTTTTTAAGCTTAATGTTTTCTACCCATTTTTTCTAAAGCTCAGTTCTTAGTCTTCTCTTCTTTTCACTCTGTGTTCTCTCCCTAGGTGATCTGATCTCATTGAAGCCAGTGACTTAAAGTTTTCTCTATGAAGGTTATTTACAAATTAATATTTCTAGCTCATTTATCTTCTCTTAGCTCCAGAATTATATGCTCAATTTCTTACCTAATATCTCTTCTTGAATTTCTCAAAGACATTTAAATAATATATGCAAATCTAAACTCATCAATTTCCCTTCACTGTAAGTCTTCTCTTGATGTTCCCTAACTCAGTGGTACCATCATCACATAATAAATAGAAATCTAGCAGTCACCTTTGACATCTTCTTGTCTCTTTAAATCCACCAGAATTTTAGTAGGTTTAAAAAAATTCTATCCACTTTTGAATTTATCATCACTGTTACTGTAATCTAACTCAGCATTATCTCTACTGAGACTACTGAAATGGCCTTCTAACTTCTCTACCCAAATCAATACCCACTCCTTTCCAAATTGTTCTCCACCTTGCAGCCAAGGTGATGTTCAACCAAATAACTTCCCCTTAAAACCTTTAAAGACATTACTTTGTTCTTAGGAAAAAGATGTATGTCTTTACAGGTCTACAAGCACTGCATATCACAGCTGCTTCAACTTTGCAGGCACTTTCAGCACCCCACATGATTTTGAGCTCCTTTTGGTTTGACTTAAAAACTTTAGTTTAACTCTTTACCTTTGAGACTAGCCAATTTCTTGTGACATCATGGGATACCTTAACAATTTTTAAGTCTTTTTTTTTTTGGTGGGGGGGCATGCCGCACAGCTTGTGGGATCTTAGTTCCCTGTCCAGGGATCAAACCTGGGCCCGAGCAGTAAAAGGGCCAAGTCCTAACCACTGGACCACCAGGGAATTCCCAACAATTTTTAACTCTTAAACATGAACCCGACCCAAATTATTTGCCTTTAAGCAACAGGAACATACCCTCAGCCCTCAACTTCCATGTTGGAATCAACTGTTTCCATGTTGGTTTATGCTTTTAAAATAAGAAACAAGACCCCAAAATACTAAGGCAGCACTGATATTCCCTTTGCCCCACTGGACTATAATGGGGATAATTATAGAAGTTGTTAGCTGAACAGAAGTGTTGAGTGAGGACTGAGATGCTATAGTGAACAGGACATTTTGGAGAAAACTATATGATATCTCAAAGAATAAAATTGACAGTGCATCAAACTGTGTGTGTGTGTGTGTGTGTGTGTGTGTGTGTATGTGTGTTATTTATTATATTAAATTTTGTAAAATTTTTGTTTCTTTTCATAGCTGGTTCCAAAATATTGGTGAAAGATCCTAGACCTGCGCTAGGAACACCCAGCCCAAAGCTAAGTGGTTAGTAATTTCAGTTGTTTTTCTAGTAGTCATGATTTCCCAAGGTGATCTTCTGTTGTATTGACAAAGTGACCATTTATTTAGAAAAATATATTTCAGTATGGGAAAACTATGCATTTTACTGTTTGGAATTTGAAGTTTGAAAATTTGTATTATAGGATACCAAACTTCGAGCAGTGTAATACTGTGACATGTTAATATTCCAAAAATATTGTATATAGTTGTCTCTATAAAATTTCCCTTCAAGAGTATCTGTAGATAGCTATAAAATAATGGCAATGGTTTATTTAAAACATTAAAATAAAAATTAGATTTACATATAATTTTTAAATATAAATTTTTTAAAGAAGGAACCAAATACACTTGGAGTGAGAGTAAAAAGTTCAGCAACTTCTAAAACTTGTCCAGTTTATTTTCAGTAATTTGATTTAAAAATAAAATTTTTAGTCGTTAAAAATATGGGCCTTGAAGTCCTACAACCTTGATGTAATCCCCATGTTATACACTGCCTACCCTATGACTTTGGAAAAGTTAATTTCTACATCTGAGCCTCCATTTCTTTACCTATACAAAAGACATATTGATTAGATTAATATGAATGAACTTCATAAAATTGAAGCACAAAGTGCTTGGCTCATGGTAAGGGCTTAGTATACGAGAGCTTCTTTTTAATGTATTAGTATGTATTTTATTTACATGGTAGGAATGAAAAGCTACACATAAAATTAAAGGCTCAGCATTTAATCTTTACCTTGGAAATAGATTTGGTCCAGTTGTAACAAGCCAGGTAGAGTGTTAGAATCTAATTTTAGTTGGTTTAAAAAGTTCTCAATGGTACATGCTATTAAACTGGACTGCCTACCAAAAAAATTAGTCTGAGAAACTGATTTTTTTCAACAGTCAGTGAAAACAGACTGAATTTCTCTAAGGTGACCAAAAAATATGTCATCATGAGAGAGAAAGTGTTGCATGGATTCAGAAAACCACAATGGTCCCAGCCCCTGGTAACCTCTATTCTACTTTCTGTCTCTATGAATTTCCCTATTCTAGGTACTTCATATAAGAGGAATCACACAATGCTTGTCCTTTTGTGTCTGACTCGATAATGCTCCGTTGAACGTACATACCATATTTTATTTATCCATTCAGCTGTTCACTGACATTAGGATTGTTTTCACCTTTTTGGCTAGTGTGAATAATCCTGTGAACACTAGTATACGAGATTCTTTTTGATTTCCTGCTTTCCATTCTTTTGGGTGGTAGTAGAATTGCTGGATCATGTGGTAATTCTAGGTTTAACTTTTTTGAGAAACTGCCAAACGGTTTTCCAAAGCAGTTGAGTCATTTTACATTCCCACCAGCAAAGTACCAGGGTTTCACATCCTCACCTACACTTGTTATTTCCTGTTTACCACAACTTTTTAAAAAAAGAAAAACAAAGACTTAGTGCAGGGTTGTAATTATAACTCAAAATGTGTTCAATGTAAGACTAGGTTTGCCTCATTTTTAGGTAAATATCTTCCATTGGACCTTTCATTTCATGTCCACTGTTAAAATGTTTACCATTAATGATTAAAGGACTTTTTTCTGGTTAAAAAAAAAAAAAGAAAGAAAACCACAATGGGCAATCAGTGCCCAGAACTTTCCAAGAAAGATACTTTATCTGGGAGCAGATGTGTACCCTGAATAATAGCTCCAGCATATCAAGTATAAATCTAGACTGTCCTGGGCAAAACATGGCCAATGGCTACCAATAAATATTTCAGGCTGACAAAAAAAATTTTTTTAAAGAATATGGAAGAACTAAACAACAAAACTAATATGTTTGATGTAATATATATATATATATTTCTCATCAACCAATTAAATAATATATACTTTCTTTAAAGGCACATGGGACAGCTATAAGAATTGATCATATATTAAGCAATAAAAAAATCTACACAAATTTCAAAGCAAAGTTAGTCTTACCTGACCATGATGCAGTTAAAAGTTAATAAGAAAATGGATAAAATTTTTAAATTCCTCAATATTTGGAAATTAAGAACAAAATTAATACTGATGAATAACTCATGAATTGAAGAAGAAATTAAAATGGAAAATATAACAATATAGTTTAGTTATGCTGAAAAATCTAGATATCAAAACTTGGGAGCTAGAGCAAAAGTAAAGATGTGAGGGAAATATAAAGCCTTAAACCCTTACATTAGAAGAAAAGAAAGCCTTAGAATTAATAACTGTCCCTGTTAAGAAGATACAAAAAGTATAATGGAATGATCAAAAGAAAGCAGAACTCAATGTAATAAAAATGATCAAACAAACCAAAAAAAACCCCAAAAATATAACAGAAGAATCTCAACAGAGTCAAAGTAGTCCTTTAAAAAAAAATGTACAAAGTGAATAATTTCTGTTAAGATTGATCAAGAAAGGAACAAAAAGTAGTAACATTTCAAAAGGAAACATGAAAACCTACATAGAGTAGATTGAATAAATTAGCAATATGTAACAGAAAACTACTGTAACTGTCAATTTTAAAAAAACTTAAACATTGACAAATTACTAGAAAAGTGGATTTTAACATAACTAATAGGAGAAAACTCGAATAATCCCATAACAAAGTAATAGTTAAAGCTATTTCCACAAGGAAAAACCTGTTCCATATGCCTCTACTGATAAGTTCTACCAAATTTTGAAGGAACAGATCATCCCAGTTTTATAAAACTATCAAAAAAACCCCTCATTTGATGGATCCAACATAACTCTAATAACTCAGGTAAAGACACTATAAAAAGAGAAAATTACAGGCCCATTTGACGTAAGATTATAGATGAAAAAATCCTACATAAAGCCTTAGCAAATCAAATACAGTTGACCCTGAACAGAAAGTGGGTTAGGGGCACTGGCCCTCAGTGCAGTCAAAAATTTGCATATAACTTATCGTTGACCCGCAGTATGTGGCTCCTCCTTACCCAAGATTCCTTCATATCTGTGATTCCGCATCTATGAATTCAACTAACCACGGATCAGTACAGTAGTACTATAGTATTTACTGTTGAAAAAAATCTGTGCATAAGTGGACCCTCACAGTTCAAATCCATGTTGTTCAAGGATTAACTGTACAACATTATAGTAAAGATGACACATCATTACCAAATTGGGTTAATGAAAGATTTACAGGGATATTTTCATGTTAAATAATCCTCAAAAGTAATCTATCACATTAAGAGATTAACATGCAAAAAATATGATTATGTATGATCATCTAAATTATGATCATCTAAATACTTGCACAGAAACTACTTTGTAAGATTGAACATCTATTTATAATTTTAAGAAACTTTTAATAAATTAGAAAGGAAAAGAATTTCTTTAACCTGAGTGAAGGTATCTATAAAACTCTAGAACAATGTCATCTTAAGTGGGAAAACAGAAGCATTTCATTTAAAATCATGACACAGTGATTAGATTACTCCAAAGTAACAATTAAATTTGGCAGTGGTATCAGTGTCAGGAGCATGATACTCTATATGGTAATGCTATGAGGCCTATGTAGCAAAGTTTAGATTCAAAACTGTCTTGAAAAATAAAGATCGTAACCATCATTGTCTTCCTCCTTTTCACTGTGCTCCACATCAGTGATAGCTAGATGACATTTTAGAGTTTAGAAAGAACTGCCAAATACACAATCACATTTAAATCTCAAATTAGACTTAACAATAGAAAGTATTGTCATCTCCTTGTACGTAGGGATTTAAATGACCAAATAGCGTCTGCCTCTCGCATCCTATCATTAGTTACATTTCTCAGTTATGTGTGAGAAAGGTGGAGGGTGGTGGTGGCATGCTGGAGCTGACCGGTAGAGCTTTGCCATAGCCAGTTCTGTGCATTCTTCCAAACTCTGCGTTCAGTGATGTCATGTTCATAGTTTGAAATCTGACATCACGGGATATTTACACTATAGAATCAGCAAATAGTACAACCAGTTTGTTGGTTTGTTTGTTTTCTGGAGAGCCAGTTGTTAAACATTTACTACCACATCAATGATTAATCCTGATACAATGTTCTTTGCTGCTGCTGGTACCTACTTCTTTCCATTGCTATTTTCTCCTGCCACGGGGGTTCTCTTTAGTCTCCTTCAACCAACTTCCTTAATTCCCCTAAGCACAATGACAAGATCACCAAGTGTAGCAGATTTTCATTAAATATTCAGGGGTATCAAAGAGTAAGCATAATACAGGCCAGGGAAAATAAACAATCAGAAAGATAAGAATAACACGTTTATTGAGTACCTACTATATGCCTTCACACTACTGTTAGAACATCTTTCTCCCTTGCTCTTCCTCCTATCTCTACAACTAAGAGCCTATTACCTCCAAATTCCAGATCTTTCTAATGAAGGATAATTTAGCTTGTCACTCCCTCCTCCAAACTTATTTTAGGTATGATTTTTGAGTTAACTGCTCTTTAAAGTGCTTACCAAATCAAGGGCTTTTTACGCATACACCGTATCAAATTTTTAGGTAAGGTCTCCTGTACATACAGAGCATAGCTGTGTAGTTTGAGGTTTGGGGAGGGAGTGCCACTATAAGGGTGACTTGGCAAAGGTCCCAGAGCCAGGACTATGGATTTTTCATGATACTAACTGCATGTTCACTAACTATATATTTTATTAGCAACTATGTAATGATCTACGAGACCCACGGTTTCCCTATTTTACCTGTATAATACTAATGATAGCAACTAACACTTATCAAAACTCTTCGTATTCATTATCTCATTTAATCTTCCTTGTAACTCTGTGTTAATCCCACATTACTGATGAGGAAATTCAGGTTTAGAGAGTTAAGTAACTTAGGGAAAACCACACAGTTTATAAATTGTAGAGGAGGGACGGAAATACAAGCAGTCTAGTTCCACTGCCTGCATTTCTAGTCCTTCTGCTATATAGCTTTTGAATTATCATAGAAAAAAATAATCATGTTGGTTGAAATACTCAGTAAAAATTCTTGAGTGCATTGTATGTTCATCTTCTACCATAGTATTGTTTTACTTGTTTGCCTAGTAGAATTCAGGGAATGTACAATTTGTAACACAGTCTCTGTGATCTGAGCAGTAAGAACTGTGATGTATGTAGAGAAAAACAGGTAACAAATGTCAATAACTTGTTAGAAAAAAAAAAAGGCTTTCCTCTAAATCCATGTCATTCATTCAGTCACACAAATAGGCAGGCTCTTTTGAATAGCTGATTTCTGAGGATGTGCTTTAATGTGATGTACAGAATTAATGGAAGCTCTCTCAGCCTCTTACCAGGACCTGAGAAGACTTTGACATACCTAATTTATATTAGCTATAAATTACATAACTAATTTATATAAATATAATGACTTATTTGTCTGCATTTAACATTAAGAGTGTTTCTTATTTGGATGAAAGGTTTACATTAGAATATTCTTTGATTCTACCACAGTTCATCTCTTTCCCATGAGAGTTAGCCAATTCTAGTGACAATTCTTTTATTTCCATAAATACCTGTAAACCTCAAAGCTGTCAGGAGCAAAACAGGTAGAGCCCTGTTCTTCTTCAGGAGCATCTATTATTGAAATAACTGAACTCAGTATTCTGTAAAGGGGTAAAAAGGTCAAAGGAGCATCTCTCCTGATCGTCTCCAAGGCTTTTATGCAAGGGGGGGTTTTAACTCTATGCTCTTCCTATGAACCTATTCCTACTGCTAGGAGAAAAGCAGGCCTATTGGGACTTGTATATAGACTGACTTGGCCCAGTAAAATCATTTTATTTTCCTTCTGAAAGAAAGATATTATTACAGGAAACCAAATATAAGTAAACTTGATATTTAGCTGGATTCTAAATATGTCTTATGTCATTAATTGGTGGTGTTTATTTATCACTCATTGATGATGTATGTACAAATCTAGATTATTATTTTGGTTTATTCTAAAAAAATTAAAATACTTATGTGAAGAATTCATTTTATAATGTAAATTCTATATTATTGTATATTTAGAAAAATATGATTATTCAATAAACTAATACTCATTAATCTGGTATTTAATGCTCATATTTACAGGGCACTGTAAAATTAACATGTATGTTTATTTAATCTATTCACAGTTCCTGATGATGTATTTGCCCAAAATTATATATGGAAAGGCTCTTACAATTTTAAAGGAAGGAAACAACCCATGACCTTGACAGTTACTAGTTTCAATGCTTCCACTGGGAGAGTCAATGCAACACTCAGTAACAGCAACATGGAACTACTACTTTCAGGTATCACATTAAAGAACAGCAAACAATGCCTTTATACCTTCATTTCCATCATATCATCATTTTTTTAGTGATTTTTATACTGTGAAATATTTGCTATATTTTTGATGACATTCATAATTCATTCAGAAACAAGGCTTTCTGGTTTTTTCATTGATGCATGAATATTACTACACAAATACAAAACTCTGTGATTCTGAAATAAGCTCCCTCAAGAATATTTTTATGTGGCTAGAATGACATGTCATGAAATAGAACAGAACTTTCAATTTGAATATAACTAACTCCTTCTCTATTCTCATAACACCAAAGAGACTGGATCAGTGATTTGCAAGCTATTCTATGGTCACAAAATTATGTCTTCAAATGAGAATGTTTAGGAGGACACTACAATTTAAGACAGAAAAGGTAGAGTTACACTACCTTAAACAGGCAGACAGAACCCAGAGCCCTATCCATCTGCTCAACTTTCTCAGGTCTCTGTTTCCTCTATCTAATGCACTTCCCTCATTATCTTTGAATACTGTGTTTTTTTCTGACATTCAAATGTTTCCTCAAATGTCATCTGGTCAACAGTACTTCTGATGACCCTATCTAAAGTAAGCTTCACATTACAAATAGACTCACTCTTAGTCATAGGCAGTCTTATCTTGTTTCATTCTCTTCTTTTCACTATTTGAAATTATAGTATAGTGTAGTATAGTGTAGTATAGTATAGTATGACATGACATGATTTGTCTATACTCCAGCAATACAAGCTCTAAGAGAGCAGCTCTTTGCCTTCCAGTTCATTACTAATGCCTCAGATGTTAGAAATGCATCTGGACTCCCATGGGCACATGCACAGGAGCTGCTCCTGCCCCACACTCCCTCCCTCTGCCTTTCACTTCCCAGCTGCCAAGATCTTGGAAGCTTTGAAGCTCAGCATGGGATTCTTCCACTGAGTGAGTGGTCCTGTGTCCCACATTGGCTAGCTCATTTGGTTGATGAAGACATACTGACAGAGTTGTTGTTGGTTTTACCCTTTTGCCTTCTCACTAGCAATGTAAAATAGAGACTGTATCTCCACACCCTTAACAACAGAGGATACTGTCAAGCTTTTAAACTTCTGCTGATCTGCTGTGTGGCTGACGGGGTCTTGGTGCTCCAGCTGAGTGTCAGGCCTGTGCCTTTGAGGTGGCAGAGCTGAGTTCAGGACACTGGTCCACCAGAGATCTCCCAGCTCCACATAATACCAAATGGTGAAAGCTCTCCCAGAGATCCCCATCTCAATGCTAAGACCTGGCTCCACTCAACAACCAGCAAGCTACAGTGCTGGACACCGTATGTCAAACAACTAGCAAGACAGGAACGCAATCCCACCCATTAGCAGAGAGGCTGCCTAAAATCATAATAAGTTCACAGACACCCCAAAACACACCACTGGTTGGGGTCCTGCCCACCAGAAAGACAAGATCCAGCCTCATCCACCAGAACACAGGCACCCCTCCCCTCCACTGAACCAACCTTAGCCAATGGGGGCAGACAACAGAAACAACGGGAACTACAAACCTACAGCCTGTGAAAAGGAGAGCCCAAACACAGTAAGTTATGCAAAATGAGAAGACAGAGAAACACACAGCAGATGAAGGAATAAGGTAAAAACTCACCAGACCAAACAAATGAAGAGGAAATAGGCAGTGTACCCAAAAAAGAATTCAGAGTAATGACAGTAAAGATGATCCAAAATCTTTGAAGTAGAATGGAGAAAATACAAGAAACGTTTAACAAGGACCTAGAAGAACTAAAGAGCAAATAAAAAGAGATGAACAACACAATAAATGAAATTAAAAATTCTCTAGAAGGGATCAATAGCAGAATAACTGAGGCAGAAGAACGGATAAGTGACCTGGAAGATAAAATAGTGGAAATAACTACCACAGAGCAGAATAAAGAAAAAAGAATGAAAAGAATTGAAGACAGTCTCAAAGACCTCTAGAACAACATTAAATGCACCAACATTTGAATTACAGGGGCCCCAGATGAAGAAGAGAAAAAGAAAGGAACTAAGAAAATATTTGAAGAGATTATAGTTGAAAACCACCTTAATATGGGAAAGGAACTAGTTAATCAAGTCCAGGAAGCACAGACAGTCCCATACAGGATAAATCCAAGGAGAAACACGCCAAGACACATATTAATCAAACTATCAAAAATTAAATACAAAGAACAAATATTAAAAGCAGCAAGGGAAAAGCAACAAGTAACACACAAGGGAATCCCCATAAGGTTAACAGCTGATTTTTCAGCAGAAGCTCTGCAAGCCAGCAGGGAGTGGCAGGACATATTTAAAGTGATGAAAGAGAAAAACGTACAATCAAGATTACTCTACCCAGCAAGGATCCCATTCACATCTGACAGAGAAATTAAAAGCTTTACAGACAAGCAAAAGCTAAGAGAATTCAGCACCACCAACCCAGCTTTGCAACAAATGCTAAAGGAATCTCTCTAGGCAGGAAATGCAAAAGAAGGAAAAGGCGTACAATAACAAACCCAAAACAATTAAGAAAATGGTAATAGGAACATACATATCGATAATTACCTTAAATGTAAAAGGATTAAATGCTCCCACCAAAAGACATAGACTGACTGAATGGATACAAAAACAAGACCCATATATATGCTGTCTACAAGAGACCCACTTCAGACCTAGGGACACAAACAGACTGAAAGTGACGGGGTGGAAAAAGATATTCCATGCAAATGGAAATCAAAAGAAAGCTGGAGTAGCAATTCTCATATGAGACAAAATAGATTTTAAAATAAAGACTATTAGAAGAGACAAAGAAGGATGCTACATAATGATCAATGAATCAATTCAAGAAGATGATATAACGATTGTAAATATTTATGCACCCAACATATGAGCATCTCAATACATAAGGCAAAATATAACAGCCATAAAAGGGGAAATCGACAGTAACACAATCATAGTAGGGGACTTTAACACCCCACTTTCACCAATGGACAGATCATCCAAAATGAAAATAAATAAGGAAACACAAGCTTTAAATAATACATTAAACTAGATGGACTTAATTGATATTTATAGGACATTCCATCCAAAAACAACAGAATACACTTTCTTCTCAAGTGCTCATGGGACACTCTCCAGGATAGAGCATATATTGGGTCACAAATCAAGCCTTGGTAAATTTAAGAAAATTGAAATTGTATCAAGTATCTTTTCTGACCACAGCGCTATGAGGCTGGATATCAATTACAGGAAAACTATAAAAAATACAAACACATAGAGGCTAAACAATACACTACTTAATAACCAAGAGATCAATGATGAAATCAAAGGGGAAATCAAAAAATACCTAGAAACAAATGACAATGAAAACACGACAACCCAAAACCTATGAGATGTAGCAAAAGCAGTTCTAAGAGGGAAGGTTATAGCAATACAATCCTACCTCAAGAAACAAGAAACATCTCAAATAAACAGCCTAACTTTACACCTAAAGCAATTAGAGAAAGAAGAACAAAAAAACCCCGAAGTTAGCAGAGGGAAAGAAATCATAAAGATCAGATCAGAAATAAAGGAAAGAGAAATGAAGGAAACAATAGCAAAGATCAATAAAACTAAAAGATGGTTCTTTGAGAAGATAAATAAAATTGATAAACCATTAGCCAGACTCATCAAGAAAAAAAGGGAGAAGATGCAAATCAATAGAATTAGAAATGAAAAAGGAGAAGTAACAACTGACAATGCATAAATACAAAGGTTCATGAGAGAGTACTACAAGCAATTATATGCCAATAAACTGGAAAAGCTGGAAGAATTGGATAAATTCTTAGAAAAGCACAACCTTCTGAGACTGAACCAAGAAGAAAGAGAAGATATAAACAGACCTATCACAAGCACTGAAATTGAGATTGTGATTAAAAATCTTCCAACAAACATAAGCACAGGACCAGATGGCTTCACAGGTGAATACTATGAACAATTTAGAGAAGAGCTAACAGGTACCCTTCACAAATTCTTGCAAAATATAGCAGAGGGAGGAACACTCATTCTATGAGGCCACCATCACCCTGATAACCAAAACCAGAAAAAGATGTCACAAAGCAAGAAAACTACAGTCCAATATAACTGATGAACATAGATACAAAAATCCTCAACAAAATACTAGGAAACAGAATCCAACAGTACATTAAAAGGATCATATACCATGATCAAGTGCGGTTTATCCCAGGAATGCAAGCGTTCTTCAATATACACAAATCAATCAATGTGATACATCATATTTACAAATTGAAGGAGAAAAACCACATGATCATCTCAGGAGATGCAGAAAAAGCTTTTGACAAAGCTCAACACCCATTTATGATAAAAACACTCTAAAAAGTAGTCATAGAGGGAACTTACCTCAACGTAATAAAGGCCATATATGACAAACCCACAGCCAACATCATTCTCAATGGTGAAAAACTGAAAGCAGTTCTTCTAAGATCAGGAACAAGACAAGGATGTCCACTGTCACCACTGGTATTCAACAAAGTCTTGGAAGTCCTAGACACAGCAATCAGAGAAGAAAAAGAAATAAAAGAAATCCAAATCAGAAAAGAAGAAGGACAGGGGCTTCCCTGGTGGTGCAGTGGTTGAGAGTCTGCCTGCCAATGCAGGGGACGTGGGTTTGTGCCCCGGTCCAGGAGGATCCCACATGCTGCGGAGTGGCTGGGCCCGTGCGCCATGGCCACTGAGCCTGCACAATCTGGAGCCTGTGCTCCACAACGGGAGAGGCCACAGCAGTGAGAGGCCCATGTATCGCAAAAAAAAAAAAAAAAAAAAGAAGAAAGACAGCTATCACTCTTTGCAGGTGACATGATACTATACATAGAGAATCCTAAAGATGCTACCAGAAAACTACTAGAGTTAATCAACTGAATTTGGTAAAGTAGCAGGATACAAATTTAAGGCACAAAAATCTCTTGCATTCCTATACACTAATGATGAAAAATCTGAAAGAGAGATTAAGGAAACACTCCCATTTACCATGGCAACAAAAAGAATAAAATACCTAGGAATAAACCCACCTAAGGAGACAAAAGACCTGTATGCAGAAAACTATAAGACACTAATGAAAGAAATCAAAGATGATACAGATGGAGAGATATACCATGTTCTTGAATTGGAAGAATCAACACTGTGAAAATGACTATACTACCCAAAGCAATCTACAGATTCAGTGCAATCCCTGTCAAACTACCAATGGCATTTTTCACAGAACTAGAACAAAAAAATTTCACAATTTGTATGGAGACACAAAAGACCACGAATAGCCAAAGCAATCTTGAGAAAGAAAAACGGAGCTGGATTAATCAGGCTCCCTGACTTCAGACTATACCAGAAAGCTACAGTAATCAAGACAGTATGGGACTGGAACAAAAAAAGAAATATAGATCAACGGAACAGGATAGAAAGCCCAGAGATAAACCCACACACATATGGTCACCTTATCTTTGATAAAGGAGTCAAGAATATACAATGTAGAAAAAACTGTTCAATAAAAGGTGCTGGGAAAACTGGACAACTACATGTAAAAGAATGAAATTAGAACACTCCCTAACACCATACACAAAAATAAACTCAAAAAGGATTAAAGACCTAAATGTGCAGACACTATAAAACTCAGAGGAAAACATAAGCAGAACACTCTGAGATAAATCACAGCAAGATCCTTTTTGACCCACCTCCTAGAGAAATGGAAATAAAAACAAACATAAACAAATGGAACCTAATGAAACTTAAAAACTTTTCACAGCAAAGGAAACCATAAACAAGACGAAAAGACAGCCCTCAGAATGGGAGAAAATATTTGCAGATCAAGCAACTGACAAAGGATTAATCTCCAAAATTTATAAGCAGCTCAATATCAAAAACACAAACAACCCAATCCAAAAATGGGCAGAACACCTAAACAGACATTTCTCCAAAGAAGATATACAGATTGCTAACAAACACATGAAAGGATGCTCAATATCACTAATCATTAGAGAAACG
This sequence comes from Phocoena sinus, assembly GCF_008692025.1. Classification (NCBI taxonomy): domain Eukaryota; kingdom Metazoa; phylum Chordata; class Mammalia; order Artiodactyla; family Phocoenidae; genus Phocoena; species Phocoena sinus. Next base: position 53,875,760 of record NC_045779.1, on the reverse strand, counting down.
TAAATCAAAACTACAATGAGGTGTCATCTCACACCGGTCAGAGTGGCCATCATCAAAAAATCTACAAACAGGAAATGCTGGAGAGGGTGTGGAGAAAAGGGAACCCTCTTGCACTGTTGGTGGGAATGTAAATTGATACAGCCACTATGCAGAACAGTACGGAAGTTCCTCAAAAAATTAAAATTAGAACTACCATATGACCCAGAAATCCCACTACTGGGCATATACCCTGAGAAAACCATAATTCAAAAAGAGTCATGTACCAAAATGTTCATTGCAGCTCTATTTACAATAGCGAGGACATGGAATCGACCTAGGTGTCCTTTGACAGAGGAATGGATAAAGACGTGGCACATATATACAATGGAATATTGCTCAGCCATAAAAAGAAACGAAATTGAGTTATTTGTAGTGAGGTGGATGGACCTAGAGTCTGTCATACAGAGTGAAGTAAGTCAGAAAGAGAAAAACAAGTACTGTATGCTAACACACATATATGGAATCTAAAAAAAAAAATTTTTTTTTCTGAAGAACCTAGGGGCAGGACAGGAATAAAGACACAGATGTAGAGAATGGACTTGAGAACACGGGGAGGGGAAGGATAAGCTGGGACAAAGTGAGCGAGTGGCATGGACTTATATATACTACCAAATGTAAAATAGGTAGCTAGTGGGAAGCAGCCACATAGCACAGGGAGATCAGCTCGGTGCTTTTTGACCAGCTGGAGGGGTGGGATAGGGAGGATGGAAGGGAGACATAAGAGGGAGGAGATATGGGGATATATGTATTTGTATAACTGGTTCACTCTGTTATAAACAGAAGCTAACACACCATTGTAAAGCAATTATAGTCCAATAAAGATGTTTAGAAAAAAAAAAAAGAAATGCATCTGGAACAAAATGGGCCACAATGAATTTGAATTATTGCTCTCATTTAAAAATACATTTTAAAAGTATTGATATTGAAAATATGAAATATGTATTTTTAAATTTCTTGGCAATGTATATATCCCATACAATTATTAATAATGGAATAATTTGTGGTATAAATAAAATAGAAAATAAAATTATATCTGTTGATTTTGTAAATTTTATAAGAACTATAAAGCTTCATTTTGTATTGTTGAATGAACCTACCTTAAACCCAAAGTAAAGGTATTAGAAGTTCATATGTATTTTAATTTTTAAAATATACACAATTACATGATATAAATTGAAAGAAGCTTTATATGAATGAATGGAATATGTTACTACTGATTTACTTAATTTTGAAACATAAATTTTTATTTTCCTTGTGTAAGAGAGTTAGCACTAAATGTATATTCTAATTTAGAAAAATTTTAAAACAAATTTCTACAAATATAGATAAACAAACATAAATAGTTAGACTAACTTTCTATCCTTGTCTCCATAAAGTTCATTATAACATTTTCCCAGTAATTTTGGTTACGTTTGTATGTTTTCCCTATTAATTGTAATTTACTTTAGGTCAAGATCTATGCATCATTATAGTTGTATTCCCAGCTAATTTTTATGATACCTTATTACATAGGTGAAATATTAAGTGAATGAAGTAATGAGTCAAATTTCAATCATCAGTTAATCACAAAATTTTTACTTAGAAACTTATATTCTATCATTCACCTAAACACATTTACATTCCAGCTTATTCCTACTCTTGGAATACTCCCGTTCAGGAAAAAAAAAAAAAAAAATTGTAGTCATCTTGCTTCTCTCCTTTATGCCATTACTATATTTACCTTCTTGAATTAAAAATTCTACTTGATTTTTGAGATCCAGCTCAGATGCTCTTTTTTCTTAATAAGTATTTCCTAAGCACTCCAGTGTGAAATGATCCTTCTCTCTTCTGTCTTTTAATTCATCATATTCTCTATCTCTATCATTATATCTCCTATTTCATCAGAAATTCACCTAAGCATCCTATTTTTAGATAGGAACAACATATTCATCTTTGTGGTGCCAGTAGCACCTCGAATACTCTTTTTCTCAGAGTTGGCACCTAACTTATTATTAAGGAAAATATCTGGAATTTTAACATTTGATTCATATCCTTGAAGATTTTAAATTTGGGGGAAGAAATCATTTTGTTTACAATAATCTTGGAATGATGTTATTAAGAACAGTAATATTTAATTTTAATAGCATAGGTAATTTAAACCCCACAGTTAAGATTTCAGTTGAAAATTTCAGCTAAAGAGAGATCAATATATATTGCAGGATTTGTGAAAAGCATTATGGGTGAAGGTGGCCTTGACTTGGTCATGTTTTATTTCTTTTCTATTACATGCATTTATGATATATTTAAGTAGTTATAGATAGTAAAGTACAGCAGAACTGTTTGCAAAATTAATAGACTAAATGCCCTTACATTTTACAGGAGTATATAAAAGCCAAGAAGCTCGCCTAATATTACACATCTATCTTATTAAAATACCAGCTCAAGCTTCTGTGAAGAAAATGAAGGAGGAAAATTGGGCCATGGATGGCTTTGTAAGTATAGTTCTTTAAAAGTCTGCTGCTAATTTTAATAACAAATTTATGCTTTGGTTTGTCATTAAAATTCCAGAAAAATCTAATTTTCTAAATTGAGCTAATTAAACACACACACATATATTTACAGATATGTAGCCATCACCACAGTTGATTTTAGAATATTTCCATCACCTCAAAAAGAAACTTCATACCCTGTAGCTATCACCCATCTACCCCTCATCACCCCCACAACCCCAAGCTACCACAACTCTATTTTCTGTCTCTTTAGATTTCCCTGTTCTAGGCTTTCATATTTATGGAGTCATACAATACGTGGTCTTGTGACTGGCTTCTTTCACTTATAATGGGAAACATGCCTCTTAAGTCCTAGGCTTGGAACTGACCAATTGTCAATTCCACCCACATTCCACTGACCAAATCAAGTCACAGGACCAAATCCAACTCAGTGAGGTAGAAAGTATACTCTTTCCATGAAGGTTGATGGGGAGTGGGGGGAAAGGGGTGCATATATGTCGAACAGTAATCTAATCTACAAAGAACAGTATTATTATATTTTAGATTTAATTGACCATTTGCCTCATTCTGTTTCATCATATCATTGCCCTTTTTCTTGACAACAGGTTTCTTAGCCTAAAAGAAGTCTATAAATCTGTATCATTATGTTAATAACAAATCCCTTTTTTCCAGTATCATAATTATTTAAAGATGAAATTTTAAATTTTGCTTTTTAATGATGGCAGATTTTCACAGTGTTCTGTGTTTTACATAGTAGAAGATATGGGGAAAGGAATTCTGCATAATATTCATTTCAGAGTAAAACTGAATATTTTCTAAGGCTGGGAAAATATATCTGTGGCCAGTCTTCAGTTTTAACCAAACTTACAAATACTTTTAGGTTTCTGCTGAGCCTGATGGAGCTACTTATGTATTTCAAGGATTTATTCAGGGCAAAGATTATGGGCAATTTGGACTACAAAGACTGGGTAATGTATTCATTTTCATTTTCATGTAGTTCTTTTATTACTCCAGATATCATAAGAAAGTACAATGGATTCTGAACATTAGACACACTTACTATACTTTGAATTTTGCATTGTCAGGACTATACATTGATACATTTGATAACCTTTTAAATATTTGCATTCTTCAGAATATTGTTTCTCTGTGTTCCAGCTCCATACAATGTTTAGTTTTTCAGCATATTTCTAATAAACATGACAAACTGCCTTGCCCTCAAGCAAGTAAAAAGGAGAAAAAGTGATATAGATATGAAAGAAAATATTACACTAAATAATTTTATCATATGAGAAAATACTTCTCTGCAATTTGAATATTGTCACAATTTTCTTACTGCTCCAAAAACATGTAGTGGCACTTTAACTCATAGCGTCTGGAAAGGGAAAATAACTTTGAGGAGTGAGCCCTGTTTGGGGACTTTGTGCTCTTCAGATGTATAAATTTTCCATGGTGGGAGGCACAGGGTTTTGTCATTTTTATTTCTAACTCTTCTAAAATGTGTATAAACATTTAATGGTCTCATTTGAATGTATTTATTAACATAGCTTTTGGTGTATAATTTTCCTAAGGTGTACTGTCTCCCATTACTATGTTGTGGTATTAATGCATAAAGAATAAATTCATGTTCTAAAATCTACTACTTGATGTTTATCTTAAAAATTCCATTGCTTTGAACTTTTACATAAGTTTTATGAGTCCCTGGAAAAATAATTTATAAAAAAGGTACTAACATTTTTTAACCTGGACTAAGGTATGACTTAGTTGAATATTTATCGAAAAGGCAAATCAAGGCTTCCCTGGTGGCGCAGTGGTTGAGAGTCCGCCTGCCTATGCAGGGGACACAGGTTCGTGCCCCGGTCCGGGAAGATCCCACATGCCGCGGAGTGGCTGGGCCCGTGAGCCGTGGCTGCTGAGCCTGCGCGTCCGGAGCCTGTCCTCTGCAACGGGAGAGGCCACAACAGTGAGAGGCCCACATACCACAAAAAAAAAGGGAAATCAATCAGTTTTCTCCAAATGAGCAATGTTAATAAGATGTCATTTCAGATAATGTCTTGCCAAAATTGTTAGTTTTAAAAGCAGGATAAAACATTTATTAACACAGTATATTAACACACTTGTGTAAATGAATGCAAGATTTTTTCATATAATATTCCCTAAAGCATCTCAAGCACTACATGTCTAAAACAGCACCTATAGAAAAGGAACTATTTCTTTCTAAAAAAAGAGCTTGTTATTTATTTTCTCTTCCCTAGTCACTGTGCCAACATGTTGACAAACCTGATTTTTCTCATTTCCTAACTGTGCAAATGTCATAACCACTTACTCAGCCCCAAGTAGAACATAACTAAATCCTATGCCTTCTTCTCCCTTTCATCCACACAAACAAGTTCCCCTGAATCTATCTTTTCATGCTTTTCCTAGTGCTGCAGTTCACATCTTAATTTCCGTTTTTATCTAGGATGTTCCTGCAATCTTCAAACTACTCTTGCTTTCAGACCAGACTCCCTCAAGTCCATCTCACCCTAGTCGCTGTTCTAAATCTTGTATCTTATCACTGAGCCTTTTTTTTTTTTTCCCCCAAACACATCCAGTTGTTCCTCACTATAGGTGGGTGGAAAGTCTGGGCTGTTTAGAATCATATTTATGCCTTTTCAAATAATGTATCATTTTGCCCTCCTATTCCCTACCACATGTCCTTTCCACACAGACATGCCTAATGCTTGTCACATCCTCTAAATATGCCACTCACCTTCCCATTTCTAGGCTTCTGATGGTCCTGCTTCCTCCCCTATTTGTTGTTCTATTGATCTTCAAGGTCAAGCTCATAAGTCTTCCAGAAAGCATTCTTACATACCACCAGATGGAATTACTCCTTCCTTTCCTAAAGCACATTGATCATGAATTCATCCTTGATATATATACTTATTTGTGGCTCTGTATTCTTCCCACAATTGTATGAACTCTTCAGTTCAGAGACTCTGCATATTTTTTATTCTGTGTCCTTTCCTGGAAAAATACCTTATACATAGTAGGCACTGTGCAAAATTGTGGAAATGAGTTGAAGGAGTTTTGTGAATTATTTTTGTTGTACTATGTACATTTCCAAGTACATCTTGCAGATATTTCCAAGTAGATATCTTGAGCAAGGGAGAAATTAATTGGTTCACAAAACTAAAAACTCAATTGTGATAAAGTAGGGTTGATTTTATAAGTTATTTTCTTATTTTATAGGACTGAATATGTCAGAAGGTTCAAATTCTTCAAATCAACCTCATGGTACAAATAGTAGTTCTGTGGCCATTGCTATTCTTGTGCCTTTTTTTGCACTTATATTTGCAGGATTTGGATTTTATCTTTATAAACAAAGGTAAGTTTGTTGATTTTAAGTATAAAGCATTTCCCAAATTTATATTTCATGTTCTTTTTACTCTCTAGTTCAAATTCTAACTTGCATTTTTTTTCTGGGTTGTTTAAATCTCTGTGTGCCAAATATTTCCACGGTTGTTGAAACCATTTTTTCCCCTGCCTTTCCCTCCACCACAGCAATATACACACAACTAAAATTGCTCTGTTAAGTTGCACAAGCATTCAACTTAACCCTTCCTCCTTTTTGCCTGTCAAATTCCTGGTACGTAGCTAATTGTATAGGTTATTTTTACATTATCCATATTGAAACTTTAGAGATACAAATCTAAGTTAAGGTTTAAATTGAAGCGGTGATATCTGCTGCCAGATTTATTTAGAGAACTAGGAAGAAGTTGTGTCCAAACCTCTTATTTCACCTGAAAATACTGATAGATTTTACCCAGGGAGACAGATGATAAAATCCTCTAATCCTCTCATTTATCTCTGTTGCTTTTAGAAGACGATGGAGTTAATATATTATATTTGTGTTATATTTCATATATGACTATATAGATTATTCGTTGGTCCCTGTTCACTACATCCATTACAACATCCTGGTGAGGAGCTTCACTATGCAATTCTCCACTATTTGGGACCATCCCTTACCAAGAAAAAAAGTACGAAAAAAAAAAAGAAGAAAAAAGTATGCAGATAATAGAATGAATATCTAAATGTAATGTATTTTTCTCAAAACTGATGTTTTTATTATAAATGCCAGTCTGTATTATCTAAGAATGATTTATTTAATATTATTTAAATTTGTAACAATTGTGCATTAGCAGCTGTTTAGGCCTTGTCAATATAAGATATTATTAATGATAAAAATCATCACTAAATTTATTTATAAAGCAAGCTATGCTAATCTTTTTTATTGTGATAAAATACACATAACATAAAATCATTGAAACCATTGTAGGTGTACAGTTCAGTGACATTTAGTACATTCACAATGTCCATCACCCCAAAAGGAAACTGTACCCACTAAGCAGTAACTCCCTACTCTTCCCACCCCTGCCCCAGGCAACTACTAATCTGCTTTCTATCTGTTGGTTTGCCTCTTCTGGATATTTTATATAAATGGAATCATACAATATGTGACATTTTATATCTGGCTTCTTGAATGTAATATGTTTTCAACTTTTATCCATGTTTTACCATATATCTGCATACTATTCCTTTATATGGCTGAATAATATTGCATTGTATGTTTGAATGTGTTGTGTTTAAATATGTCCATTCATCAGCTGATGGACGTTTGGATTGTTCCTATGTTTTTTCTATTATGAATAGTGCTGCTATACACATTTGTGTACACGTTGTGTTTGAATATGTTTCAGTTTTTTTGAGTATGTACTCAAGAATGGAATTGCTGGATTATATGGTACTCCTCCATTTAACCATCCTAGTGAAGTGGTATCTCATGTGGTTTTAATTTACATTTTTCTAATTACTAATGACATTGAGCATCTTTTCACGTGCCTGTTGGTCATTTGCCTACATTCTTTGAAGAAATGCCTATTCAAGTATTTTGCCCATTTTTAAAATTGGGTTATTTGTCTTATTGTTGTTGAGGTATAATAGTTCTCTATGTATTCTGGATACTAGGCCTTTTTGGATATATGGTTTGCAAATATTTCTCTTTCTGTGGGTTGTAGTTCCACTCTCTTGATAGTGTTCTTTGATATACAAGTTTTTCATTTTGATTAAGTAAAATTTATTTCTTTTTTCTTTCGTTACTTTTGCTTAGTGTTATACCTAAGAAACCATTGCCAAATTCAAGGTCATACAACTTGTATGTTTTCTAAGAGTTTTATAGATTTTGCTCTTATATTTAGAAATGATTAGTTTTAAGTTAATTTTCATTGATGTGTAAACTTTTCTAAAGCTTGATATTATTTTACTTAAAGCTGTGGCTCAATATTAGCAGAAGGAAATTGTTTTACATATTTATGATCCTTACCTAATTAGAAGGAAACGATGTTCCTTCTGTTTCTATTGTGAATCTAGTTTGAAAAAAGAGAGACAAATATGATCCATTAGAATTATGCACCTGGCAAGAGCAAGTTGTAAACAATATAATTTATATTATATAACAATATATAGATGATGCTTTTGAAAGAAGCTTTAGATAGTTTTTTTTCATATTGTCATCATACAAATCACCTAACAATTTTTAGTATGGAGAAAAATTCAGAAAATTCATTAGGGGTAGTAAAAGCGCATAACGGCAAATACAAATTACACTAAAATAAATCGTTGAAATTTGTGGTGTTTGGGGTAAACAGGAGATTTATTTCAAAGGCTTTTTAGGAATTAGGTTTGAGAAACAGGTAAGGGCAAGTATGCCTTTGTTCCATTACAAATGTCAGCAAATTATGCAGTGGGATGTGGGAAAGAGAAACTAGAAATAAACATTAGTCAAAAAGGAGACAAATAAAAAAATGAAGCAAGAATTCAAGATGAGCAACTTATACCAGCCAGCCTAGATTCCATGTGTTTTATAAACTAATGGCAAACGTTCAGTTATCAGTAACTCTTTGGAAACTATTTTCATGACTTGAATATCAGTATAGATAGTAATTTCTTCTTTGAGATTTTGAATTTACTTGCTCTACTGTATATAATTTTAAGCCAACTGAATAGTTATGTTTCTGGGTTACTCCAAGCATCTTCCCAAATTAGGCATCAGCATTAGATGTCTACTCTTCTTGGAACCCCCTTCCTATTACTGCAGAACCGACTCCTTATTGTCCTTCAAGTCTCAGATTAAATTTTGCCTCGTTAGAGATGCTTTTCCTTATTACCTCTCCTAAACTGGCTCCCAGTTACTTCCTGTCCTATAAACCATTTTCCTTTTTATCAAAACAGTTTTCATTATCTATTATTTTTCTTGTTTTATTATTTTTAATTTATTCATTGCTTTCTATCATTACAATATGAGCTCCATGAGAGTGATGACTTCATGTTTTTCTTAAAAAAAAAATATATATATCCAATGCCTAGGATCATGCCTAGTACTTAATAGATGCTCAGTAAATATTTGAGGAATGAAGAGTAATGAGATTAAAATTCATCAGCATCATAATTTAGTTATATTTTACATGCTATTTCATAATGATAACATTATTTCATAAGAAAATTAATGAGAATAGCCATGATATCATTTATTTACACTTACTCATATTGGTGCTCTTTATAAATATATATTGTATGTAAATAATAAGTCACTCAGGATTTAAAAGTGACAGGTAAAATGTTCACATGTGTTGTATTGAGTTTATGGTTTCTCAATTAATACTTTCAAGTTACATTATCCATTAACAATAACTCGAGTCATTGTGTTTGAGCCCTACTCTGCTATTTCTTGAAGAAAGTTAACATATAGCTAATCAATGTTCTCATCAACAGGACTGCACCCAAAACACAGTATACAGGATGTTCAGTTCATGAAAATAACAATGGCCAAGCAGCTTTTGAAAATCCCATGTATGACACCAACTCGAAGTCAGTGGAAGGGAAGGCAGTACGGTTCGATCCCAACTTGAACACAGTCTGCACAATGGTATAACGTGGCAACCTTTGCCTTCTTCAAAAGCTTGGAAATTGACACACAAAACAGTGCACATTTAGTTCACTGATAAACAAATTAAAGCACACTTTTCAGGACTTGCTGGGTCACCTTTTCCCGAGGAATGATAGAGAAGAGTGTTTTTTCATAAACTGGACATAATTCTTCTTCATGTTTACCATGGAGAGTTTTACAAAAATCGGCTGCACTCTGAGAGTGCTTACTCACAGTTTATTTGCTTTTTTTAAAAAGGAGATTATTCTAAAACATAAACTTATTTGCATATATTGGAGGAGCATCCACTATCAGTATTTCTGTGCTTTATAAACTATATTAGAGGGACTGGGTTAAAAAAATGATATAGGGTAGAAAATAAGAGCTATACTTACAAGAGTCAATAGATCACTGACTTCTCTTTAACTGTCATGAGCTACATCACACCCATAAGTCTGTGTTTCACACCACTCTATCGGCTGTTCCTTCCTATTAATTGAGTCATTGTTTTCTTTATTTCCCTGGTTATTTCAGATTGAGTCATGCCCTGAAATGTTTATGAACTAGCTTATGCCACAGAAGCGATAAGATTGCCCACTCTGATTTGACTCTCTGGTCTTTGTTCTTCAGCATCATATTGCTATCTTTTTTTAGACTGGTTGTCATAGTTTCTGCAAATGGCAAGATCATCGTGCTATCCTCCTGATTTCCCTCATTATGTTGTAACCAGTATTATTCAGTGAGCCATGGGATAGTGTTTAACTCCTTGCTTCAGTCTGTTTTGTCACTCAGAAACCACTTTAGCTGCCAAAAATTATCTATAATAAAGATAATTTTGCAGTTATCTGAGACACCAAACTTACCATTCTTTACCAAACTTTCCAATGTTTCTGCAAGAACAAATAGAACCTATTAATCTACTTATTTAGTTTATGGTATATCTACTTATCCTTCCAGTTGAGCCTTCAAATTTATTTAACATTATTTTGAACTTTTATCTAACAGTGAGTTAGAATTCTAAGTTTTAAAAATTTTTAACTTTTAGTCAACAATGAGTTAAACATATATTTTGGACCAGCCCCTACTCAAAATGACTAAAAAAAGAAATTACTTTCAAATCACCAATATAAATTTATTTCCTAAAGTTGTGGATTTACCAAATTTTCATATATTTTAAAATTTCTGTACTCTAATTCTTAAGAAGCAGCTTTCAGATATGACAGGTTTCTTTCATAGTCAAATTAAGATATGTATTGGCAAGTTATTGGTGGCTCATTTACAACTGTATCACAGTAATGCCAGCATTTTGATTTAATAGGTCATTGTCTTCTTTTTATAGCATGTTTTATTTCATAGAGTAAATTATGTACCCAGTGTGAACACTTTGTTCTTGTCCCTTTCAAATATGGGTAAACCTGTAAACAGTCTCGACTTTTTGTATCATGAGACAGAGTGCCTAAGAGAAATCATTGCACCTGGAGCGCTACTTGGATCTGTGTCTACAACATATAATGAATTTCTTGTAAACTACTTTGAGATACATTGTTTTGGAAATTCATATAATTTTCTCAACATTGTACTCTACTGACAGGATGCTGTTTTAAATTTTATCCCATCAGTTATTTATTCTTGTTTATTCAAATGACTGCAATAACAATGATTCATTCATTAATGTTAAGGTTAATACATTTAAGATCTTGTTTAAACAATGTTTCTTCTGCAACTGGCTACTCCTCTTATATTAATGCATACACTTTTGTAAAGAAGTATATTTTTATGAAAAAAAAACTTTGTAAAAGTATGATGTAAATTTTCAGTGCAATGTAAACAAAATAAAAATGGATAATTGCTTTTGTAAAACGTGTATTCTTTTCAAAGTTGTCTGCCAGTGTACTGGTTAGTAAAAGGAATGAAGAGCCCATCTTTATTTGGTGTTGTAAAGTTCTGAAACTGCATATTACATATACTTAGTCCACAACATAATAATGACACATGGGTGTTTTTCTTCTCTATATTCTGTAGTTCCCCAAGTGTAGCACTGTTAAAAGTAAGTACATTCCCAGTAAACATAATAGTATCATAAGAACCTCATCTTAGAATTTATATTAAATGTAAATACTTTAATAATGCATACTATCTAAATTTAGATATACCTGATGATTTCTAGTATTTCTGTAGTATATTTTCTTAGAGATATTTATGTTAAGCATGCTTCATAAGTATGAACCCAATAAGCTTTTGAATTGCTCCATTAAATTAATATGCACAAACAAATCTGTCTTTCCAAGATGGAACATGTAAAGTTTTGTACTCAAGAAAGTTATCAAGTTTCTCTAAAGTTCAAATCACAAGTTATTTAAATTCAATTTTATTAGATAACTATTTTTCACAAAATACAGTCTTTATATTTCAAAACCTCAAACTCCAGCCTTTACAGTCTATCTCTGTTTATTACACTTTGTTTTAGAAATAAATGTTTCTTGATATAATTGTAGTTTCTGTTTTAACTTTGTTAACTCTATTACCTCCGCCTTTCACTCACTTCACATCTATATTTTCTCTTCTTTGTCTTTATTTTTACTCCTCCCTGTGTTTTTTTCTTTTCCTCCCTTTTTATTTTTCAACTTTTTAATTTTTCTTTCTTTTGATGTTTTTCTTAACATTCTTTCCTCTTTTACACGTCTTATCCTTTTTAGCCTTTTATTATTTCTCTTTCTTTATGTTCTCTTTATCTTTTTAACGCTCTCAAAGGTAAGCAGCAATTTTAGTGGAAGTAATTGTATTTTTCTCTTTTCCCAGCTTTATTGAAGTATAATTAACAAAATTATAAGATATTTAAAATGTATAACGATGATTTGATAAATGTACATAGTTTTTTAAATTTCTTTCTTTGATGAGAACATTTGAGTTCTACTCTGTTAGCAAATTTCAATTAAGGAAGTAATTTAAAAGAGGCTTCTTGAGCTTCCCTTATATTTAAGGACATTAAAACCATACATTCCACCCAGGATCTCTTGATAACAGAGCCTAATGAAAATGACTGTGGAAATAAACCAAAGGTCAGATTTACTTTACCTGTCCTTTTCACTTATAAGTGAGGGGAAAAAAGCCATAACATTAGCTAAAGGAGTCAATAAAAATAACTAGCTGATGCTCTCTTAAAGAGAATAAGAGAATCTATTGCCTGTCAAAGTATTAGTCTGTAAATATCTATAAATTTAAAATAGGTATAAAGTAAGGTAAACTGAACATCTGTAAAATTATAGAAGCTCATAAGTCTAGGAAATAATTTAGAATGGGCAGTTTGAAATTTGGCTGAAAGAAATATTGATTTGCTTCTTTTTTTTCTTTTTCTTTTTTTTTTTAGGATGACTTTGGAGGAAAGGGAATATTGATCTGAGAAGATATACATGTGTAAAAGTCTGAGAAATGTCTTTCTGCCATCACTTTCATGAGCTTGGTATTCTAAAGTAATTTAAGAGCAGATTTAAAAGTTACCAGGGAGTAGAAATGGCCACTGGACATTAGATTTCATTCTTCAGTATACAAAGCAACAGAACTAGTGAACACCTGCCAGATACTTTCCCAACTTCTAATAAGTTCCCATGTGTAATAATTTTATTAGTCTTGAAAAAGAAGTATATTCTACACATTCAAACTCATAGCTATAAGTTGTGTTGCAAACATAAAACAAAAAATCTGTGCTTAAACTCTCATAAGATCCAAATCTTGCTTGTAACTATTTGCATACCTCTGAAAATAGGGATGAACCCATATGCTTTGGCAGGACTAGTGAGATACATAGAGAAAAATATAGATCCATCTACATGGTATGAATTAAAATAAACCAAAAGGCCTTCCTTCTCAGTAAGTATCTTCTTCATACCCTTGAGTTAAGATTTTACATCTCCTGAAGGAACTTATTAGAAAGAAATATGTTATCTGGAGAATGTCACAAGATAGCACTGTAATCCCAGTGAGTAAATTAACACAGCTATTATAGAGCAAGTCAATTGAGCAACTGCTCCTAGTCTCTTTATTTTTAAACTAGGACTTTTCCAGTCTGTAACACCCTTTTTAGGATGAAATTTTTAAATGCATAAAATGAAATATAAAGGAAATTAATGATAGTAAAATAGTATAAAAATATTTTTAAATATTCTACATATATATGAATATATATACTTATATATAGATACTAATACATACATATATATGTACTTCTCTACTGATACGTTAAAAAAGCAGTGGGCCTAATTCTGTAATTTCAAAGAGTATCATAAGCACTATTTTGAGATATTCATAACATGACATAAAATATCTGTGATTTTTATTAATGACAAAATCAGAGATTATTTTTACCCAGCTTTTTACTGAAGGAAATACTATATTTGAAGGAGCTATGAAGATAAAGGTGTAGCATTTTCCCACCCATGTTTACAAATTTTTTAAATTCTATCTGCATACCAGGTTAAGAACCCTGCTTTAGCGATTAGAATTTACAGCAAGTACATTGTGATGGGACAGGGAAGAAAACATTGTTCTCTTGAGCTATTGGCAATGAAAATTGAGTGCTTAAGTTGGACTTTAGTTACCAAGTAACAACATAAAGAAGAAACATTTCTAAGAAGAAATCCCTAATGGGAAAGAGTGAGTATAAATAGTAAAATGTCATTAATTAGTTTATTGATACAGCAAATATTTTCTAACACTAAACATGTGCATACTACTCTACTATGAAGTATAATGGCTATTGGATGAATAAAAGTATAAGAAACACATGGATCTTAAAGTTTTGTCAAGCTATAAAAGATTCTTAAAGTATATATAGGAGATATCACATAATAATTCTATGTGGTAACTATGTTCTTTTCTGTAAGCTTTCACTCTCACTTTTTCTGTTAATTAAAATTGACTTTTCCTACTAGAGAATGGACTTGAGGATACGGGGAGGGGGAAGGGTAAGCTGGGACAAAGTGAGAGTGGCATGGACATATATACACTACCAAACATAAAATAGATAGCTAGTGGGAAGCAGCTGCATAGCACAGGGAGATCAGCTCGGTGATTTGTGACCACCTAGAGGGGTGGGATAGGGAGGGTTGTAAAGCAATTATACTCCAATAAGATGTTTAAAAAATATACAAATAGAAAAAAAATAAATAAAATTGACTTCTATGGAATTATAAGCAAGTCCTTGACTAACCTACTGAATAAGATTAAGGAGTATAGAAGTGATTTGGGTTATGTGGCATCAATACATATTTTTCAGAATATTCAGAATTTGATGGAGTTAATTGAAAACTGCATATTAGGTCAATTTAATGTCATGGAAAATTTGGACATTGACAGAATGATCATAAGCTATTCACAGTATCAATAGGGAATTTCTGCTTTTCTTTTTACTTTATCTGTATATGTTTTCTTCGGGATCTTTATTGCAGCTTTATGTATAAAATGTCATTTGCAGTTTAATTTAAGAATAGAGCACCTGCAGTTTTAATACAAATCAATTAGACAAAACAAGGGTCAAATTTATATTTAAAGATATGCTATTATTGGGTAAGGGAAATCAGTATTTCTTTTTGCCTAGTAATTCTGCTCAATAGGTTATCCAGAGGAAATAATCAGGGAGAGATACTTGACATGACTTTTCAAATCATACATTATTTGTATATGGTGAAAAATATATCACTAGTTACCAGTGTATAAGCAGGATAAATATTCACTGATCTGGGATTGCATTAGAAATTACCATACGTATATAACTAATTATTAAAAATCATGTTCAAAGTTAATCATATGAAGAAGACTTCAGTTTTTTAAAACAAAACCACTCTTTCTCTCACTCCCTTTTTCTCTTTCCATTTTCCTTTTTATTCCAAATACAAACATATATAAACATAAATGTCTTGAAGCAAAGAAATAAAATACAAATAATCACAATTATCAGGAGTGTGAATAATTACAATCTTTTGTTTGACTTTTTTTCCAGGAAGGCATATATGTTAATCACATTATAAAAAATATAGTTTTAAGTGAAAAAAACTTAGTTTAAAATTTAAAAAGTAGATTTTACTTTGATGATAACTTTTCTTAGAAGAGTATTCAGACCTAGAAGTGAGTTAAGGAGACTCACTCACATCAACTCTGTCAATACGAAAAAAAAAAACAAAAACAAAACAAAAACTAAGAACTAAAGGGATAATGTCATTCACAGCAAACTGTTTAAATGAGTTAAAGTGAGAAAAATTAATAAATCCATTGAATGATAGATGTTTATCAAATATCTATGTATTTTCACTTTAGTTTTGCTGCTTGAATTGCATCAAAAGTGCCCAGAATAAGAATGTTGGACAAATAGGTAAGTTTTTCCTTTGAAAGGTAATCTTTCTCTAAAAACTGTATCTAAAGGAATGAAAAGAACCTGAGCTAATATTTTTATCTTTATTCTCTATATTTTAGGAAATCAATACTTCTCCAAATAACTGTAACAGTATTTGTTTTACTTTACAGAACATTTTAAGATGTGAAAAACCTTAAAAAATAGCTGACCAGAAGTTGTCTTTTTTTTTTTTAGGATCATTCCTTTGAGCTTATGGAGTTAATGAATCTCTTTTTCCTTAAAGCAATTACACTATCCAACCTATTTTCTTTTTCTACATTTCATTTTCTGTTACTAAGATGTATTTAAAGTACTTTTACTTTGAATAGTGCCATGTAACTAAGTGCAAGGCATCATTATCAAGTGACACTTTAAAATATTCCTTAGCACAGTAAAGAAGCAGAAACCATATTATTTTCTGGTAATTTAATAAGTGGTTTCTTTATTTAAAGGACATTTTAGCAGTTCATATGTCCCTTGTCTCTTGAATAGAACAAGTTTCTCCTAGAAATTCTCTGAACATTTAACATGCTAATGTTCATCTTGAATATTGAAGATGAGAAAATAAATGAAATATTTCAAAAAACATTTAACCATGGAACACTTACTAACTTATTAGCATTACATAGACTGCCAGCATTTCTTAGAACATAATTTAGAAAAAGACCTACGGCACCTTTGGCATGTTGGGAAGATACACATAAGCACATGAATATTTAGGTTTATAATTTGTCTAGAGGTTGGCTTCTCTGTAAGCTAATGAAGCATTTCAATGAAATTATTTATCTTGATTGATATATCTTATTTAATACCTGAAATTGTAGACAGGGAATAATACATTGCAACTCAAAGAAGATTTATTTATAAATTCTGATACGTTGCCAGTATGAGTTTTAGTCACAGCCAAAAAAAAGAATTTACCACACTAATTATTGTAGTTCACAAAAGTAACTGAATGAGGAAAAATAATTAGTATTTTCAAAGTATTAATAAGTGTGAAATATACTAAAGCATCAACAAATATGAACCAGCACACCTTTCATAAAACAATCAAAAACTATTTTTGCTCTAAGTGTATTTTATGGGCAAAGAAACCTACATAAGAGAAACTGCACAGAAATATATTATTTTTTTTATATTCCTTTTCCATTATTTTATCCTCTTTATCACCTTCCCATAGTAGCTTTCAAAGTCTTCCAAGCAAAACAAGTTCATGCTCTTATAATCCCTCTTACCTACATTAACTGTAGCTAATATATTAATGTATTTATGTGATAAAAGGTCTTCTGACCTTCATATAAATTGTGTGAACCCTTCCAAGGTCAAATCGTATTCATGTTTGTAGCTCATTCCACTGAGGGAGGCTGTGACTGAAGTGGGAATAAAAATTAATATTTATTGATATCAATTATTTACCTGGGAACATGTTGCTTATATGTTTATTAAGCATTATGTATAAAATATATTTCATTTAATACTTTTGTTGCAATTCTGTAATGAAGGTATTTAAATCTTTGCAGATAGTAACTAGCATAAAATAAATGATAAATCAAAGCTTTTTGGATAAAGGTGACCCTACATTTCTTCTCCTGACTGAAGGGCTGACGCTATAAAATTATTCTGCTTTGTGTTAAGGCACTAAATTTTAAAAAGGATGTGGAGCAATATTACTTGAAAGTATTTTGTGATAAACATAAAATGGACTAAGATCCAAATTATATTAATAGTATTAATATTAATTGCACAAGAATTCAAATTTTTTTTCATAATTATGCTATTTAGAAAGAATTTCTTACTCAAATTTGATCAGCTAAGAGAATAACCCTTTAAGATCCTATGCAAAGGTTTTGATGTGAGAAAATTACAAATTTCTAGACAGTTTGGGACACTAAATGAAACTGATGTATTATTCATCAGGCACACATGGGATATCAACTTTAAGAGAGAATTTTTTAGAAATCGCAAAACAATGAGATGTCAGTGGCTCTAAATGAGTATTTCATCAGTGCTCTCCACATACCTTCCTTGATTTTGGCAATTTCTTTCTATTCTAGAAAGTGTGTCAGTAACCAACATCAATTCTTTAGTGAAATAGACTTATTTAATAATTATTTTTTTTCTTTGTAGTGAAATTAAAATTGATTATGTTTTGTTCATGTGATATAAAACAAGTGTTTGCATTTATTTGATTTTAAATGTGTTAGAATTAATGTCCTTCAGCAGAAGACCACTGGGAACACACATATGTTTGAACAAATGTAGTTAATTACTTGTTCCAGTGAAGGAAAACAAGAGCGCTTGCCATGGTTCCCCAGGGTGTGTCTCAGTAAGAGAGTGTTAGAGGATTTTTGCTTGTGTTAGATGATTTTGGTGAATTTACAGAAGTGAGGTTTTTCTCTAGATTGGAAGCAGGAGTAATTTCTATGATTGAGTATTTTAATAAACCTTAAGAAGGAAGAAACACTAGACTGGAGTTTAGCCATAACTCGTAAAGATTAACAGTTACTTGTATTGGTCAGAAAATGGGGATGTTTGGTCATTTTTGTGGCTTAGATAATACTCATGTTTTGTCTTGTTCAGACATGATTAAGGAGGGATCTTATATTTGTCTTGATACATCATAGACATCTAATATTGATGGTCTGTGAAATTGTCCATGTTTAATAGGAGAACATCAGGATCTAGCTGTAGTGCCAGGCTAGCTTGTAGCTACACCAAGTCATGGCTGATTGTACCAGGCCAGCTCCTGGATGTCAGGGGCTGTTTTTCTCTATCTCAGATGTATTCTTCTTTAGACTAAATGCTAATATGAGTTGCAACTAAATTTAGGCTCATAAAAAAAGTAGCTCTTTTATTTCTTCCTTTAGCTTTAATTAAAGGAATATGTTAATTCAGTTGCGGGATATTTCAGTAATGTTATCAATTGAAATGTTTCGTTAAAAGTTTATTATCATAGGGGATTATTTGTTATCTTACTGTACAGATTTTTATTACTACATTTATTATAATTTATGATAATAGATTTTTAGTAAACTATGAATGTGTCTTCATAAATCCCAAACAAATATTTAGTAAATACTTAAATAGCATATGTAAGTATTAGTTTCATAACGTGAGAACTAGATGCCCATTACAAATGTGACTGTAAAGAAATATGTGTGTGGTAGTTGAAATTTCTAGGTAATGAGTATGTGATTATATATACTGAACTTAGGTGAATTTTTGTTTACATTATTAGCATTTCTGAAGGAACATCTTTTTGCCTACTTAGAAACCTGTTTTAAAACTTAGAATTATTTGTATTCACCTAAAACTCAGTATATCAAACTAGACAGTTTCCAAATTTTGTGGCATCTATCTCAATGGTTTGCATCCCAGCTATTAGGTCGTTCATGCCATTAATGTGGTTGTCGTCCCTAACAGTTCTTTTACCTTCATTTCCCATAGGCCAGTGTATGACAATGTTATGTTAATTTTACCTACTAAATATTTATTGGGTTCATTCATTCTTCTCCCATCCCATTGCTAGTCCAAGCTAGCATCATCTCTTGACCTACTCAGTGCAGTAGCCTGCTAAGTGCATTCTCCATATCTAGTCCTGTTTTTTCTCATCTATTCTTTATAAAGCAGCCATAGTGAGGTTTTCAGTTACAAATCTTGCTTTGTGATAAGTTACATAATAAAGTCTATCCAGGTGAAATATGGAAGAAGAAGTGATTAACCTGTTGGATGAAGCTGATTCTAAAATAAAACTTTTTAAGTTAATTCTTGAAGGATGAGTGAGAGTCCAAATGGTAGATAGTGATAGAAAAGGGTAGTAAAGGGAAGATTTCAGGCAGACTAGTAGCACAGGGGCATAATATGGAGAGATACAGGTATGCTAGAGTAAAATAGTTGTTTAGAAATCCTGAAGCCCAGGGTACATTTGGAGGAAATATAAAAAATGAAGCTAGAAACTTAAGAAGTATAAGATCAGGAAAGTCCCTGTATGCTATACTATGAAGGTTCAACTCTTCTCAGTACTAAATTGGGATCCACTGAAGATCTTAAAGACACAGTAACAGTACTAAATTTTTGTTTAGAGGGAAAAAATGCTCTAGAAGCAGAGAAAGACAACATATTAAGGGAGATGAGCTTAGAGTAAAAAGTATGGTGGGAAGACATTACAAAATTCTAATGAAGTCTGTTAGGAACCTGACATAAAGCAGTTCTAGTTGACTTGGAGTGCATGTGTGCATTGAGGTGATATAGAGGAGATGGACTTAGAAAAATGTGATAAAAACTGTGCAGGGAGATAGAGAATGACAATGGATTAAAGAAGTCTAAATGGACTCTCCAATATTCTGGTTTGGGGAGTGACGATGGAGAATGATATGGTGGCCAAAATAAAGTATAAGAGAAATAATATACAGGTCAATTAACATAAGAGAGGAGGTCTTAAGCCCAGTTTTAAATATCTTGAGTCTCTGGGATTCATTCCTCTCTCAAATAGGTAGCTACAAATATGGATCATCCTAGAGCATGGGAAGTGGAGAGCAGTTTTTATTTGGAATTATAGGAGCTAAATGAGGGGGTGGGGCTGTCAATGAGACTATATAAGATATATATATGATTCCAAAGTGATTTTTTCCCCTAAACAAAAATTTAATACTAAGTCTTTAAAATCTTCACTGGATCCCAATTTAATATAAAGAAGAACTGAACCTTCATAGCATAGCATACAGGACTTTCCTGATCTTGTACTTCTAAAGTTTCTAGTTTTATTTTTTTATCTTTCCTCCAAATATATAGAACATGAAAGAAGATGGTTAAGACAGGCAGAACACTACAGACCACTTCTCTTTAGGAGCGACTAGTCTGGAATGATTTCACACTCTTTTACATTTGCACATTTTATTCTTCTACTTTCCCTTGGTACTTCTGAATATTTGATTTTTATTTTTGAAGTTTTGTTTTTGTTATTTTAACACCAACCTATTTCAACTATGCTCAGGGAAAAAGAGAAAGATGACTTTTTGCAACAGAGCATTAGAAGACATATGAAACTGAAATCCCAGGAGCTTGAAAATTTGTGGAAGCTTGAATCAAAGTTGGGAGAATTCTAAGGAGCAAATTTTTAATTCAGTGGAGGAAGTTAAAGACATTTAATGAGTCTTTTTCCTCCTGTCTGGTAAATTCTCTTACCAGGAAAAAATACATTCACAAATAATCAGATTTGCTTTAAATTATTGCTCTACTTTTATCAAGTACGTTCTTAAAGGTGATTGACAACTTTCTTCCTAAAAAATTGTAGCTGTAATACAATGAACCAGTTACAAAGAAGCTTACCAGTTCTTTTTCAATTAGTCTTGTTTGCAATATAAATTTCAAAATCCCTCCAGGACAGAGATTAGATTTCATAGAAATATATTTTACTGTACACTTCCTGAAGATCCAAGTATGGTGGAAAGCATGGAATAACCACCCAATAAATATTGCACAGTTGCTTGTTTGGTTATTAGTTTTAGCCCATCAACTTCAAATTTGAGGACAGAGAACTTAAATTATTGCTCATTAACATGTAAAAGTAGATTTACCTGGCAGTCCAGTGGTTAAGATACTGTGCTTCCACTACAGGGAGCACAGTTCGATCCCTGGTCAGAGAACTAAGATCCCACATGCCATATGGCGTGGGCAAAAATTTAAAAAAATAATAAAAAGAAGTAAACATGTAAAAATTGTCTTAAAAGTATTCCAAGAATGCACTTAAAAATGCAGTTAGGAAATGGCAGAGGAGACTATAATCATTCCAAAGAAGTCAACTTATTTAGTAGGAAGAAAGGAGATATGTCGAATGAAAGAGAAATCATGATCAACATGGAAGAAAACTAAACAAAATCAAATGTAAAAAAAGTAAAATAAACTATTTAATATTAAATGTAGTTCAATGGAATTTTCATCCATTACTAGTCTACTAAGTTGTGAACAAAAGCAAATGAATAATGTCTTTAAAAATTTTGCTTTGAAAATATGTGTGGGAGTAGTTTATTTTAAAGTGGTACATGCAGCTTACCTCCTGTGTCATTATTCTAGTAATAGCCAGTCTCCTACATTGTGACTTCTGTTACAGCTCAGAATATTTTTGTACATTAATGACTGCAAACTTCCAATTATAATTTGAAATATATAGGCGATATTTTATATTTTTTAGATGCAATTTTTTTCAGAAGTAGGAACTACAAGAATAACGAACTAGCCCAAGTAGATTGTTTTAGTTTCTGTGCTTAACTGGTAATTTTATTTTTTCTTTTTCAAGCCATAACTAATATTTAAGCTACTAGGTAGTATTACAGAGGATGATTTTGTTTGTTCTATTAATTTTAAATTTTATAATTTGTTGAAAACACTTGAAGATTCTCATTTTAACAATGATCTGAGGTTAGTATTGGAGCTATAGGTAGAAATGGAAAAACAATACCTGTAAATAACTATAAAATCTCATTTCAATTTCAGTCAGTATTTGAGATAGAAAAGGAATGGGGTAAAAGCACAGGAACAAAAACTTAGCTTTAAAAAAATGTTTCCTAGCACTCAAAAAATAGACAAATAAGATTTTGTGAATATATCCAGTAAAACCTTAAAGGGATATTAAATTGATCATTAGCATGAATGTCTAGGAAGAGTCTAGACACTGCTGAAAAAGAACCAACTCTGTATGATATCAAAGTATATTATAAAGCTATGACGGTTAAGATATAGTACAGCTTTGTGTATAGACCAGTAGACCAAGGTAACAGAATAGCAACCACAGGCACAGAACCATATATATATATATATATATATACACACACACAATTGATTTGTAACAAAGTTGACTCTGTGGAGTAAGGAAAAGATAACGTGTTCAATAATTGAACGAGAAGGTGAGAAAGGGAGAGATGGTGAGGGGAGGGGACAGGAGGAGAGGGAGAGATTGAACCATTTGCATCATACATAAAAACCAACCCCAGAGAGAGTATAAATCAAATTTAAAAACATGACTATAAAACTTTCAGAACTTTTTATGGCCTTTTGGAAGGAAAAGATTTCTTCAATAAGTTAAGAAAAAATAGTAGGAAAAAAATCTGCAAGAGTAGAGAAAATCTGAACCACAAAATCTTCATTGACACTTATAGAGCACTGCTCCCAACAATTACATAATACACATAATTTTCAAATACACGTGAACTTTCTAGCATTCAGTGCTGTATATTTTTCTCTCAGTACTCCATTTCCTGCTTCCCATGAAGGTTATTGCCAGTTGAGTTTTTCATTACCTATAGACGAAAGTATACTGATAGACTTGTCCCATATTACAAATTTTCACAAAAAGCGTTGATGCTTGGGTTTACATTTTGTTCACACCACTTACAAGCTATTCAAACTTGGGCAAATTATTTAATTTCTCAGTCTCAGTTTTATTTTCTGCAAAATTGGGGTAATAAGGTACTTACCTCTTTAGGCCATTATGAAATTTAGACAAGTTAATACCAGTAATGCACTTAGAATAGTACCTGAGCCAATGAAAGTACTCAATAAATGCTAGTTGTTATTGTTGTTGTTGTTATTGCTGCTGTTTTATTTTTGTTTAAATTCTTCCCACATGCCACAAACTCTGACATCTATACTCATACTATTCACTAGAAATGTTTTCTTTTTTAACATTTTCACCTGTAGAAATTCTGGTCTTCTGACAAGTTTTTTTTAAATGTTGCTTTGATTCCATATGTAAGAATAAAAATTAATAAATAGGTAAATTATATTTATTTTCTCCAAACTTTGGCAGTATAATATTCACATCTCCCTTGGCACTTATTTTATCTTTTGTAATAGGTATTTATGTAACTCATCTTCCCAGTAAAGATATTAAGTTCTTTTTATAGTCTGGTTATGCTGTAGTCACAAGCAAAATCTGAAAGCTCAGTGGATTAACAAAATAAAGGTTTCTTTCTTGCTCATTCAAATTCTAAGAATGGTCAGGTAGCCCATCTCCATTTTATAGGTAAAGCATTGCTATGGAGAATTTGTGTCCCCCACAACTTCGTATGTTGAAATCCCAACCTTTAAGGTGATGATATTAGGAGGTGGGGCCTTTGGAAGGTGCTTAGGTTAAAAAGATGGAACACGCATGGATAGTTTAATGCATTTATAAAAGACCCACTACAGATCTAACTTGTCCCTTCTGTCATGTGAGGTTACAGCCATCTATAAGGAAACAGGCCCTCACCAGACCCTAAATCTTCCAGTGCCTTGATCTTAGACTTCCCAGCCTTCAGAACTGTGGGAAATAAATTTCTGTTCTTTATAAGCCCCTCAGTCTACAGTAATGTGTCACAGCAGGACAAGCAGACTAAGAGGATCATTTTTATTATAAGTGTTTGTTCAACAGGAGACTTTCAGTCTCTGACTCAAGGGAAGAGAAGAATGGATGATGGATTATGACTTCTCATTGCTGGCTAGGAAATTACACACATCACTTCCTTTAATTGTCTATTGTCAGAACTATCACAGGAACCCAACTTTACTTCAAGGGTAGCTGGGATATATAGGACAGGAAATATTCTATGAACACTGTCTTTGCCACAGTTCACTTTTCCACTCACCAAATCTCCCTCTGTTGCCTCTTTCCACACACTAAACAAACCAAACTCCTTTCCAAGAGACACATCTCAAAGTCTCATCCAGGCTTTATCCAGCTTACATTTCAGGATATACAATACATGCAGTACTTTTTCCATCAGGCCAAATGTGGCAAATTTTTGTCTTAGCTCCCTGCCTCCCTCTCTCCCACCACAGACATCCATGGTGGAATATTGTATTAGTTTCCTGAGGCTGCTGTAACACATTACCACAAACTTAATTAGTTAAAAAAATGAGTTTATTCTCTCACAGTTCTGAAGGCTAAAAAGTCTGAAACCCAGTTGTGCTGTGCACCCTCTGGAAGCTCAAAGCCTGAATCAGTTTTTGCTTCCTCCAGCTTCTTTTGGCTGCTCTGGGATTCCTGGGTTTATGGCCATGTCTGTCCAATCTCTGCCTCTATCTTCATATTGCTTTCTCTTTTTAGTGTTATTTATCTTTGAATCATTTATAAAGTTTGTGGTGACATTTAGAGCCACCTGTTAAATACAAAATAATTGCCTCCTGTCAAGATATTTAACTTAATCTCAGCTGCAAAGACTCTGTTTCTGAATAAGGTAACATTTACAAGTTCCAGAGCTGAAGACTTGATATCTTTTGGATGGCGGTTATTCAATCTATCACAAATAGGGAAAATATATTTTGAAATTAGAGAACATTCAAAGAAGTCAAAACTTAATGGTGAAGCTGGAGCATTGAGAGCAAAGGGAAGAGAGTAGGAAGATAAACTGGAGAGAAAGAAAGGGTCTGACTAACAGAGTTTTGCAGGACATTGTAGAGGATACTAATCCAAGCTGGTCCAAAGCCCCATATTGTATTCCTTCATATATATATATATATATATATACTTACACTGTTAGACTAGGTGGTGGTTCTCAAATTGTCATCAGACTTTTCCCTGAGGCCATATAAAAAGATATAAAACTCAGCTAGATATTCTGATTCAATAGGTCCTGGGACACGTCAGCATTTAAATGGGCATTCCAGAGTATAGGCTTTCAAAAGAGCCTTAAAGAAAGTATATCTAGATTTGGAATTGAATTCTGTACTCAATAATGTATCAGAATATAAATTATTTTAAAGTGTTTTTATGTGAAATTTGGAACTCTGATGCCCCCATTATCTTTTAGAGTAATGAGTTAGAGTAATCAAGAGTTTGGAAGGTAGCCCAAGTCTTAAATAATACTTTCACATGTTTATAAGCTTGTTCTGAGCTAGTGAAGCTTGAAAGAGTCCAGTGCTCTCCTACCTCAACCCCACCCATTCTCTAATATATTTAGTTAAGATCAAACGAGGCAAATTTCCCTTAGGTTGTTTGGTGAGCTGCCTGTCTACACAGTTCACCTAAAGAACTTACATACAGATGAAACATGTACCAACTTTGTTCTTGAAAAGTGAAAAGTATTTTTCCCCAGATACCAGAATAATCTTCCCTTATTCACAGAATGCTGCCAGAAAAGGTGGATAGAAAGTTAACTTCCAAACTGAATTCCAAACTGACATTCCAAACTGAATATTTGTTAGTGAAAGGTTTATTGTTTTAAATAAGATAATAGGGCATTATTTTAGAAGAAAATTTTTTTTGCCTAGTAGACCACAATTCCTAAATACATCTGCTAAGTCAGTATTTTGTATGTTAGGAATCTATAAGGAGAAGCAGAGTCGGAAGCTTTAGTGGAATTTCATAATTTCTTATAGCTTCTCATATTTGCTTGGTTCAGTTATAAAAATCTCAAATACCATTGCATCTTCTCTCAATAGTATTATCACAAGCGCTTCCTAGCTCTTCTGTCTGCTTTCACTCTGTCTGCTTCCACTTTATTCTCTAAACTGGATATGTGGATCTTTCTAAAATGCTGATTATGTCACTCCCACTTCTTATTGTTTTCAGGATAAAATTTATATTTTCTTCTAGTCATAACTTTAGTCTTGTTTATCTCTCTAGCAGCATTTTAGTGTGCATTTCCCTGAAGCATTCTAAACTTAAACCACACTAAACAATTCTCTATTTCTTTACCCTAAGCCTCTTATCTCTTAGCTTCTGAGCATAATCTTTCCTCTAGTTGAAACACATTACCTTTCTCCAGCTCTCACCTCCAAACCTATTTCATCTAAATTTTATACTTTAAGTGTCAGCTTAAGCACCACATTTTCTGAGAATACTTATGATTCCTGAAATAGCGAGGAGAATTAAGTTTTTAAAATTCCGACTTATAATATCTTGAGAGACATAATCATTCAGGAAGCCCTACACCAGAGGCAAGCCATATGGTACTGCCAGCCTGTAATCAAGAACTTTTAAACAAGATTTGGATCTCAGAAATCCCTTTACTCATTGCCCTAAACCTATCTCAGTGCTATTCTCCTCCAAACACCAAAATTGGAAACTGTCACCTTCACTAACCACCCATCAGCATTGAAGAACTTGGACTTATTAAACACCTCTGCACCAGGGCAGGGGTTGGTTCATCCTTAATGTTCAACACTCATACTTAAGATCCACAGATTTTTTAACTGCTCAGAAATAATTAGAACTGTGTTTTCAGGTTTCCTTTTGACAGAAGATATTTTAATTCATATGTAAATTATAATAGCTCATACCACTTCCCTCATTCAATAATTGTGTCTCTTCTTTCCTTCAGGGAACATCAGTAATGTCTGTTGAACTGAGAGAAGCTAAATCTATTCATTGAAAAGCTCCCTTTACCCTTTATTCTGTATTTGTTAAATTGGTTCATGCATACCTTCCCATTGTGGGAAAGCACACATTCAACAGTTCAGCTTTCTCACACCAGAGAAGGGCTAATACTGTCCTTGTGTATCAGGTAGCGTCCTGCAGGAAAAGGTGGCACACCCAGACTGGGGAATTTGAGAGTTTCATAAAGTCTTATTTACAAAGCTGTAGGTTGAATTTAGGGAAACCAATAAAGGATAATGGGGCTCCTGGGGTTAGGCACAGCACTATTTAAGCATGAAGAGACAAGGTGGGGGTGTGATCACCAGAGACATTAGAAGGCCACCTGCAAAGGCTTTGGATTTTGGCTGAGGGATCCAGACACCATGATCATCCAATAGGGAGAGAACCAGGGAATCCCAGCCCCTGACCTCCCTCCTCTCTTGTCTTCTGATCTCCTCTCATGCTTCCTATTTGTAAAGGCAACCAGCATCTTTTATTAATCCCTAGCCCTGAAGCAACAAAATAAACTCTTCAGAAGGTAAGATTCCATAGGAAAAGCATCTCATGTAAAAGTTTACAACTGAAAAGTTTTTATGCCCAAGGAATTAGACTTATTTCTGCAGGGATGTATTGAGAGACATCTATATCTATATCTCTATGTATATACACAGATATATTTCTGTAAGGTCATATACATACACATATACATATATATGTGTAATTTTATTATGTATATAATAATTGTTTATATAATAATATATAATAATACCTATGACCAATACAATTTTGGCCTACCTAACGAAAAATTCATATAAAAGGTATAGATAAAAATATTATTCCTGTAATACATTTATGATATCTTCATTTCCATCTTATATATTACATTCCCATTAAATACCTTTTTTTAATGAAAACCTTTGAAAATGATTCTTAAATATTTCAGATTAAAGGTAAACTATAAAAAAAATAGTGTCCTCCAATCTTTTATCCTTATTCCCAAATTGGCTGCATTGGCTGCCATTTAAAGTGTTGTGAATGTGATAATCCATACAGTTGCGAATCATTTCTTCTCTGATAATCTCAATAAGGGAAGAAAAATAAAGTTTCTTTCTTAAAGCCACTGGAGTTGAATGTCGGCTCATATTTGACAACCATGCCACCGAGAGACTGCCTTTCCATCTTATTGACATGGATCTCATCATAAAACCAAAGAACTGGCAGCCTGACACCCAAGAAATTTAGGCTGTATCTGCACTGTTTCAAGAAAAGCTTCTGAAAAACAAGCATTTCTTGTAAACTGTCTGACTTGTCTACATGGTTGTGAAGAGAAGTTGACTATATTTTCCCTGTATTAAATCCAACTGTTACTATTAGAACGTGTAAGCAGAGCTGTAGTCCATTTTCTTGCCTTTGGAAAAAAAGCCTTTCCTGCCCTGTTACAGCTAGGTGAGAATGTATGGACTAGTCCCCAAAACTGATGTTGTGGATCAATACTAATCTCCTTCCTTTACATATCTTCCTCTAAAAATGGAAAGTAACTGAATGCTGAAGAAGGCATTTCTACATAAGCGTCTATTTCCAAAAGTCAGAGAAAATACACAAAGTTTGTTAAATTCCTGCATATGCAATAGCTGATACCACATTATATTTAAATTTCAATTCAGTTGAACCCATAAGTATTGATCACATGATATAAAAAATATACCATAATTAAAATATTTCACTAAAATTAGAAAACAAATGCCGATTGTGTGTGGAAAATCCAATTGAAAGGATTAACAGTATTTTCTATTACTTCTTGGGCACCAAGTTTATCCTTTCAAATGAATTTCCCCACATGTTAGGACTAGCTATTAGGTCTGTGTGTGCCAAGGTCAGCTCTATTCACTTACTCCACAAATATTTATTGACTTCTGTATGTCAGGTGTTGCTGCATGTGCTGTAAAATTTAATAATGGACCTTACTGCGCCATTGGTTAGTCGAGAGAAATAATCCTTTGACTCTTCAGTGACTTTTTCCTATAATTTCCCAAGTGAAAAAACCTTGATTTAAAAATAGCTATTCACTGGAAAGATAATAGTGCAGTAATTAATTTGGTGTTTACTTTCCAATCAATAAATATCTACTTGTCTCCAAAGAATGTACTTGTGGTTAAGGACTTGACCTGGCATTGGTTTTGGAAGTAGAGATTTTCACAAGGGTTTATTTCTTAAAATATGTTCCCATCATTTCCTTCTGCTTTATTCAACAGATACATTCTCTCACAACATAGCAGGTCTCTTTTGTACCTTTTGCTCATTTCATGCACTATCTTTTCTTCTCTAGTTGATGGCTTTTCCCACTCCCACGATGAGGAAAAAAAACCCCGTTTTGCGATGCTAGCACTGGAAGTATGGGCTCTAGAATGCAGGGCCCTGTCTCAGAACGAAGGCTGGAAATTAGCAGAGGGTATGACTTCTAGTGGGGACAGAAACTTCTGACCAGGGTTCCCACAGTCATTTGCGTCAAAAACTTGCTAGAATAGCCTTAACAGAAAGGGGGCAAGAACCCAGAACTGGAGAAAATGAGGTTATTTTCTCGCTCTTTGTAATGTTAGTAACATACAATAAACCTTCAGTAAATATCACATTCAGTTTAATAACTAATTCCAACGCTGTCTTTCTTGGTAAATAGCCATATGACTTTCACCACTCTAAGTTTATTGGAAAATAAATCACATATGATACTTTATTACCTCATGCAGCTGATTGGAGGATGGAATGAGATAATACATGTGAAAACTTCTAATCACCTTAACTAGACTGAAGCTCCAACAAATGAAGAATCACCTCTGCTTTGTTCACCAATGAACGGCAATTTCACTATGCCTGGCACACGGTAGGAGATCATTAAATATTTGTCATAAAAATGCAGTCTCTCTGGGAACTGTAATCTTTTCATCCCTCACAAATGTATAGTGCTACAAAGAACTACTTTTGTGCTACTATTTCATAAATATACCCAGAAAGTAAAATTTAAATGGCTGAAGAGTGCTACCAATTTTCTTATTGATCTTCCTTTGTCTATAAAGTAGGCAATTAAAGCCATACAAATATATATATTTTTACAGTGCATTCAATACAGATTTTTTATATTAAATGGAAAATAATTGCTGCCATTATATATTTATTTATTTATGTTGATTTGCATTTAAGTAAAAACACTGCTCACTATCATTCTAAACCTCTTTCTTCACCATACAGAAGTTGCCCATTTTTCTTCTTCACCTACTTGGGTGGAAATACCATCATATTTCGTTTATTTTTCATATTAATCCTGTCTTGAATACCCATGTGTCAGATTCTAACCTGAATCTCTAGGGGGTCTTTACTTTTTTCCTAATTTATCCAGAACTACGTGAGTATTCTCAGTTCAAAGGGAGACCTTCTACCTTCCAAATACCTACCTCCATCTTGTACCTTTCAAACACATCATTTTTGAAGAGACACTTGGAGAATACGGTCACTTCCCTAGTAGAATCTGTTTTTTTTTTTTTTTAACCTTTACTTCTTTGCAGCTCTTGAAACTAGCCCCACTTTTCAAATAAACCTCTGATGATTGTTGCAATTATATCCTAACTGGTCCCAAGCACAGATGTCCATGGCACCCTGTTCATGGGTCCCCAAAGTTTCAACTTTGCCCTTTAGTTTGCACTTCCATGTTCAGACATTTTTCTCAAAGAACTCCCGACATGCCAGGTAATTTTTTTTTTTTGCGGTACGCGGGCCTCTCACAGTTGTGGCCTCTCCCGCTGCGGAGCACAGGCTCCGGACGTGCAGGCTCAGCGGCCATGGCTCACGGGCCTAGCCGCTCCGCGGCATGTGGGATCTTCCCGGACCGGGGCACGAACCCTTGTCCCCTGCATCGGCAGGCGGACTCTCAACCACTGCGCCACCAGGGGAGCCCGTCAGGTAATCTTTATTGAGAGATGGGTCAATTTCAAGCTATCAGAAAACAAGTGGTTGATGTTTAATTTAGATATCTTTTATATTAAAAGAATGCTTGAGCACTGTATAAATTATTTTGATTTGATTATTTTGTAGTTCCAGTGATTGAAATCTGAATTTACAGTCTCTTGATTCACTAAAATTTGACCCATAGTCTCAATGAGACCATATCTGAAAATGAACCCATTCCACTCTCGAAAGGGGATATTTTAAACTTTCCTCTTTTTCATATTGACATTCCAGTTGCCCAAAATATAATCTGTAAACATAATCTTTGATACACTCCATCTTTTTCTAACTTGTTATACATATCTGATCACCAAGTCAACTGATGCATAGAATGAGTATTTGATGTCACTCTTTTTTCCTTCTTTTAGTGCCAATGATTTAGCTCAGATCTTTGTGATTTTGTGCCTGGAAAAACTTTATAATTATGCTCTTTTTTTCTTTTTTCCTCTCTTCTAACTTATGTGACATGTTCTTACTTTCCTCCTTTGCTAGACAATACAGAATCTAGTGAATATCTACCTGAGCCAAGCACAATGCCAGATCCTAGGAACAATACAAACCAATCTCTATCTTCAGCGTTTAGACCAAAGAAATGAGTAACTTTGGTGTAATGGATGTTACACTTAAGTGAGTATTAAGAGCTAGGAGAGGCTGTAGTAAGGAACAAGTAACATAGTTGACAGATGAAAAATGGTCAGAAAAGGTATTTCAGAGGAAGTGATGTTTAACAAAAACAAGAGGAATTTAAATGAGCATTTGCAACTCCACAGTTGAATTTTAAAGAGCATGTTTTCCCAGGTATGGACAAGTAGATAGTTATTTCCTTACGTATAATACAAGGAAAGTAATTTCATAGATTTCAAAGTAATTTCAAAGATTATTTCATATATCCATGAAATAATGATCAAATAAATTAGAATGATAGTCTTATTTTCAAGGGAGAAAAGGGTTAAATATGTGAAAAGCTAAGGACTGATTAAGAAATAATCACTAGAAATACTAGTCCCTGCTTTCCCTGTCCAGTCCAGTTGTGGATTTTCCAGATTTGCTTTCTACACTCAGCCCAGTTCAGTCTTTGCAGTAATAACTAATATCCAAGCCCTGATGACTATTATAAACCCTTCCCTACCATTAAATAGGGTTTGAGATTTTTTTGTCCTATCCAGTAAATGGTAAAAGCTCCAAAGCACCAATGTGTAACACAGAGTAAGGGGATGGTTAAGACATCTGGCTGAGAACAAAGCTAGATCAGGTCTGGAATCTGGCAAGCCTTTTACTATTAGTGTGACTTTGAGCAACCCATATAGTCCCTTTAAGCCTTAGTTTCTCTACTCGTAAAATTGACATATATTTAATATCTGTATCAGGAAAGCATTATGAAGGTTAAAATAGAAATGATATGGTAATATGTAACGTGGTGCCTGGAATAATAAGCACTCAATCAATGTTTGCTGTGACTACTGTCACTACTACACCTGTTATTACTATTACTACTACTAGTACTGTAACTCCTACTATTTCCATTATTACTAGTGCTATTATTATTACTATTTTTATTTTTAATACTAGTACCACTACTATTATTAACATTGGTCAGCCTGATTGGCTTTTCATCCAGCACTGTGGTGTCCAAAGTGAATTGAATTTATTCTAGAAAAGATGATTTTAGAGTTGAGGGAAATAAGTATAGCTTAGTTTTATATTTCAGTTTTCTGTTTTTTTCAACCTTTTTTTGTATTTCAATAATTTTAAATTCTATTTTGTTAGTGTGTCCTATAAGGTAATATGGTATTAGCACAGTACTGTATATTCATTATGTCCAAACAAATATACTATAGTTCAGAGTGTATGTTCAAAATATTTTTCTCCTAGGAATGCATAGTAGTTTGTAAAACACTAGTCTAGTAAGATCCAAGCAAGTAAGCAACACATTGTAAATATTACAATAAATCCTATGACAGAGATATGGATATGAAAGTCTTATTTAAGGGAAAATATCTAACCCACAACTTCATGCTATATTTGACCTATGGAGCCATGGCTGGTCAGCACCATGAAGTCTGTTCAATTAGGCATAATCATAAGTAATTGGACCAATCAGGTTCTCTCTATTAGAAATTTTAATTGGAAACACAGAAATAGTCAATTTATAGTGGGAGCAGAAGCTGAAAAGGCAAAGGGAACTCATTAGAAGCTGGAAACTGCACCTCTCAAACTAAAGTTGTAAGTAAGTAAAAGTGATGAAAACACAGATGATGTAAGATGGAGAATGGAGACAGAGAAAAATATGAGGTGATTGTTAGACATAAGAGCAATAGAAGCAAGTAGAGAGAAGCTGAGTCACCACAAAAAAGAGTAACAAATTCTTGCTATCGAGGGCACTTAGGGATAACCCGATCCTAGAGTTCTTGTGTATCTCCCAGTTTCTAAATTATATTTTATGCTTTGTAAGGCTCTGATATATTGCAGGTCCTGGAATCCTATGAGATTTCATTGTCTTTATTTCCATGTGTACTTTCTTCAATGTACCCCCAAATTATTTGAGGTAATTTGATTGATTCCTAAATCTTTGTTTAGCAGGTTCAAATGTCAGTCCACAAAAGCAAGTGTGCAAGAAATATAACCTTCATTATTTTTATAGAACTCAATCTAATTTCTATTTTGTGTCACAATTCTATTATACAGCAGAAACTAAATCTTGTTCAATTCTGTGTAATTCTGGACATGTCAGGGTTCCCCACCGTTGCTCCTGGCACCGTCTTGTGCAGTCCTCAGGTATTGATAGGACATGAAGTAGGGGCAATTCATCTGCTGCCTGGTTGTCTTTTCTCCACACAGGCATTCATTACATCGACGACAGGAAATGCCTTTGATTCTTTTTTTTTAATTGAAGTATAGTTGATTTACAATAGTATACTAGTTCCAGGTATAAAGCATAGTGATTCAGTATTTTACAGATTACACTCCATTAAAAATTATTACAAGATAATGGCTATAACTTCCTGTGCTATACATTATATCCTTGTTGATTATCTATTTTATACATAGTAGTTTGCATCTGTTAATCCCATATCCTTAATTCTTCCCTCCCCCATTCCCACTCACCACTAGTTACCACTAGTTTGTTTTCTATATCTGTGAGTCTGTTTTGTTTTGCATATGCATTTATTTGTATTATTTTTTAGATTCCACATATGTGATATTAAAAATGACTTTCATTCTTCATATTCAAAGGATTTTTCTTCATTGTTCCTCACTCCCAACTACAAGAATAGGAGCTATGGAAAATTTAGTGGCACTGTACAATTTCTTTCATCACTCCTCTGTTTTTCTCAGGACCGATGCCTAAAATGCTTTCAGCTTTGCGAACCTCTGGGAGACTTTCTCAGACCCATCCAGTGTACCATCTTAGAGTGGAATTTCTCTATTCATGAAACTGGTCAGTTCTCTATTTTTAATGCAGTCCTGAGGCAAAGGCACATCTTCTCCAAGAGCTCAAAATCTAGGAGCTTTGGGCTTCCCTGGTGGCGCAGTGGTTGGGAGTCCGCCTGCCGATGCAGGGGACACGGGTTCGTGCCCAGTCTGGGAAGATCCCACATGCCGCGGAGCGGCTGGGCCCGTGAGCCATGGCTGCTGAGCCTGCGCGTCCGGAGCCTGTGCTCCGCAACGGGAGAGGCCACAACAGTGAGAGGCCCGCGTATTGCAAAAAAAAAAAAAAAAATCTAGGAGCTTATTGTGTCTCTCCCTCCACTCTGAAACTTGTTCCAAAATCTGTTGGGGAAAGAGGTTGAGCACACATCTTATTCATTCTAATTCACAGGAAGTTTTCTTTGAAGGAAAAAGTTTTTTATCAAACTTCAAATCAATTAAATAACCTCTCCTTGAGTGTGCAAATATTGCACATTTAGACTTGCATTTTTAGAAAATGACTTCTCCTGATTTCAAAATGTCAGGCCATTTTCCACAAGATAAATGAAATTTATTGTGAGTTCGTATAAGAAAATTAGAATCTGAGTTAGTTGGTTTCATATTAGTCTAACATTCTGACCCAGATTCTTAATAAATTCAGTAACCTTAATGTAAATGTAAAACCACACTGACAAATCTGCAAAAGAGTTATCTATTTGTCCACAAATATTTTAAGGTCTTTTCAGCATTATATTCTCAATCAAGCCATTGATACACATCATTATTTTGTAAGATGGTAGGGCTTGGCTTGGCAAAGTTACTTTTAACAAGATCAGCATGGTAAGGTTATTTCTCAAAGGTGAATACCTAACCACAGTTTAATAATGTCAATTATCTCTTTATCATAACACTAGTTTATGAAATGTACAGTTAGATATGCACTGCATATATCTAACACCATGACAAGCTTCCAAAGTTAATTTATTTTAGTTATTATTTATTTCCATTTCAGAGGTAGACATTTATTTCGTGAAAATGATCATTTAACCTTTATTGCTATTAAGATTTTAACGTTTCAGGGCTTCCCTGGTGGCGCAGTGATTGAGAGTCTGCCTGCCTGCCGATGCAGGGGACACGGGTTCGTGCCCCAGTCCTGGAAGATCCCACATGCCACGGAGCAGCTGGGCCCATGAGCCATGGCCGCTGAGCCTGTGCATCCAGAACCTGTGCTCCGCAACAGGAGAGGCCACAACAGTGAGAGGACAGCGTACCGCAAAAAAAAAAAAAAAAAAAAGATTTTAACGTTTCAAATACAACCTGTTCCTCAAAATTGGACCAGAAAAATTATAAATATTGTGAGAATAGAGGTTTTATTGAGTTCTCCATTCTTTCCTGAGGGAGACATTTCATTTAACTACATACCAGTGTTTAACAGAGTGATACTAATTTTGACTGCCCCTTACCAGAGAAACAGTGATTTGCTTTCTATTACTCTGAAGATTGCTAGAAAATGTAGAGAATACAATACCTTAAATGAGGCATTGTGAAACATGAAATATTTGAGAATGTAACAAAGATTTGAGACCCAACAAGTTTAAGAGGTCTGTGCCACACTGTCCCCACTGACTCTTCCCCTGTGGCTTGTGTATCATGTTGTCTGCATTAGAGCATAGTATTTCCAGCTACCTTCTATTGTTGCAGAATATCATAATACTAAATCTGGTTTTTGCTTTTTGTATTGTTTTTGTTTTGTTTTACAGGTACACCTTTCCCATTTCCCCTTCTGCCCTCTCTCTGCCATCTTATCCATCCTTCTGAAAACTGAACTAATGCCCAGAACAGGGGAAAGCAAAGTGGTGGCATCATTCAAAGGTAGGGAAGAGCCAAGACAAACCTGGCTGAGCCATGATAGAGATCTGGTTCCCGATTTCAGGCACAAACTTCCTATCATGGGTTGTGCATGAAGGAAGGAAACACCATCCACTTGGTGTCTCTTGTGCCTGGCGTGGAGAATCAGCCCATACATGTTTAAATAATTAAGGGGTTTTCTTTGCTGTCTAGGAGACTATATATCGCTTGAGAAGGAAGCATGTATTGTGTGAGCTTGTTAGGTATATGTCCAAATGTCATTTGCTAATATACCCCAGCTGTTTGCTTTCCCTAATACGGTGCTATGTTTCCCCCCACCCCACCCCCAACTGCCTTGAGGATGGCAGGGCAGCAGCATATTAAAGAGGTGTGCTGCAGAATTCCAGTGATGGCCTGGATGGATGAGACATGGGATAGATGACCTGGGTCTTATAAGAGTCCAGAGTGGCAAGAGAAAAGAGGGATAACAGGTGCTGAAATAAAGGATTCCAGGCAAGTCATGGAGACCTGACTGGAAGCCAGAGCAGAGATGATGGAATCCAAGGAAACATTCTCTTTGGTGGATGGAGATTTCTTCTGTGGGCACTTGGTACCCCAGTTTCCTACCATGATGTGGGTCAGATGTTCATTCTTTATCACATCAAAAAGGCAGTGCTAATGTGTCATTCTTATGACCATCCTATTAAAGAAATATATTCATAAAAAGATAAATATACTATTTTACCACATTTCCATTTTCTATGTCTTAGTAATGTGAGCTCCTCAAGAGTGGGGCTCATCCTGTCTGTCACTGATTGCCTTCTTCACCCTCCCCTCATGCCATGCCCAGTGCCCGATATGTAGTAAGTATTTCATATATGTTTATTTAACAAAAATTACATTTAGAGCAATCTAGATGCTAAGTCCTTAAAAGGTGACTGAAAATGGACCTCAGTGGATGGTCTGGATTTCAGCTGTACATGAATTTGTAGATGGCAATGAATTCAGACTCAGAAACATTGTGACTCACAAGATAGTTCCCTTAAAAGGAAGTATTGAGGGCTTCCCTGGTGGCGCAGTGGTTGAGAGTCTGCCTGCCGATGCAGGGGACACGGGTTCACGCCCCAGTCCGGGAGGATCCCACATGCCGCGGAGAGGCTGGGCCCGTGAGCCATGGCCGCTGAGCCTGCGCGTCCGGAGGCTGTGCTCCGCAACACAGTGTTCAGTGTTGTGGACTGAACTATTTATAATAATATAAATATTATAATGATCCTTTTTATGTTGCCTATGCCCCTATAATTCTGCTAAAATCAGAACTGGAAGTGATGTTTTTGTGGCTGATTTGATTCTGTCCTAAGCAGTTTTCAAATAAGTCTTAATCACAGAGTATTTTCTTTCCATTTTGTATTCAAATAATGTGATTCAACTATTTGATTCTTTTACTCCATGTCCACATTCATTCACTTGATTCACTTAGCAGACATTTACTGTACAGCTGATTGACATGACAATCACAGAACTACAGGGTTTATAAAGAGAAATAAATTCACTCTTTGAACATGTCTACAATCTCGTAAAAGGAAAATGGAAAATAGAAAAGGCATGGACACTAATAGAAGAAAAGTGTTATCGGGGTCAAGATGTAAATGTTTAGGTATTAGTGTAGCTAGGCCAAAGAGGAGTGATTACTTTTAAGAAAAGAAAGGAAAAAAGGAAATGTGTGATAAATGTAGCTAGAGTGAGAGGCAGAATTAGATCAGAGATGATATCCTTTAGGGACAAAAAGTAGTAAAATCCCCACATGGTTCTGATTCTTCTTATTAATAAGATTCTTCTTATTAATAGTGCACACTTACATAGCTTTTAGTTCATA
This sequence comes from Phocoena sinus, assembly GCF_008692025.1. NCBI lineage: Eukaryota > Metazoa > Chordata > Mammalia > Artiodactyla > Phocoenidae > Phocoena > Phocoena sinus. The sequence continues at coordinate 53,837,420 of NC_045779.1, read as the reverse complement.
GCATCCTTACTGATGTCTCCTCTTTATCCTATAGACATGGTTTTATTTACTTTGGTATTAAGGAGTAATTAGGATTATTATTTAGTTATTGCACAAGGAGAATCTCATCAGTAATTTCATAAGACTAAAATACTCTATCATTTTTCTCCAACATTTAAGTAGCTAATGTAGAAGGCGGAATAATGACCCTCCCAAGATACCTACATATTAATCCCTGGAATATGTTATGTTAGGTGGCAAAGGACAATGAGGTTGCAGATGAAATCAATGTTGTTAATAAGCAGACTTTAGTGAGAGTACTCTGGAATATCCAGGTGGGTCCAATATAATCACAAGCCTATTTAAGAGTGGAAGAAGGAGTCAAAAGAAATAGAGGGCAGCATGAGAAGGATTCAATCCAAAGTTGCTGAGAATTGAAGATGCTCAAAGAACCATGAGCCAAAGGGAGCAGATGGTCTTTAGAAGCTGGAAAAGACAAGGAAATAAATTCTCCCCTAGAGCATCCAGAAAAGAATGCAGGCCTGCCTACATTTTGATTTTAGGCTATTAGACCCGTGTCAGATTTCTGATCTACAGAGCTATAAAATAATAAGTATGTGTTGTTTTAAGCCTCCACATTTGAGATACTTTGTTACAGCAGCCACTGAAAACAAATACAGCTGTCTTCAATAACCTCCTCTCATTTGGGAACTTGAAGCATATTTGTTGTTAATTTATCCTGGCTCTCAACCCCTACAGTAAAGTAAATATTAGTATTACATGCCTATCTGGTTTAAATCTAGCTTTGATTTAATCATCAGATATGTCTGGAGCCCTTGCTATGGACTAACAGTCCCTTCTCTCGTGGGACCCAGAGTCTGATGAGGAAGTAGGATAAAACATAAAACAATGACTTTTATTAAGTGCAACCAAAGAAAAGCCCCATATGCAATAAATAATTAAAACCGACAATCTAAACTAGTTACACGTTAGAAAGGTTCCCATGAAAAAGTAATATTTAAGTAGTAACCCCAATGATGAACAGAAATCATCCATAAGTAGGGCTTGGGTTGCAGAATTCTAGAGATCAGGAATTGTGAATGTTCCCTCAGGTGGGAAGGAGGTCACACGTTTTAGTTCAGGGAGGTGAAAGGAACCATGATTTCTCCTCTAACATAACTCCTTGATGAGAGTTCACTCATACCCTCCACTGGCCAGTGTTTTGACCACGGTCTGCTTAGAAAACCTCTTTCCCTCTCATAGCCATGCATCCATACTTTATCTATCTTTCAAGTTCTGTATAGAAAACTATCACCTTTCATATCTCACAGCTGGAAACACTCTTTTTGCCTACTTCTTTAGCACTTTATCTGTTCCTCTCCTCTGGTATTTATCACTCTCTCCTTTGTGGTATGCTTATTTTTGAACATTTCTTACTTCCCAGTCTAGAGTATAGATTTTAGCTTTTCAAGTGTTCTTGGAAAGTGTGAAAGGGCAGAAAGCAGCATATGGTGTGATAGCACTCCGTGTGATATAGAGATTGGGTCGGAAAAAAAGTTGGAAAGCTGAAAAACATGAACATGCTGCAGAAGGATTAGGAGCTGAATAGAGGCACTGGTAGCATTTAGCCTTTTCGATTTCTCACAAGCCCTGCAGCCAGATATGGATAATCACTTCTCAGTTAAACAACTGTTATGACTGCTATTCCCAGCTCTCTGCCAATTACTTCAATCTGGAGATAGACTACAATTATCTAAGTAAAATGTATCTAAAGGATTTTCAACTCTCTGTCACCAAGTGAGCTGGCACATTCTGGTCACAAGCATATACCTAACAGGAGAGCATATGGAAGAAAGTATAAAATATAAAGAGTTAACTGAGTTTTCACTGCTTAGCATAGACTATCTGAATATTTGAAAACACTCCCATATTGCATTTGGATATTTTAGTGATGGGCAAATTCTGAAGCCATAATTTTAAAACTCCTATGTAAGGTATTGTACAATATCTTACTATATATGCCGGGATATAAGTTACGTTGTAATAAAACTTTTTAAAAAATCAATGTTTTAAAGCAATAAAAAAAAATAGTTCTCGCTCTTACTACCCATAATTCAAAAGTTGCATAGGGTCTACTCCTCGTGGTCCTCATACAGGGGCCAGGAAATGAAGTCCCACCCACTAGAGAGCGATTTGCTAAGGCTGTGGGAAGGGAGAGCGTGAAGAATTGACTTTGCATTACCTCTCAGCTGTATCTTATTAACTTTATCTTCTCGCGCGATTACACCACCCCATACTTAAGGGGAGGCAGGGAATGCAATCCTCTCACAGACTCGGAAGAGGAGGGAGATCCGAGATATCGGTGAGTAGTAATATCTACTATGTTTATTTATTGATATACACTATTTAAAATAGTATTTTAAAATAAATATGTTAAGAGCCAAAAAGTAAAAGAGAAAAATACAAAGAAAAATCTCACTGAACACCAATGTGACTGTTACACAAATAACTTCTACTGAAAAATGGTAATTAAATGCAAGAATTAAGCACATCTCCTAAGTTTTCAATGAGAACCATATTGGATAATCAAAAAAGGCCACAGTTGATAAAGGAAGGCACTTATTTACAGAAAAATACGAACTAATAATTATGGAAGGAATATCACTAAGCAATTGGGAGTTTGCAACACTAATGAAACGATTGACTCCAGGAAGGAAAGGCAGTGGTACTACAATCAGTAGATGAAAGGTTGTTTGGACCTGGATCTTCTCATAAAACCAGATTTTCATCTCACAGACGAATTGCTTCTCACAGACAGGAAAATGTGGCTCCACAATGGGGAGATCTAGGTGTCTCTGTCTTAACCCTGTCAATAATCTTATCATTACCAACAGCAGGGGAAAAAACAGATGAGTCGTCATTATAGAGTATCACCTGTGAAATATTCTTGCCAAATACATTTAACCTGTGTCTAATACCTTTTTATCTCATTTTGTATGTATGACATTCAAAAAATAGAGATAGGAGTTAAATGAAAAAAATAATAAATTCAGGTAAAATTAGAAGATGAAATATTCCACAGGATAACTAACCCAGCCTCAAGAAATTAATGTCATAGAGAAACAAAAGTTTGGGGAGGAGAGGTTATTCTACATGGGAAGAGATTTTAGAGATATAGTATCCAAATGCAAGCTATGTGGTCTTTGACTCTTGATCTAAGCAAAGTGATTGCGGGAAATTTAGGAAATTTGAATATACTATATGAATATGCCTATATACTATTAGGTAATTGTTGCCAATTTTTATGTATGATAATGGTTGAGTGGTTATATAGCAGAAATAGAAAAATCTAGTTTTATAGAGATATATAATAATATCTTTAGGGATAAAATGCAATGGTGCAATTAATCTATTTAAAAATATTTCAGCAAGAATTAAGCAAATATGGCAAAATGTTAACAATCGTTCGCTATAAGAGGAGGCTTTGTGGGTCTTTTGACTAGGAAGATTGAGAAGGTTGATTAGGCCTGAGTCTTGTTTTGTCCACACTTGAGGATGTAAGTAGGTGATCAGTCTAACTCAAAGTCATGGACCAAGAGTAAAACGGGATTATTTCTTGAAAGCAAGTCAGGATGTGGTTACTTGGAAGAAATATAAATGGATTCTGGGCCGGGAAAATAACAGTCTGAACTGGTAAAGGTCAGATTTGTGATTCAAATTTAGGCCTCTCTGACTCTGAATACTAGATTCTTTGAGCCACACTACACTATGGAATTAATCACTCCCTCTTTGTTGTTCCATAGCCCTTTGACCATAGTGAAGAGAATCTATTTGACATTATCTTCTGTTGTACACATGTTTGTTTCTCTATGAGATTATGTATGAGTAGAAACTGAGTCTTATTCATCTGTTTGTTCAGCATATAGCATGTGAGTAGCATCCAGTGGTCTCCAGTGATGTATGTTAGAGTGAATTAGTTGGCACTGGTGCTCAGTGAATACTTGCTTCATTATGAATAAATAATTCAAATGAATTATATTTTTAAAACTCTTAAAATGAGTGTGCTTTGTAATAACAAATTCACATACTCTTATAAAAATGCTTCAGAGTTTCTTGATAGATTCAGAAACTTTGTTTTTACCGCAGTAAAAAAAAAATGGAATTGAATAATGTCTGGTGAAAGCTGCAAGATGTTCCTGTACTAAACCATTTAAACACATGCATCAAAGTTTATAACTGAGTAAACTATTTGCTTGACACTTTTAATGCCTTTAATCACATATTGGCTTTTCGCTGAAAGTGGAATTAATAGCCTCTATTATCACTCAGTGTTTATAAAATTGTCCTAAGAAATATTGTTCTTTTTTAATTTCATGTTTTGGGGAGTAAGCAAAGCACTACAATAATTATTCCCATGAATAAACTGTAACTGTATTTATCTGTATTTTTTTTTTAAAGGAGATGTTGGGGGTAGGAGTTTATTAATTAATTTATTTATTTTTGCTGTGTTGGGTCTTCGTTTCTATGAGAGGGCTTTCTCTAGTTGTGGCAAGCGGGGACCACTCTTCATCGAGGTGCGCGGGCCTCTCACTATCGTGGCCTCTCTTATTGCGGAGCACAGGCTCCAGACGCGCAGGCTCAGTAGTTGTGGCTCACAGGCCTAGTTGCTCCGCGGCATGTGGGATCCTCCTAGACCAGGGCTCGAACCCGTGTCCCCTGCATTAGCAGGCAGATTCTCAACCACTGTGCCACCAGGGAAGCCCTATCTGTATGTTTATCTTAATATTCTCCTAAGTTGTTTACTTCTCTCTACCAAGCCTATATCATTTAGCACATTAATTCATCAATTAATCTCCAAATTTTATTTATTCTGTCATACGAAAACAACTTTGATTTTGAATATAAGACATACTTCTGCATTTATATTACCCTAATATTTGATCTGAAGTTTTTAAGTATCGTGTACATACATGACCATATCAAACCTTTTTTAGGCAGCATCAGATAAGCTGGCTAAAATTGGATAAAATTTGTATTGCTAGAAATAAATGATGTCTCTTAGCTAGCTTCCTCTTTCGTTCTTTCCTCCCTCATCAAGTGTACTAAAAATTAATTATAAAAATAACATTTATTGGTTGTTTAGTTAGCGGCATAAATCTCATTCGATACTCCAAAAACCCTGAAGGGGAAACATTTACTACCCCATTTTACAGACATAGAAACTTACTCTGAGTTTCACTCAGAGTCACTCAGCTGCAAAGTGGCAGGTGGATGAACGTTTGCTTTTATGCTCAGCCTGTTTAAACTTGGACTTTCCTAAGAGGAAAGCATGTATGCACTACTCCTTCAAGTGACCCCCTTGGTTTGGCAGACGAGGTGCCTGGCAAAGTTGGCAAGGAACCTTGGAGGAGATGGTGAAGCTGGGGGAATAGTGAGGACTGCTCAGCTGACCTGCAGGCCTCCATCAGATGCAGTAGGAGGTGGAGTAGCCCAGCAGGATAAGTGCAATAGCAGTGGGACTCCCCAGTGTTCAACTTGCTTATAAGTACAGGTGGGACACTCTCTCCTCTCCAAATATACTTAGCAGACACTTTACAGGTGAATGTGGTTCTGGATGAGCAGGTAAGGTAAAAGCCATCAAAATCCCACTATTTTGTTAATATTGTTTCATCTGAAAGAGTAGGGACAGATCTACCAGTGAATCTTGGTTTATTTCTACCTGGATATGCTATAGGTTAGTCATTAAAAGTATATCTTAATTTCTGTTCTAGTCAATAAAATTCATTCATCTCTAGAATTATTCTAAAATATGAGAATCCCACAGACTTTCCTTTTGATATTTATAGACTTGAAAAACTATTAGGGAGAAATGAATGGGAGAAATCAGGAAAGTACTAGAACTCCTGTAAAAGAAGAACTTAGAACATTCAGCAAACAACAAAAATAATCTTGAAATTAGTTCCCTTACTACATTAAGTAATTTAGTTTTGCCCAAACATCCTAAATATTACATGTCATTATGTTAAATCCAGGATTTGCTCTTTTCATTTTAATTACCCATAGCTACCTGCCAAATCACTCTTCTCTGCATTAAAAGACAATGTTTATGTGTATTTAGATAACAAGTCAGCTAGAATTAGGAGGTTCTTGATTACTTATATAAAATAAACAATTCTATCCCTCTAGTAGAGGATCCTTGTCTCATTTTACAACTAGGTCTAAGTCTCATCTGGGTCTTTAGTTAGATTTTAGCCCTTCCAACATAAAATAAAAACTTATCACTAACTGTGCCTTTCAGGCTCATATATAGTGCTGTTCCTTACTTCTATTGTATTAAGAATGTTGTTTGTCAATTCATGCAAAATTACTGAGCAAAGGAAAAATATAAAAATGTTCATGCTATAAATAAGAAAATTTTAATGTTTACTTTTTTTTTTTTTTTTTTTTTGGTACGCGGGCCTCTCACTGTTGGGGCCTCTTCCGTTGCGGAGCACAGGCTCCGGACGCGCAGGCCCAGGGGCCATGGCTCACGGGCCCAGCCGCTCCGCGGCACGTGGGATCTTCCCAGACTGGGCACGAACCCGTGTCCCCTGCATCGGCAGGCGGACTCCCAACCACTGCGCCACCAGGGAAGCCCCTAATATTTACTTTTAAAAAGTCACAATTATACTCAGCATAAAAGACAATAATATTGTATTGTTAATCTTTATGAAACTGGAAGTTTGTATAAAATAACAATTTGTGTCAAAATTAACTCAAAAATATATAAAACAGGAAAATAAAAACATGAAATTCCTCTGGGATATACTTTTTATCAGTGATACATAACCTTTTATTTAGAGAAAAAATGCCTAAGAATATACTACATTTAGATTTACATAATTGATATAACAACAGGCTATATATTATATATTTTGTTCAATGAAAACGTTAAATGCCTCACTGAATTGAATAATGTCCTTGTTTCACAAATGTTCAAAATCCTTTAGCAATAAGTCTTTAATTATCATGTTTCTTGTAAAGTTCTTTCAGAATAATATAAGGTATAATAATGCTTCTTTTTTTTTTTTTTTTTTTTTTTTTTTTTTTTATGCGTTACGCGGGCCTCTCACTGTTGTGGCCTCTCCCGTTGCGGAGGACAGGCTCCGGACGCGCAGGCTCAGCGGCCATGGCTCACGGGCCCAGCCGCTCCGCGGCATGTGGGATCTTCCCAGACCGGGGAACGAACCCGTGTCCCCTGCATCGGCAGGCGGACTCTCAACCACTGCGCCACCAGGGAAGCCCAATAATGCTTCTTTATAGAAACTTCAGGTACTCTGGAGATTTTTAGAAATTCTGAAATTGTCTGGCTCTGTCACCACATGCAGGTCAAACCATTTGGCCAACCAAGATACCATTCACAAATATTTTGATTACTTCTCCCTTGATAAATCATCATAAATAGATGAAGCAGGCTGTTGTAAATATCTGTTATTAGAAACAAACAATAAGCATTTTGATTACATGTTGGATAAATCAGTACTCAAGAAGAGTTTGAGAAATTGTTGATGCAGTTTCTAAGTGAAGTTTGGCAATTTTATCATTTCCATGAAGTTTTTAAGACCATCAGTGCATTGTATGATAAACAAGCAGTGCTTAGCTTACCAAATCATGATGAACAACTTAACAGCAATGACCAATCATAAAGAAAAATTATAGATACAACAAAAGCCTGTTTAACTCAGCCTTCTCCAGTATAGATTTTGTAAAAAATGTCAGTATTTTGATTTCACATTTATTTTTACACTAAATAGTCATTGTTGAGCAACTTAATAGTATAAAAATGCAAGTACATTTAAGAAAATAAGTAGGTTTAAAAATTTTTACAAGGGTTCTCCACTCAGCGCTATACACACCTAAAGTTACATATAAACTTCAAAGTTTATAGGTAAAGATAAAAGTATTTCTTAAAAAAAAAAAAAAAACCTTCCTGGGCTTCCCTGGTGGTGCAGTGGTTGAGAGTCCGCCTGCCGATGCAGGGGACAAGGGTTCGTGCCCGGTCTGGGAAGATCCCACGTGCCGCGGAGCGGCTGGGCCCGTGAGCCATGGCCGCTGAGCCTGCGCATCCGGAGCCTGTGCTCCGCAACGGGAGAGGCCACAACAGCGAGAGGCCCGCTTACCGCAAAAAAAAAAACCTTCCTAAATCAGAAAGTTTTTGTTTTAACTTAGTTTACTCTTCCTAGAAATTAAAAAGGAACCATTGCTATAGGTAGCATTTTTATACTATATTTTATTAAGAAACTATATTGAAATCATTGGTCGTTTTTAGTGAATTTTGTAGAGTTAGAAGGGCAAAGCGATGCTGGAACAAAATTTCTTAAAATTGTCTACCTGTCTCTGAATCTTTAAATACACCAGGTTTTACCATAACCTCTAAGTTATTTGTTCCACCAGTATTTATTGAATGTCTACTATATGCCAGGCACAATTTAGATGCTAGAAAATAAACTGAATAAAAATCAAATCCCTGCCCTCATGCCGCTTATAGTGGAAAAAAATAGACAAGAAACAAATATGATGTCAGATGCTCTGTAGAAGAACAAAGTAAAGAGATAGTGTGATACACTTGTAGAGGTTATTTAAGATTGAGTGGCTACATAAGCCTTTTTAGGTGGTGATATTGAGCAGAAACCCGAATCAAGTGAGGGAATGTACTGTGTAAAGACTTTGAAGACTAACATTTCTAGTAAAGGAAACAGCAGATACAGAAAACCTGAGTCAGGTAAGAGTGTGGATACTTAGAAGAACAGCAAGAAGATCAAAATGGCTAGACTGCAATTAATGAGGGAAGAAAGAGAGAGGGTAGAGCCAGACTATGTAGTAGTTTATGATTATGTAGTAGTAGTAGGAGGAGGAGAATGACTTGATATGATTTACATTTTTAAAAGATCACTCTGGCTTTGGTTTGAAAGTTTACAGTGGAATGGAAGAAAATATTTGCAAACTGTATATCTGATAATGGGTTAATATCAAAAATACATAAGGAATTCATACAACTCAGTAGCAGAAAAACAAATAACCTAATTAAAAATGGGAATCTGAGTAGACACTTCTCAAAAGACAGCATGCAAATGACCATCAGGTACTTGAAAAGGCGTTCAACATCACTAATCATCAGGGACATGCAAATCAAAACCACAGTGAGATATCCCCTTACATCTGTTAGGGCACCTATTTTCAAAAAGCCAAAGGGTAACAAATGTTGGCAAAGGTGTGGAGAAAAGGGAACCCTTCTACACTGTTGATAGAAATGTAAATTGGTACCACCATTATGGAAAAAAGTGTGAAGTTTCCTCAAAAAGTTAAGATAGAACTACCATATGATCCAGCAGTTCCACTTCTGGGTATATATCCAAAGAAATGAAATCTGTATCTGGAAGATATATTCATGCTCCTGTATTCATTGTGCAGCATTATTCATAAAAGCCAACGTATGAAAACAACCTAAGTGTGTCAGTGGATGAATAGATAAAATAATGTATAGATATAATTTACACACACAATGGAATATAATTATATGTGTGTGTATATATTTATATTACACATTCAATGGAATATTATTCAGCTTTAAGAAGGAGATCCTGCCACTTGTGACAACATAAAATCCTGGAGAACATTAAGTCAAATCATCTTGCTGTATGCTTAAAATTATATCTAAAAATTGTATATATTTAATCTCAATAAAACTTGGGAAAATTACAGTAGGAAAATGTGAATGGAATCAGGGAGACCCAGAAAGTCAACAGATAGTTTGCATCTAGGAGATTGACGACGGTGATTTGAACTAGTGTAGTAATAGTGAGGTACAGAGAAGCACTTAGATGTAAATTTAAGACATATCCAAAGATCAGAACAAAAGGGCTGGCTGATATGGGGTAGAAAGAAGGGAGAGAAGGCAAAGATCACTCTGCAGACTTTGGGGCTGAGCAGATTTAAATGTAGCTGCCTTTTACTGAACTTGGGGGAAGTCAGGGGAGGTAATTAGTGTTGAGAAACAAGAATTCTGTTTTGGACATGTTAAATCTAAAACAGCAGTCCAAGAGGAGATGTTAAATAGGCCCTTGGATATATGTGCCTGGTATTCATGTAAGTGGACAGAACTAGATATATAATTTCAGTAATCAGCATACACATGGTTTTCTGTGTAATTCTTTTAGAAAACTAATTCCCATTTCCTTTACATTGTTCCTTTTTGAATTTCAATTTTTTTTATATCTGTATGGCTTGCAGGATCAGATAAGATCCCTTCTTTTCACCAACTCAAATCCCATGTAACTCCCAACAATTGGAAAATTCTAAGCCCTCTGCCTCATAAATCTCCATCCCTATCCTTTCCTTTAGAACAGAAATTGAATAAAACTGAAGAAAAAACAGACATTATAATAGTTTGAGAGATAGTCCAGAAATAATTGACTCATCCATTGCTTAATTTAATAAAATACATCCCAAAACATGAAATGGTAATGTTCTTTTTAAATACACCACTATAAAAATATAGCCAGTTCTGTTGTTTGGGCTATTCTCAACTTTTAAATTCACATTTGTAAGCTATACTAATTTGTTTAACACTGTTCTTTGTCAGATTAATGAAAATGAATTGTTTTTAATTTTCCATACTCTTTCTGCAAACTCCTCTTGTGATCATTGGCACATATTGATTAATTGATGTCTATGGCTAGGAATGAAGACTTTAGTTACAAACAGAAAAAAATATTTGTTTACTAAAGGTTTAGTTTTGAACTCCTTAACTACATTTATTTGTAGTAGGTATAACTGAACAGAAAGTTCAATAAATATTGTACAATCCGTTATCATCCAAGTTCACATCATTGTCTCTAGGGAGTGGATACGAGACTATATTTTTAGCACTTACTATGTGAAAGTCAATATTCATTCAATAGTCAACAAATGTTTCTTGCACATCTACTCTGGGTTAAATACTCTTTTTGGTGTTTGAAATACATCAGGAAGAAGTCAGATCTAAAAGCAATTTATTTTTCACGTAACGACACACTCAGCCCTTCTAGCAGTCTGAGGCGATATATGTTAGGCATTTTTACAAAATTTCTAAGTAACAAAGCAACCTCAAACCTTGTGCCTTCCACATTTTTCAAGCTCTGCAAGTCAATTGTGGATACGATGATGTGTATTGGTCTCAGCTTGGTGGAGTGCTTCAGGTTATAGGTTGATAGAACTTGGCTCTTAGTGGTGGTTTGGGCTCAGGACTTCTCATGTGTTTTTGTTGTTGAGCCCAAGCTGAAAAGATATCAGTACACCAAAGTCATGCTCTTCTCATGGTAGATTACAAAGCATGTTTCATGATTCTTGTATGTCACATCTACAATAGCCCATTGGCCAAAGCAAACTATGAGGACAAGTCTAAAGTTAATAAGCACAAAGCCGTGGCAAGTATGTGGATACATTACAGGGAAGAGAAGATTTTGGAAAGGGGATTAATTCTACCAGAGTGGCAGATGCAACTATTATTACCATTTTAAGGTAAGTTATAGAGAAACTATTGGCTGTTCCAAGGTCACACTTCTAAAGCGTGGCATTAAGGATTGTCTGATTCCAGAGACTATGATCTTAACCACTGTTTTATACCCCCTAAGAATTTGTTTTTGGTTACTTAACTTATGTGTAGAATAATATAAGTAACCAAAAAGCCTAGTGTAATAGAAAGAATGGAAACTTGGAATCAAAGATGGGTTTTTCATCCTGGCTTGGCTACTGTACATCCATATGAACTTAAGCAATTTGTCCCTTTGAATCTTGGTCTTATTTATTATTAATGAAGCAGTTTTATCTGAAATGTCTGTTATTAAAGCTAAATAGAAATTTTATTCAATGTTCCAGGTTCACAGTTCATAACTTATAGTTCCTCATTCTTAGTTTCCACCCTCTCCCCTCTTCCAGGTAGTAAATGAAGTTGGTCTGCTAGACATGTATCAATCATATGAGGGAGAAACATTATTATAGTTTAGAGAAAGTATATTGTAGCTATCTAGAGATATATTAAATATAAGACCTTGTGATATCAACAAATGGCTTCTGTAGATCCAACATAATTTCATGTGTCTTAGAAATTTAGTTATTATTTTCATTTTATGACATTCTTCAAACTATAAAAACATTGTTTATATTTTTCACACAAATACACCTATACATGTATTAAAATATTGCCTAATTTTGGAATTTAGAAAAAAGTTTTCCATGCTGATGGCCAGAGAACTAATGAATAGAAAATATTTGTTTTCCATATAAATTACATGTATGGACTATCTCTTGAATTTCTTAAACCTAAATTATCAGGGTTTAAAAGAATTTGTAAAAATTTAATGCACACAAACCTAAGACACACTCATGAATCCTAAAATCCATATCTTATTACCATGATTATAGGGCTCCCATTTATTTTTCCTATTTGTGTAAAAAATAAGTTGTAAGATTCATGATCTAAAAAGAAAAGATAGGGCTTCCCTGGTGGCGCAGTGGTTGAGAGTCCGCCTGCCAATGCAGGGGACACGGGTTTGTGCCCCGGTCCTGGAGGATCCCACATGCCGCGGAGCGGCTGGTCCCGTGAGCCATGGCCGCTGGGCCTGCGCGTCTGGAGCCTGTGCTCCGCAACGGAAGAGGCCACAGCAGTGAGAGGCCCACATACCGCAAAAAAAAAAAAAAAAAAGATAAAAATGTGGAATTTTCAGAAGGATTAAGGTTACTAGTGAGTTAGTACTTTCTTTTATTAATTTAAGTAATTTTTCATAAGAGTTTCTATATCAGGAAACCCCCTGGCATATTTAGATGATGTCTACAAAATATGGAAGATTTGAGGAGACAATGTAATGACAATATTTGACAATGAGAATATCTGACATGAGAATATCTGACAGAGTGAAAGGGGTGGGGCACAATGGTCTCTCCATAATTGGGGACTTTCAAAATGTAAATTCCTTGGGTGGGTATTGAACATCTGATTTAAAAGGAATGAAATAATTAAATAGAATAGCATGAAAAATGTTATGTTGATCAATTTTAAAGCTTAGATAAATTTTATCATTTTTTATAAAAATAAAATTTTCAAATTGAGTTAAGTAGAGATAGACAAGAAACTATAAATGTATTTAATCATTATTCAAAACCTACTCACACAAAGGCAACAGGTCCACATAGTTTTATAGACACATTTTACCCAACTACAAAGAAGTAATCTCCCACTAATATATCTGTTTTAGAAAATATAAAAAGACAAATCAGTTTATACATTCAATTTTGAAGCCTGTGAAACAATTATAGTAAAACCAGACAGTTTGAGAAAGGAAAATTATTTGCTGATCTCATTTTATGAATTCTGTAAGTTGTATGAACTTTCAGATCTCATTGTTATAAAAAATGTTACCAGAAAATAAATAGCAAATAAAACCCAGTAGAGTGTGTGTGTGTAGATACATTATGCCTAAATAGGATTTATTCTTGAAATACAAAGATGATTTAACATTTAAAAAAATCTATTGATAGAATTCATTATGTAATTGAGTTATATATAAGTCATTAACAAATTAAAATGAACAATCATGGTAATGTACATAGGAAACTTAGAGTATTAAAAAAATGTCCTTGACCTAATAAAGAGAACAACAAAATCCATGGACATAGAATGTCTTTCAATTTATTCATGTCTTTAATTTCTTTCATCAAAGTTTTGTAGTTTTCAGTGTACAAGTCTTTCACCTCCTTGGTTAACTTTATTCCTAAATATTTTATTATTTTTAGATGCTGTTGTAAATAGGATTATTTTCTTAATTTCCTTTATGGATAGTTCAGTATTAGTGTATAGAGAGAAAAGATTTTTGTATGTTGATTTTCTATCCTGCAACTTTACTGGATTCATTTATTTTAACAGTTTTTTTGTGGAGTCTTTAAGCTTTTCTATATATGACATTATGTCATCTGCAAAGAGAGATAATTTTATTCCTTTCCTTTTATTCCCTAATTGCTCTGGCTAGGACCTCTAGTAATATGCTGTATAGAAGTGATGAGAGTGGAAATTCTTGTTTTATTCCTGATCTTAAAGGAAAAGCTTTCACTTTTCCACCATTGGGTATGATGTTAACTGTGGGCTTCTTATTTATGGTCTTTATCATGTTGAGGTAAATTCTGTACCTAATTTGTTGAGAGTTGTTATCATGAAAGTTGTTGAATTTCATCAAATTATTTTTAATATTTATTGAAATGGTTATGTGATTTTTATCCTTCAATCTGTTAACATGGTATATCATATTAATTGATTTTCATATGAACCGTCCTTTCATCCCAGGAATAAATTCCACTTGATTATGGTGTATGATCTTTTAAAAGTTCTGTTGAATTCAGTTTGATAGTATTTTGTTGAGGATTTTTGTATCTATATTCATCAGGAATATTAGTTTTCCTGCGATGTCTTTGGCTTTGGTATCAATGAGTTTTGAAGTGTTCCCTCTTCTTAAATATTTTGGAGGAGTTTGAGAAGGACTAGTGTTAACTCTTCTTTAATGTTCAGCAGAATTAACCAGTGAAGCTATCTAGTCCTAGGCTTTTCTTTGTTGGGAGTTTTTTAATTACTGATTGAATCTCATTACACATTACTGGTCTGTTCAGATTTCCAGTTTTTCATGGTTCAGTCATGATAGGTTGTATGTTTCTAGGAAGACTTAATATTGTTAAAATGTCCATACTATCTAAAGCAATACACAGATTCAATGTTATCCCCATCAAGATCCCAAAATCCCAGCATTTTTTTTAAACAGAAATAGAAAAAATATACTAAAATTCATGTGGAATTACAGAAGACCTCAAACAGCCAAAGCATTCTTGATAAAGAAGAATAAAACTGGAGTCATCATGCTCCCTGATTTCAAAATACATTGAAGGGCTACAGTAATTCAAACAGTATAGCATTGCATAAAGACAGACATATAGATTAATGAAGCAGAATAAAGAGCCCAGAAGAAACCCATGCATATTCAGTTAGCTGATCTTCAGTAGGGGTGCCAGAAATACACACTGAGGAAAAGATGGTCTCTTCAACAAATGTGTTGGGAAAACTGGGTATTCACATGCAAAAGAATAACATTGGATTCTCATCTTATATCATACACGAAAGTCAAGTCAAAATAGATTAAATTTATATTAAATAGATTAATCATGAGTCCTGAAACTATAAAAATGGGACAAAATACTTGAATAGACATTTCTCCAAAGAAGACAGATGGCCAACAGGTATAAGAAAAACGTGCTCAATATCATCAGGGAAACACAGATCAAAGCCACAATGAGGTACCACTTCACACCTCTCAGAACTGTTATCAGCAAAAAGACAACCAAGAACAAGTGCTGGCTAGGATGTGGAGAAAAGGGAACCCTTGTTCACTAATGGTGGGATTGCAAATTGGTGCAGCTACCATAGAAAACAGTATGAAGTTTCCTCAAAAAAGTTAAAAATAGAAATATCATTTGATCCAGAAATTTCACTTCTAGGTATTTACCCAAAGAAAACAAAAACTAATTCAAAAAGTTAAATGCATTCCAGTGTTCATTGTAGCATTATTTACAATAGCAAAGATATAGAAACAACCTAAATGTCCATTGATGGATGAATGAATAAAGAAGATATTGTATACTACTGAGACATTAAAAGGATGAAATCTTGCAATTTGCAACAACACGGATGGACTCTGAGGGTATTATGCTAAGTGAAATAAGTCAGAGACACATACCACATTACTTACATGTGGAATCTAAACAAAGCAAACAAAACAAAATGAAAACAGACTCATAAATACAAAGAACAAATGGGTGGTTGTGGTGATGGTTTTATAGGTGCATGCATATATTCAAACACATCATATTGTATATATTAAATATGTACAGCTTTGTGTATATCAATTATACCTCAATAAAGCTATTTTTAAAAGGACTACTAAAAACAATAGCAAATATTAGTGGTAAATGATTAGATGAAATCCCTTTAAAATCAGGTACATACAAGCTAGACTACCATTGTTATTTCTACTAGGGTCACAGTGTGTATAATGGCTAAATAGGCTAGAGCAGGCAACTAGGCAGTACCCCAGCTCTGTCATTTATTAGCTGTAAAGCCTTGAACCAGGTACTTATCTTCTTTTTACCTCATTTTCATCATCTGTAAAATTTAAATAATTACCTTATCTAGGGTGTTGTGAGTTTTAAATAACTTATTACATGTACTTTGGATAAAACCTAGGATATATATAATAAGTACTCAGAAAATGTTACCCAATAGTATTATCTAACCTTTTATTCAGTAGTGGATTGGAGGTTCTACTTAGTGCAATAAGAAAATAATCAAATTTTAGAAAATAAGGTTTTGAAAACTAAAACTGTGTCATGATAAAAAATTCAAGAAAATCTACAGAAAATTTTAATTTACAAGAAAAGCGTACACTCACTGTGGCAGCAAATATATACAGTACCTAGGAATACTTATAACAACTTATGTGGGAGACAAATATTATAAAACTCAATGGAATAAAAGAAAAAATGTAGAGATATACCATTTTAATGAATGTGATGACTTTTAAAAAATCCTTTTAAAAACAATTTATTATAATTGAAATAAAAATAGAGAATATGTATGCTGCTTATGTATATGTAACTTAAAAAGCTGGTTTAGACAGGCACAGAGAAGGTTATAAAAAATAAAGACGGGCTTCCCTGGTGGAGCAGTGGTTGAGAGTCCGTCTGCCGATGCAGGGCACGCGGGTTCGTGCCCGAGCCATGGCCGCTGAGCCTGCGCGTCCGGAGCCTGTACTCCGCAACGGGAGACGCCACAATAGTGAGAGGCCCGCGTACCGCAAAATAAATAAATAAATTAAATAAATAAAAAAATAAAGGCAATTTTACATATTATATATCTTAATATATGACTTAATCTACCAGATACAAAAATATATAATTTTGTAGTTTTAAAATAGGGTGGTTCTTATGTGAGTTAATCAAGTAGACCAATGGATGCAAGAAAACAGAAGCACTCACACATGAATATAGGCAATTGGTATATACAAATCACTCAGGAAGAGGTAAGAATGGACAATTTATTAAATCATGTTGAAATAATTATCTCCCTGAAAGTAAGATAAATTTAGCACTCTAATACTGTAAACAAAGACAAATTCTATATTGATTAATGACCTAAATGTGAAAAGCATTTCTTTGAAACATTTCTTCACAAAAGAGAAAATGCATTAATCACAAAGAAAATTACTCTTACTTCAAATTAAAACTGTAGCACAAAGGCACCAGTAACAACGTTACAAAAAAAAAGAAGCCACTAAACCGAAGCAACAACAGAAACAAGTCATAGATTGGCAGAAGATATTTGTAATGCATTTATGGAGGACAATGGACTCAGAATTCATTCCACAAGTCAGTAAGAAAAACAGCCACATGACCAATTCAAAAATTGCAAATATAGGCAATTCACAGAAGAGGAAAGAGGAATGGCCAAAAATAAATGTGACAATCTTGCTATTATGCATGAAGGGTGAATTTAAATAATGATACAGCATTTTATATTTGTCAGATTGGCACAATTTGGCAGTGTGAAAATCAAATGCTGTTGGGGGTAAAGGGGAGTAAGAATGCAAATCTGGTTCATGGAGTGGCCCCCACTGAGAGGGCATATTTCAGGATATAGAGAAAACTCCATCCAAGTGATTTTTTTTCAACTCTTGAGTATCAACCTCTGATTTAAAAAATGCTCAAAAGCTAAGCTATAATATGTCTATTGGAAGCATTCCCTGTCATATACATTTTAAAGTAAGGGTTTGCCTTCCTGGAATCATAATACTTCATGAATCAGAAAAAGTAAGCAAAGCAGTTCTAAGTGAACAGGGCATTAGGAACTGAAACCATTTGTTTCAGTTCTAAACCTTGTGATTTAGACCACATATACAACGTAATCTTCTCACATTTGATATCCTGTGTCCTCATGTTTTAATATACACTTCCTTATTTTGAGATTAAAATTGCAGATGTGTGACAACCCTAACATCAGCGAACAGATGAGCAGAACATTAAAGTCCCTCAACAGCTATATGATCAGATTATATACTATTATACTATATAGGGACATTTTCAAGAACCTAGCCTAGAACCAGGCCTTAAAACCACAGAAGATAAAGGTCAAATAGATCAGACATTTCCACAATACTAATTATTTATGTGGACTCTTTAAAAGTCTCACAAAAGCATGTGGCAACTTTCACTCAAGGATCACTCAGTCCCACTTCAAGGTCCTCAATATTCAGTCAAAAGTGCCAACGGATGAATTTAGTGATAACTGAACTCATAGTTGCTTAGGTTGCTTATAATTTTCTCTTACATTAATTAAATTTTTATGAATATAAAATTCTATTTTATGCCTTTTTCCATGAAATTAGTGGACATAATCGAAACATTTGTTAATATTTTTATATTGAATTATATATTAAAGCTTAAGGAAAATACTACCAGGATAGGAAAAAAGAAATTTTGGCTTTCTGAAGAACAGCATGAAAATTACAAGAGCAAGCAATATAAGTATTGGAGTAAAAAAATAGCAGATTGAATTTTGGCTCCACTACCTAAAAGTAATGCCCTATTAAAGTTACTTTTCTTTGCTTATTCTTTGTTATCTCATTTTAGATATGGGGATATTATTCCCTATCTCTCAATAATGTTTGGGTCCTATGTAAAGCATTTAGTGCTCTGTTCGTACATAAAAACTGTGTAGTTCTTCCCCACATTGAATATGGACTGGCCTGTGGCTTGAATTAACCAGTTGAAGGTGGTAGAAGAATGTCCCAGGTCTGAAGAATCTAGGCATCAAGAAAGAATTGACAGCTTCCGCTTTTGACATTTTGGAATTCCTGAGCCACTACAAAGAAATCTAGTTACCCTACTGGAAAGACCAATTGGAGAGAACAAATAAAAAGGGCACATGAAGAAGGAGAGTCTTTGAGAATGCATGAAAGGCAAAGAAGCCTGGCCATCCCAATATTACATTGGAGGCCCCAAATCACTCCAGTTCTGACAACCATCTGTCTGGAACCATATAGAGAACTAATGGAGAAGAGCAGAACTTCACAGCTAAACCCAGTCAACCCACAGATCTATGAGATACATTGAATGGTTGCTGTTTTAAACCATCAAATTTGGGATGGCTTGTCAAGCAATGCAAAAGGGAAAACAAAAACAAAAAACCTAAACATGAAAACCATTTAATCAAAATATTTTGTAGAACATTCGCTCATTCATTAAAATAGAATTTGTTGAGTTTCTCTTATGTGCCAGGCCCAATAATAAGGATACAATGGTGAACTCAAACAGTAAAAGTTTCTGCCCACATGAAATTAGTCTAGTAGAATTACACACATGAAAGCAAATGATTAAGGTGATGTGATGGAAAGTTACAAATGCTGTGAGGAAATATTACGTGGTCAAGACTGTCATGCAGGATGCTGAAGAGGTAAATTGGAATTGACATAAGGAAAAATAGGGGTTAAGTAGGTAAAGTGACAGTGGGAGACGCATGTTCAGGTGGAAAGGAAAGCTTGTGCAAATGTTCTTTAGCAATAGCAAAACACTCAAGGTGCTCAAAGGTAACTACTGAGGCTGGAGCACTGAGATAAAGGGGAGAGGAAGACAAGATGAGTTTGATTAAGGCCAGTTTAGGACGAATCTTGCAGACTACGGTAGGGGAGAACTAATTTAGGTAAAAAGCATATACCCTCCATTTCTTCCTCATTATATACAGAATGATCTCTCAAAGATGGTTATTTTTGTGGATATGGTAGGTTGGCCTTTTTGGCAGAGAGGGAGAACCGTCTTATAGATAGGGGATTTTCAAGTCACACTTGAGTTCCACTGAATGCAAATTCTCAGAAGCTGGACATCAAGATTCAGTATATATATGTGTGTGTGTATATATATATATATATATATATATATACATATATATATATAAAAATTATTTTTTTTTTGCGTTACGCGGGCCTCTCACTGCTGTGGCCTCTCCCATTGCAGAGCACAGGCTCCGGACGCGCAGGCTCAGCGGCCATGGCTTACGGGCCCAGCTGCTCCGCGGCATGTGGGATCTTCCCGGACCGGGGCACGAACCCGCGTCCCCTGCATCGGCAGGCGGACTCTCAACCACTGCGCCACCAGGGAAGCCCCAGTATATATATATATTTAAAGATCCTCTTCACTTCTTTTTTTTTTTTTTTTTTTTTTTGCGCTATGCGGGCCTCTCACTGCTGTGGCCTCTCCCGTTGCGGAGCACAGGGTCCGGACGCGCAGGCTCAGCAGCCATGGGTCACGGGCCAGCCACTCCGCGGCATGTGGGATCTTCCCAGACTGGGGCACGAACCCGCGTCCCCTGCATCGGCAGGCGGACTCTCAACCACTGCGCCACCAGGGAAGCCCCAGTATATATATATATTTAAAGATCCTCTTCACTTCTGATGCAAAGGATCCACAGACTGGTATTAGGGAAGCAGAGGTCTAGAGGAGCATGAGCTAAGTATATATACTGTTTATTTTATCCACTTTATCTCACTTAATCCTCACAGCTCTGAGGCTTTCTTTCCCCATTTTATAAGCAAAAACATCCAGAAGTAAATGAGGTTCAGCAACACAGCTACAGTTGCACCGTTAGCAAGTAGCGTAGCTAAAATTCTAACACAGGCAGCTTGACTCCAGAACCTGTCCTTTGAAGCCACCCACTACAGTGGACATTAATCCCATCTCTAACACTGGCCTGAACAAATGGTTTAAATGCCTTTGTGCTAAGTTTCCTCACATTTAAACAGAGGAAACTGGACTACCTGATTTCTTCAGTCACTCTAATCAATTAAGAATTTTGTCTACCTTTTTCCCTAAATTTGGGGACTGAGCATCAGTGTACAATATGAGAACATGCAAGGAACTCATTGATACTCAAGTAATCACTTGATTACTTCCATACACACCAGACATGCCATCAGTTCACACTTGCAGTTTCTGTGACCCCTGAACAAAACAGGCCACTAAGCATGTTTCAAAGAAGCTAAGATCCTATTAAAACAGAAATAGGCAGGATAAATGGCTTACTTTTTCAGAGAATAGATCCATTGCTGTATTTCTGATTATTGACCTGAGTGGGAGTAGCCCACAGGTGTCTAACGTGGAGCTGCATGTGAGCCAAAACACAGGTGTTACTGTGAAGCCTGAAACAATTCAAGCACCTCATCAAAATAAGGCATATCAGCTTAAAAGAGATGTTGCTTTCTGAACACTGAAAAGAAAGGCACAACTGATATAGGACTGTGGAATCCAATTTGGATAGAGGCATTGATCTTAGAAAAACTGGTTGAGCTTGAGGAATGATGAAGTGGTACAAAGGTGGAAGTGCTGAAAGGGCTTTATATCAGTTCCCTGTGGCATCTTTTCTGGGTCAGTGGGGCCACACTAAGAGGGATCAAATTTCTTCTCTCTCTACCTTTCTCATGAGCCAACCCATTTTATCTGTCATGTCTTTGGGGCTGAATAAATTAAGAAAGGAAGTTCTGAATATACCACAATATTTTTAACTGGAAAATATCTGTCATTGTCTCAGAGGTTGTTTGTTTCAACAACTCAATTCATTGTGGTGAATGAGAATATAGGTACACTGCACACTTGAAGGATTTTTAAATAATCATTAAGTAATAATTAGAAGCTGAATTTATTAAATTTCTTTATAAATGCTGTTTAACTCCAAGGGATTATTTAGACACAGGGAACTCCAAGGTAGTTTTCATTAAAACAATAATTACTCTTCCTTCCTATATAGACAATTGAATGTCATTGAGCCAAAGTCTAAGACATAAGTGATTGTGAGAGAAGGTAAAGACAGAGGATTTTTTCAATAGTTTATTGTCTAGTGAACAATTTCTAATCATCTCATTCCCTCCCCTACACCCACCATGGAATAAATATCTGACAAGAGATAAGTGTTTTTCAGAGTAGATTTCTAGAAGAACAAATTATACAGAAAAACTTACATCTCAAATTTATGATGTGCATTTTGTTTTTCTAAAGAATTGCTCTCATGGTAAAATGGTATTTTAATGTCTCCATACATAAAATAAATTCAATTATGAAAGTAAAGGATTAATCCATATTTTAAAGGAACAAAGAGACAGTTTTTTGAGGTCTGCAGTTGGTTTTAACTATCTTCAATTACTATGATCATATGCCACCAAAATATTCTGAAATATGTCTATGTTAATTTGGATGTAGCCTGGGTATATTTTTATAAATTCTATCTTTCACCGTATCATGTAAGTAAAACTTGAGTGTTCAATGTGCCAATTTTGTCCCTTAGAATATTTTATCATTAAAGTTATATATTGGAGTATTTCCATATTTAAGAGCTATAAACCTAAGGAGACAGATGGATAAATGCTGGGCAGATAAATAAAAATGATGAATAATTCAAGAAAGGTTATTGACAGTACATTTGTCCACCCCATTAGTCCAATTTGCTTCTGTCTAGACTACAGCTTGATTATTGAGGAAATTTTCAATGAAGAAAATAATTTTTATACTTCATTTTCCTGATTAAACATGTGTTAGTTGAAACCATATATCTTCTTACATATGTTACATTTTAATTGTAGATATAGTGTTACATATATTTTGTATTCCATCACTCTTAAGTAGGGCATATGTGCCCTATTATTATAGTAGTAGTATATGTTAGGCAACACCTGTTATTGAAACTTATAGCTTGTCTTTTCAAAAATTCTTAGATTTTTGTCAAGTGTGTATCATTTTAATGTTTCAAGTATGAAGGATTTAAGAATGATCTGTATGAATCAGTGCTAAATAATATTGAACAAAAATTACCAGAAAACAATTTAGAATTTGAGCTTAAGGCATATTCAATAAGTTGAAAGGTTATTTCAATTCTCTTTTCCGTGTGTTGTCTGACAGAAAATAATGAATAACTGAGGGAACAATCAGAATAAAAAACAAGTTTAAAACATACTTTAAAAATAAATATTTGAAGACCTGTAGTTAAATTTGATAGCTTAAACACATGAGCTTTTAACCAGTACTTCCTGAAATCCCACTAAAGTTTAATGAGTACATGAAAAAGTTATAAACTTCTGGGTAAAGATGTGATAAAGGAGGTAACACCAAAGAATAGATATCAAAAAATTTTGCAAAAAGAAAGTGAATTGATGTATCCAAAATGAATTAGCAAAGTGCAGAAAGCTGAAAACTTAAAAACGGCAGAGGAAAGGCCAAAGCAAGTTAAGAATTGGAGACACTAGTTAACTGTGAAAATAAGTAGAGGATAGTTTCATTAACAAGGATGTAGTTAGATGCTCAGAGTATCACTAAACCAGGTGAGTACCACTTTTCTATTCTGGCAAAAGAAAGGAGGCATGTTGAACAGCTTGAACCAGACAGGCTCTGGTCTCCTGCCCTCAGGCACTACAGAAGAAAGGGGTTTGCTCTTCTACTGAAATCTGAAAACTGGGAGAGTGAGAGTCCTTCTAGGAATGCTAAGAGTCTCCACCTTCCTTCCTTTAATTGGCTATGAGAATCCCAGCAGCCAAGTTTATTATCACTGTCCCTCCCTCAACCCCCACTATAAACACATATGCACACACGCACACACACACCCCTGTGAGCTCCATCACACCAGCAGAATAGTGAAGAGCCAAGAAAGAAGACCTATGTAATGGCTTGGTCCTCACCTGATTACCCTCACAAGTCACACCCTCATAAAATGTTCCATAATCATTTTCTAGTGCTGCCAGAACAAATTAGCACAGACTGGGTGGTTAAAGACAATAGTAATTTATTCTCTTTCAGTTTTGGAGGCTAGAAATTTGAAATCTAGGTGTGTGCAAGGCTATGATCCCTCTGAAGGCTCTTACCTCTTCCTAGCTTCTGGTGGTTGCTGGCAATCCTTAGTTTCTTTGGCTTGTAGTTGTTACCACTCTGATCTCTGCCACCATTTTCACTTAACCTTCTCCCTCTGTGTGTCTCTGTGTCTGAATTGCCTTTACCTTATAAAGACACAAGTCACTGGATTAGGGCCCACCCTTATCCCGCAGGACCTCGTCTTAATTAATTACATCTGCAAAGACTATTTCCACGTGAAGTCAAATTCTGAGGTTCCAAGTGGATGTGGATTTTGGAGGACAGTATTCAGCCCCAGTGCAAGTTCCCTGCATTTTTAACGTGAATATAGAAAAAAAAAAAAAAAATAGGCATTTGAGAAAAGCATAGGAGACCTGGATGACCAAATAAAAAAAGGAACTTGAGAAATGCATAAACATAAGATAAGGAAACCAAAATCAATATTTTTAAAGATCCAATGGAAGACATTACACTTATGAAATAAGAATAAAAAGCTATTTAAAAAAAAGAAAATATACATCCCCCTGCATTTCCCTCCCCTCCACACACAAAAAAATCACTGGTATTAAGATATTAGTTTCTCTCTTTGCCCAACATGTATCTTCTTTTAATAGAGGAGTAAGATCAAGTGATTGACAGAGGCAGATCCATAAGAAGAAAGAGAAGGAACTCTCCGCAGGAAAAACAAAAACAATCCAGTCAAACAAAAGATGCCTGCCAGAATAACTTTTGCTTCTATAAAATGTTATATCTAAAACATATTTTACCTACTAATATAGATTATATGCATTATAGGTATTTACAGGGATCCCCTACTTCTTCAAAGTTTGCTTAAGCCACTTTGCTTTTAGGAAAGACCTACATTAGCACCTACTTTTGCTAACCAAAAGACATCTGAAGAGGAATTTCACTTTCATGAAAAAAGGAAAAAATCAAAAATAGCATTCAGGGTTTGTTTTGCAGTGAGCTATTATAGAGGCAGTGCAAATCTAGATCAGGGCTAATGGCACCACCAAGCTCCTTTCCTGGGAACTACACTCCACATCTCAGCATCAAACCGCCGTAGCTTTGAACAGTGTCTGTGAGCATCTGTGCCTTATCTCGATTTATTTTATGCACCCCTTGGCAGGATGTCTCCTAAGGTAATTGGTTCTTTGCTTTAAGCCATTTCGGCTTACAAAAAGTTTCATAGGAATGCTCTTCTTTCAGATAGTGGGCTAAACCTGTACTAAGATTTATGCCTATCAAAAAAATTGCACCATTTTCATTTTCTACATGAGAAATAAGTCTAACAAATATGTTGATTTAAAATCAGAGTGAAATATACTTGAAAAACATGACCTCAGTCACTTAAAAATACTTTCCCTCAGCTGTAGTATAAAGGTATGTATTTTATTTCTGTGTATACTGTAGATATAAGAATTATTCAAAAATTATTTTCTAAGTTCATGATTGAAAATAGGGTCAACCTATCATTTAATGCTTGTTTCCACAATAATCTTGGTTTTCCCAGGAAAATATCAAGCAAGCAAAAACGCAAATGCAAAGTCATGCATCTGCAGGTGGCTTTGTATGATTTATTTTTGAAAAGAATAAAAACAACTCTAAAGATTTATTTTTTCTTTCCATATCTTCTAGAAATCCTAAACTAAAATGCACAATTCGGATTTCTGGCAACATCTTTCTTTCCGATATGACTTCTCTGTTTTATATTTCAGAGTATTTCCTTGTTCTTCTAGACTGAATTTATGATGGTACAATGGTTAAGAAAATAGTTTTCATATAACTGGCTCCTAATACTAGTGTAACCTAACAGGCTACTTAACCCTAAGCTTCAGTGTTTTCATTTGAAAAGAAGGATAATAATGTCACAGTATAAGAATTAAATGAGACAATGTAGTTATAGCACTTAGCACCATGACAGACATGTCCATTCATTCATTTATTCATACTCATTCTCTAAACACTTATTAAACATATAGTATGTGCCAGTTATTATTATTTTAGATATAATTTTGAGTGAATAGGTGGAAAATATGACCCCATGAAGTTTAGGTCATTAAATACCTAATAAATGAGGACTACAATTACAAAAACTGTAACAAGCTATGAAGTTAAAAGCTACTTTAAAAGGAACGACATAGGGCTTCCCTGGTGGCGCAGTGGTTGTGGGTTCGCCTGCCGATGCAGGGGACGCGGGCTCGCGCCCCGGTCCGGGAGAATCCCACATGCTGCGGAGCAGTTGGACCCGTGGGCCATGGCCGCTGAGCTGAGCCTGCGCGTCCGGATCCTGTGCTCCGCAACTGGAGAGGCCACAACAGTGAGAGGTCGTGTACCGCAAAAAAAAAAAAAAAAAAAAAAAAAAGGAACAACATAGCATGGCTGTAATTATAAAATCATGAAAATATATTTGCCTCAGATTATTTTTATTAACCTATGTATACTCTACAGGTCATATTTCCAACTATTACTTGACCTGCAGTGTTTTCTTTACATGCATTCATCTTTGAAATCTTGACACAAGCAATAAATTTATGTTGTTTCATGATGCAATAGTGCAACAGATGAAACTCCTTCCTACTATAACTGTAGCGTGGCGTAACTAGCCTGAGCCATCCCTCTCTCACATGCACACACTGCTGCAACCTAGTAAGTGAGTCAACAGAGATAAGATTGCATGTCTATTTATCTTTGTATCCAACAGAGTGATGAGCAGTGTTTCACATTCCAACAAGTAATTTTGGAATTGAAACGAATTCTATAGATTTGGTGTTTAGTCACCACTATTATTCTAACTGAGGAAGTTCCTCAATTTTCTTGCTTGCCAGATGAAAGGGTTAAAAAAGATGATCCCTCCTTTCGCTGTCCTACCCACCACTGTACCTTATGTTTACCTTCATAACTGTCCTCATTATATGCAGTTATGATTTTCCTGTTACATAGTAAAAACTACAATATATCATTTCATTTGTAGTGCCTAGTTGACACATTCACTCAGTAAATATTTGTTGAATAAATATGACCTGTAGACTTAAAGGATGCATCCTTATGCTTATAATACATATTATAGTAATTTAATGAATTAATTACTTCAAGCCTTATTTTAATTTTTGAATTGTACTTATTTTCTCCTAAAACATTTGAGAATGCATAATGAGCAGCTGGGGAAATGTAATATTTTTCTGAGGGTTGTTAGATAAAATATTGAGTAAGGATTTTCAGCACACCTGCAGAAACTCATTTGAAAGCAGAAGATATAGAGTTGTTTGTCTAGCAGAACAGTGCCTTGGTGATAAAACAAAATATATGCATTAAATTTTATTTCTAAATGGCACAATGTTACAAAAGTTGAGTCCAACTACATTATTGTGGAAATGTGTATTCTTTAAAGACATTTGTGCATAAATTACTTCTAAAATTCAAAGGACATAAGTTTACACTATTCATACAATATAAATTGCACACCTAACAGTGAAATTCAATTAAATGTCAGTGATTTCTTTTTTCCTTTGGCCACCAAGAAAATTAGGAGAGCTTCACTTGAAAAGAGCAACTTGTCCGTATATCATAAGCTCTAATTTACAAATCAAAATGATTGAACTGTTTAATGAAAGGAAATTAATGAAAGGAAATATTGAGAATGCAGAAAGGTTTGGCGATTAAAGCAATATCAATCACTTTAAAGAATTATTGAAAAACACATTTATATGAATATCCAACAAATCAAGGAAGGAAAAAGATACTTTTTAATTGAAGTATAGTTGATTTACAATATTATATTTCAGGTATACAACATAGTGATTCAAAATTTTTATAAAGTTATTATAAAATATTGGCTGTATTCCTTGTGCTGTAAAATATATCCTTGTAGCTTATTAGTTTTCTATATAGTAGTTTGGGCCTCTTAATCCCTTACCCCCATCTGGCTCCTTCTCCCTTCCCTCTCCCACTGATAACCACTCTTTGTTCTCTATATCTGTGAGTCTGTTTCTGTTTTGTTACATTTATTCATTTGTTTTATTTGTTACACTCCACATATAAGCGCTAGTATGCAATATTTGTCTATCTCTGTTTGACTTATTTCACTAAGCATAATACCCTCCAGGTCTGTTCATGTTGTTCCAAGCAGCAAAATTTCCTTCTTTTTTATGGCTGAGTAGTATTCCATTTGTGTATATGTGTGTGTGTGTGCATGTACACACACACATACCACATTTTCTTTATCCATTCATCTGTTAATGGACACTTAGATTGCTTCCACATCTTGGCTATTATAAATAATGCTACTATGAGCATTCAAAAGCTACTTTTTTCAAAGGAAAGCAGTGGTATAGCTTTTCTTTCTTTGTTACAATACTCTTTTCACCATCACGTGATGTGTTAGCATTCTAACTGCTGACAAAAGTAAACCATAAAATTTCACTGACTTAAGCAGAGCTTATTTCTTGTTCATTTAACAGTTCAGTATGGAAGGTCCTAGTTCATGAGTAGCTTTCCACTTCAGGGTTGGTTAGAGACTCAGGCTTCTTTCTGTTCTGTAGTTTTGCCATTCCTTGTGTTTCAGAGTCTTCTGCATTTAGCTGGCAGATGGGAGAATAGAGGGTAGATAATATATACTATGGTCCCATATAGTAGCAAGCCACTTGAACATGTAGTTCCCAGAAAGACAGCTACTTCTCAATGATATTATCATACTATGGAAAGGGGGACACAAATTTATGATGGAAAGTTAATCATCTCTACTTCATGCATTCAGGGTCCCTCTTGCATAGGAAATTAAGTCATAGTCTTACCTATTGCTTTATCATTCTGGCTTGAATTTCCCTAATAGTTTAATGTGTATGTTTTCTTCTTTAATTTGGGGATGGAGGTCCTGGTAAGAATCATAAACCAATGCTGACAAAAACATTTTATGAGGAAATAGTCAACAGATAAGAAAATATTTGCAATTGAGATTGGAAATTTCTGATACATGCTCCTTTTTGTAACACCTGGATGTCCATCTTTACAAAGAGCTTTTGCTAATATCTCTAGCATAAATATAGATATTTCATTTAGTTGATCCTTTCCTTGTGACCACCTTTAGGAAATGCAGGAAAGAGATTGTAGCCTTTAATCAACCACTTTTTTTTTTTAAGCAAGGAAGGGTTATAGTTATTATCAATTAAACCAAAATTGAAATTTAAGTCATTGTGGTACTCTTTCTTGAAATAATATTCAAGAAAAGATTTATTGGAAACTTGAGTTAAATTGTAATTAATATAAAACTTTATTTTAACAACCAGATTCTGTCTCCTAAGGTATTTTAATTCTTACATAAGGGAAATGTTTTGAAGTAGAATTTAAATTTCTCTTTTTTTGATCTTAGAAGCCATCTGGAAGGAGACTCACAGTGTTAATAAATACCATAGGAGACAGGGAAGACAAAAATGATTTGAACTTTCTATAAACTAAAATATCTTCTCATGGATAATCTCTCTTTTGTGTATGAGTCTCAAATTATATTAATATTTAAATAAAAATATAACACACAATGTACTTTAGACTGTAAGAAATATTACATGATGCTGCTTGTGAGTAAAATCTGGAATTCTCATATTAAGATTGTTTAAAAGGTTATTCTTCTTTCTTGTATTTTTATAGTTTTCTAATTTACCAGTTAACTTATCAATCTTATATCATCTGCCTCTCTTTATTATTGTTATCCCTCTGGCCTCAATAAACTCCATTTCCCTTGGAATTAAGACAAAAGCCATTATCTAAAAGGTTTGGCATGATCCAAACTTTGACTGCCTTTTCAGACTTATCTGCATCTTTCTCCTAATACTTTCTGTGTTCCAGCTGAATGGACATCTTTTGATTCCCTTAAAGTTTACTCTAGTCCCGCCCACTAGTTTCCCACACACATAGTGTTTCCTTGTTCGTAGGTCTCTCATTCTTCCTGCAGATCTCAGTTTAGGAAATACTCCTGAAAGATGGTATTCCATTCCTTCCCAAACACTTATACACTTTGAAATTATGCATTAATTAGAATGAATATATATTTAATGTATCTCCTCTACTAGGCTGCGATTTGATGAAAATGAAGATCATATCTGCTGTTTACCACTATAATTTCAATGCCCAAGCCAGTTATTCACCCATAATTATGGTGACCACATGTCTCAGATTTCCCAGGGTTTCCTTGGTTTAAGTACGTTGTCACAGCATAATTTTAATAACACATCTTTTCAATCTCAAAATTTCAAGTTTGGACAATTCAATATATGATCCTTTTCTCGTGATGAC
Organism: Phocoena sinus; assembly: GCF_008692025.1. NCBI lineage: Eukaryota > Metazoa > Chordata > Mammalia > Artiodactyla > Phocoenidae > Phocoena > Phocoena sinus. The sequence goes on along the minus strand of NC_045779.1, from coordinate 53,807,162 downwards.
CGAACTGGAAATAATTGTCAAATACTGACTGAACTGATTGCTTCATTCATTCATCCATGTGAAAATACTTACTGATCGAATGTTGTGTGCTACACATTGTGCTTTGCTTTGAGATATAGCAGTGAACAAGACAGATTTGTTCTCCATGAACTAGTTTATTCAATGACCACAAACATACACAAGCCTTTTGGGTCTTAATGTGTATATACACATGAATATATATTTGCATACATATATATTTATATATGATTTATATATATATCCTTTGTCCTAATTTCTTTTTACCTACATCTCAGAATCTAAACTTCTATCACTGTTTCTTTTTCATTTATTCTTTTTTTCACATTATCAAACATAATTGTTTTCACATTGTAAATTATGTAAAAAGATACTTAAAATTTACCATCTTGACCATTTTTAGGGCTACAGTTCAGTCGTATTAAGCATTTTCACTTTGTTAGGCAACAAATCTCCAGAACTTCTTCATCTTGCAGAATTGGAACTCTATACCCATTAGACAACTACTCTCCATTTCCTCCTCCCACCCAACCCTGGCCACCGCCATTCTATTTTCCGTATCTACAAATTTGACTACTCTAGATATCTCATTTAACTAGGAGCATACTGTATTTGTCTTTTTATGACTGGCTTATTTCATTAAGCATAATGTCCTCAAGGTTCATCCATACTGTAGCATGTGCCAGAAATTCCCAGTTTTCTAAGGCTGAATAATATTACATTGAATGTATATGCCACATTTGTTTATCCATTTATCTGCCAATGAACACTTGGGTTGATTTTACTTCTTGACTATTGCGAATAATACTGCTATGAACATGTGTGTACAAATGTATCTCATGTTCCTGATTTCAGTTTTCTTTTTTTTGATGTACAGTCAGAAGTGGGATTGATGGCTTATATTCTATATCTCTTTAATTTTTAGAGGAACCTCTATATTGTTTTCCACAGTGGCTGCACCATTTTACATTCCCAGCAACAGTGTACAAGGGTTCCAATTTCCTCACATCCTCATCAACACTTTATTTTTTTAAAAAATTTGCTGCATTGGCTTAAAGTTGTTCATAAAATTTAGTTATTTTAATATCTGTAGAATCTATAGTAAAATTTTCTGTTAATTTCTTGGGAATTTGTGTTTTTTTCTCTTTATATTCTTGATTATACCCATGTGTTATTATAGAAGTGTATTGTCCAACTTGTAAATCCTTGGGGCACTTACAGATGTTCTATTTTTAATGATTTCTAATTAAATTCCATGTGGTCAGAGAACATACTCTGTTGACTTTAAATTTTTTACATTTATTGATAGTTATTTTATGGATTAACAAGCACATAGTCTCTCTAGGTGAGTGACCATATACTCTTAAGAAGAATGTTTATTCTGTAGTTGTAGGGAGTACTGTTCTGTAATACAAATTGTTTATGTAGTTAAAATATTGTTCCGATCTTACAACCTTACTGACTTTTTGACTAGATAGTCCAACAGTTAGAAAGAAAGTAGTGTTAAATTTCCAAATTTGTAGGTTTGTCTGTATCTCCATTAAGGTTATTGTTTTTTCTGATGAATTGACAGTTTCATCCTTGTGCAGTGTCCATCTTTATACTTGAAAATACTCATTTTCTTGAAGTGTATTATTGTTTGGTATTAATAGAGCCATTCTGGCTTTCTTTTTCTTACTGTTTGAGTAGTATATCATTTCCCGCATTTAAAAAAATCCTTTAAACTGTGCCTTTCATATTTAATTTGTCTTTTGTACACATCCTTTCAAACTGTACCTTTCATATTTAATTTGTCTTTTGTACACAATGTGTAGTAAGAAATGTCTTGTCCTGAGGAACATGTGAGAATGAGTCTAGCAATGAGTGACCTGGTAAATAGACCCTAAGCATTATCCAGGTCATTTTTGTGGTCTTTCAGGGAGCCAATAGTGGTACCAAGTTATCAAGATTTTTGTGGGCTGAGTGCCTTTAGTACTCACCAAGTAAACAGATAGTATTTGATAGGATTCTAGAGGACACCCCGTATCAGACATTATGTCTTTAGTTGTTGAATTGTATCAAAGTTGGGGGATAGAAAGAAATTTGGAAGGAGAGGAGGTAGCTTTTTACTAGTAGTTCAGTATTTTATATTTTATTAACTGGTGCAGTTGTACCAATGTCAGCCTTGTTTATATGCACTCTTCAGATAGCAATAATTTTCTTCCTTCTTAGCAATCTTTAATCTGTTGCTTTTTTATTACCGAGTTCTCTCTTCTCCATTTAGTTATTGTCTATTTTTACACTAATATCATACTAATTTTATTTCCATGCAATTGTAAAATTTCTTACATCTAGTAGGCGATTCTTTTCCTTTGTTCATCTTTTTTTAATGTATGGACAGTTTTCTTTTCTTATACATATTAGAATGAATTTCTTGCATTCCTAAAAAAAAATCTGTGAGAATTTTAATTACTATTTCTTCAAATATATAGATTGTTATAAAGATATAGTTGTTATATTCACTTTTATATTGTACCATCCATGAACATGTTATATCTCTTAGATTATTAAGATATTATTTTTCCTATAATGATTTTAAGTTTCATTCATAATAGTCTAGAGTATATTTTTAGCTATTTTCTAATAATTCCATAATTTTGTATTTTAGTGTATTATTCCTGGTATGGGGAATAACTGTTATTTAATAAAAATTTCATTGAATAATAACATACGTATGAAAAAGTGTATAAAGCATAAATTTATACCTTAGTAATTATCACAGGATTGAACATAACTGTTTAAACTTCATCTGAATCAAGAAATAATACTAAATCTTCTAGTGCTCCCAACTAAACACTGTTCTTTCCCCACTCATCAAACTTAAATACTCTCCAGATTTTTGATGCCAAAGATTTGTTTTATCCTTTATTGAACTTTATATAAATGAATTCCTATAGTAAACAATATTTTGGTCTGGTTTCTTTCATTTAAAATTATGCTTGCAAAGTTTATCCGTGTTTTCTGTGTCTCGTAACTTCATTCTATAGTTTTGTGGTATTCTATTATATAAATGCTTCACTGTTTTTAAATCTATCTATTGGTATATTTGATGTGCTCTTTTTGAGATGTTTCTCATTTTTGGCTACTATCAATAATACTACTATAAGTGTTTTTGTACATATATTTTGGAGCACATATGTGTGCATTTTTGTTGGGCCAATACCTAGGAATAGAATGACTGGGTCCTAGGAGAAGTGTATGGACACTCCTGTCAGCAGTGTGTGTTAGTTCCAATTGCTCCAGGTGTCCATCAAAACTTGTGCCATTAGGCAAAGCACATGATTCTTGCAGTTTCTTCATAATATTTTCCTGTGCCATTAGGCAAAGCATATACAATTTCCAAAAACCCTCATCTACCAAATCTAGCATTCTCTTTCCTATATTGAGATTCCTTCAAGGGTTTGGCACTGGTTTATGTTTTGTTTCATTTTTGGTCAATCTTAATATTGGGCTTTTTAAAAAATATGTCTTAGTACACATGTGAATGGGAAGACAGGAGCATGTCCATAGGAGCTTTGGACCAGTGTGATTTAAAATTGGAATTTCATCTTCTCTTCTTGAAACTCTCAATTTTATTGTCATCTGAAAAGCTATTGTATCCTATTTATATCTCTCTTAATATTCCTTCTTTGCTATATGAATCAGTCTAGGCCAAATCAGGGAAAAGAAACCACAGAGTAATTTGAACAGGGAAAGTATAGCATAAGGAATTATTGAGTGCAATATGAAAATAGAGTAATGAGAGGTTGGCTAGAAAGCAGTATAGAAAACTTTAAAGACTATAGGATTAGCAAATTTATAAAATAATGAAATAATATTAAAATACTGGAAATGATATAATGGAAATAATATAATAATAGATATAATATAATAATGGAAATAATTAAAGACTAGGATTAGCAAATTTATAAAATAATAATGAAATAGTATAACAATGGAAATATAATATAATGAAATAATGTACTATAATATATGATATAATATAATATAACATAATATAATATGCCGCCACTCAGAGCGCTGATATAGAGCTCCCAAGGAAGAGTTCCCTCTCCACCAGAAATGTGATCCAGACCTTGTTGGAGAGAGCATAACTGTGACTCACTGAATGGCAGAGAAATTGCTATAGTGATAGCAGAGCTTGCAGGAAATCCACTCTATAGAATGCCAGGAAAAGCTTTTCACAGGGAGGTGTCTCATCAGAGATACTCACTACAAAATTGTCTGATGAGGTTGCTGGCAGTAGGTGCTGGCTTTTGAGTGACGATAGGCACTGTGAATTGAAGGAGTCAGGCACCGGGGAAACCATGTGTTCTGCAAGAATTGGATGCTTGAGAAGCTGCTAGCAGGTGCTGTATGATGCTGCCAAGGGAGCACACCCAAACCAGGAAGCAAAACTGTTTTCTCCTGCAGTGTCTCTCTGTTACCATTGACTGACAAAACTTAACATTGTGGCAGCTGGCAAAGAAAAAAATATATTTAAAGGGCCAAGATTCATTTTTACAGAGCAGGCAAAAAGGGTGAATTTGGTGCTGAAAGGCAATAAATTAATAAATTGATAAAGCCCTTTTCTGGCTCTTCTTACTTTGTCCAGGCACACAAAGGACAAATAGCTTCCTTTCCATGCTTTGAATTTTTGGCTATCATTCCTTATCACTATACATGAGGAAAATGACTGTTTTTTTCCATTGTATGATACTTAACTTGCAAAGCAGCTGGAATATAGAAAGAACTCAATGAATATTTTTGACTTAGTAAGTGAATGCTGAATAAGGTAATACCCAAATCTAAATCTCAACATGATGCTTTCCCCTAAGCCACTGGACACATTCACCTGATGGCCCTACATGTACTACAAGCTGAACTCACTGCTGTCCAGATCTGCTCCTCTTTCTATATTCCCTATGTTAGTAAATGGCACCATTGCTTGCACAGTGACTCAACAGAGAAACCTAAAGTCTCCTTTTTCTCCCTTTCATTCTACAAACTTAAGCAATTAGTCAGAGTTTTGCAACACTATCTCTCTTTTGTTGACTATGTTCCCAACTGTTATTTTCTTGATTCAGGTCCTAGTCACAGCTCTTGTGAATTACTGTGATGTTCTCCCTACTGACCTTTTTGCCTTCGGTTTTTCAAGCCTCTGATTTATCCTTCATACTATTGCCTCAGTTATCTAATAAAATGCAAATCTTACCATGTAACTGCTTTGCTTAAATCCTTCAGAGGTTTTCTGTTGCTTAAAGTAGTGCTTTCAACTTGTGGTCTCAGGAATCCCCAAGAGAATACAGTGACCTTCAGGTGTTATGAAAAGAAAAAAGGGACAGAGGGCAGAATTCTGGGACCCACATTCTTGCTACCTACTGAGAAGCTTAACTTTACCTCTTTTACATATTTTTGAAGGTTTTGTTTGAATAATGTTTTTCACTACAAGCAACTATAACAAAATTTCAACTAAACAGTTTTGAAAACAACTGCACTAAAGGATAAATTCCAAATATTTGATAAGCATACATGGTCATTTACAATCTGGCTTTTGACTAATTTTTATCCTGATCTCTAACCCTTCATACTCAGTCAAGAAAGCAGAAATCAACCACAGCCATACTTAATTATTCAGATTTCCCTGAATATGCCACATTTTAAAATTTATTTATTATTTCAAGAAGTGTTGAATACCTACTATATACAAGCTACTATACCAATTGCTGGAGACATAGTGGTGATAAAAATAGAAAAAATTAAATTATTGAAATATACAATATAAGTACAGGGAAAGTGCTATGGAAAGTAGCACTTTAAAAGTAGGATACTGGGGTAGAGAGTTTGAGAGTTTGAGCTATAGTCTCAATTGTAAACATGGTAGCTAGGGACATTCTAATGAAGATGGTGGCATATTAATAAAGCCCCCGTGTTGGTGAGTAAAGCAAGTAATCTAGACATCTGGGGAAAGAGCTTTCCAGGCAGACAACAGAAAATGACAATTCTGTCAGGCAAGAGCATGCCTAAAATATTGGAGGAACACTAAAAAAAAAAAAAAAAAACCAACCAATGTGGCTACAGTGGAGAGAACAAAGCAAAAAAGTAGAGGGAGATTAGATTACGGGCAAGATGAGAACCAAACTGTAAAGGACCATGCAGGTCATTGTAATACTTTTAGCTTTTACTCAGGGTGACATTCTGTATTAGATTCCTAGGGCTGCCATAACAAAGTACCACAAGCTGGGTGGATTAAAACAACTTAAATTTGTTCTGTCACAGTTCTGGATACCAGAACCTTGAAATCGAGTTTGCAGCAGTGACATGCTCCTTCTGAAGGCTCATGGGGAGGATTCCTTCCTTGGCTTTTCCTAACTTCTGGTGGTGCCCATAGATCCATGGCATTCCTTGGCTTGCATCTGCATCACTCCAATTTCTGCCTCTGTCATCACATGACATTCTCCCTGTGTGTGTCTCTCTCCTGTTCTTATAAGGACACCAGTTATATTGGTCATCCTCCATTATAACTAATAATGATCACTCATATTAGTTATATTTTATAATAATGGAAAAAAGTCATTGTACTCTAGATGTAATTAATTTAGGTATGATATCATATTAACTAACTAAGTGTATCTATAATGACCTATTTCCAGATGAGTTCACTTTCTGAGGTACTAGATGATTAAGACCTCAATATGTCTTTCTAAGGACACAAATCAACCCATAACACATGGGAAGCAAGAGAGTTTAGATATAGAAGTTACATGATCAGAACTCAATTTTGAAACTATCTTTTTGGCTACTGTGTTTAGGACTAAAGCATTTAAAATTGGAAGCAGGGACCAGTGAGGAAATGGTGATAAATATTAACAGTATTGGACCAAGGTGGGAATAGTTGAGGTGATGAGAAGTGGTAGAATTTAGATATAATTTCAGAGTTAAAGCTGACAGGACTTACAAATAATTTCAATCTAAGTTTGAAAGACCACAGTATGGGTAATTCCATACATTTTTTACCTGAGTAAGTAGAAACATGGAATTATTAACTGAGGGGAAGATTAAAAAATGGAATCTAGGAGAGCAACATAAAGAGTTCAACTGAACATAATAAATTTGAGAAATGCTTTAAAAAAGTTGCCTGGAAAGTTTTGGTTCATACCTGTTGCCTATATTCAGTACAAGGCAGCATGTCTCCTGGTATTTTATATTTTCACAAAATATTCATATTAGTAATGTAATAGTTCACTGTGGCTGCTATAACAAATTTCCAAAAGCTGAGTGGCTTAAACCAATAAATTTTTTTCTCTCGAAGTTCTGAGGGCCAGGGTTGATTCCTTCTAAAATTCCTTCCATGCCTCTTCTAGCTTCAGGTGGCTTCTAGTAATCCTTGGTATTCCCTGGCTTATAAATGCATCACTCCAATATCTGCCTCCATATTCACATGGCCTTTTCCTCTGTGTGTCCCTTCCCTCTTCTCATCTCTTCTCATACACTAACTAGATTTAGGGACCACCTCAATCCAATATGATCTCATCTTCCGGTCCCTAATTATATCTATAAAGATCCTTTTTCTAAATAAGCTTGCATTCACAGGTTCTGAATGGACCTATCATTTTTAGGGGGTGGGCAGAGGGTAACCGTTCAGCCCACTATAAATAGTTACATTAAGATGAAGCAGATTGGCTTTGATAGACTTCCACTTCATGTTTACAACCTCTGTTGTAGTCTTGTCCAGCAGTGTGGTAGACATGTGAAGAATAAACAGAGTTCTCACTTTAATACATGGTGTAATCTGAAAGAAGACCAGAAATAACTTGTCATTCTTTTCAACCTTTCCATTTGAAAATGACTGACATTTTCCTTTCAAGGACTGTATGCAGGACACTTAGTGATAAAACCAAATTTATAGGAACAACAGCAACTACCTTCCTGTGGTCTGGGGGTGGTAGGAGAGATGTTCAATACTGGATGTACTATGGCCTGATTGTGCTTGCAAGTTGCACAAGACTCCAGGCCTATGGTGAGCCAAGTTAGTAGAAACTGTCAACAAATATAAGCTACGTGTATGTGAAATATGTACAAGAAATAGCTGAAAAGTCCTTCCAGAGAATATAGAGACAGTAGTCTGAATACCCTTGCTATAGTAGTATTATCATTGAATTTATAGTGTAGGTATAAAATTTTCTTTTCACTTTATTGTTTGGTAATGCACTTTGACAGCAATAAGCTCAAGTAAATGATTACTTAATTAACATTTAATACTGAATTTTTGCTTTTTAAGAAAGTTGATAATGAACATGTACTTGCACAGTATGTTGGGGCTTTTCTCATCCTCTGTGTGGGTGCTATAGAATGAACTGTGTCTCCCCAAAATTCATATGTTGAAACTAATCTCCATTGTGACATTTGGAGATAGAGTCTTTAGGGAGGAAAATGAAGTTAAATGAGGTCATAATAGTGAGATCCAAATCCGATAGGAATGTTGACTGTATAAGAAGAGGAAGTTAGAAACATCTCTCCTTCTCCGTAAAGGCCATGCAAAGGCACAGCAAGAAGGACCATCTGAAATCAGGAAGAAAGTCCTCACCAGAAATTAACCATGCTGACACTCTAATCTTACACATCCTAGCTTCTAGAATGGTGAGAAACATATTTCTCCTGTTTAAGCCACCTAGTCTATGGTATTTTGTTATGATAGCCTGAGCTGACTGAAACAGTGGGCCAAAGTGGTTCCACTGACAACTTGTAAATCAGACGGCAAAAATCTAGTTCAAACATTTATCGTTATTTAAAAAGGTTCTGCCTGATGATAATGATTTAACGCATGCAACTGCAGAAGGTGTGTTTAAGCGCTTTCTGATGTTTGACTTTTCACTTTGATGAGATTTTTTTTAACAGATGGAATTTCTCCTCTAAAATAATTTTTCTTATTTAGGATTTTGCGTTTTCTTGTGCACATATGAAATGTGAAGTGATAGCTCCATTAACAGAAGTACTTCACAGTTAGATGATGCCAGTTTTATATCAAAGATTTTAAATACTTCAGATAGAAAAAAACATTAATTCTAATAATGGCTTGATTTTTTTCATTGAAATTCATAAGATAAAATTTAAAATGTTGACCATTTATAGTGATCAGATGAAATATCTGACAAAATTGTGGTTATTGTTATAAATTCAACTAAATGGTTCAACATTTAAAATAGAATGAAGTGATGTTAGGAAAACAAATTTTGGTGCAGAAAATCTAAAAGATTAAAAATTATAAAATTTACTAAGTTAAAAACTTTGGAATTAAATGCATTTACCTATACCTATACATGCTACATATCACACAGTAAATTGACTATAGTTCAAGTATTTGGTGTCAGAACTGCTGTTGGAAGATCTACTAGGGAATGAACTTGAGGATATGGGGAGGGGGAAGGGTAAGCTGTGACAAAGTGAGAGAGTGTCATGGACGTATATACACTACCAAACGTAAAATAGATAGCTAGTGGGAAGCAGCCGCATAGCACAGGGAGATCAGCTTGGCACTTTGTGACCACCTAGAGGGGTGGGATAGGGAGGGCGGGAGGGAGGGAGACGCAAGAGGGAAGAGATATGGGGATATATGTATATGCATAGCTGATTCACTTTGTTATAAAGCAGAAACTAACACACCATTGTAAAGCAATTATACTCCAATAAAGATGTTTAACAAAAATAAAATTTAAAAATTAAAAAAAAAAAAACAACTGCTGTTGGAGACAAAAATGTCTCCAAGAATAGTGATGTTTACTCTCTTTGATGTTCATGTAGAGATATTTGAACCTTTGAAGAATTACTTTGTAAATGAACATAAATGCCCTTTGATAGTATTGAATGATTTTGTAAAGGAGTCCTCTAAATTTTGTGTGTATTTTATTCTCTTACTTTTAGCACCATTTTTATTTTCAGAAGTCCCAGTTAAGACAACTTATATGAACACTAGCTTTAGAAATCCAATTACATGTTTCAAGAAAGCAGTTAGACAGATGTGTAGGGAATGCAGAAGAGAAGTCTGTCTAGGCCAGATATGCAATGTGTAAGTCAACAGTATATAGATGGAAATTTAAGCCATAAAACAGGACTTTTTCTTTTACTCTCAAAGGATGAATGATTCATAATCTTTTATATGTAAAATTATAATCCTTATTTAAGTGTGTATTAAAAACTGCCCTTCAATCTGAATGCCCTTACACTAACTGCTTTCGGGAGTGTTGTGTTTTATAGAGTATTGTTTTTCCATAATAGAATATTGCCTAACCTAGATTAATAGAGCTGTGAACACAGACAAAAATATCTGGTACAATAAAATTATGTAACTCATTTATTTCATATTTTTCAGTACTTAATGGGAATTAGCTTTAGGAGTAGCAATTGTGTATTTTATTTTTATGATTGCATTCTCTAAGCAGTTTAGGATAACTATTAATAGTTTAAAGAAATATTCTGTATTTCATTTCAAGCAAAAGGCTGAACATAAAAGAGGTTTATACTTAGATTTCCAACTGCTTAGTGAAAAAAAACTTTATCTGGTTGTTCTGCCAGAAACTCAAAATCAAATGTACCAAAAGCTAACTACAGTTTCCCGCCCCTCCTAATTATTCCCCAAATATTTCTTTCTCCTCCATTTTCTGTTTCTACTTTGGAATCTCCAGTTTTGAGTTATCTTAGCTTTAAAATATTAGAATCACTTCAGATACTCTTTCTTTTTTTCTAAATGATTCCAGATATCCAGCCTTACTGACTGTACCTCTACAATAACATCCAAGTCTCCTCCCTAACCTTTCTATCTTTAGCATATTCTGGAATCCATTTTATTTATCGAATGATTAAAATATGTTTTTAAGTAGCATCTCTGCTTCTGATCCCTCCTATCCCCAAATCTTCTTACATAATGCTATCATTTTAATGCTATCATTTTAATCTCTCTAAAGAAGATCCATAAGCATGTTGCCCTGTCACCTAACAACATTTAATGTCTTTCTTATGGTTATTGAAGAAACTTATATTCCTTAAATATCAATTGAATCTCGTTCTACTTTCTAATCCTACCTATTATCAATTGAATCTCATTCTACTTTCTAATCCTACCTTTCACTTTTCTATTTTGCATAGTGTGATCTAACCAAACAACTTCTTCCCACATTCTCTCAATTCCATTCCTGAAATGGTTTCTTCTGCCCAATTCTTCCTTCACTCACTTCAGCATATCAAAAGATATCTAATTCAAATGTCACGTGGCCTCATCAGATCTTGTATAAAATTGAGCTGCTGAATTATTTTTGTACTTAGTTCTAATTGTTTATTTTTATAAAAGCAATATGTGTATGTGTGTGTGTATAAGAGTTAAAGAAGTTCATATAACTTATAGGAGTTCAAATCTTTATTCCATTTTCCTTACAGAGCCATTTTTCCTATATACGTTTATTTATTTTGGTGGTTATTTCCATAACTCCAAAGAACATGTTTTGATTTTATATCAATTTTTTTAAAATCTAGATTAAAATGGAAAATTGAAGGCTTTGAGGTTTACCTTCCAAAATCTACATGTTAGATAAATATTTCTTGGTTGTCACTTGCTTTAACAGAAAGCAGTCTCTAGGTAATGGCTTTCCAGTCTGTCCACAGGCTATTGAATACTCTATTTCAAATCAACTTCAGGACTGCCTGGCCCACCTTTCCTAAGGGCTCTATTTCTTTTCTTCCTGTACTTTAAGTTTGAGGAGAAACACTTTCCTAGACTCCCTCCAGTAACAGTTAATAAAAGCAAAACTTTAAATAAGATCAGAGATAACAAATTGCTTTCCAACAGAGAGGATGAGATTCAGCTATTTCTAATTATGGTTACTCTTAGATCCAGTCCCACGTTTCAAAATGTCTGGGAAATGTCCCTCCTAGCCCAGCTCTTGGTCTGCCGCCTATGGCTAACGCCAGCTGAACTTTACTCACTGGGAATGCACTTAGGTCTACACTGCTCAGAGTGTAGCTGCGAGAACTAAGGCATGGTATGCCCCTCCTCGAAGGTAAGCTATACCTCCTGAAGCCGTGTTTTCTGTCTTCAGATCTAGTCTTTTAAGACAAATGAAAAATCAGAATATCTTCTTTCTTTAAGAGAGACCCACAGGGTGGTCTTACCTTACAGCTTTTAAAATTGTTATCTCCAGAATATATAATATTTATGCCTGTTTTCCAAAAATTAGGTTGTTCAGCTGTAAATAGTACCATATGTAGGATAACAATGTTCTATTCTAGGTAGAACTTAGATATGGGGTGTGCTCCATCTAAATTCCTGACCCACCAAGTCTGTTAGCACAATAACATGAATTATTTACCAGTAAGTTTTAAGTTTTATCAGACTCTTTCATTTATTAGCCTTATGTAAGTGAGAGTTGAGTATTGTGTTAACTCTTTCTGAAGTCTTTCAGATCTCTCTTCTCATAGGATACTATAGACACAGACATACAAACACGCTTTTCACATAATCAGGTCATAATGAACACATATAGCAGAGATGAAATCCATAATTAAAAAGGAAACTTTTGCTAGGAGAAATATCTGTACAAATGCAACTTTTCTTGTAATAGAGGTGACCTTTTAAATGATCATATAGAAAATTCAGGTCTCTTGGCTTCATAGCATTTCAGATAATTACAAAACTATATCAGGTTGTTGCTGCATTCTGTATATCTTATCAAAGAGAAAGCTATTTAACTACTTAAATCATTAAATTACACTATTTGTTTCTCTATTTTGTAAATTTCTTCTTATGATTGTAAGGTCCTTAGGACTAAAACTTAGAAGTTCCAGCTCAAAGGACCAAGTTCTTCCTCTACCACTTAAAAACTGCAAAAGGAAAATTTCCTATTCTTGTGACGGAGAAAGGCAGCTTCATTTTGAGAATCATCTGGAGGTTTCTTTACTCACGTGTGTAGAGAGATTGATGCGGGATGGTTGTTACCAGGTGACAGAAGACAGTGGAAGAGCTACTTCTTTTTATCCTTTTCTATAATTAGATGTTAAAATTGTATAACAAGATGTGTCATACCAAAGTTAGGTGACACTTAAAGATTTATAATTTACCAAAGAAATGCATAATAACATATTCAATGACACTTGAACCTATCATTCATATCAAGATTATAAAAAAAAAGCCAGGATGTGTATTTTGATGAAAGGATGTAGTTAGTAAAATTACCTTAAGAGAAAATATAGTGTATGGTATTTTCAAAGTTGGCCACAATAATCTCTTTCTTCCCAAATGCCCCTTTAGAACATTGATACTTGCTGTCTAGAGGCAAAGTCTAATTCTCTCTCCTTGAATCTGAGCAGTGACTCACTTGCAACCAACAGAAAGAGGCAGAAGTGATGCTTTATGCTTCTGTGGCTATGCCATAAAAGCTAATGAAACTTCCACCTTTTTAGCTGGGTAATCAGTTTGGAGCCTAAACCACAATGTATAAAGTCCAACCATATGCAGGACACCAGAAAAGGTAAAATTTGGTGTCTGTCTAAAACTTCAAGAGAGGGCATAGTTGGTAGCTAGTATCAACTGCTATGCATGTAACTGAAAACACCTCCAGATGATTCTAAACCCCAATGATCAAGTCACTTCCCACCTTCAAGTGTTCCCAGGATGGGGTTCCAGATATCATAGAACAAGAAAGGTCATCCCACTGTGCTCCATCTAAATTCCTGACCCACCAAGTCTGTTAGCACAATAACATGAATTATTTACCAGTAAGTTTTAAAATGTTTTGTTACACAACATAGCAACCAGAATAGAACACTAAACTGTGAGTACAAATGAGAGACAGGAGAAGAGTCCCTAAAGAGTCACCTGAAACCTGAAGTATTCCCCGAAGAAGCCTGATTTGCATTCCCTGCAGTTGGATGACCCTAGGACTGACACCTGATATAGCTAATGTGGTTGTGGCAGAACAGAAGGGGGAAACCAGAGGGCTGCAATAGGCCTTCAACATTCTCACCGATGACAAGGAACATATGACCATTTTCTATGGACCAGAGGTAGGCAAAATGGAAGTGGCATCTTGCATAGAGACTTTTTATGTTCTATCAAAGAAAACTGCCTGGGATGGTGAGGAAACTGAGTTAACGTCTGAGAGTGAACCTGAGATAAAAGTGTCTAGCTGAAGGAGAGGTATCAGACATATCAAGGGATCTTTGGTTAGAAGAGCCCAGCAGGGAACTTCTGAAGAGCCTTGAAAGCTGTCCAGGATAGAAGGAGTTTTAATATCTGCAAGGCCCAGAGAGTTAGAAGTCAGAATATAATATTAGTACACTACAGTACTATACTATACCATGATAGTATATAATATTAGTACGATATTACAAGAAAAGAAATTTCTTGTTTTCTCTTCCTTTGCCTCTCCTCCAAAATTGCAGTTCTATTTAAGGAGGAGATTAGAGAAAAAATAAAAAGTGAGAAAACAAACAAACGAAAAACCCAGACCTTTTATAGAAAAGGAGAATTGATCTAGTGGGCCTGCACTTTAACCCATTGCATTATAATTAGCTAAAAAGCAGAGCATGTGATCCCAGCACAGATTCGTACATGTGGTTGGTCAGGGTCAGTGGAAGTCTTCTTTTGATTCCACACCCCCTACATTTTCTCAATTAAATATTTAGTAGGATTATCATCAAGAGTGGGGGTGGAGGAGAATATGCATGCATGAGGAGAAAGAGAAGCTATAAAGTAGTCATCAGGAAGAATGATTAGTGCAACTGTTTGGTGAGTAGTTCATTTGAAGTTGGTGATCAAGAATTTAAAGTGATAAAGACTCAGTATCGTTATCTATTAGTCTCCAGCCATTGACTGTTGAGTGGACACATAGCTTAAATAAAGAATTGGATTTGACAAACTTTGAAGTTTTACCGGATAAGTGTACTGAGTGGAAATGTAAGAAGGGGTGATTTTAATCAGGACCTTGAAATGTGAGGTATGGTAAAGGAAAGTAGAAGGCTAGTAGAATAAAAGCTGAAGGTTCTGAGCAGTTGGAGAGGAAGTGAGTTAAAAAGATAGCAGGTGGTTATCTTAACTTAATAAATCAATGATAGAATTGAAGCTTAGAATACGTTGACCCATTATTAGGAGAAGTTTGTGTTGTATAGAATTATGTATTATATGGATTATATTTTATAATCCATATAATAATTCACACATTATTATACATTATAATCTTATATATGTAATAATCATATTGTATTATATATTAATAATAATTAGGTTAATCAGCAAATTATAAGTTACCAAGGATATATCACTGAGTTCTTTGTATCCCATATGCCACATACCTCAATTTTGCTAGTTCTGGAGCCATTCAGAGGAAAGTTCTTTCAACTAAAATATTTTACAAATTTTTACTACACTCAAAAGATACTTTAATAATTTGTTTGTTTTTAATGAGAAAGTTTCTTCTACTCAACCTACCTGTTTAAAAAATTTTTTGAATGAGCAAATACAACATCTGTTTTAGATGGCAAACCATTATGACAGGCATTGAGAGGGCTAGTAATTATAAATCTTTTGGAATTTTTGAAAAATTTACTTTGTTGTTTAACTGAATTGAATTCACATACTTTGCCCCATCACACATGTATATTCTGACACACTCATCAGCATTTAAGAGAGATGAAATAAGATCAGACAGGGAATT